>NC_141761.1:82678686-83878686 GCF_982258835.1 Parasteatoda tepidariorum
AGTCTCCACAGACACATGCAGTTTGAGCTTTACAGGTATTTTCACCACAGCAATGACAGGTATCTCCGCATACACAGGCAGTTTGGGCTCTGTAGGTTTTGGCACCACTACATTTGCAGAATTCTCCACAGATGCAAACAGTTTGGACCTTGCAGTTATTTTCATTGCAGCATTGATAGGAATCTCCACAGACGCAGGCACTTTTGGCTTTACAGTTATTTTCATTGCAGTATTGACAGGAATCTCCACAGAAGCAGACAGTCTTAGCTTTGCTGGTATTTGCGCTACAGCATTGACAGGAATCTCCACAGACGCACGCAGTTTTAACTTTGCAGGTATTTGTACTACAGCATTGACAGGAATCTCCACAGACGCAGGCACTTTTGGCTTTACAGCTATTTTCATTGCAGCATTGACAGGAATCTCCACAGTCGCAGGCAGTTTGGGCTTTACAGGTCTTTTCACCACAGCATTGGCGAGGATTTACACTGACGCGGAGAGTTTTGACTTTACAGGGACTTGCACAACAACATTGGCAGGAGTCTCCACAGACACATGCAGTTTGAGCTTTAGTGGTATTTTCACCACAACATTGACAGGAATCTCCACATACACAGGCAGTTTGGGCTCTGCAAGTATCTGCACCACTACATTTGCAAGAATCTCCACAGATGCAGACAGCTTTGACCTTGCAGTTATTTTCATTGCAGCATTTGCAGGAATCTCCACAGACGCAGACAGTTTCAGCTTTGCAGGTATTTGTACTACAGCATTGACAGGAATCTCCGCAGACGCAGGAAGTTTTGTCTATGCAAGATTTTGTGCCATAGCACTTACGAGAATCTCCAGGTACGCATACAGCTTTGCAAACATTCTTTTGGCAGATAGCTACGCAAACAAAATCCTTAGAGTTTTTGTCCGCTTGGTTTCCGCAGCATTCACAATATTTTTCAGAAGTAGCTTTGTTTTTGCACAGATTTTCTTCACAGCACTTACATATGTCATCACTGCTCTTTGATATTTGACAACATCTGCAACAGGGACAGACTTTCTCGCATGTACAGGTGTTACTTTTACAGCATTTAGAGATACAACTCTCGCAGTCTCCACTACAGCAGCATTCATTTTTCTGAACTTCCTTTGATTCCATGATAGTTTTTTTCCCCTCTGAAATGAACACATGAGAATCAAGTTTTGAAATGACTTAGGGTAATTTTTATCTCTCAAATAAAGTACACAATGAAAGGAAGTGTGAAATATAATAACTGTCGAAACCACAAAAACAAGTGCATGCATATATTTGAAATAAAAATTATGTTTTAATTAATTTGAACTAGATATATTTAAAGAGATGATAGGTAATAATATGAAGAAAATTACTTATATTCAACTTAAACATGGGTTTTTAGTCTCCCATTATGTTTAAAACGAAAGAAATATTAATTTTGTATCTAAATATTAAATAATGAAAATAATGCTTTAAAATAACGTTTTAGGATTATTTAAATATATTCTTGCTTAATTAGGATAAATGTAGTATTTAATATAAGATTTTCGTGCGACAACTATTTTGAGGGTAGAAAATATGTACAGCCAATTATTTTTCCGCATCGTCCAGCAAAAAAATTGTTTAAACTTCGCGTCCAACATTTTCTACTATTAATTTTGGATTGTGCCAGTTAACTCCTTAATGGTCACATATATTTGTAGAAAATGATCAAAACTGCAATTTTTTTCCAGAAATTTACATAAAACTAAGTGTTAGTACAATGTATGTATTCATTCCTAATTTTTTGGTTAATCGCAAAAATGCATGTTTGATTAGTGCTGACATCTAGTTTAAAATAAACTATCTCTATTGTCTACTACCATCTGTTCTATACATTGAGAAATAAACATGATTCCAGGCATAAGAAGCAGTAGGGGTGAGGTTTCCCTTTAGGGCGAAACTTCATCTAATTTGAGTTGAAATTAAAGCGATAGAAAAAAATTAACAATCAATTCTCTCTAATGGTATATTTTTTCAAGAGTATATATCCCCTATAGTATATATCCTCAAATAGTGTATGAATATCCTCAAATTGTATGAATTAATAGTTTTTCAAAAGTATTTCTTCATTCGTATATCTTCAAATCGTATCAATACTTTAAATTTAACTTGAACTGTATTGTAATTTTAAGTATTATTATCAATTAAATTTAGAAAGTTCGTCCTCTAAGACACTTTCAAAATTTAATCGAGTTTGAATATGAAAAGGAAAAAAAAAACGCTCCACGCAAATAAACTATTTATTCCAAAAAAGAATAAGTTTCATTCATTTATTAAACAATTAAGTTTTAGCCATTGATTTATTCTATTCTAGTTATAAATTTAATCATAACTTCTGTTTAGTTATTCTTTGACTTTTAAATTCTCTTCAGGCTCAAAAATATATCAGGAATTTCGCCCACTTTGAATACTAAAAAATAGTGCTAAAATCAAATGAACAATTAATTCTCTCTAAGAGTACGATTCATTAATTTCTTCAACAATTTATTTTTAAATTCGATTGAATTCTATTCCTGTTTTAATTATAACTATCATTTTAGTTCGGTAGTAGTTTATTAACTTTAAAATTTTACCCAAGCTTGAATTCTATTTGAAAATTAAAAATAGTGCTAAAATTCTTTTTTTAAAAAAATATGATATATCAATTTATAGGACAGTTTTATTTTAAATTTCGAAAGAATTCTATTCTATAGTTTAATGATCTGTTAAATTTGAAATTCTATCAGGTTCTAAGAGGCTTTAGAAATTTTATCCTGTCCGGATATAAAATAAATCGTTCTTAAATCAAATGATGAAAAATTAATTCTTTCAAAGAGTAGGGGAGAGTGGGGTCAATTGTAACATTTTTTACTTAACTATTTTTAACTAACTAAAAATCCAATATATTATTAGTATTAATTGACAGACGAGTAAAGTAGACTATCTACTAGAAAAAAAATAAATACCTGATTTTAAATATTATTATATTAGTTATTAACAATTTTTGACAGTCGTGCACTTGTTACAATTGTCCCCACTTACGGGGTCAATTGTAACAGTTCATAAATTCAACTAAAACATAGTTAATTATATATATTATCATAGTTGTGATATATTTTTTTATTGATCAAAATAGTAGTGATATTTTAGGAGTAAAAATAATAATGAGCAGAAACCTAAAGGGTTAAACTTTTAACTTTAAGGGGTTAAAAATTTTAATTTATGCTGTGAAAAGTGACAAATAAAATAATGCACATGCAACATAATATAAATGATATAGGAAACTATTGGTGGTTCTTAAAGAGTTAAGTAATGGTTTGTAAACATAAGATTATTTATTTTCAGCTGTTACAATCGTCCCTTTACTTATTGTTACAATTGTCCCCAAGACGCCATTTCAGCTTCATTTGTAAAAAACAATGCTAGTTAATTAGCAAAACTAATCTTTTTTTTTATTGAAAGGTTAATTAAGGTGTCCACTTACATATTCGGTTACTAATTTTTATTTGTTTAAACAAAATTACTTTGTTACAATATAATATTCTAATACCAAAAAAAGTACTTGCGTGGCGTGAAAATATCTTTTGTGATGTAACTCTTTCAAAAGTACATAAAAATGGTTGCCATCAGGGGTGTACATGTAGATTTATTAAATACACCTTGTGCACCACCTAGGAACCAAATCTAGAACCCAACACTCGAAATTTTTGCTTTGTTACAATCGTACCCTGTTACAATTGACCCCACTCTCCCCTATGTCTAATTAATTTATTAAATAATTTAATTTTAAATTTGATGGAATTGCGTTTTATTTTTAAATACTAATTTTAATTTATTTTAATTAGTCTTCAACTTTTCCTTCTCATGCTCTATTTTATTTTTAAACATAAAATAGAGCTAAAATAATGTTTTATTTGACATCGTCAATTTTCTTTTCCAAATAGAACACACTCTACGTAAACTTGAAAAGACAATGTATTACTTGTAAACTACTATGCCTTCTGTCATTCTAAATGCATTTATTTTAAGAGAGAATTTAAGTAAGAAAAAAGCAATAATTTGAATAACAGTGTATCCCATCTAAATTTAGCATAGAATATGTTTATCTGAATCTGACGTAATGAGAAAAAGCATTGCTTATCACTTTTGATAACCCAAAAAGAACAATGTCGGTATACAATTGTAAACAGATAACATAAAATTGATGTGTCACTGTAGTTTAAGGTAAAATTATAAATAAGAAAATAATAAGGCAACACTGCTTCGATAATTCAGATAAAACAATATATTTCGATCATGAAAAAAGTAAATTTTTATCTTTTAAAGGTTTATTAATAAGGTTTAAGGTTGATTAATTTTTATTTTTCATGATAACAAAAAAGTTCTCAAATTACTGAAATATATATTTTAGAATAACTGTATAACTTAAATGAGAGAAGAAAAATTGTAAAAAATGATTTTGGCTCAGAAAAAAGTTAACTATTCCATAAAAAGCATTAGTGAGTTATTTTAAAAATAACGATAAATTTAATTTTGCATAATTTGAATTATATAAATAAAATATTGCAAATAGTGCAAATAATTTTAGCCATTTAAATACAAAAATTTAGAAGGTTTCTAAAATATTATTAAGTTTATTTTAACTCATGAATAGTTTAGAAATATCGAAACTACTATTTAAAAGTAGTAGGTACGCCACTTGAAATTTAGAAGCAAATGTTAATTATTGTTTTCTCATAACATGATTAAGAAAAAAAAAATTGCCACGAAATTAAAGTTAAATATTTGTTTCCATTTTTCCTTTCTTAAAATTATCCAAAATAAATAAATAAATGAAAATGAAAAAAAATATGGTTCTTATTTTAATTATTAAAGAGAGTAACTAGATTAAAGAGAGTAACTAGATTAATGTGATTACATCTTTAAATATGCTTCAAAAAGTTTAATGATTATTATTTACATTGAATTGCAGTTGTTTTGTTTTATACATTTCAACTATTTAACAAATCTGTAGCTTCAGTTCTATTGGCAGAATGAAGAGTTGAAATAGTTTAACTATTTAAAAAAAGTGAAAAACCTGAATGCCAATTAAGATATGAAACAGTTAATACTTAAGGGAAAAGCCTTATGATCTATTTACATTAGATTTATATTTATTCGATTTATCTTTGATGATCTGAGAATGAGAACTAAAAGAAAATAGTAAAAATGAAATATTTCAAATCGTTATTTTGTAAAAGTGCAGCTGAAACAATATTATCATTAAATGGATGAAATTTCTATCAACTAATACAAGAAATACGATCTTAAAATTTGGAACTTAAATGATTAAAATGGGGTTGTTATTGCCAATAGCGTCCAAAAAGAGAGAATATTTTTTTTAAACATAAAAAATATATTAAAAAAATAAATTATTATTTATTTATATCATTAAGAAAAAAGTAAAAATTAAGGAAAAAATAAATTAATAAATTAATTTCTTGTCAAAAATTTACGTTAATAAATATTGCAAAACACATTATATATAAACGACGTGTAACTTCAAATGCCTTCTTATTTAAATCAGTTTACTCTATAGAGCTTGATAGATTGTTCAATACAAATGTGCATAACATTTATAAATAAAATAGTTATTTATAATATTTCGACGAACATTATAAAACTATTTAGACAGTTAAATAAGTCACAATTTTATTATTTCTTGCTATTATATTTTTGAGAATTGTTTATCAGTAACAATAAATTTAAATCATCGAGTTTTTATTGTGAGTCACACTATTTGTTTCGTAAAAGGTCGACAGATGGCGCCTTATATAAAACGCATACCTTCTTGGAGCATTAAGTTAAAAACAATGTTCTGTGACTAGCAAATAACTGAATTGTTATGAACTATATTTAAGGGTTACTTGTGTAACCACTAAATATAGTTCTATAGTAAATTTTTAATACATATATTAAAAATCCTGTAAAATTTTAAGATATGAAAAAACAATATATAACATAAAACTTAGGACTAAAACTTTCGAAAATTTAGTCTTTGATTATAAGCTTTCCGAAACATTTTTGAAAAAAGTATACGCTCTTCAGATACGATTTTCAAAAACTATTTCCCTGATCTTATTGGAATTTAGCTTCTTTTACAAAGAATTGACAAAATATTAAGTAAGGAAAAAAAAAAAATAGAAATAAAATAAAATAAATAAGTAAAAAAAAAATAAATCAGCAAAATGACAAATAAATAAATTTTAATTATCGGTAGAGCTCCATAGTTTATTTGTATTTTATTTGCTTATATTTTAAAGTCTTCACTTCTTCAATTCATACTGTTGGTTTAAGTAGAAATTTTTTTATCACTTTTACACTAAACCAGACATATTTTCAATCAAAATATACGATAATAGTATCAAAGTATACGATACCGAGAATATTTCCCCTTGTAACATTGCACTTATCTTACTACGTTTGTCAAAGCAGCACAGAAATCAAGACACGAAAAATAATAATAATAATAATAATCATATGCAATACACGAAACAATTTTTCGGTATATGATCCATTAAAAAAAAATATTCAAAAATTTTTTAATAAAATTGCTATAAACAAAAATTTTTTGTTATTTTAGTATCATTTAAATTTTTTTGATAAGAAAGCGATTATTTTTTTAAACGACATTACATTCACAAACTAAAAAAAAAAAAGAGGAACAACTTACCAAATAACGAAGCTTTGCAGGTTATGACTTCAAAATGAATCACTCAAAGACTCCTAAAATTGGTTCAAACAATAGCAGATTATCAAACCTAATTAACTGGTGATGCTCCACCCCTTTCTTTTATATTAGTCAAAAAAGAACTGTGCTCATAAGGTGGGGGTGATGAGTGCAACATTGCACACGATTAAAGAGAGTGTCGTGTGCAAATTTTGAGCACGAATTGGTTCATTCACCAGTAGGATCTTGTTTGCACACTCTACTTTTCAAGTAATTGACCAATAGGAGAAAATGATTTATCATCAGCAATAAGCAAGTGCTGTGTGGAAATACCATGATGCAATCAGTTCAGAAATATCTAGATGCGTCAAGAGAAAACTTTGGCGGATTCCCAGTTGCGTCATTTTGTGATGTACTTCGAGTCTTTATCTCTCGTTTTTTCGAACTATGAAATAGATTGTTTATTTCTGTTTTTTTTTTTTTTAAAATATATTAAATTAATGAAATCTGTTGCTTTTGGAAATGGAAGCCAATAAGTTATTTTCAAACTTTAATAAAACAGCGACAACTCTCTTAAGATGAAATAGTATTTAAATTTAATATGTTTTAAAACATACAGATGACAAAAAAATAAAATAAAATAATATGTATATAAAAAATTTAATTAAAAAAATAAAAAACAAGTGAAATTAAATAAATAAAATAAAATAAAATGAAATAAATGAAATAAAAACGAACATCTTTTGTAACCCAAGGTTCGAAGACCTGAAACCTCTCAATGGTTTAGCCTTCTGCCTAAACTATTGGAATTATATTTCCAAGATTCTAGTTACTTCATATTTTGAGGATCAAAAATCCAAACCAGTAGGAAAAAAAGAAAAGAAAAAAAAAAAGGGGGGGGGGTTATTTAGATAAAGCATGCAAATACGTTCAACGCTTTCAAAATAAGTAAATAAATAAGAAATACAAAAATATTGTAAAATAAAATAAAAATAAAAAAATGAAACAAAAATAATAAAATAAATAAGCAAATAAATAAAATAAAATAAATTAAAAAAATAAGCGAAAAAAATGAACAAATTTTAATTTAATGTTCGGTGTAGAAAATAAATAAATATATAAAAGGAATAAATGCATAAATAAGAAATATATAAATAAACAAATAAGTAGTAAAAAAGAAATATAATAAAAATAATAAATAAATAAATAAAATAAATTAAAAATAAATATAAATAAATTAAATATAAATAAAATAAATATAAATAAAATAAGCATAAATAAAATAAATGTAAATAAAATAAATATATTAATAAAATAAATATAAATAAAACAAATATAAATAAAATAAATATAAAAACTACTTTTAATCTAATACTTGGAGTTTTCACACGCTAGAACTGAATCCTTGAGATTCGAGAGTGTAACCCAAGATTCGAAGGCCAAAAACCTCCCAATACTTTAGCCATCCATCTAAATTTTTGGATTCATTTTTCCAACATTTCAACTACTTCTCATTTTGGGGATCAAGAATCTAAATCTGTCAAAAAAAAGGAGGGTTAAGCGGCAATTATCGAACAATTCAGTTCTTCTTCGGTTTTAATACACAAAAGTTAAATTAAATAGTATAGTTTATTAAAAATAATCGCCTAACAAAAATAGTGTGAGGTCAAGATAAAACCCTTGAGTCATTTTTGTGTGATAAAATATGTGAAACTACTGAAACAGTGAAGCGTATAAATAAAAGTACAAGCACACTATAGAAGAAGTAATGTTTTTATTATCAACGCAAATAAATATAAAGTAATAAATTAGACAAACAAGCCTGGACAGAGAACTAAAACTATTTTTCTATGTTGAGACCTATTCCATTGCTATCATATAGTCACTGCTATAATCCAAAAGTGGAAAATATGTTATCAGTTAACTAAACTATTTATTAATTGTTATGACAAACATTCCTTAGATTAAATTCTTTGTCTTAAACCTTAAGAAAGTATGCCGTACCTCATAACAAGAGTCAGCAAATTTAGTGCTTGTGCAAAATTCCATTGACCAGAAAATTAGGAAATTTTTCACAAATTCCAATTAATTGTCACCACATCGTATTATATATTGTAATCAATGCGTATTTTATGGGGAAAGAAAGCAAACTATAAAAAATTCCTGATCAAATTGAGGTAAAAAGTATCGGCACTTACTACTTTTTATTGTAAAATCCATTTTTACCAGAACATGTTACGGAACAAAAAAATATTACATGCTGTAATTTTTTGTTCCAGAACATGTTACGGAACAAAAAAATATTACATGCTGTAATTTTTTGTTGTAATAATTACCATAAAATCACTGATCTACTCTAAATAAATTAATATTACTGTAAAAATTACGGTAAAATATTTTACCGAAAATTGATTATACGGATTATGTATCCAAAGTGTCGGTATTTCATACAGTAATTTGATCCGGAAATTTTAACAGCGCAATTTTTTCTAATAAATGGGTAACATGCTATAATAAATGGTAATTAGAGAAAAGTTATTTTTCAATAATTAATTTGGTAATTTGTTAATTTCGGTTTGATAATTTTTGGTAATTAAAACAAAAATTTAATTAAAAAAATTTGAAATTAATGTTTTAGGACAAATGATTAAAAAAATGTGGAACAATTTACTGGCGAAATAACTTAACAAAAAAAGTTTCGTTTTGGCGAAAATTGTAGAAGCGATTTTACACAAATACAGCAAATTTATATATTCTAACTTGTCAGCAAAATGCTATCATAAATATCAAAGTGGGAGATTTGCACAACATATACTTATCTTAGAAAAATGATTTACATATGTCAAGCAGCTTAAGTTGTGAGTTAAACATCTTCGACAAGGACTTAACTCATTTTAAAATCAAGTTATGAATAGCACTTTTATTTTCATTAAACTGTGGTTTTTGATCGCCAGAATTGTACTTCTAATCAAGATAAATTATCGAAACGTAGCAACAATTCAAAAAGCTACAAATCAAGTTCATACTCGTCCTAATTAGATAGGGGTTTTGAGATGACACAAAATGGGAAATGAAATTAATGATCTGCTTAGAAAACCTATAACTCTTCTCTAACGAGCAATAATTTATGAACCCTGTTCAATTAACCTCCGAGTTCTGGTTGAAAGTATTTATCAGAAAGGAATTAGTTTGTGTCCCGACAAGTATTTTGGTGTTTATTAACTTAATTAACAAATTCGAAGTTGTTAGAAAAATTTAAATTTTTTAATGATGTATGGAGATCTTGTTTACCAGAATAAAATTGAGCTTGAACTTTCTAAAGAATTGGAAATAGTTAGGAATGAAATTTTTAGCTTGAAGTTTAAAACATATGCCTCATTTTAATCTTAATATTTTTATTGGTTTGAAATATGCCATCAAACAGTATTGTAATAAAGCAATATTTTGCTCTTGCGAGTCAACAAATCGCCTTTGTAAAAATATTGAACATTTTGGTGTTTCCTATGAGCTTGAAAATACTATATGATTTATCATATTTTTATAGTTTTGATCATGCTTTTTTTCCTCACTGTAAGAAATAAAAGATAGAAGTAACAAATTTTGAATGAAAAGTAAGTTTTGAGAAGTACGGAGTAAAAAGTTAAAATCTAAGTGTTAACCACACGGAGAAAAAAAATTCTAGTAAAATTATTATATTTCATACTAATGACATTTTTCGTTAAAAAAACATAATTTGGGGTAATAAAGCTAAAGTATACGGTATTTAAATCATTCATTTGGTATTTTTTCCCATATGTATTAAAATTGTTACCAGGTTGTCAAAAAAAAAGATCGAAGATTATAAAAGCCATTTGAAGATAAGTAGAAGGATATTATAACTACAAATGATGAACAATTTGAAAACCTATTCATTCCATTTCAATTTTTAAACTTAGCAAGAATAAAAAATAATTTTTTTCTGAAACATAACATAGAAAATTGTACATATTTACCTCCAGCTGTTTTTCTCTAATTGACTCTTTTAAAGCAGTAATCATTTTATGACTTTCGATAGGTTAAACAGGAATCTGTAAAAATTAGCCTACATTTATGTCAGTTATAGAACACCGTTCTCTTTTCAGATTCATCAAAATTTAAAATGTCACTTTCAATTCAAATTTTTAGATTTCGAGAAAAGTTAAGCCTGCATTAAGTAAAGCGTTTTGTTAGATATCGTGAAAAAGTGAAAGGAAAGTTCTTGATCCTTGTTGATTTATACTGAATGTGAGGGTCATAAAAAGGTATACTTTATAGCACAGATGCTTCACGTCAAAAAAAAAAAAAAAAGTAATTCGTTCGCCATTTTGATGCGTCTCTGTCAATTTCTTTTTCCTGAATCAGGTAAATGTTTCTTCTTTCAAAAGTAATTTTGAAAGCTTTCTTGAAGAGGACATTTTATTACACATTTCTCTGGGAATTGTTTACTGTCGGATATATGCATGGAGGAATGATAATAACTAAAGGAACGCAGCTGTCGTTTGTTCTTTGAATTTGATATTTTGTGTAGATTAGTAATAAACTTGTTAATAGTTCAACGTTTATTTATATTTTAGAAAATGTTGAGCAAATATTTTTTTTAACGAAATCTTTGAGAGAAAAGAAAATTTAAAAAAAAAAAACTTTTAGAAATGAAGAGTTATTAAAACTCATCTAAGTTGAAATTTCATAATTATTATGAAGCTGATAAAATATATTCTACTTAAATTCATATTTTCTGGTATAAGAAATATAATTAATATATAAATTTTTAAATATAAAAATTACTTAGAGAATTTAATTCTGCAAATTACGCTGCGCAACAAAATATTTTTAAAGATAAGTTGAAATAAGTACTTTGAAACTTTGTACTGGTTTTCCACCCTTTGGTTTCAGCAGGAAATAGAAATCCTGTTTTTTGAAATAATTTCTGATGCTAGTATCTTCAATATTTCTACATGCAGCTCATACCATATTCATTGCATCAAAAGCTGAAATAATCTTAAATAGTATCTAAAGCTTCTGACGCTTTCGTATGATTACGAGGCATTTTTACATCATCCACGTCATTATTAGCCATTTCATTAGCAATGCTTGCCATTCGTTATGAATAAGATCGATTATCCCAATCTTCAACTTCGTTGATTTAATAGAAACCCAGTTTTTTTGAAGTAATTTCTTATGCTTGTATCTCTAGCATTTCTATATGCAGTGCATATCATATAAATTGCTAAATTTTTGCCGTGATACCATAGAGAAATTTTTACATTAGCTGCAGCTGATTTGCCTGTTTCTAGTTTGGCAAAATATCGACAAATCAAAATTTTCCAGTTGTTCACTTTTAAGTCATGGATTATACCTAAATTCAAAGTATATAGCTTACTAGTACAGTATGGAGAAAAAAAACGATTCTATTATCTGAGCAAAATTTTGCAGATCTCGTAGGCGTGCAGGTGTTTCAAACAGCAAAGTTTTTCAACTTGCCAATGTGGGTGGTGAAGCAGATAAGATACCAAATTCGAAATTGCAGAAAGAATGTGTTCTTAGAAACAAAAAAGGACAAAAGATTCCAAGGGGAAAAAAAAAGCGAATTATTGCACTACATCCAGCAATATATTTCTTTTTATCAGTGACAAAGATTGTTTATTTGATTGTTTATTAAGAGAAAGACGCATAAAAGATGGCGCATGTGATGCCACAATTGGCATTACATATTTATTTTCTATCCTTTTAAAATATCTTTCATTACTTAAGCTTATTTTTATTAATAGAGTTAAATTTAAAATAAATCAAAGACTTAATCTTTCAAAACGAACATAAAATATTTATTTCTTCTCTTCTAGATCAATGTAACGGATACTTTTTATTTCATTACTATGCAGACGTATTAATTCACTGTCGCCTCTAATCGAAAACAATAATCTATTTATAATTTTTTAGTCTAAATTTCCAACTGCTAAATGTTTCAGTTGCATGGTTGCAATAATTCTCATAAATTTGTTGGCGGCTCGTGATCGCCAAGGTATTCATTTAAACCCATATTGATATGCTAGTTGGCTTTGTTTTGGCTATGATATATTATGATAAATCACCAAATTATGGATCTCCAACCCATACTTTCTACGTTCGTTGGGAATAATTATATTCACTTGGAATTCAAAATTTGTGGAGACTAGGAGTCCCCTTTGGGGGGTTCCTGTCCCAGTCATCCTAACGGTTTAAAAAAAAGATATGCAATCGCAACAAAATGTTAACAAAAACTTCTTGATGTGGAAGATATACTTCCTTGATCCCTCCAAGGGATTTATTTTTGATAATTGGTAATTATCATGATGATTTGTATTGATGGCCATTCTCTATAATCTTCAAGAAATATTGCTTAATAAATTGGATTTTCATATTCACGATTCATATTAATTTCCTGGAGACTTTCATTTTGTTTCATCCATTTACTTTTATTAATGGCCTTAATGAACAATCATGAATTCCACTATACGAATATCGGCGGCTTAGAACGGAGGACCAAACCTCCCCCACAGCGCATAAGTGAGACATCAGTATATCTATCTATCTATATATATAAACAAATTTTGGGTCAGAAATGAGTTGTTCTGCATATTATTCTTCACGAGTTCTTATTTGTCATTTTTTATAGTGTTTGTTTATTCTAGCTTAAATAAAAAAATTTTGACTCAAAGTGTGCATACTTTTTAAGTTATTTTTGCAAAAGATTCGAAAAATAGGGTGGTTTCTAAAGAACACCCTGCCGAATTTGAAAGTCTTTAACATTTCGTTTAATTTCAGATAGTATCTTGTTAGTTTGTTTTAATTTAAAAATGTTTTATTAACACATTTACAACCACATTAAGAATAAATTATTCATAATCGTACAAAAAGTATTCTAATGAATTAGAACGCGAAACATCAAAATGATAATTCAAAACAAGTTATTACACTTCGAACAAATAGTTTTTTGGTTGTTCCAGAACAAGGATTATTCGTGACCACAAACACGTAATTAACGATTGAAACTTTGTGAATAATGGTTTCTGTAGTATTGAACATTCTGCCAAATGCAGCTGATGGGTGGTGCAAATGGTCATGACCGTAACCGTAGTCATTATTTTAGACCCCCTTATGTCCCGACAACTAATTAAAGTGATACTTTAGAGATTTGTAATATCTCTGTTAGCTAGATTGGTAATAAAAGATCATCGCGAATTTCCACATTAAAAACTAGAATTCAAAGTATTTCTAAATTAAATGATATTTGCGAAAATGGTATGCAATTTGTGTTCCATTCGAAAATTCATTATTTTTAAGACAAGTCATTTGGAATAAAGTTATTACAATTATTGATTCATTAGCTCGCATTACACATACTCTGTTTAATTTTGGAGAATGTGTAATAAATAAAATTTCCGAAATGAAATATTTTTCTCGCGAAATATTTCGTTTGTTTATTCACTAATATATTCATGACCTTTAAATAACTAAAAGTTTTAGTGTTCGAAAAAAATGTTTAGGTTTGATTCACGTTGTTAAAAAAACGTGGCTTTAGAAATTGCTATAAATGATTCACTGAGAAAAAAAAATATGGTTGAAAATAACAGAATAAGGTAAAAACTACCGTTTTTTTGGTCTAATGGGAACACCAAAAAGATCATTTTTACCGAAGCATTTCGATAAGGTGGTGATAGATAAGGTGGTTACGATAAGTATGTAAATATATCATAATAAAACTATTATACTATATTGGAAAAGAACGAAATAGTATTTTGTATTTGAGCATATATTTGGATTGAGTGAAAAACAGGCAATTATGGATTTCAAAGTAAACAGATTAAGTTTGTACTTGGTGATAGATAAGATGGTTACGATAATTATGTAAATATGTATGCATCATAATAAAACTATTATACTATATTGGAATAGAACGAAATAGCATTTTGCATTTGTACATGCATTTGGATATAGTCATTGAGTGAAAAAACAGGCAATTATGGATATCAAACTAAACAAATTAAGTTTGCACTTGGTGATAGATAAGATGGTTGCGATAATTATGTAAATATGTATACATCATAATAAAACTATTATACTATATTGGAATAGAACGAAATTGTATTTTGCATTTGTACATGCATTTGGATATAGTCATTGAGTGAAAAAACAGACAATTACGGATTTCAAAGTAAACAAATTAAGGCCGGAAACAGAATCAAGAGTAATAAAATTAAAATGAATGTGATCATTAAGGAAAAGTGGTAGTACAATTCTATTATGAGACAACAATAACACGATATATTCAAATGGCCACAGAGTGTGAGGTTAAAACAAATTGGATAAATTGGTATCACCTACTTTAGAATAAGGTGAAAACTAAAATGAATCAAGATCATAGATAAAAGATAAATAAGACAATGACTTGCTATACCAGATACGAGCTTAGCATTTAGCACGATGTTTCCAAATCAAAATCTGCCCAAAACAATAACAAAATGTACCCTCCGGATTCAGGATAAATTGATAAGAAAAATGCAAGTAAAATAAGGATCCTTTTCGAGCAAGAACATTATTCCTATTTAATTTTTTACTTATATCCGTGTTTAAAATACACAGATACTTTCTTTCACAAATAAAAGCATTCCTTTTTTTTTAAAAATAAAATTTTAACAAAGACAAGTCTAGAATTAGAAATGGGTGATAGGAGTAAGGATTTGCAATAAAAGCCGTAAATACATTTTAAAAGATTCAAGAGAAAGATAAATTTAAAGGTAATGAGAAAATACTTAAAAGAGAATCATTTAAATTGAAAGGATCTAACATATTAAGGAAGCATTCATTGGTATAAAGAGGTTTACACAAGGGACATTTAGTTTACTGAATCTTATAGTTATATTAGGATTTAAAGCTGAAGGAAAAGGGATGTGGATGAAAGAATTGATTTGTCTAATACAGTCATAAGTCCGCATCTGGGAGAGAGAGGCAGAGAGTACCCCACTTGGTACTACAAGAAAGAAGGCTCGAGAGAGAAAAGTTAAAACGGTTGAAAAAATTCTTTAACTAATATAGACCTAAAAAAGCGATAGCCAATTAAATTGAATGAGTAGCTAGTTTGAAAATCGGACGAATTCGATTGTTTAAGTAAGCCCCCCTTAAAAAAATTAATGAAGAAAAAAAGAAAGGCAAGAACAGAGGTGTATTTCTCCCCACAGGAAGTGCAATGACCGCGTTGACCAGCGAATAAGAGAGAACAGAAAGTTAATATTCATTACGAAAAGAAAAGTAAAATTTTTCAGACAGGACATTTATTATATATATATATATATATATATATATATATATATATATATATATATATATATATATATATATATATATATATATATATATATATATATATATATATATATATATATATATATATATATATATATATATATATATATATATATATATATATATATATATATATATATATATATATATATATATATATATATATAAATATATATATATATATGTTTAAATTGAGAAAACGAAACCCTAATTTAAGAAAATCAAATGGATAAATTCATATAAAATAGTTGTAAACTGTTGTACGAAAAAGAGGGAAACGAAGATATAAAAACAATTAAATGATTAGATTTGGATAAAAGAGTAAATTTTTACATTACACAAAGTGTAAATGTGACATTAGACAGTTTTTATTCGATTTACTGTAAGGTCAAGAGTAGAAAGTATGCTAGCATATATATATATATATATATATATATATATATATATATATATATATATATATATATATATATATATATATATATATATATATATATATATATATATATATATATATATATATATATATATATATATATATATATATATATATATATATATATATATATATATATATAAATATAAATATATATTTATATATATATATATATATAAAACTAAAACATAATATATAACATATTGTTCACCTGTAAATGTTGAGTTAATGACTGTTGGAAATGAACGTAACAAATTGGTTAGTTTCACAAAAATCTCTGGATCAAAGGTAAATAAGCCCAAGCAAGAAAAGTAATACCCATCAAAATATGCAATATCTAAGGAAATGTAGAAAAAAGCAATAGTGGTTTTATGTACAATAATGATTTAATGAAACCAAATATAAGTAGAAACTTCTTATTATTCTAATTCTAGTTCTTACATACAATTTCATTATAATTTATGAGACACACGCTCTGTAATGTCTTGTGGCAAAGTGATATTTAAATTGAGTCCAGAAATTTTCCAAATTTTTATTGAATTGAAATTTATTTTCAACTTTTTAATTCAAAAAAGTTTTAAATTTTAACGTTGAGTGAAAATCTAGCTTAATTTTATTTTATTCTTTTAACCAAAGAATATATTAAATCTCCGAGGCAAATGGAATTTGAAATAGATTTCCCAATGTAATGTTTTGCTTTATTTTTTCCGAGAACATAACATGGTGATGTGGGTCTTGTCCATAGGTCTAATTACAATAGGCTTTTTCTTAAACAAGAAAAAAAAAAAAAAAAAAAAAAATTTTTTCTCCGATATTTTTAAATCGATTAGTGTTGACTGAAAAGGTCGAGGGGAAATAAAATAAGCATGCCCAGCAGTTCGTCATGGAATCTTTCTGACCGAGCGGTTTCGCCGCTCCACTAAACACTCTGTAACATAGAGGGATTCGAATCAATGTTACAGTAACAATGGGTGCATTTTTTAGGTTGATCTCTAACTTGTGTTATCTGTTCTTCAACTTGGCGAAGACTTAATAGATCGTTCTTTGTAATGAGCAAGCAACCTTGCATATGTGTGTATAACATTAAATAGATGTAAAAAAAAAGTCTTGGAATAGTAAAGAATTATTTTTAAAATTATTTTTACACTAATCTTGTTTTTGCACCTACCGCTATATGGATGCGCAACAGAAAATAAATAATTCTGTTTAGATTCAAATACATGATCATGCGCTTAATGCAAATAATTGCTTGCCTCTTATCAAATTGAAAAACAGGTAGCATAAAAATTAGAAAGCACCAAATATATTGAACCCACTACCTTTACGCTTGTGAGCATTTGGCAGAAGGACAATACCCAGCGGAACCATAGATAGTTCTTAAGATCATTTTGGTAATTTTACCTTGATATTTTAGAGCATGGTATAAAAAATATTTATTTGGTTTCACACACTTTTGAGATTCGTATTTGTTTTTACACGTATTGTAATAAGGACAATAATTTTTTAAAGCAGAACTTCCGGTAAACAGTAATAATAGCGAACAGTAAAATTACCATATGAATAGTTTAAATTCCGCATATTTAGGCTTAATTTTTAGAATTATGGTTTCTTTCACTGGAAATGTCTTAATCATACAAGTAAGGTGACCATTCAACAAGGTGATTTTGCCAGAATATTTTTCTCCGTTCACATTAAAATAACTACATGCTTGCTATATTCTAAGCAGAATAAAACTTCTATTGTTTTTTTCACCCCACAGGCAGTTTAATGCAGTTGTTATTTTAAAGCAGAACGATTTAAGTTTAAGAAAACCTTAGCATAATTAATTTTTCATTGTTTTTTAAATTATTTTCTCAAGGGTACATATTGTCAAATATCTTTGTTTTTTCTTAAGAGTTAATATTTTTCATTTTAATATTTTTTAAAGCGATATATTTTTAAAAGGCTTTTAAGGCGACAGCTGCGATGAAAATTCCACTTAATCTTGTCTGAAAATAAAATTCTCTTTCATCAGTTTCACGCGCTCCTTCCTCGAAACGATGACAAAGTGGAATTTTTTTCGGACAATAAAGTCCCCACCTTTTTCATTAGGGTTCCATTTACCCATCTGTTTTCATAAGAAAAAGAACAGAATTAATTAGTTCTCCCTTCTGATCTACATCTCGCTCTGCTTATACGGTCGCAGTTTATTAAATTGTAAAAAGGACGAAAAGGTTGTAGAGCGGTGAATTAATTTACGGAGGTTAGAGAAGGAACTGAAATGTGTGAAAATGCTTTTAATCTTTATACTTTCTTATGGCAGGAATTTTGGGGCAAGAGGTAATTGGCAATATATTATTTATAAATGAAGGTTATGAAAATAATTAAAGCTATATGTGGGGTGAATAATTATATTCCTGTAATTACTAATAAAAGAGGGATATTTAATTTTATGCAAGATGTAATTTGTTATATATTCTTAATTAATGTCGATTGAATCTTATATATAACGCATGCGATATAAAAAATTATTCTTATCATATGAAAGAAATATAATAGAAATTAGTATATTTATGAATCTAATCTATAAAAAATATAACCTTGAGTTATGTTTTTATTTAATATGATTTAATGTACATTTGTAAGTCGAAATCAATTGTCATGAAAATGTTGAGAGAAATAACGTTTTTTAAGGATTTTGTTAGTGTATACCATGAAATTTATCAGTACTGTTTTTTCTTCAAATTATGGAAAATGTATTATTTAATGATTCATAAACTATGACCTGTCTCATTGAAAGATTGCATGAAAGCGTCTTTATAACCAAAAAAGGTAAAGGTATAGAGTTTAATGATAATAATCTGATAATACAGGGAAATGGGTGCTTTCATCATTTGTATTTGTGTAATGCAATTAATCATTTGTGAACTGAAAAGATAATTTCAATTCCTCTCCTATGTTAAAAAATTATGTAATCAAATGTTACAAACTGGAAATGTGAACGGTCAGAATTAAAAAGAATCGACATATACTGCTTAAAAAATTTGGTTCAAAGTTGAACCATAATATCAGCATTTTGAACCGTAATGCGACGGAAGTGGGCAACATCTTTAAAAATATATTAAACTGAGCCCTATTTCCGTTTAACTAAAACCATAATAAAAAAAAATCAAGTTTAAAAAGACTTAATTTGGACATTAATGTTATTCAATTTATCAATGTATCGCGATTTATAAATTGAACTGCACATTTCGATTGATAAAGCAAACACCGAATTGCAACAAATTTAAAAGATTTTGTGGTTCAGCTTTATTTGAAAATCAAAACTGATTCTGCCTATCATTGCTATTTAGAACCCAAGGTTTGAAATATAAAGATTTATTATTAATTGTATATACTTATTAAATGTATATAGCTATTATTTTTCAATTGTTATATCTAAGTTTTCTTTAAGTAAAGATGTTAAAACAGAGCAAAATATTTTAATTACTATATAAATATAATGCATTATAAACAAAAAAAGTAAATGATTACAGTAAAAAAAAATACGGCATGCAGTGTTAAAAAAAATTGTGGTTCATTTTTGAATAATAACATTGGCACTTTGAACTGTCATGCGACCGAAATTTGCTTCAACTTTAAGAAGATGTTAAACTGAACTGTGTTTTCATTAAATTTGAACCATAATTGGATTTAATGAAACTTAATTTGGTCATTAATGTTGTTCAATTTATCAACGTATTGCGATTAATAAACATTGCAACAAATGATTGTAACAAATTGATTGCAGCAAATTTAAACAATATTATGGTTCAACATTACTAAAAATTTCTGTCTTTCTCATCTTTTTTAAAAAATTATCATTTAAAATGCGAAGTATAAGAATTTATTATTAATTATGTATTATTATTGTCCTTCCTTTAAGTAGAGATATTAAAACAAAGCAAAATATTTTTATTATAATACAGATCGCTTCGGTAGTAATGATAAATCTGAAAGCACCGTATATTTTATGACTCATGAAAACTTCATTTTCTTCTTGTTAAATAACAGTTTTAACATTTTAGCTTATTAGGTTGTGAAAAACACATCTCCTCTTAAAACAAAATTAGTTCTGTACTTTATTTTTTTTAGAGCGATCGATCTAAAATGATAGGATATATAAAGAACTTCATTATTTAAAGAAAGAAAAAATTTTATGTTGATATTTAGATAAAAACGTTATAGTTTTTACTATATTTTTCATGAAGTAATAAAAAGACAGTGATTTATTTTAATATATCTAAAAAGCAATAAAGAAGCACCTTTTGTGAATCGTAAATTTAATGACAGCTATTACAATTTTTTACGAGTAATTTGCATTCTAGACACTTAATTTTAAAAGAAGAGTGCCAAGGCTTTTAAATAAATTTTTAAAGCACACCGTTTGAAAAAGAAAATCGTAAAAATAGAAATTTTTTTCGAAAGTTATCATTTTCTCCTTTTTTTCACCGGTAATCTAAAATATTTCACTACCTTGTTTTATTTTAAAAGTGATGTAATTTACTATTCTGAGAAAATCATTTTCTAAATGTTCAGTAAATGAGAAACACTCATAATAATTTTTGATTGAAACTGAATGAAAATTGCCACTACTTAGTAAAAAATAAGGAGTACTTTCCAATTTGATTTATTCCTCAATATTCGTTAAAATTATATGTCCGGTTTTACAATGATCTCAAAAAGGAGATTTAGCCCATACATACATAGTTTTAAATAAATTTAAAGTAATTCACCAGCAAGGGATGCCTTTATCATAGAATTTGGTAACAAACAAAATCAGTCTTTAGAAAAAAAGATATCTTAACAATTACTTAACACAAGATATTGACATACAGCATGAGTAATGCTAGGACAAGAATCTTATTTTTTATTGCTATCAGTTTTATTTTACAGTTTTAATATTTAGAACGGACTACTATTGCTATACAGGGTGTCTATAAAAGAACTCCGGGGTTTTAAAAATTCATATCTCACTAACTATGAAAGACAGCAAAATTTAGTCGATTTCTCTGAAAAGAGTAGCTCAAAAAGTTTTACTCATACCAATTGGGAATGTTTGTATCAACTGTTGGCAACGTTGCAGGGCGTTGACCTTGAAATGACGTCGCGAAATTTGAAATGATGGCTACTCCGCAACAAAAGGCTCAATGTGCTATTTGGCTCATAGAAACGAAGTCTTTAGTTACCGTACAAAGTGCAGAGAAAATTCGTGATGTTCAACATCTCAGGGAACGAATAGTCAATTGTGTGGCAACCGTCCCCCCAGACATGCTCGCCAGGACATGGGAAGAGGTAGAATACCGTTTAGACGTCTGTCGTGCCACTAACGGGGCGGGGCTCATATAGAACTTTACTAAGTGTTAAAAAAAACTTGAAAATGTAAGCTTTTCAGTCATGTATAAAACATGTATGTATGTTTTTTATTTCATTAAAATATTTTGCCTCAAAACCCCGGAGTTCTTTTATAGACACCCTGTATTACTTTAACTCTTTAATGCAATGCTATACTGATAAAAAAGTATGGTAAGAACTACTAGAATATGGCAAAAATTGCTTTATTTCTGATACTGGAACTCTAAAAAGCTTGGTAATCTTTAACGTAGAGCTCTGGTAATGACTTGGGTAAAATTAGCAATAAAATTGAGTCTTTGTGATAAAATTTGGTAATTTCATCACGATACTTTAAAGCATGGCATAAAATTACTCGGTTGCAATTTACACTTCAATTTTGTATTTTTAATTAAATGTGTGAGAATAAGGACTATATTTTGAAAACCAGAATTTACCATATGACCGAAAAATTTACTAAATGAATTATTAAAATACCAAATATTTTAATTTTATTAATAAGAGCAATGATTTTTCCTCTCAGACATGTCATAAACATATGGAACAGTTGCTTTGCAAGATTTTTTTCTTTATGTATCTGCAAAAATATATTTAAAAATAAAATGAAACAGATATTTGTAAATCATTAGGTCCACATTGGTATTTAAAGCAACTGGATACATAAACGAAAGGAAATTGTGTGAAACCGAAAGCAAAAGTGCAAGCATCAAGGTGCAATGCTTTTTTAAGGGAATTTCCGACCTAACTTACAATTAAAATTGCATTAAGTTTCTTTAAAAGGAAAAGGAAGCAAATAAGAAAACGAAATGAAGCCATACAAACTTTACTAACTACCAAACAGCAACTAATACAAATTTACTAATAACTTAAACAAAACAACAGCAATCTGTCAAGCTACCAATCAATAGAAAAAAAAAACACAAATATAAGAAAAGTGAATAAAATATAATTATCAAAAATCTCCCCCCTACTCGCTTTACTCTCTAGCCCCCGCGATTATCATAAAATCCATTTTATTTCTTTATATTTAAAAATTATTGTAATAATAAAGATTTGGATCCTCATATATAATTTACGATTTCTTCGAGATTAAATTAATATTATTATTAATTGCAATTAATATTAATTGCAACCTCATCCACAAAAATGTTTTAAATTTTTTTTAACATTTAGCTATTATGATCACTGAATAAGCGCGTTTAGTCTATGATTACTTAGCAATACTTCAAAAAGTTAATTTCAATATTTTTATAAAACTTCATATTATTTTGTTGCATTCATTATTATAATTGAAAACATTAAATGAACACAGTTTTCGATAAAATATACATTTAAAGTAAATATAGATTATTGAAACTTAAATATATACTTTATTTATACCGTATACTTTATTTACGGTTTAGTAATTGAAAAAATGTGGCTAACTGTCTTAATCATAAAATGCTGCTTAATAAAAAAATATCTTGTAATTACTTTATTTTATAATAAATGAAATTTTTCGTTAATTGTTCTCTTCGCTTTTCGTTCATTGTTCTGAGGAGGTTTTTTAAAACGGTTTTTATGAGTAGTTTGAAACAAATACAAAATCGCTTGTTGATGGCAATCAGACGTGTTTTGTTGTGAAAGTTTGAATGTTTCAGTCTATGAAATGGACATGGCTTCCGCTAGCTTAAATTTAAAGCGAACTGTCAAATTTTTAATTGGGGATTTAGTAAACAAATATAGAGGAACATCACCTACATTAAATACAGGAAAAAATAATATTTTAATACGTTTGAAAAGATTTAAGCCATTTGTGATTTCAAGTTCTAGATAGAGTCTGTAAAAAATCTCGGCTCAAATTGTGGTATATAAGGTACCGGCACATTTTTCGTAAAATCCATTTTACAGCAAAATCCATTTTGACCGTAAAATATTATACAGTTATTTTTACTGTAATATTATTAGAGTAGAGTAATTCAGGGATTTTACTGTAATTATTACGACATATCTGATTTTTTGTTCTGGAAAAATTTATTTTACTGTAAAAAGTACGAGCTCCGATACCTGATTGCCTATTCTTTTTGTCGTAATTTGATCTGAGATTTTTTGATTGTAGAGAAAACTTTATTGCAAAATTTGTTTATTAATTCTGTGAGGAAAGTGTATTTGATGTTTTTTTCTCAAATGAGTTTTTTTTCTCTCTTTTTAATGTTAACATAATTCATACTTAATCAAACGTATTAACAATTGATTTGCAAACTGTTTTTGATTTGTTCAATTTGAACTCTATTTGACTTGTCGCTGTAGAAATATTTAGTTAATATCCTTTTAGTATCCCTAATATTCTTCAGTATATACTTCTAGTTTTATTGATTTATTTCTTGATTGATTACAGACAATTAAATGCTCTTAAAATGCTTATTATTACTTGAGAAATTTGACTTAATATAACTTAATGTAACTAAACTTAACATAACTAATCTGACTAAAACCTAATATAACTTTATGTAACTAAAACTTAGTAAACTTAATACAACTATTCACTGTTAAAATTTTCATTTTGAAAATGCGGTAAAATAACGGCAGAAGTTTATCCATCCGATTAACCTTAAAGCTTATGGTTAGGAACATTTTTTTTAACTGTACGGTTTTGAAACCGTTTACAACTGTTAATATTTTGAAATTATTTGCAAGCCGGTCATAAGACTGACCAATTGGTCATAAGCACCCAGTTGCAAGGAACAAAATGACTTTGTTAGGTATACCTAGTTGGAGCAGATAGAATTCTGGTTGTTTAACCTAATTAGGAAAAGACAATCAATGAACTCTTTTTTCTCACACTTAAAAGTTTGAATAACATCTTTTTAATGGTTATTTGACTGTCACGGTTGAATATGGTAAAATAACAATTAAATTAACTGCTATTCAACCATTTTATCTAGTAATTTCTAGCATGATATATTTAAATAACTTTATTAAGATTTATATAAATTTATTAAGATTTGTCATAAATAAGAATGAATAAAAAATTGATGTTGGAGAAACTAAGTAATTGCTGAAAAGAACCTAAGTAATTAATGCTGCCCTTTTTTCAAAAAAAAAAAAAACATTGTTGTCTACTTAAAAAATGCTGTAGTCGAAAAAAAAACTAATGAAAAACTGCCTAATAAAAATGCTGTATTGTAGAAATGACATCTATTATTATTACGAACTGAAAAAAAATATTAATGCAATGTGATTCTTTTTCATTAGTGTTCGGAAAAAGAGAAAAAAAAACTTCTCATTTAATGCCTAAAAAAATATGTATTAGTTATTTGGTGTATTTTCTACTTGGATGTTCTTACACAATTTTAAGAGCACTTTATTTAACTAGAGTTATACCTTTGTAATGATGATTATTTAGATGTTTAATTTTTTTCCGTTGTCGTGAGCAATAACATTAAATAAAAGAACAAAAAATCGATATGAAAAAATATGAAGATTATACCTTACCTTGGAAATAAACGAATACTATTATTTTTCTGATGAAGAAGAAAAATAAAGAGGGTTTCAAATTAATGTAATAAAAAAATGATTCCTAATTGCCTTTCTGAGGAATTTTTTTCTGATTCGGATATTAATATTCATTTATTAGACTAATTCCTAAAACACCAACATGACATATATTTCCTTCGTATCAAATGTAATATCAAAGGCAAAAGATGAAATGTTTCGATTGTTCTTACTCTGTTTATATTTAAGAAGCATATGAAGGAATAAAAATTGTTTATTAAATAATGCACAAAATGAAAAAAAAACTTACATGAAGAATTACTTTTGATTAAATGATCAGATTTTTCCTCATAAGAAGTGCATTTTTTAAGGCTTTATAGGCTCACGTGAAATATGCTAATGAATTAATAGCTTAGATGCTAACAGAAATTACAAAAATGAATTTCTCCTGACTAAACACAGTAGATTTTGGTACTTAACAGTATATATTTGGACGATGAATGAATTACTCAATAAATAGATTAAAAATTTTGTTTTTCTAAACTTTAATTTTCTAAACTTTCTTTCTTTTAATTTTGTTGTTCTTAGCAACACTTCTGTAACGAAACCGTGAAAAAAATTCTGGGTCAAAAAGTACAGTCACTCAGTAAGTCGGTGCTTTTAACCGTAAAATCCAATTGTACAGGAACGTGTGACGGAACAAAATAAATCTAATATACAGTCATTTTTGCAGTATTGCAGAACTATTGAATCATTCGAATTAAATAAATATTACTGTAAAAATTAAGATTTAATATTTTACAGTTAAAATTGATTTTACGTATGATGCCTCCAAAGTGCCGGTACTTTATACCGTAATTTGATCCGGAATTTTTCACAGTGTACTTAAATTCTAACATATTTGCATTTATTTATCAATACCGCAAATTATTTTACCCAAATGAAATTTCATGCATTAACTAATTTTTCATAATGTAATTAAGTAATTGAATTGATAACAAAAATAGTTTTTACGTTTTTAATGTACAATATTTCCGACTAAATTAATATGAAATGTAAATTCAGAAATTTATTTACTGATTTGTTAAATAATGAGATTGCTAAATAATTGCATTAAGATTCACAGTAAACGTTATATGTTACAATACTTCCTCATTTTGAAGATGTTTAATATTTTATAAGTTAAATACGGCTTCATTCCGAAATATTAAAATCTTTGCAAATCGTTTTTTATTTGTTCCAATGTTGTATTGTGTTGAAAACGTGTGTAATAAGAAATACTTATTTTGTGATTAAATCGTATCTAACAGAAAACATAAATAGCTGTTACCGTTGGATAAAACTACTTTGCCGGAAAGAGTAATTTGCCCCCAATCAACGTTTTATGTACTCAGGGGATTTTCATTAACTGGCTGGCAGTGTCCAGTATATTACTGATTAGAGACACTGCCTCGAATTAGGGAAGCCGAATCAGTGTTTAAATTTGATCAGGTGTGTGTGTGCAATTGGAAAGATCGAATTAGATTGGGAGCCACTTATTAGTCACTGAATATAAATACTCGAAAATATAGATAATTGAAAGCATTGCTTAAAACGATATCCTTCTATTAAGTATTTAATTTTAAATGTTGTCGTTGGCTTAAACTAAAGAATGCGATTAAATTAAGACGATATTTGAGTGCTTTGCAAGTATGAATGCTGTGATTCATTTCATACATTGAAAAAAAAAATGGTCTAAATAGTCAGAATATGGTAAAATTTAGAGTGTTTATGCCTCTATGGGAGCACCAAAAAGTTCGGTAATTTTTACCCAAGCTCTCTTTTGATGATTTTGATAAAAATAACATAAAAATATGGTTTTATAATATGCGATGAAATTTGGTAAATTTTGCAATTTTATCATCATACTTTAGAACTTGTAATAAAAACCATTAACTCGGTTAAATTCACTTTTGAGTATTTTATTTTTTTAAAAACATATTGCGGTAAGAACTATAATTTTGAAAACCAGATTTTCGGTATAACGTTTCGGTTCCATATGAATGGTTTAAATACCTTATTTATTAGTTTTGCGTTAGATTTCATAAAATATCTCTAACTTTGAACTCTGTGTTTAAATTTGTACTAGAAATAAGAACACTGGTTATAAATCTTATAAATAATATTTATAGAAGCATTGAAACTCCTTTCATGAAAAATTCATGTTGATATTTTGTTTAAGTTTACAGGTAATAAATTTTTTATCCTGTTTTAAGATATCCATTTCTTATATTTCTGTGACCTTAAATACATTTGCGATACTATTAACCTACTTTGTTCAGCTTCCAAAAAAAATTTTGGATCATTACCACTTTTTTTTTTGCTCTTTGTTGTTGCAAAAAAAGGAAGATTGAAAGTCTCAAAGGGAGAATAAATACTAAGTTAAAGCGTAAGGAAAATGATATTAAGTCATTCTTTGACTTATATGGATGAAAAATGAATAATATTGTTAGTCAAAACTTACGGGTTTATAAGATGGAATCATTTGGGCTTTTAGCCAATGCTCTATGTTATGTTTATTACAGAATTCTACGATAGAATTCTGAAATTTTCCTTTCCTTTAGGTATTGTGTGCCAAATAAAAAAGGAAATATCCTAAATAACTTTTTATCTAATGATCGGATTTTTACGTAGTAGGATTCAATCTAAATTGTTGAAGGGTCTGATCTTAATTATTCTAAATATTAAATGCATACAATATTTCATGCTACGAAATCAGGCACAGAAACGTACTTTCTCTGAATGAACAGGTCTCTTTTTAGACGGATTTGGCTTCCTTTCCCACGAAAAAAGGGCAAAATCCAAGTTACCATATTCCTAATATTATTTACCATATTCCTAATATTATATCCATTTTCTTTTTTCAATGCGTATCTTGGACAAACTTTACGCATCCTTAAATTTAAATTGATAAAACATGAGAGATGTGTTGAAAGTTAGTATATTAAATGGTCTATCATTGATCTGAAATTTTAATTGTAGATTTGAGTTTTCTTCCGCTAAAATCAATCAACAATGCTTATAACCTACACTGAAAAAAAGTATGATCGAAACTACCTGAATATGGTAAAATTTACTATGTTTCCGGTTCTGGGAAACATGATCCCAATGGTTTAGTCAAGAGGGCGGCCCAAGGAATGGACCCCATAAGGCTAATTTTACTTTTTGTGTTTTTCAACATATATCGACAACTTTTCAAGTGAATCGAAAAATAATTTCAAGCACAATTACAAAATTCATTTATCCAAAGATATTTTTGCACAAAAAATAACTTTTAGTGAGCATTATTATTTCATTTAATAATAGTTGATATTTTGTTAGAGATATATAGAATTTTTAGATCATTTAAATGTATGTAATTTTAAATGGCATTCAAAATTTGAGTGAAATCAATCGAATAGTTCATTCGAAGTCGAATTTTGAATATGCAGCTATTTAAAAATATACGGCTACCTCCATATTTCTTAAGTCCAATTCTGAAATATCGTCTGCATTAATTAATTATCATATTTGAGGTCACCTCCTCAAAACATTAAGATTGAGTCCCAGAACTTGAGGATCCGATCATAAGATCAAAAGTTATTTCGGTGGTCCATTTTTTTGCGGTGGTCTATTTCTTCCCCTCTAAATCCTTTTTTGTTGTATACTTGTATGCATTAAATTTTGATTGAATTGGAACGCATTTTCTAACCTGTGAATAATAATTATTTTTAAAATACAGAAGAAACGATTTCAACAAGAGAAATATATTGTGTTCCATATAATTGAATATTCTGTTAACACAAAAATATTAGCTTTGTTTGTATTTGTTTGTATTATGTTTTTTTTATATCATCACCTTGATTTCAGTATGAACTAAATTTGTATTACAAAAGAACTACAGCTAAAAATGATTGTAAACAATGATAGTTTATTTTTATGATTAGCATTGATTTTACACCTTGTTTACAAATTATTAAGACTGAAAAATATGATTATATATTTGTATATAACAATAAAAAAAATTGGTTTAAAATCGTTACATAAGCTATAATCCTTAGAACTGCAAATTATACATTCATCTATTTTTATATTTCTTTCGGAAAGAAATTTTATTCTTCAGCATAAAAGATCAATTAAACACAAAGAACGGAAAAACATGTAGCAGTTATTAAAAGAGAACTGAATTCCATTTAAAAGTAAAATTTGAAGAAAGTTCTCAGAGGTGTCATGAGGAGAAATAAATTTAAACTAAAAAGAAAAACTGTTTAATTGGTCGCGAAGATCGTAGATAGAGTAGACACAATACCTCAGTCGATCCGTCGCAATATTGTGGTGAATTGATCAACCGGTTAAAATTAATGAAATTGATGACTTCAATGAAAATGTAGCTAATTATGGAAATATAATTAGTTATAAAAATTAAGGAATTTCAATGAGATAAGACATTCAAATCATGAAATCGGTTGAAAAGATCATCTTGTCTTCATATTTATGACTATTTATCCAGATTAATAGATTATGGAACTAGAATATGAAATCTGAAACAAAATTGAAATAGTTTGAGTTTCCGGTTAATCCGTATTTATGTATAATTAGATTGGAAGGAAAAAAAAACATGGAGAGATGAAGTTGAATTTAAAAAAAAAAATGACTTTCTTTATTACTATAACTTTGAGCATTTAAATATATTTATTTAATAAAATTTGAACAGAAGTCAGGCTATTGGGTCGATAAAAAAATTAAACAATAAAATTTAACATTTAAATCAAATAAGAGTTAGCAATAATAAAAAATAAGAACAAAAACGATATCGAGCACCAATAATCTGAATCAAATAACCAATTAATTATAAATCTAGAATATCTGCAGCACGCATAAATGAATATATGTTCAAAACTAATATATGTTCAAAACTAATCCTTAAATTTAGAAAAAAAAATTTGCAAAATAAAAATACAAAAATTTTTTTAATTAAGTATATTGATTATTATAGAATATTCTTATTAAATTTATAGATCATCATCATTTATTCAAATCAGATAATTTATTTTCCTGTTTTTTTTTAAAATAAATACATACATATTGTTTCATTTATTAACGCACACCCAATGTATTATTAGGCACAAATACAAAAACTCACTAATTATAAGACATACATTCACTCACGCTCAATTATTTATTAGGCAAAATGATATTGGAAATTAACATATAATAATTCATGCAGGCAAAAGTAACCTTTTAAAATAAAAATTATTATTTAAAACTAACATCTGGTTTCCTTACCGGAGAAATGTACGCAAAATAAGTAATTTATACAAAATAACTAATTCCAAGAATTCAAAATTCATTTCAATAAAAATAAAAACTTATAATGTCAGGAAATATAATCCCGAATAAAAGACAGCAACACGAAATTAAAAAACCGAAATCAAAATTTTGATTAGAAAAGAGATTACTCACAAAATTACTTACACAAGATTACTTTCTAGAGATTACTTACAAAAACAAATTATTAATTTGTGTCAACAGAATCGAGAAATCAATTTTGAACAAAAAACTTAGATGAAATTAAATTTTAGGAAAAAAAAATGAGATCCGAGTGTGGAGGGCCGAAGCTCCCTCTAACTTTTTAAAAAGGACCTAGTTGTCTGAGATCGGGAAGGGAAAATGTAAAAAAATTCCTCAGCGTTAAATCTCGTAAGTGATGACCTTGCCGACAATCAATAACCAATAACTGAATAACTAAAATAGCTAAAATAAGAAAAGATAATGGAACTGAAAAAAAAAAATAAATAAAAGTTCTGTTCCTTTTTACTACAGAACGGAAGCAAAATGCTTAAATGAAGGAAGGTTAAAAATTAAGTAATCAAGGTAATATTAATAATTGTCTCTGTTACGCATAGGAGACAACGAATCACTTGTTTATCATATACGTAAATAGGCACAGTATCAAATTCATATTTTCTGTGCATAAAGGCCTTATAGCTTCTAAACTATCATTTCGATTGGGTTAGGTCTTATTCACCGTGGGTTAGGTCTAGTCAAAGTGAAAAACTGCATCGGGAAATAATTTAATTTTTTTTTTATTTCCAAATTTCCAATGCCCACCTGTGTTAACATTTCGTTAGTTCAGGCATTTACAGGCAGATTTGTTGGCCACTTTTTCAGGGGCACCATATTAGGTGGGGCCAACGTTGCTCCTGCAGTAAGGACGGATATCACTGAGAAAATGAAAGAACATCCATGCTTAGTCCGGGATTCGAACCCAGAATGTTTTGACCCCTACACAGTCCGGTTGGCAAATCGGAAAATATAATATAAAATGTTTCAATCGTCTTTAAATGATTTTGACTGAAATATTGAAAATTGAAAGTAATGTCGACAGCATGTTTTTGATGATTTATAACGTTATAATTTTTCTATCTAAAATTAACAACAACAAAAAAAATTAAGTCTTTGAATAAATTTTGACAAAAATTTTTATTGATTCTAGAAACTTTGTCCTTCTCAAATTCAATCAGTAAAAATTAAAGATATTTGCAATTGAACATATTGCTCTAAAATAGAAAATAGAGTTCTAAATATTTTATTTCCTTAAAATTTCACATAATTTGAAATTTTGATTTTTAAAAATTTGACTAAGTTGCTTAACGCATCTAAATTTATGAAACTTTCAATTCTCTTTAAACTTTTTTAAATTTATTAAAATAAAAACATCTCTAAACTTATGAATCGCTAAAATTTATAATATTAATAATATAATATTAATAATATTATTTATAATAACCTATATATATAATTGTTTAACTCATGAATCGCTAAACTTATGAAATTTTTTCATGCCGCTTCTATAACTTAAAGAAGTTTTACTTTTCCAAGCCAAAATAATTATTTTAGGTAGGAATTTTGTTTAGTGAAGTTCCATTTTATGCCTGATTTATGAATTGAAAAATTTAGACATTTCGTAATGAACATCGAAATTTATGAAATTGAATTTTGTACATCTCTAAATTAACGAGTTTATTTTATATCAACACTTTTGACAGTTCTTCGCATAGCATTCAATTAATAAGATTTTTTTCAACATGTTTTAGGTAGGAATTTTTTAGCAGTAGATTTTTGTTCATTATATCGAAAATGATACAAAATATTGAATTACTGTGACTAAAATGCTTAAAAGGTTAAATAAACCCATCTTTAACACAATAGCTACACACATAAAATGTTCAATTATTATTACAACAATTAGTTTTCTTGAAATTGTCCATTTTATCAATAAAAAAAAATCCAATTTTAATTTACTTGGCCCATGTCCAGCCAGCTTAGAAAATCAGAAGTAAACACCATCATTTGTCATTTAGATGTTAGAGTAGGTCACTCTCATTAAGAAGATCCGAAGATTCTTTCTACTACAAATAACACAATAGAAAAACACCGAATTACAGGAGTACAACTGTCGAGCTGGCATCATTTTCCTTTTTCTTCATTCTATACCGGCAATCTTTTTTAAGAACTTGTATTACAATGATAGTACTTCGTTTCAGCATCATTACATGCTTGGAAAGTTTATCCATGAAAGTTATTTCTTATTGGTCCTTCATACAAATGAGTTTTTGTAATGCGTTCTTAGTTTTATATATATTTTTTATATGTTTAAAAACATTTTTCTACAAAATGCACTGATAAAAATGGACACTCAAATTTCATGAAATTATCTTCGTGTTTGACGGAATCGTTGCCTAGTATATGCTTCGGGTAAACATTTAATCAACGTGGCGAAATAACTATCGTTACTTTTCCGTGGAAGCGAATTTCGTCAATAGCAAAAGAATGTTTCATCATTCTATATTTTTTTTTCAAAAGAAAAAAAAAAGAAAAACACTATGCTGCACTCGTAGTGCCTCATGATATCTTATGGGTGGTAGTGTTGATTATTTGGCACCATACAGTACCATAGGTACCATAAAGTTTGTCGATAGAAAGAACTCCCCTCATCACCAAGTCTAAGGCCGTCTGCTGCTACTGAAACACGAAATACCGCATTTCAAGGAGCGTAGCTTTTTTCTCCCTTGGCTCCCTTCTCCCGCCGACCCGAGTCCAAAATCTGTCATAAATAAGGATCCGAGACCCCTATTTGAAATAGTTGAGTCTTTTTACTATACCACTGCTCCAGAAGAATGACTAGGGGAGTTCCTTGCCTAGACAAACTATACTGGTATATCAATCTCGCCCCAAGAACTCAAGTACAGATAGAATAGAGAGAAATTTTTCACCCATGCTCGAAGCGGGATTTGAACCTGGAACCTTCCTGAGTCTAACTCTTATACCACCATGAAAGTTGGTGGGCTTATTTCATTATTCTAGTTTCGATCATCAAGTCTTCATTTTAGTTCCCAATCTCCCACAATGCACTGCAATGAGGTTTCGAGTTGAGGAAACATTTTCATCACATATTTGAAAGATTTTCATAAATCAGGCAATTTCGCGATGAAAAATAGTTCTCAAAACTAATGAAATACAGCTCAAGGATTACTGAATCATCAAAAGGGAGAGTTTTATTTCGGAGAGTGTGTATGTTCTATGTATTTGCAAAATTTCTGCAGAAGATGTGTCATAACAATTTACACGGTGCAGACATGTATAAGTAAATATTTTGTGAAAAATAAAAAAGTGAAGCAATTTCTTATTAAGGAGCTGTGAAAAGGTACATAAAAAAATTTCAGTTTTATCATTGTTGGTATTTGCCGCCCTAAAAACATATTTGCTCAAGGTAAGTTTGAATTTATGTGAATTTTTCAATTATGGCCATAAAATGTTATCACATTTTGTTTGTACTTTTTTGTATAGTTATTAAAAACATACATTCACCATCGATATTTTATGAATCAACAATATTTTATTGCACAGCCACGGCGGTTAACGTAAATATATCCCCAAACAACGTTGACATTGATCATGTTTTTAATATAAGGAATTATATAGATCCTTCTATTTAGATAACTTCAGATTCTATTCAGATAACTTTAGATAACATGACAATGAACCTAAGTTTTTTCCTTCCTCAGGCGTTCCTATTACTTTATAGCCGTCGTTGAACAGCCGACACAATTTAGGGTTTACGACCTACCAAAGTTCAACACCGTAACCTTGTAAATTTGAACCCAATCAGGAAAAAAAGAAACTCCTGGATCAGGTACTGGGAGAAATTTGCCTCTATAGAGGACGAAATTTGCCTCCAAATCAGACAGGAAACGTTTCTCTAGAGCACGGTCCATCTTCATTGAGTCATAATCATCGGTAGGAACGGATTTGCAGCGTTATTGCTCTGACAGAACTTAATTGCCATCCCAATTCAAAAGTTGGTGATCGAATCGTCAGTTTGGTTAGAAATAGATATAATCTTCATCTTCAATTTTGATGAATTTTTCAAAACTATTTATTTAATAATGTTAGTGGTTTTATTACTCCTCATGAGTTTTCATAAAAATAAATTTCAATTATTTATGCTTCATCTCAGTTTGTTGATTCTAAACTACAGCTCAATTGATTGAGCTGAAATTTACTGCTGTATGAAGTTGCAGAAAGTGGTTAAACTTAATTTATTTTAACGAAATTAAACACATAATTTTTTTAAAATTTGTATTGATTCAACAGCAGAACATATAATTACAATAAATACTTTTTTTTAATAAATAGACATATCATTCAAGTTCCGCTTTCATTATGCATTTATTCGTTATCTATTCATTCATTATGTACTCATTCATTCATGTATTCATTCATCTATTTATTATGAAAGAAGATATAAAAATATTTAAATGAATTTTAAATTACGGCTAAACTTTTAAATTTAAGAGGAAATGGAGTAATACTATTAATATTATGTTATACTATACTTTTAATTTCATTTTGCTTCATGAAAATTTCATGAAGCAAAATGAAATTGATTCATTAATTCAATTCATTTTTGAAGGTTCAGCAATCCTTGAACCGTGTTTCGTTGCTATCATTTCGTCACAAAATCACGAGATTTTTAACGATATAATATAGGAATCTAAAACAGTTGAAGAAAAAGCTTCATCACTTATGCTTCTTTCTAATGTATCCTGGGAGGTCTTTATCAATTTTTACATGATTTTAAAGCAGATTTGTGCATTGCATGACGAGATCACAGTAATAAAAGAAAATGGCTTCTCAAAATTGACCAAAAATGAGTTGAAATAGTTCAGAAAGAAATATAGTCTAAATTGAACACTCCATGTGCTCATTATTGAGTCTAGTGCCTTGTTCAAAACTGTTCATACTCATTTTTGAGCAAAATGCATAGTGCCAAAAATAACAATTTAAGAGCTAATTTTAATTGCTTGTTATCTGAGCGAGAGTTAACCAAGTCTCGAAAATGAATATATGCTGCTTTAAGCATGCTTATTGGGTAAATAACGAGTCAAACTAGATTGTGTTTGTTTCAGATCTATTTTCACACATTTTTGCTCAATTTTGGGAAACTTTTATTTACAGTGATGATACCGAAGTTTGCTCGCGCGTCAATTAAGTTTCAAAAGCTCAAATTCTGACATTCAAAGGTATTCAATCATATGTACTTTCTATTTGATTTTGCATTTTCTAAATTATTATTTTAATCGATAGTTTTCTTGAGTTAAGGGTAAGCATTGATTTCGATGAAATCCTCAATTCTTACACAATGACCACATGAATGTCCACACGATTAATATTTAAGTAAGCAATTTGTCAAAAATTAAGGATATTTCATGAAATTTGGTACACATTTTTTGCAATGTAATGGCGAAAATATGCCAAAGAACAAAATTAAAGTATCCTTTTAACTTAAAAATGTTTGAATGAAAAAAATTATCATTCTTGAAAGATAACGTGAATAGTAAATGCATTAACGCTATTATAAAATTATGTACTTCAAAAAAGATTTAATGGGACAAATAAGAAGACTTTTATGCTACCTTTTCAAATATTTTAATCGCTTGCTGAAAATAATTACTTTTTGCTCAAAGAAGAATAACTTTTTGATAATTTGTAATTAAGGCAATCTCTTTGAGAGAGATTTCAAATTTATTTGTTACATCTCATGCGAACGGAAAAAATATTTAATTTATTAACGAGGCAAATTAGTTTATGAAAATTACTGTATTCCTTATCATGAAATAACGATATTCTTAACAGGGAATTACACTTATTATATTTGATTAACTTCTTTCACAAACGAAGAAAAAAATTTATTAGTAGAGATTACTTTTCTTCAAATAACTTAATTAAATAAATCCGACAAAATTTTGTTTAAGAAGAGTTAAGACCTAACTTAATTATAATCTTACTATGCTGCCAAATGCTTGTGTTACATTTTGTTAAAGATTGCTTAATTTTTCAAAGTAATTTTGAAATTTGTTGAATAAAGTAGAATTTGATCTTTTTAGCTTAATTCGAATTAAAGCAAGATTTACAGTATCATAAAGTCTCTTTAGTTACAGTATCAGACAGTAAATGTGATGTTTTTAGAACTTTTTCAGGCTTCTTTATATTTTAAGAAATATTTGGAATAACAAATTTTATTGCTCTTAGTACTTATCTATACAAAGTAGATTATAGTGTTGGAGAAGACTTAGGAACTTATAATGAAAAATACAAATGATAAAAAGACAATGACCCCTGCTGACTTAAAGACCCTTAATCAATGAAACTGTCAGCATTTGCCATCCGTTTAAAGACTATACCTTTTGAGAAAATAGGATAAAAGTTTGTATGCAGGTATATTGTAGCGTATCTCTCATGGATGAAGCTACAGCGACAAAATTTCAAAGTTTTTAAATGACAGCATCCACTTTTTTTTATTAAAACGCTTATAATTTTTTTTATATAAATTCTTATGGAAATAAAAACTAAATTTGAGATGGGAAGATACTTTTAGAACCAGAAATTGCGACTCAAGGGTTTTATCAAGGGTCGTCATTTTCAATAGACGAAAACGTGAAGAGATAAAAACTTTTTAAAATCAGGGAAGAAACTGTGGACGTGTCTCACATGTGCGGATGAACATTTTTAAAACATAAATGCCTCTCGTTGTAGTTTTCACTCTGTTTTTCAAGTTTTTTTCTTCCGTTTTTTAAATTGCACTCTCTTCCTCCTAGTGGTCAAGAAAAATGGCAACGCTTGGCACATATATACACTGTTAGATTTTTCATTTTAAAATTACAGTAAATTAACTGACCATCCAATCTGTCCATCCAATTAACCGTAAAGGGGACGGTAAAGAACATTTCTATCTTTACGGTTTTGAAACCGTTTACAGCCAGTATTTAATAAAACCATAAATACCGAACTATACAGTTATTTAATTATTTACAACTAGCATGATTACAAAACCCTAAAAAGGAAATTTAACTGGACATTGGAGCTAGACATCTTGTTTGGTAATGGGCATCGGAGTTAGGTTGTGGTAGGGATGCGTTTTATAAAATGCACTGGGAAACATGGTTTAATTAGTTTATCTTATTGTTTAATTTATCGTGAGAAATGGGAAATACTATACTTTTTGTGTTAAGCAGCTTTATGGTGTTGCCATCTATGCGTGAATGAATGTTTTAATAGTTATTCTAATTCTTCATGATCAAAAATGGGTGAGCATAGGACACTGGAAACTCTTCATGTGTCGAAGGGAATGGAGAAAAAAAATAGTGCGTGGTGTCCCTCCGCGCGGAAGAAGTGAAACTTCGTAATGTGGAAATGGAAATAGTAAGGTGTAGAAATTGATTTTTAGTGAAATCATATTGTTTCTTTAAAACAAACTTTATTAACAATGCTTACAATTCATAATTGATCTCATCTTATAATTATCATTTTCGTGTGGAGAAATATCCAAATCTATAACATTTACAATGGGATTATGATAACTAAAGTAAGATACGGAATGTTTGAGTTTTATTTTTTCAATATTTCTTGCAAAAACTGCATCAATGGTAGTTCTCCCTGTGGGATCATTCCTACTATTTATCATTTCCAATCCAAATTTGTCTTTAAGGAAGGTTAATAATACTTCAGCTTCAGGTAACGAGAAATTCACATTAAAATCTCCCGCAAGGATCACAGGCAGCTCACAATAATCAATTTCTTCACCAGTAATGTCTGCCAGAGCTTGTGAACCTGCAGTGGATAGTGGCAATGAAGATTTTGCAATAAATAATTTAATATCTCTCATGGCTGCATTTGGTGAAATATAAATGGCAATTAGAAAAGAGAAAACCTAACAATCAATTGATATTCACAAGAGACGTACCTTGACATAATCTTAAATCCGTCGCATTGTCCGAGGGATGCTCTATTGGATTAAGGTTAGTTGAATTTGAGGGCCAAGACATGACTCGAAAGTCACTGGAATGTTCCCCGAACCAATCCATGCCGATTCAACCCTTATGAAATGGTGCATTATCCTGTTGGTAAACTGTTGGAAAAACTGTTGCCATGAATGGATGAACCTGGTCTGCAACTATGTTCAAGTAGCTTACAGGCGTCAGGTATTGCTCTATGAGGATTATGGGTCCTAATGTGCCCCATGAAAACATTGTTCCTGAGCGAGCCCATTGTTATAGATGGAGGGCGGTCATAATGTAATGGTTTTTCGGTATATATATATATATATATATATATATATATATATATATATATATATATATATATATATATATATATATATATATATATATATATACCGTGGGCTTCCAAACTTTTTTCCCTTTAGCAGCACTCTTCTGAGATTTAAATTTATTCACGGTACCTCAATCAAACTGTATTTGAGTATCTATAGCTCATTATGTACACCAAACTTGTGTTTTATTTGTGTAAGATTATAAAACAGAAACCATGGAAGTAAGTGGTAAGAATATAAATATATATTTAATGTAACTTATACTAAAAGCTGAATCAAGTACTTCAATTATTTGTAATAAATAGAATGGTATAATCAGTAATGCACAACATTATAAGCACTAATAAAATGAAAGAAAATATAAGAAAAGAGAAATTGCCACCAGCCTGGAAGGTTTTGTGAATTCGTTCATGGCGATTGACGCACTTGCTGCTCGTTCCACGAGTTCTCAAGTCATGCTATAAACCATAAGTACTCGCTTTTTTTTATATTCATTGTCGAGTGATATTCGATGTTTATATTAGCGATTGAAGAAAGTCAGCTTCTCCGAGGAAAGAAGTAGAGAAATTAAAGAAATCTCACATAGCATTTTTAAAATTTTATCTTTCGTGACATGAGTATCCTCTCCAAATATCTTCACCTAAATTTAATCAACCATAACTTTTTCTTAGAATTCTTATTAATATTGAAACTTGGCGAGAATAGGTAATTGATTTCCTAAACAGAACGCTTTAATAGATACATTTCTACCTTCTTTAGTTTTTTAATAGATTTTCCTAATAGCCGGTCATTTGCAGGATGCCCAGTAACATCTAATTGAGAGATTTTTGTTTATTTGTTTCAATATTTGTATTTTGTGAAATACTATGAAAATGATAAAATTTGTCGGCCTCCCCGAGAGTTATTACACAGCAAATATGATTCATTCTGTAGAAAGCCCTTCTTGTCCGCCTTGAAGCTCGTGTTTTCTGTGAATCAGTTTTCATGGGAAAAAACCATTTTTCCAATCTTCAATAAATTATTTCTGATGGTATCATTCTCATATTTGCTGTTATTGGTCTTAAAAATAGTATTAATTTGGATAACATGTTTCTTAAATTTTCTTATTTTAATATTAATATGAATTATATTTAGAATATTTTTTTATACTTTTGTATTAATGTATATTAACATGAATAAAATTATATACATCAGTAAAGATGGTAAGAAACTGAATAAATTTTGGTTAAAAATTTCCTGAACTAACTACTCCCTTTAGTTTAGTAAATTATATCAATTGTTACTTTTTTTAAATATTAAGTTAAATTATATTTAAGCTAGGTACAAGATAGTATGAAAATTCATAGTATTCATTTACGTAAAATATTTTCTTCAATTATTTTTCTCAAATTTTTTAACAAAATTTAATTGAAGTAAATTTTGTAGGAAAATATCAAACTATCTTTTCTCTTTGAAGGAAACTTGTAAATCAAATTCAAAAAAGAATCATGGCTGAAAACATGACAGCTCTTAGATAAGTCAGGAGAAATTGGTATGTCTAACCATACATTATATAGGGCTCTGGGGAAAAAATTCATTTTTTGTTGTTGTGAAAATAACATTATTAAGGTCATCTTCTAAATGACCCGAAAGAATAAAATGGGAGAAATTTATTTTTCGAAAACTTAAATGGTTGGAATGAATGCGGTGGCATAAATTTTGTGGATAAATTTGACACTTAGGGTTTCTGTTTTGTGCTGCTTATTTTCTTTCTACTCAATGAATAAATTGGTTTGTGAACTTCTATTTTTCAAATAAAAAGGAAATTCAGGCTTATGTCTATTCGGAATTAAATGTCTAAAGGAAAAATAGCTATCTAGCTTAAAATTTTAAATGATTTAATTTAAAAATTTGCTAAGATTTAGAAAAAAAATACTTATTTAAAACAGAGCTTAATTTATCTGTGAGTTTTATAAATTGCAATATTTATTTTACTTCCTTTTTGTAAGCTGAAATGAATATTTCAGTTTGATGTTTTGCAAAATTGTATAATAAATGCCTATTTTTAATTTTGCAAGACAATAATTCATAACTTAATTATCAAATCATTTAATCCCATTCTTTTAGTCTACTGTACTCTTAGTACGTTTTTTTACATCTTTTTATTTTCAAGTTTCCATGACTTACAATTTTCGCGTAAGAATACAAAATGCATAACAAAATTGAACATCAAAAACAAAAGTGACGATTCACTTTCGTATCATCAAATGTCTAAGAAAAATCATCAAATGTCTAAGAAAAATCATCAAATGTCTAAGTAAAATCATCAAATGTCTAAGAAAAATCATCAAATGTTTATTTGCTCACCCTTTACTATGAAAACATAAATAATGATCTTATATTGTATTTAGAGATAAATAAAAATGTAAACTTTAATACTATTTTGTTTATTTTTAATTTTGTATTTTTATAGATCTCTTAATTAGGCTAAATATATATTACAGATTGCGTTGTTTTCAATAATGTATTTTAAAGTCAGTGATATATATTATTTATTCATTTGATATCATTTCACTAATTAATGTTCCTTGCAAAACAAATATTTAAATTATTCTGCAATTATTTCCCGATACCATCATTAAGTTAGCAGATAATCTAGCTATGAATTTTGAAACTTTCCTAAACACAATAGTTTCATCGGAAAACCTATTTCCTCAGTCACTATTCATTTGTATTTGGAAAATGAAGGTTAATGATAATGTCTGGATGTAATTTACTCATAGAATTCAAAGAATCATCAAATATTAATATGACTCTCTGGAATTATCTCAATAAATTATCACGAAATTATAGAATAGTCTCTAATGTTACATATATGATGTTGAATTTAGCCTATAATTATATATATAAATATATATATGTTACCGTTAAAGTATATAATGCAGTTATTTCATAGAATACCTAGTTATTCTATCAAATAACTGATCGTGCCCGTTAAAGTGTGTAATATGTTATTAATTTGACACTTTAACTAGTTATTCTATGAAATAACTAGGTATTCTATAAATTAACTAATGAGAGACAGTTAAAGTGTAAAATAAATAATTTATCTAAAATGAAATAACTAGGTATTCTATAAATAAACTAATGATAGACAATTAAAATGAAAACGAAGCAATTTATCTAATTTATGCAGCATATAAATGGTATTTATGGAAACTTACCATAAAATCATTTGTTACAACAAGGATTACTAAAATGACACTTGGAATTACAAAGAACATTATTTCTAAAACAAAAACCTTTTTTGTTGACATACTGGGTTTTACACGAACAATTTTTATTTACAATTAGGGGTGATTACAATTTTTTAATTACATTGAAGGTAAATGTATTTGTCGTGCGAGTTACATGATATAGATTATTTTACACTTTAACGGGCTGCAGATCGTTATTCTATGAAATAACTAGTTAAATCATGAAATACAAGAGAGTTTTACAGTTTAACGGACACGATCAGTTATTTCATGGAATAACTAGGTATTCTATAAAATAACGGATTTCATACTTTAACGGTAACATATATATATATATATATATTATACTAATATATTTATATATTTTGCTTTGGCTATAATAACACAATATTAGAAAAACATTTTTTTGCCGATATAATCGTGCAAGCTGATGACGAGATTAGTACTTTTTTCTTGTTTTCTTTGTATTTTTAACACTTAAATATTAGCGTATATGTACAAGAAGTTGCAAAAATCTACTTCTTTTCAATCAGAAAAAAATTACTTTCATTGATAATACCTTTTCCATTTCGCATTGGTGACAAAGAATTGAAATATTGAGTGTGAAAGCTGTCATTGGCTTAAAAGTGTAAATGAATATATTTTATAACATCTGAATGAAAATTCCTTTTCGCATCGCTGAAGCATCGATAAAGAAAAGCTGAACCAAATTGAGACATAAGTTGAAAATAATTTAAAGGTTAAAAGCGAATCGATCATATCAACGATCAAAGTGTTCAATATGGTTCTATATTATTGTCTAATGGTTGGTTCAATGATAGTAATTTAATTTATTGTTTTTGTTATACAATGAAAAATGAGTATTGGTTGTGCTATTACTCTTAAATATAACAAAAAAGCGTTGATGACAATTGTGAAAGTCGTAACATTGTAAGAAAGCTTTAAAAACGTGCCATCATGCATGTTGTTTTCTTAAGAGAGTAAATATTATATTAATTCTCCAAATTTTTCTATTGCATGTCATTTATTTCAATTTAACTTTTTTAATTTCTGACTCTGATTATTGAATAAAAATTTTATTTTTTTCGAGGAGGAATTAGAATTTAAGATTTTAATAATTGATTTAAATGACTTAGAATTTACACTAGAGCACGTTTCAATGGGTGTAACAGCTTTGTAACGAGCAATGCGAGCATGACTTGTGCAACAAATTTTCTGAGATAGCATAGAAATTTTCGGGGGTTCGGAAGCGTCAGCGAACAGAGGGTAAATGCCATCTAGTTTGTTTAAAAAAATTACTTTTTACAATAGATGAATATTTTTTGAAAATAAATTTCTTTTTAACAACTTATTTAGCTGATTAAAATTTAGTTAGACAGGATTATTTCAGACATTTAAATTTATATTTCGTAATCTTCATACTTTGAATAATTAGTGACCCGAAGCCCAATCCTTTAATATTCATAACCCAGATTCATGGTAAATGATGTTTGACGACATCTGTGTTTGGCAAATATTAGTCGATTTAAAAATTACGCATAAGTGGGAAGCAAAGTTGTTGAAACTTATGAGCCTTAGGTACTAATCAATATTAGTTTTAAATTCATTGGATGTATGTTTAAAAATTTTTAAAAAAAATATGATGCTACTGATATTTGAACTTTTTTTTTAGCAGAATGCAACTTTTTCACCATATAATGTAAATCTACTCATGTTTTCCTACTTCACAAAAGTACCATTTTTAGAATGCTATTGATTTCAACCTTTTTACTGTACACTCTGGTCATATATTTTCTGTACAGTTTTGAATAGATTAAACATATTTTATAATCTTTGTATTATATAGTATTTGAACAACTGTAGGATGATTTGAATAAAATATTTAAGTTAGATTGGAAGTAATATATTATAAGTAATTGTTTAGATTAGAAGATCAAGTGGTTAGATTAAATTATAAATAATCTTTAATAGTTTTAACTTTTTTATTTGATGGCGTAAAATGTTATTGGAATGAAATCTTAAAAAAAGGCAAAGGAAAAAAATTTAGAGAACTTTTTTTTACCTCGCGCTCAAATACTCTAACCATTTATTTAAGCTTATAACTAATTATATTATTTAGATAAAATACATATAATCTTGAAAAATAATTGTGATTGATGCTCTTCTTTTAAATTTGGAATTGAATTAAGAATGCAATACTTCAGAAATAAAAAGTTTTTATTCTTCTTCAAAGCCATATTTTTTATAATTTTGACGTATTTATTATTCAAACAAATCAACACCAATTAATTTTCAATTTATTCCAAATCTTCTATTTCTTTTTTTACAGAATAGCATAGAATAATTCCCTTGTTTAACATTTATTTGTTTCACTTTTAACGCTGGTATTTTCTGATGATTAGTTTGAGAATTATGATTTATTTAATACGTACTTGTAAAAATTGAAAAACAAAAATTATGTATTTTTGTAGCTATATTTTCATATAACCTAATATTAACTTTTAACGTTCAGCCGTACAACCTTTTTAAAAAAAAAATTGAAGAAAAAAATATTGAAGAAAAAAAAAACTGTACAGCAGCCATTTTATCGCTCTGGAAAATCAATTTTTTAAATTTTCTTCCTTGATAGGAATTTTAATTTATTTCATAGTTTTTGTCGCAAAAATTTTCACAATTATTCGAAACCTCTTGCTGCTTTAGGGGAATTACTTCTCAATGATAAACGCTTAAAAAATTACTATAATTCAATCTGTATATTTTATTTATATTTTTTGAGATATAGACATATATATATTTTTTAGATTTATAGGCATTATATATTTTTTAGAGATAGTTTTTAGAATAATTTTTTTCTCAGGATAATTGCTCTTTATTCAGAAATATAGCATTAAATTATACCAAAAGATGTGTCCTGAGGAAGACTTTTGGTTTTTCCCATTAATAGCTTTCTATTTTATATTATTTTATTATTTGTGTATCTCTCTCTCTCTCCATATATATATATATATATATATATATATATATATATATATATATATATATATATATATATATATATATATATATATATACATATATATATATAATAAACATACGTTAAGTTTCGCATCGGTATTTCAAAACAAAGTTATTCTAAAATGTGGTAAGGAAAACTTACAGGATAAATACAATACCCACTTTTTATCATCCTTAAACTTCACAAAATTAACTTTGAAATAAAATAAATTATGGATTAATATTTAATCTTTTTTATTATGAAGCAAAACAACAAAATAAAAACAGAATAGAAAAAGAATCTAAAAGAAAGATTATTTATAAGTAATTTCATTACAAGATGCCTTATTTTTTAAAAAATATTGTTACTCAGAAAAAAGGCCTAAAATTTAAAATTATGGTTTATCATTTTGTAATGAAACGTACTGAAAAATACCATAAAATGTATGACTTTCCCTGAACCGTCCATAAATGTCTACTCTTTGGGCCTTTTCTCACATTGATGAGATGTTGTAAGGATGTTCTTAATGTAATGTTCCGAAGAAAGAACAAATTGGGTCATAGGGAAAAGAAGAAAATAAATCTTAGCTCTAGACACATTTTCTGGAGTATCAAACTAAATAAAATGTTATATATTGTTTCCGAAGAGAGAGAAAAAAGAGATTTGGGAAAACTATAAATTTATTTATAAACACTTAAGTAATGAATAATTATTTCTGTTTTAAGATAATTAAAACAGTGTTGTTAGCAACAAATGAATTTTGATTTTAAGGTTTATTATTCAAACAAATCAACACCAATTAATTTTCAATTTATTCCAAATCTTCTATTTCTTTTTTTACAGAATAGCATAGAATAATTCCCTTGTTTAACATTTATTTGTTTCACTTTTAACGCTGGTATTTTCTGATGATTAGTTTGAGAATTATGATTTATTTAATACGTACTTGTAAAAATTGAAAAACAAAAATTATGTATTTTTGTAGCTATATTTTCATATAACCTAATATTAACTTTTAACGTTCAGCCGTACAACCTTTTTAAAAAAAAAATTGAAGAAAAAAATATTGAAGAAAAAAAAAACTGTACAGCAGCCATTTTATCGCTCTGGAAAATCAATTTTTAAAATTTTCTTCCTTGATAGGAATTTTAATTTATTTCATAGTTTTTGTCGCAAAAATTTTCACAATTATTCGAAACCTCTTGCTGCTTTAGGGGAATTACTTCTCAATGATAAACGCTTAAAAAATTACTATAATTCAATCTGTATATTTTATTTATATTTTTTGAGATATAGACATATATATATTTTTTAGAGTTATAGGCATTATATATTTTTTAGAGATAGTTTTTAGAATAATTTTTTTCTCAGGATAATTGCTCTTTATTCAGAAATATAGCATTAAATTATACCAAAAGATGTGTCCTGAGGAAGACTTTTGGTTTTTCCCATTAATAGCTTTCTATTTTATATTATTTTATTATTTGTGTATCTCTCTCTCTCTCTCCATATATATATATATATATATATATATATATATATATATATATATATATATATATATATATATATATATATATATATATATATATATATATATATATATATATATATATATATATATATATATATAATAAACATACGTTAAGTTTCGCATCGGTATTTCAAAACAAAGTTATTCTAAAATGTGGTAAGGAAAACTTACAGGATAAATACAATACCCACTTTTTATCATCCTTAAACTTCACAAAATTAACTTTGAAATAAAATAAATTATGGATTAATATTTAATCTTTTTTATTATGAAGCAAAACAACAAAATAAAAACAGAATAGAAAAAGAATCTAAAAGAAAGATTATTTATAAGTAATTTCATTACAAGATGCCTTATTTTTTAAAAAATATTGTTACTCAGAAAAAAGGCCTAAAATTTAAAATTATGGTTTATCATTTTGTAATGAAACGTACTGAAAAATACCATAAAATGTATGACTTTCCCTGAACCGTCCATAAATGTCTACTCTTTGGGCCTTTTCTCACATTGATGAGATGTTGTAAGGATGTTCTTAATGTAATGTTCCGAAGAAAGAACAAATTGGGTCATAGGGAAAAGAAGAAAATAAATCTTAGCTCTAGACACATTTTCTGGAGTATCAAACTAAATAAAATGTTATATATTGTTTCCGAAGAGAGAGAAAAAAGAGATTTGGGAAAACTATAAATTTATTTATAAACACTTAAGTAATGAATAATTATTTCTGTTTTAAGATAATTAAAACAGTGTTGTTAGCAACAAATGAATTTTGATTTTAAGGTTTATAGCAAATTTAAAACTAAAGATTAATCTTACTATATAAATCCTTAAGATTTATACCTAACGCGCTATAAATTATGCGAAAATAGTTTTAAATTTATTTGTACAGGCTAAGAGTGACATAGAAAGATTTACAAACAAAAAAAAGTGAATTTATGCAGAAATGCACTTTATATTTCTTTCCTTTCTTTTATTACAATTTTGAAACTTTTACAGTATTTTTTTCTTAAACTACCCTATAAACATATTGAATATAGCAGTAATTGTTAAAGTTTAGTAAATTGAAGTGACGTTAGTTCAGAATCAGAACGTTCTTTTAAACTTTGATCGTGTTTTGATAAACATTTAGCCGTAACATTTAACATTTTCTTCCCTACACTTCTGAATTAGGCAACACAGAGAGCACGTGTCTCCTACTTTTGTATTTCAGTATCTAATTCAATCAAGGTAAAAACAATCTTTTTGTGGGCAGAATGACCGTGTTTAGATACAGATAGGTCGATTATTCTGCTGTCATGAAGCTGAATGACAAAATTTGGGTCTGTGTTTTGCCGCGTACACTGCGAAAAAAACAATCCGGATCTAATTACGGTAAAATTTACCGTCACTCAAGGTGCCGGTAGTTTAACCGTAAAATACTTTTGCACAAAAAAGTTGATGCGCCATAATTTTTCCAGTAATAATTACACTAAAATCACTGACTCACTCTAATTAAATAAATTTTACTATAAAATTTAAAATTACGGTATAATGTTTTATGGTAGGAAGAATTTTTCAGATGATACACCAAAAGTGACTGTGTTTTATACATTAATTTGATTCAGAACTTTTCACAGATTAGATTTTAATAAAAGGTATTAGAAGCGGATGTAGTACATTAAGACAAGTTTATCTCGTAAATGGACAGACACTTATTTTACGTAAAAATAGAAAAAATTAAAGGAATTTTCAGTGATTATTCGGAGAATTATAAACTGAGCTGATTTTTGTATCTTCCATATGTTTGTACAATTTATAATGCCCTATTTACACAGATTTACACGATTTCGTCGTTTCTTGTTCCAAAAGTAACTAATGCTATAAATTTTTACAAAATAAATACAAATTTTTAAAACATACTGTGTATAAGAGTACTATAAGTGGTGTACAAATTCTGGTAAAATTACGCTCTGTATGGTAATGACATTTCCAGCAACAAAACCTTATAATTCTGGTTAATAAAACCTAAATATACATTATTTAAACCATTCATTTGGTAATTTTTCCGTTCATTCAGTAACGGTTTAACGGTGTTTAAAATTATAGTTTTTATCACAAAACACATTTAGTAAAAATTACAAAACTGAAAAGTATATTGAATGTAACAAATGGTTTTATGCCATGCTTTATGGTATCATTACAAAATTATTAAATTTTACCACATTTACCAAATTATATCACGTATTATAAAACCATACTTTTTTATTAGTTTCACTAAAATCCTCACTAAAGTGCTTCAGTAAAAATTGCCGAGGTTTTTGATGTTCTTATGGAGAAAAAAACACATTAAATTTTATTATATTCTGGTACTTTTGACAATACTTTTTTTTCTCAGTGTGTATTTGAAATAAAAGTATAATTAGCAAAATCCCGTATCTGAAAGATTTTATGAATTAAAATTATATATTAAGAGTAAAAAAAAATTTCAATGTTAGAAAAAGTGTACAAGAAAAAAGCAAAAAAGAAAACGATAAACTAGCAGGCAAAAAACCGAAAGCCATCACTTAATTAAAATTGTTATTAAAAACAGAAATAATCCATACTTTATCTGCATAAGAGGACGTTAAGTGTTTTTAAAACATTTTTTTTTACAAATTTCTGGTTTCTGATTCTTAAGTGTGACATAAAAATTGAATGCAGTCAGCAAAAAAATTGTAGTTTCGTCTAAGTGGTGGTTAAATTCAATCAGCCAGAAAAATTCAACATCATTCTAAATAAAACTACACACTTTAGGAAACAGAACTTGTGTAATCAGGGATTAATTTATCAGAGAGCTAATTAAGGACAAGTGCAACCTCTAATTTTAACGAAGTTAACTAGTTTTATGGAAAAAAAACAACAGCTAAGTTCTTTACGTGATTAGAAAATGTATTTTTTTTGCACAGTGTGCTGTTTTTAAGCGCTGTTATAAATATCAGCTTGATTGCAATGCAAAAAAGATCTGTTTATTTTATTTGAAGCATTTCACGTATTAAAGACAATCGTATCAAAAACAATGTAATAAAATAACTTTGATTCTTTAAGTTATTTGTTAAGCATTACAAATTTCGACATATTTTAATATAGCTTATTAAGTTAAATTCAATTTAAATTATATACTCGTATAGGGTAAACCAACCAGTGAAGGAACACGACCCAGTGAAGGAACATTTCATATATATTGATTAAAAATAAGAATTTGAAAGTTTTTCGTTAGATTGATTGGTAACAATAGCTTACTGCCAAACAATAGGAAGTCATCTAGCAATGTTTTGGATTACCTGCTCAATTATACTTCTCTGGAAAAAATTTTGAATTTGTTATTATCTCTGCAACACCTTGTTTCGTTGAAAAAATTATAAGGTGAGTATTTGTACTTATATGTTTGAAGTGGAATTAATTGCATGTAATAGTCTTATTTTTCTCACTGTGAGAAAGAGAATTCAAAATATAGTTATTGAAGTTACGTTTTATTTTTCTTAAAGCACCATAGCATAATCAAGTACTGAGATAAGGGGGTGTTTATTCACTGGATCACCAAACGATGAAAAACCAGTGAAGGAACAAGTGTTCCTTTACTGTTTTTCTTCCCAATTAATGAAAATAAAATAAATTTTTGAATTTTCTTGTACTTTTGGTCATATTATACATCAAAATTCTGTTTAAAAGACAAAAAACAACTTCTAACCAGTAAAGGAACATGCATGTTCCTTCACTGGATCACCAAACGAAGAAAAACCAGTGAAGGAACAAGTGTTTCTTTACTAGGTTCTTTTCCCAGTTAATGAAAATAAAATAAATTTTTTAATTTTCTTGTACTTTTAGTCATATTATACATTAAAATTCTGTTTCAAAGACAAAAAACAACTTCTAACCAGTGAAGAAACAGGCATGTTCCTTCAGTGGGAATACTTCCAGTGAATGAACATTAATGTGTGAAATATGATTTTACATGACTCTAGGATAAGTACTTCTGCTATATAGAGGACAACCAAAATTTTGTTAAAAATTGCATGAATAATTCCTGAAATAATTTCAGTTCAAAATGTTAATTTAATCGTTTAATTTATGAAAAAATTATAATTTATATTTATTAATGGGGTGTGTAGTTACGTCAAATGTTAGGCAACTTAATAAACTATTTTTACAAATCGAAAACTAATTAAATATAATCATAAAAATTTGAATAGAACATTTTTTCTCTGGCTTTTGCACCAAGAACTGATAATAAGTTATCATTATAGGATAGCAACGTGATTATATAATTTATAAAAACTACTTTACTATGTTAGATTTTAGAAGCAAGCTCCTCAACAAAAAACAGAGTTAAACAGAAACGATACTCAATTTCTTCAGAAGCTTGAGAGGGAAATACCTCAAGATATGTTGCAAATTTTTAACGCAGCATTGACTGACGAGTCTAATATCGAAAATGTCCAGGAGCCTGTACTTTTTTCAATATGGAAGAAGTACGTATTAAAAGAAGACCACTTGGTTAAGTCAAACTTAGGAACTGAAGCTAGTATTGATAATGAATGCATCTTAGATATCGAATTTGAAATAAGTCCTCATGCTGATCCTCTCTTAGTTGAAAAAAGAAATGATTCTATAAGTAAAATCAGTACTTCTAAAGATCCTCTGGATACAAGTCAACAAGAGATGGATTTTCCTCAAACTTCAAGACACCTTTCCCCCGTCTATTTTCGAGAAAGGCGTTGTAGAAATGTTGCTGAAAAATCAGAAGAAGTTTGGAAGAAGAATTTACATTGGTCAAATATTGATGATAAAAAGAAAGGTCAAATAAGAAGAAATACGAATAAATTACCTTTTGCTCTAACTTCAGAGAAATGGCAAAAATTTCAACAGGCTGAAAGATCTAAAAAAAGTTAAAACAAGAGAATATGGAGAAGAAAAAGAAAGAAAAAATACTTAAAAAAGAAAAAAAGCTTCAAGAAATAAGAGGAAAAAGAGTAAACAAAAAGGTGATAAAATGAAAATGATAATGATAATAAACAGCATCGGATGACACAATGATTCAGATTTGACTGTCAAATTATAAGAAAGAATGATTTTTTAAAATTTATTTTGAATTTAACATCACTTTAATTTCTATTCTAGTTCATGATTACAGAATGAAGTTAGCATTTTACAAGTACTTGTATGTTATAATTTCATAAATAGTCTTGTTTTTATATATTTGTATGGCTAATGAATTCATAAAGAGCATTAAAATATAACCAAAATTAAGTGTTCCCTTACTGGGCAATTTTGTGTTCCTTCACTGGGTCTTCTTACTACTTGTTATTTGAACCTCCAAAACTTTAAAACAATATTATGTAAGTTCTCTACAATTTTTTTACATAATTTGCAATTAGTAACAAATATGTTGACACTGTCATTTAACTAAAACTACTAATTTTGAAATTAATATGATTTTTTAAGAGGCAAGCGAAGCTTAAGTGTTCCTTCACTGGTTAGTTTACCCTACACAGTAAAAAAAAATCCCTTGAAATTTATGGTTCTACAGCTGAATTGTTTGTGTAAAACCGTAAAGTTTACGAAGTAAATCCGTATCCTCAATGGGTTTTTACCATACAAGAAATGTTTTTTTTTGGAAAAATTACAAAAAAATTCGTAATCAGACAAGTTTATACAAAAAAAAGAGATCTTTCGCCTCAACAGACTTACCATGTACCAGGAAAATCATACGGGAACAAGTGTTCACTGTGAAAGTTATGAAGTAAATCTGTACTCCCACCAGATGTTTTATGTCGGCAGAATTTTTATCAATATTGCTGGTATTCGAGATTCGGTTACTTTATTGAAATGCGCGTCCTCTGTCCCCCGAGCCAGTGCTGCTCAAGTGTTGTCATATAAAGAATTTATGATAGTTATAATTTTGCTTCAATATTGTGTCAATCTGACGAGAAAGTCGAATCACAGTTTTATTAATACGATTTTCAAAACTATTAAGCAATTGCTAAAAAGAAAATGGAAGAAAATGATCGTAAAAGGATTCGAGAATAAGGAAAGTTATATTATGGAACGCAAAACTGCATGGCAAAAACTAGACTTTGAATTGACGGTTTTAATTCGTGTGTGATTTGGGTGAAAAAGAGAGAAGAACAACTTTGTTAACAAAGCAACTTTAAACCGATAAATATACAAAGAAAGACTGAAAGAACAACGGGTATTTCTTACGGTGTAATCTCTAAATAAATAAAATTGTTTAATAATTTTTGATTTAATTCCATAAAGAGTGAAATATATTTTTATTATTTTCCTTAACGTAGCAGCAGTCTTTTTACTCGATTTATTCAGTTTTTCAACCTGAGAACAAACGTTTATTTCAATGTTTCTTTCTTCAACCACTTTAAACATTACTATAAAAATTATTAGGTTTACTTTAATTTCTAACAAACTTTTTTGGATTTTTGTCAAAATGTTGAATATTAACGTTAGATTTAGTAAAATTGACTCTACTTTTGGCAAAATTTAATTTTGATAAAGTGCCAATCAGAGATCTCTTCATATTTTCCAGTTGTTCAAAGCACAATTTTTGATTCACTTTGTCTCTATCATATCGCGAGAGTCATTTTAACTTCTTGATCTTTTCTAACACCTTGTTTCTAAAAATCTATTATTATTAATAACACCGGGGAAATTTTTGCTTTGTTTTCTGTTGGTTGAAATTTTTTTTAACGAATCTTGGATATTTTTACATCACTAACATGCAATCGGTTTCTTTTTCCGATCTACATTTTTTTTAAATGACATGTACAAGTTTAAGTTAAAAATGCTGTGTATAACAGGGGATCGCATAAATGTTATGACAAATTTCTAGGGGAGTTAGTGTACATCATCAGGATTAAAAGTTCAACGGAACTAATGTACGGAAACGTCTTCAGACTCCGTTAGGGGTGCTTCCTATTATGAACTGTTTCTTTGTGCACTTCTGAACAACTCATAATAGGGAGGTACCCTAAACGCGTACAATGATAATTCCGGTGGCATGGGCTCCTATGTAATTTTAATCCTATAATAATGCGTCTTAACTCCCCTAGATGTTTGTCAGATCATATACACGACTCCCTATTATATATAGCGTTTTTAAACTTGTACATTTTGACAAAAAATAGACCAAAAGTTGAGTTAGAAAATCTGTTGCTTTTGGAGAAAAATTAATTTCAGATTTTAAATTCCCACACCCGAATTAGGCAAGATCACGTATTTGTAAAAATGCAACAAAAAATTTGGTCCCAGTGTAATCACTCAAAATTCCTGATTTCTGACTTTTTTTTTATTTTCTTCTTGAAATATTCTTCATCTGCAGAAACATAAAAGCGTAAAAAAATAGAATGAATATTCTTGTCAAAAAGGGACGATATCTTTTTTGAACTAGAATTTCTTCCACCCGATCATTTTTGTGAAATCCTACATCGTTAATTGGAAATGTCTTCAAAAGTTACATCTAAGTTATTCAACGTGTATGTAATCTTTGTTATCCTTCTGAAGCAAAACAACGTCGTAATTAGGAAAGCAAACAAATTATACATCAAATTTCAAATGCAAACAATTTTTTTCATATTTATTTAAATCAAAATGCGATTTTTTTCTCTATATTAATAAATTACAAGAGTCGCCGCTGCGTTCTGTGTTCAACTTAACGTTCCATAGTTTTGCAAAGCCAAAACTATAAAACTTAAAAATTTGAAATTTTCAAGGTGTGTAGAAAACTGTAAAGAAATTATGACGGAATAAAAAAATTAACATTTAATAATTAGTTCATAAATGTCTGTTATACTACTCGTAAGAAGTACCATATGTTTCGCTGTTCAGTTTAAATTTGACATTCTCAAAGGACCATATCTGTATATCGGCTGTCTATAGAGCTGTATATGAGTTGTACACATCATGACTTTTGAAACTCTTATTTGTTTGTCTTTTGAAACACTTATAAGTTATTTTCTTCGATTTTTTTTCTCGCTTGATTTATGTTGCTTGGACTCAATCCTAACTATTTCTATGTCCATAAGTTGTTTGGATATGATGTTGAAGTTATGATGGTGTGTAGAAAAATATACAAGGAGTTCGATGAAATCAAAAAAGAAAAGAATTAAGATTTGTTTATTCCATCGAAATTATTAACTATCAAACTTGTTGTAAAGAAAATTATATTGGCCCTTCTACCACCAGTTGAAATGCAATTATAGAGTTAAAATTTGATTCGAAATTTAAATTTTTTTCAAAATTTATAACAATTTTAAGGCTTTTTTGTAATTTTTTTCTTTAAAGAATAATAATAGACCCATTGTTGTAGAAACATTTATTTTCTTGCTATTTTTTTTGTATATTTGCGCTAGACTTAATGTCAAAAAAAATTAATCAATAGAAAATAAGTGAGAAGGATTAGGTGCTTCCAGATTTAGAGCCTAATGATTGTTTCTTAATTTTTAAAAATACAATTACTGAATAAAGATGCAAACTGCTTCCAATGCGAACTATAATGTGATCTAAGGTAATCGCTACGTATTGTTAGCGAGTAAAATATCTTCTTAATTATTACTTTATTATTGTATCGCTAGTTCTGTATTCCAAAGTTTAATTTTATTAAGTACAATTGATTATTTTTCAAATCCAGGTATCTTTTCATTTCGTTACGTGTAACATTAATGAAATGAGTTCACAAAGTATTATAACTATTGCATATGTTTTAAACATAATGATGCACAATATCGACTTTTAAGAAACAAAACATAATGATGAATGATAAGAAACCAAGGGGGTTGATGAGCGGAGCCTCATAGTAACAATAAATATTATATAACTTTTAATATCGTGAGAAGTCTATTTATATAAAATAGGAAATGTAAAATATAAGAAATGCAACTATTTTATTATAACTTCATTAAACTTCGGCATACATTATATCGTATAAAATCCTTATAATTATTTCTACATTAAGCAATTCATTTTTGCCTGGAAACAGTTTTTAAATCTTCTTTTTTTTATAGAAATATGATTGATTTTTATTAAAAAACAAGAAATTGGGTATATGAAAGAAATCAATTTTTTTTCAAATACAAAATAAATAGCTAGTTTTTTTTTTAATTTAGGAAAGGTTCAGATCAATAATGAAATAACATTTGATTAAAAAGAGCTTAAGTACACAATGCATGTTGACCGAAATCCTACTTGAGTAAACTGCATCCCATTTCCTCATCCAAGTTGGTCGTCAAAGTACTTCAAAAGAGAAGTTATATTAAATATTTGATTGAAGTCTGATACTCTTCTCCATCAAAGAATATTACCTTAAGAGAGTTGCACTCCATAATTTCTAATAATTCACGACAATTTAGTTTGAAGCTCTATTTTAGACTTTTTTTTAAAAGTTAGAGACTATCACTCTTTATCTTAACAAGTTTTTTCAAAGAAACACACAAAGTAATAAAACTTCACTTAAAAACATTCTTTAATTTAAGCAAAGAGAGTTATATTCTGTTACACGGGATGTCTAGAAAGATTGATAAAATACATCAAGGGGAGGAATTTACCTTAGAAAATGGGGTTGTAAACCACATAGAGAAGAAGAAAATCACGCGAAAACGCATGTAGGCTCTGAATCTAAAGACGACGAACAGTAGAGGTCTAAGGAATTTTGTCCTTCTAATGATATTTGATCGTAATTTTATAATGATACCTTGAAGCATGACATCCACGTCCACGATTTCAAGCATCTTTTGAAATAGTTAATGAAATAAATTTTTTAGTGTTTAGCAGGCATGTAGTATATTTTATGATTCTTTTTCCCCGTGATGTTGAAACTATCATGAATTTTTACCGATTTTATATCAGCGTGGTTTATAACACATTTTCTTTTGCTTTAAGTTTTCCTCTACTTGGTGTATTTTATCACACCTCTAAATTGGTCAGTCGAACTTTAAAACATTCAGTGTTATTTAAATACAATTTTTTTAGATAAAATTTATTCTTATATCCTTCTATAGTCAAAGTAATCCCCTTAAAAGCAAGCACGCGCCTGGGGACATATTTGTTTGTTTTTGACAAATTTTTGCACTAATTGCGATTTATCACCTTTAACAGATGATTTCTACTGGCAATATTAATTACTAATGTATTTTATAATTGATTCATACACTGTTAGAAAGTTTTCAAAAAAATAATAAAATAACAATTTCTTTACTTTTTTTAACCATGTTAAAACTAAACAGTCAAATAAACATGAATTACAATCAAATAATCAAACTGTTAACTGTAAGAAGAACCGTTTATTAACTGCTTTCAGGTAATACTGTTAAGCAACCAGAATTTTATCACTAACTAAGCTCGCATAAAAAGGCCATTTAGTTCCTTACAACAGCGCACATGTTATAGCTGAGAGGACTAATCTGTCAGTCTCATGACCAACAGAACTGTGGCTTGAATCCCTGTGTTGACACTGCAATATTTCCTCTATTCCTTCAACACATGAAGAGTTTCCAGTGTTCTGTATCTCTAATTTGTGACCTAAACTCTCCTCCAAAAAGAGAAAAGCTAGTTAAATTTCTCTTTTGTGGTTTTGAAGCCATTCTACTTTTAAATTGTTAGAAAACCATGCAGTTTTGCATTCAGTGTCTTATAACTATACTAGTTTTAAACGGTTTCAAAACCGTAAAGTTAAAAAATGTTCCTTACCGTTATCTGGATGGATAGATTGCTGCCGGTTATTTTCCATAATTTTAGAATGAAAATTCTAACAGTGTATCAAGGGTTATAAATGGTTAGAAAACCATACAGTTTTGTATTCATGGTTTTATAACTATACTAGTTTTAAACGGTTTAAAAAACGTAAAGCTAAGAAATGTTTTTTACCGTTATCTGGATGGACAGATTGCTGCCGGTTACTTTCCATAATTTTAGAATGAAAATTCTAACGGTGTATTAAGGGTTATAAATGGTTAGAAAACCATACAGTTTTGTATTCATGGTCTTATAACTATATTAGTTTTAAACGGTTTCAAAACCGTAAAGCTAAGAAATGTTCTTTACCGTTATCTGGATGGACATATTGGTGTCGGTTATTTTCCATAATTTTAGAATGAAAATTCCAACAGTGTATTAAGTTTCAACTCAACTGCAAACTCAATTGTTTTATTACTTACTAACACAAAAATTGTGTATTAAAAGTACAAAAAATTAATCCTCTAGTTAACAATGTATGTAAAGAAAAATATTTAATCTATTGTTCTTCCTAGAAGTGTTAGTATTTACTTCGCTACAAAATATTAAATATTAATCTATTAATCTTTATACTAATAGTCAAATATTTTTAAAAAAAATATACGTTTTTTTCTTAAGTGTGATATTTTTGTAACTTTATCTATATTTTAATTTTCTATAATTTCGCTGAAGTAAAAATTTGTTAATAAAATTCACTGATAATAAGAATGCTAATGCGTTTTATTTCAGTGTAATGCACTAGTGTAATTTGCATTTAGATGTACTTTATTACTATATAAGATTAGAGTATAGAAAAATTATGTGTTACGCTAATGTTTCTGTCAAAAAACTTCTAAACAGTGCACATCTAACTATAGAAGACACTATTGGAAGATGTTTGAAAAATTTAGTTATTTTGTGGTTTGTCACATAAATAATAGACAGTGTGCTCTGTTAATACAGCCCTTAATATGTATGTTTTTTTTATTCTTATCAAATATTATTAGAACAAAAAAATGTTCACATTGTGATTTAAAAAAAAATTATTAGGCGAGGAAAAAAAACCCTATCTAAATCTGAAATATCACAGAACAGGTAGGCGAATGCAATAAGAAATAGCACCACTTTGATAACAAAAGGTAACAGAGAGGAGTTAAAAGACAATTATTAGAACCATCTAGTTTCTATTTCCAAGTGAATATGTTTTAATGCTAATTACATCCTATTTCTATGCTATAATTGGGATGTTCTCTACTAAGTTTTGTTTTTGGTGTTTTAAATATTAATTTCTGACTTCTGATATGCATTCTTTATTTTATTTTTGATATGGAATTTAAAAATACTTATAAAAGTTTGTTTTTACAATACACCAGTATATACAGGCATTACATTTTAATTCAGTGTCATGCTGAAAGGTCCAGGGATTGCCACATTTTCCAAATTTATTTTAAAAATTTTTTTGAGTGTGAATGAATTATTTTTTTTTATCAGTAATAGATCAGAATATAATTATATCATCATTTCTTTATTATTTTGTTAACACTGTAGTGAAAACTTCATACATTTTTTTACATTTTCCAATACCATTAAACTGTCACCAAGGAGTTGAGAAAATGAACTCTGTTTTTGCATTAAACCTCTCCCTTTTTTTGATAATGTATTAATTAGGAAAGGAAATTATATTAATTATATTATTCTATTTTGAATATAGTTTGAATATTGTCGAGTGTGGGACAGTGATTCTCTGAGATATTAACTTGATTAGCTGCTTTGTCTAATTGCGGTTGAATTAATACCCACATTTGAGGTCGTCCTTTATCATGTCATCTACAATAATACTATAAATTGAATATTCCAATTAACTGCAGAAGCTATTTACTATGATTGGCATAGCCTATGTGGATAATTAATTAATTGTAAGGACTTAACTACAACTCTGTGGTGGTAAAGAATGTTTTTGAACTTCCTCCACCAACGTTGGCAACGCTTGGTGGAATAATTACGTATCTGATAAATATTTGAAGAAATTAAATTATTTAAACAATTTATTGTAAAGAAATATACATATTTAAAAAAATTTTTTCATCTTTACTTTCAAATATGTTAGAACCAATGAAATAAAAAAATGAACATGCTATAAGAATTTTTAAATAACAAAAAAAAAAACAAAAAAAAACATGTTCCACATTTAAAATTACAATTGATTCAAAATTCACCACAATTTTTTGTTGTAATTTATATTTTTCAAAGACACTTATAATAATATATGGCATATAGCATAATTATTTTCACTTAATTTTAGTTAAATGTTGATATTTTTTTAATATTTGTAATGTGTTTTTAATGTTTAAGGCAAGTTTCATTATTTCAAATGGAAAAAAAGTGTTTAATTTAGAGTATTTCTTATTAATGTTCCAATTTATTTCACAAAATTTAGATAAAAAATTTTTTTTTGTTTGTGAATTCAATTTTTGTAAATCAGTAAAACTAAATTAACTGATACAAAATGAAAAGTAATCAAAACTTAATGAAGAGAGATGTAGTGAATATTACTTATGCTACTTTCAAATACGTATTGGCATTACTTTACGAACTAGTGTCAAATGCACTGAATTAATTTTCCATAATTTTGATGAAACCCATTTCTAGAGGATTATTCAGATACTTACAAGCAGAAGTGAGTATGGTCTATTCATTTAAATCTTTACTCACCTGATCGAATTTATACACAGATTATCTACCCTTGATTCAGTATAGTATCTCAAATATGCAGGATGTGAGATACTGCGTGTAAGTTAATGAAAATTCCTAAACTGCTTAATTCAGTGCACATATCTTCGAAGTCATATACAGCCATGACACGGTTCAAAAGATTTAATTCAAAGATATGTTTACGCTAATATTTATTATAAACACATTTGATATGATTTTAATAGAATATAATGGTATATTATTTTTCCCTATGGTGAAAAATAGAATTTTTTTTAATTAAATATTATAATTATATATAAATATTATAAATATATTTTATAATATTTAAATAATTTATATAATTTAAAATTTTTTCACATAATTTCATAAAATTTTTTAATGTTATCTGAAATTTGTGCTTAATAAGCATTTCTCTAATCTGGGGACAAAATAACTACTTTTGGTCGGTTAGGTTGGAGAGAGTAACGTACAATTTTCCGTGCTCTGACTAAGTAACCAGTTTTTCCCCATAAAGTAATATACAATCTTTGTCAACAGATCGTGATGTTGACAGAGATGAACTATAAAACCATGTTTTTAAGATGACTTTCATTTTCAGCAATAACGTGGCTCATTTAAAGGGTAAGAAAAATATTTCAGTTTGAACGGTTTAACATGCAACAAAAAACACAGTTTTTACACTCAGCAGCAGATCAGTAGGTAATTTTGCCTTTTGGTGAAAAAAAAGACCTAATCAATATATATATATATATATATATATATATATATATATATATATATATATATATATATATATATGAAAAAAATAAGCATCAATTAATCAGTGCTGAACAACATTACAAAATCGCGCACAGAATTTTAAGGCAAATAACTACACAAATAGTAAAACTAAAATAATTACAATATTGATTTATTTGTTATTGTGGCTTTACGTTATTAGATTAAGTAAAAGACGTATTTAGTTGCGTCTCCCATTAAAATGGAAATTAACTGCATTCAGTACATCTGGCTTAATGCTGTTATCGAGGCAAATCCTGATATTTAAAATTTACCACAATCAAGCTACTTTCTCCTCTATTTATATCTTCGAAGGGCTGTAAAAAATCTGGGATAAAACTGTACAGTATTGGTGAAGTTGTAATCGGCTCCAAATTTAATCATAAAATACATAGTTCCTACATAAGAGTATATTTAGCACTTATTAAAACTGAATCAATTACCATGATGCCAGTAGTGCCTAATACCAAAATTGAGTATCTTTGGTGTCAATAATACTATTTCGTCGTTTCACGGTTCCCCAAACGATTAAGTACATTTTTTCCATTAATTCAACTTTTTAGTACAAAGTTCATTTTTTTATTCAATTAAGGCCCATTTCAAAGCTTCACCAATACAGTAATTTTTTATGATAGATTTAAGCATTGACTTCAACAATAGTTTATTGATATTTTACGAGCTCTCAAGGGAATTCGTATCAGTTCTCCATTAATTTTATCGTTTAGTACATAGCTTATTATTTTACTTCGATTGATAACTATTACCAAAATTAAGCATCATTTGCGTCAATAATAATATTGACATTTTTGTAAGTGTATCGTAACGAAGTTGTAACATTCCTCCATTAATTTGATTTTCAGTGGAAAGCTTACTTTTTTATTTCAGTTTCTGTTAATTTTAAAATATTTAGTTTTATTGTAGCACGTTTTTAATGAGCACGTTTAACAAACACAATAATTCTTTAATAGTATATATATATATATATATATATATATATATATATATATATATATTTAAATTTTTATATAATTTTTTATAATATACTGTTCTAAAATCTTGACGGTTTTTTTTAGTAAATTTAAATAAACAGTTTAGTAAATGTAAACAAAGTTACGAAAGTAGGAAATTAAACCATTGTATTTATAGCCATCATAGTTATTTTTAAAAATTTTGCTACAGAATTAAAAGGACAAAGATAAGAAAGTAAAATGAAATGAAAGATTAAAAAAAAGTAGTAGTATTTTCAAAGAAAAGCTTTCAATTCATTACTTAATTTAATATAAAGTTATGTTCAACAGATGTTATTATACTCTGAATATTTTCTAAACTTTTAAAGATATATTTTTTTTTCATTCTGTGCTTATTTGTACAAAACATTTTCCTTTGAGATTAAACATCAGAAACACTCTTCTTATTTTAAAAGTCGGCACTGTTTTGCTTAGAATATTTTTTAAACTTATGGTTCCTAATTCTTATCCTGTCATATGCATAAGGCTTATGTATTGAACTTAAAGGAAATACTAACTTGCATATAAAATCAGGTAAAAAATGTAACAACTATTATAAAGAAGGAGTCTTTTTCTTAAGAATGCAAGGGAATTTTAATAATGAAATTGTTTAAATTGTTTAAAAGGCAATCTTTTACTTTTTACTCATTTAATTTCAGCTTTGAAAAGTGTTTTTTTGGTAAGTTGGTAATTGGAAGTTTATACTATATCAGTTCTTATTAAACGTATTTTGTATGTAAATGTTTTCTATAAATTACAAAAAGAATTCGAAATTATAATTTAATTAAATATAAAAAATTAATACCATGTAAAAGAAAAGTGCAGTTGGCACCATTTTTGGTATTCAGGTAAATTAAAATTTTTTAATGTGCATGTAGTCAATAAAAATAGAAAAAAAAAAGCTGGTAACATTCTATAGCAAATGTTTAAGAATTATTTTGAAAGGTTTCTGGCCAAATACTATTTTAAATAAAGATCTATTAACAATGAAAAAATTATCGCAAATTCATGAGGAAATTTTTTAAAGGAAGATGGAGATACTCTTCTTTCAAAATGGGACAGTCTTGCTAAGATTGCACTGACTTGGGCTCACGACGGAAAACGTAAAAGAGGAAGGTCAAGACTTAAGATACATGCACCAATGTCTGTTCAAGGCAAAACTAAATGGAGTAGAAGAGGCAATAAGACTGACTGGCATAGGGTTGCCTAGAAAAGAGACTTGAGGCCTGATGTGCTAGCTGGCGCGAAAAGGATAGGTTGGCAGATAGTCACATCTTTTACTTACTTTTTCACTGTTACAGTTATATTTGTTCATTTTTTGTTTATTTATTTACTGACAACGCATATTTGTTTTGCTCATTAGAATCAATCTGTGGGTTCATTGAAAAAATATTTCGTTTAACAAGGACATTTTTAGTATATATTCGCACTAATTTTTTCAAAAAATTATTATTTTGTCAGCTTTAAATTTTTCGCACAATTGAAGTTCGGTAATAAAAATGTATTTAGTTTACCTCAACATCAACAATGGCGTCAACTGTAGAGCAAATGTTTCTTACACATCATATAAATAGTATTTTTTTGTCGAATTTAATAGCAATTAAATTTTGTTGAAAATTTCCCCTATTTTTCATTCTAACCTTAGATTTAGAGATTTAGACACAAGAAACATTACCAGTTTTTTAAAATTTGCATTTATTCTCTTTGCAAGGCTAATGCCTCCCATAAAAAGCTGATGTTTTGCAATTATGCAGTAAGTTTTTTTTTAAATTTTTTTCTTTTAATAATGTTTAATTTTCATTCAAAGTGTTTGGTGGATAAGTAATAGTATTAAGTCTTAAATGTCAATTTTAATTATTTCCCTTGCAAAAGCATTAAGCCCTAAGGAGAGCTTTTGTTTTCGTCCTCAGACCATTTCGTTTAGCTTCAATTTAACTGTAATGGTCAACAATATATAAAAGTAATTTGAAATAAGTACCTAAACATTTGCTTCCTCAAAAAAACATATTTTTTTAATTTTATACTTTGAATCGTTATAAAAAAAGGTTTTGAACATTTATTATTAAACAGCTCGGTACATTATAAAGATGTGGCAAACGGCGTGAAAATTAAAAGTCAGACATAAGTTTTTGTGACGAAAGCAATTATAATCATCAGTGTCGGGCTAGCTTTTGAATGAAGAGAAATGCCTAGTTCTCAGCATGTCCCCAAAATGACAATAGTTCTGAAAAATTAATCACAAAAAAGAAAAAAAAAGATAGAAATGTAAAGTTTAGTGCATTAAGCTTGGGAAAGAGTTGAACTAATCAAGAAGTTCATTAGGAGATGGCGGAACAAGCTGCGATAAACGTATCGCAGCTTACGTTATAAATAATTTGTTTAAAAAAACACCACTTGCTGAAACGAAGTGTCGTAGTTTGAACACTAAACCAATGGATAACCTTGCAATTTATTTCAGTCGAAATGGTCTGAAATGTGAGAACAAACAATTTCTTTGCGCCATCTAGAAAGGAACATTACAGATATATTTGAAAGTTGATGGGGATAGATCTGGCTTCCTAAGAAGAATGCAGCATTCATTTTTATTTCATTTAGTCTCTATTTAATTAATTTTTTTAAATCTCCAGTCTTTTTTGGGACATCTGGTTGGAATATCATGAAAGATAGAAGTTTCTTAACTGCGTAGATTCAAACCATTCTCTACACAAAATGATTTACTCCACTTTTTAAACTAAGGGGAAAATAAATGAAATTTTTAAAGTAATGTACAGTGCTTTATCATAGTTTCCACTTATTGCTTTAAGGAGTTATTTGTGCAGTGACTGGTTAATTTTACCCTTGAAAAATGTAATGAATAGAGTTCATCTAGAGCAGTTACATAAATTCTAAATTATTTAATGCCTAACTACTTAATCTTGCGTTAAGAGTACGTATTATAGGTGTTTATATTGCTTGGGGTAAAATAAAGTTTAATTAGCACCCCTGAATTGCTCAAACAAAAAATAGCTCAATTGCTCAAAAAAATCTTGTTATGTTTGTTTCACGATAAGAATATGTTCTTAACGACTGAAAATGGTACAGTATTAAAATGTTTAACTAATCCTTAGAGTTCTTTAAAATATGAAATGATTTTACGAAAGATTGTAAGGATTAATGATTTTGAAAAATAATGAAATTAAAGTCGGAATTAAAAAGTACATTGAGATTAGCTGAATATCGATTACACAAATTGTTCAATATCGAAAAAAAATTTAATTTTCTGATCATTTTATATTTTGCTAATAGAAAATAGTTGCAAGTAGAATTTTTAGTCAAACACAATTGTTGGAGGCTCTTGATTACACAAATACTTTTGATTTCCAAAAAACAACAGCATTAGAATTGTCATATTTATTAGATTGTGTCAAATTTCCAACATATTAAATCAATTATCCTTCTTTGAAACCATAAGGCCAGAAGAAAAATGATGTTCTTATGAAGAGAAAAAAAAATGCTACGAAAAAGCACAAGAAAGAAACATGTAGGGTAGACAAGTGTGTGGAAAACCGCAAGATTTTGTTAGACTGGGATTGAGGAAAATTTTAGTGAAGAATAGGGAAACATTTTCGAAAGATCCTCTTTTTTTTCTTTTTTACATCTTTTGAGCTATATTATACAAAGAGTTGTGGTTTTTAGGAGATAGAGCGTTCGCCTTCCAAAAAGGTGACTAAACTCGAATCCAAATGATGACTGGTCGATATGAGTTCCGCACTCGACTCCTATTACCGTCAAGTTTATCAACGGAAATTTTCGTGGTTTTCCTCTCCATGCAACGCAAATGCTGGTTAATTCATCGAAAAGTCATCCATAAAGGCTAGTTTGTCCCAACGCTTGATCCAGGAGTTCCTTTATCTTCTAGGTTTGATTCAAAATTATAAGACTACGGAGTTGAACATTGAAAGTCGTAAACTCAAAATTGAACCGGCTATTCAACAGTGGTTATAAAATAAATGGTTATAAAATAATGGTTATAAAATAAAATATACTATATAATAAAATATATTATAAAATAAAATATATTATAAAATAAAATATATTATAAAATAAAATATATTATAAAATAAAATATATTATAAAATAAAATATATTATAAAATAAAATAAATTATAAAATAGAATATATTATTAAAATAAAATATACTATAAAATAAAATATATTATAAAATAACATATATTATGGTTATGAAATGAAATATATTAATAATTATTATTATCATTATATATTTTTCAGTTCTTACAACTTTTGGGTATCAAAATTTAAAGGAAAAACATTTAGTATCGTTAATTCTATAAAGAAATTAGCAAATTTAATCTTTAAATATTTAATCAATAAAATCTATATTCATATTTTCCAAATAATATTTTCAAAAGCTATAGCAAAACGTGCTTGGCATTTTGAAATACTAATGAACTTTTATCAGATAATTTATTTGTCATGAAGTATAAAAATAAAATAAACGTGGAATTTTAATATAAGACAAAATAGAATGACCAAACAAAGTTTTAGCAACTTCTAGATGTGGAATTAGTTGTTGAAATTTAATTTGCAAGAAAGGTTTAACAATAAACATCTGGAAGGCTTTTATAAACATCGATAGAACTCACTGTTCGCGAGTTCCATTTAATTTTGTGAATGGAAGAAAGAAAAATATATTCAGAAACGGGCAATTGCCCCTCTGAGAATCAAATGTTTACCCAAGCCTCTCATAAAAAGAGAAAACTAACGAAGTTCGCTTTTGATCCCAATAGAGTAATTTAAGGTAGTCTGTATTCGGCGCCATGAAATCTTGATCTTGATGAGGTCATTTTGGAAGAATTCGTAAAAGATCTTATTATAATACTTGGATATTTATTTAATCGAGATTGAAAATGAATTCTCATGTAATTTTAATATAATTCATGGATTAGCCTAAAGATATCATAAATCTATTGTAATAACAAAAAATACTGTTCTTTGGAACTTGCTTTGAGGGTTACGATTATGTGTATGAAATCTATATTTGTTTAAATAAGAATAACTGATTTGAGTAAAAATAACTAAGTGATTGATAGTAAGAATAACACGATGCATTGTTCAAGAAAAAAATTATGATAGGGAATTTTTACAGTCGGCATTTCAGTTTCTCTTTTTGTTAAATTTTTGTTGGAATAAAAATATAAAAACAACATTTTTCTTGTACATTTGGAAGCAATGAAAGTAAAAATTTGAAGCATTCAACGCAGCTTAAAATCTTTTTATTGGTTCAATTGTAATTTATTTAAATCGATATTTATTTAGCCAAATTGAAAATGAATTTTCATATAATTTTAATATCTAAAGATATCATAAATCTATTCTAGTGACAAAAAAAAATGTTCGTTGTAACTTGTTTCTATGGACACGATTATTTGTGGGTAACCAATATTTATTTAAGTAAAAATAACTGATGAATTGTTTAAGGTATCTAAGTACAAAAACATGATTTTATGCAGAATTTTCGTAATTGAGATTATTACAAATTTAGAATCCTTGTACTCTTAGCTTTCTAAAATACTTTACTTTTGGGTGCATTCTAATTATTTACAAAATTATAGCAGTTTTTGAGCAGGATGATAACAGAGGATAGACTAATGATTTTAAGTATTTAAATACGTTTATCTCAAAATCAGATTTTCTAATATTTTGCACCACCTTAAATATGATGTCTCACGTTGTTTTCAAAATAATTGTCTGCAATTTTCTACGAGTGCTTACGATTATTACACACTTGTTTTGAAATACGGATTAAGAGAAAAAAGTTTAATTTCGCTTTTTATGCATGCTCTTTTGCGAAAATATTTAAAAATTTGCTTTTTTATCTACATTGATCCATAACTTAGTATATGCACTTGCTTTTAATAAAATAATCCAAATAGTTGTTAGTCTTCTGAAAAAATCCTCACATTATTTTTTGTTTTAGGTGCTAGAAATTTTTTACAGTCTTTAGTGTGTAAAAATGCTTTATTTCTATGTAAAAATAGCCATTTTTTAATAATAATAATAATTTCGTTAGTTTTATAAGTTTAAACGCATAATAAAACAAATAAACTATTTTTTTAAATTTTGTATTAACATTTAGAAAAAAAGTTGTTGAAACTAATCGGATACCTTAAAATTATGATAAGAGATCTTTATTGTCGACATTTTATTTCTTCGTCATACAAAATGTTAGCCGGAATAAAAAAGTAAAACAACATTTTTCTTGTTTATTTAGAAATATTTTATGAAAATAAAGATTTAAGTGCTCAACTCAGCTGAAGATCAACTCATTGATTTAATCAAAATTTATTTAAATCATTATTTTTTTAACCGAAATTATAAATGAATTCTCATGTAATTTTTATATCATTTGCGGATGAGCCTAAAGATATTATGAATCTGTTGTAACAAAAAAAATGCTTTTCGGAATGTAATGAACATGTTTCTATTCTCGCAATTATATGCTGTAAACCTATAATAATTTATGTAAGATTACATAATAGATATGTAACATTGCATAAGAAAATTTTTATGATAAGAAATTTTTATTGTCGTCATTTCAATTTTTCGCTTTGCAAAATTTTTGCTGCAGTAAAAATAAAAACAGTTTTTTTTGTTTATTTAGAAACATTTAATGAAAATAAGGTTTCGAAGTATTCAACTCGGTAAAGAACCTTTCCATTGATAAGAAATTTACATGTTCTTGTAGAAATTGTAAATTAAAATCTGATTAATATCTTTATGTTAAATATACTATTTTCAATAGATTTATAATAATGAACAAACATAGTAAAAAAATCTAAATTCATAATTAAAAATACTAAATTCAAAATAAAAAATATGAATTCATTTTGCAATATATAAAATACTGAAATACTTTCTTTTTCAACTTCATATGTATAGTATTGAGGTTTTTGAGTTTTTCATGAAGTTGAGTGAGCCCTTGAAGACAAAGTCATTTTTTCTGGAAAAAAATTATTTTATGTTTCTGTTGAAATTCTAAATTTTAATTTTAATTTATCATGTTAAAGCAAACCTTTCTGCAAAATCATGAAATTGTGAAAACAATTATCACATTTAGTAATTTATAATTCTCTAAAATTATTATTAATTATAATTAAATATTAGTACCCAATATCAATATAAAATTAACAATGAAATTTTTTATTTTAAAATATTACTTGTTTTGAAGTTATTACATCGTTATTTCTTGAAGACTATATAAAAATAAAATATTTCAAATTTTGGTATGATGCACGTTGGTATACATCACGTGATATTCAGCTGACTGCATGAAATTGTTTTCAGCACAAAATTCCATAGTAAATTTTGTCTCAACAAATATTATTCTTTATTCTAGAATTTTACAGAACTAATTATGGTAGCACACGCTGGTATCTTTGAATTGGTCATTTTTAAAATATCACTGTATTATCCCCCCTTAGCTAACTTTTTATTTGAGTATATTGATTACTTAATTTATAATTAATTTTCGTAAAAACTTCGAAAGAAAGAAAATTTTAATGTTTTATACTATCATAGTTATATGTGCACCAAGTGCTACTTATAGAATAGAAAACAATTTAGCATTTAAATGAGTTTAGTTTTTTGCGTTAATTAAAAACAAAACTAAACACAGTTAATCGAATAAATTTATCTAATTAATAGGAAAGCTTAAGGTAATTATCTCGATAAATAAAGTCCTTTTAAGTTGCAAAACAGTTAGATAATAACACTTTTCTTTCCTTTTATTAATTAAATAAGCTTACTGGAGGAAGATTGGGAAACAGAAGCTAAAAATGGAGATAGTGCAAAGCATTTTTTATGAACACAACCATTTCTAAAACTGTTAAAATTTGTTATATTATTTATAGATAAGAGCAAAAAATGTTAGTTATGATTGAGTTTTCTTTTCAACCTATTTTCTATTGAAGTAGTGAACTTTTCATTAAAATGAGTGTTATTATACGCTGATTCAAATTGCTTGTTATTAAGTAGGAGTAAGCGTCCTATCGTTTACTTAAAAAAGGATCCTATTATTCCCGGTGTTATCAGATTTACACCAGGAAATGTAAAAGGGTTTACATAAGATATATTATGTGATAAGGAAATAAATGAGAAAACATCAATATCATTGGAATGTGAAAGCTTTTTTTCTCAACTTATTTCTAAACTTATCTAGATTTTAAATGTGTAAAAGAATTTTGAAACTTCTCACAATCTTATATTATCTTAATGCGCAGTAATAATAAACTATAAAAAGGTTAAGGATTTCTAATAAAGTAAAAAAAAATTATTAATCAGATATTTTTCAAATAATCATGGTAATATAGCACTTAAGTTTATTTCTATCTGTTATTTCGATGGTATTAATAGTAGATTAACGCGATTTTTTATTTTTAGAAGAAAAATGTTACATGTTAATGAAAAACACTGTCTTTAAAATCTTCAATAAAAAAAATATTTCCTAAAACTAGTTATCATAATAGGATGACTTTTGTTAAGACAATTCCTTTATAATTTGAAAAACTACGATATTTTTTCTTTTTTTGCAAATCAGCACATGACAAAAAAATTCTGGCAAAATTCTAGCTTTGTAAAACCAAATATACAATTTTCAAACCATTCATTTGGCAATTTTTCTTTCGTTTGATAATGGTTTAATGGAAGTTCTGAGTTTCAAAACTATAGTTCTTATTACCACACATTTAGTAAAAATTATAAAATTGAATAGTAAATTTAATATAATAAAAGGTTTTTGTGCTTCTTATTAACGTATTATGATAAAATTATTAAATTTTAACGCATTTACCAAATTTTGTCACATATTATTTATTCTCTTATTATATATTGCTTTTTTTCACCATATTTTCTTGGTAAGTTTACCAAAATAGTTTATGAAGGGCTTCGATAAGAGCTAAAATATTTTTGGTGTTCTCACAGAATCAGATATATGTTAAAGTTTACCATATTCTGGTAATGTTGACCATATTTCTTTCAGTATATAACTATAGGTTTTAGGACTTGAAGATTAATTCTTTACATTTTGTGAAACTCAATAATAAATTTTCCCCCACACCTTTTCTTGACCAATGACTTAGGAAGAAAATTTTTTGATCCTTTCTTATATTCTATCGAGCTTAACAGCTTTGTTTCAAATAAAATTTGCTTACAAACTTTTATGTAAGCAACACTAGAAAAGTAATTACATTTATTAAAGATTTGTAAAGCGTCTTAATCAGACACATTGTTATAAACAATTACTCACCAAAACTGGTTTCATCAAAATTTTATTTGAAATCTAAAAATAATAAGTTTTTTTGCAAATATTTATGATTTTTCGATTGATTTTTCATATTAGAAGTACAATAACAGATCTTTTTTAACGTATTTTTTTTAAAACAAATAATCCGCGAAGAGGAGAAATTTTTAATGTCTTCTTAGCTCCGATGAGACTTAAGAGCTTTGTTTCAAATAACAAACTTTTATGTAAATAACGCTAGAGGAGCAATAATATTTACCTAAGATATCTAAAGCGTCACAATCAGTCACATTATTAAAAACAAATATTAACCAAATCTAGTTTCATCATAATACAAAAATATTTTGCTTAAAAATTTTCTAAAATCTATTATAATAAGTGTTTCTGAAAATATTTTCGCATTACAAATGCAATAACAGATCTTTCATCAGGTAGTTTTTTAAACAATAACTTACTAAGGGAAATTTTTAATGTCTTCTTAGCTTCTATTAGATTTCATTTTGCTTCAAATAAAGCCTACTAACAAACCTTTATGCAAATAACACTTGAGGATTCAATAATATTTATCAAAGATATGTAAAGCGTCTTAATCAGATTCATTATTAAGAATAATTATCAACCAAACTTGTTTCATCATACACAGAGGAAGTAAGGATTGTCTAAACCAGTGGTTCCCAACCTTTTATGGACCATCGCCCCCCTCTTGGGGTTGGCTGACACATATCGCCCCTTTCTCTTTTTGCTCAAAAAACCATTCATTGCTGTTTGTGAGCAACCAAACACTGAAAATAAGTTATGTTATTTGATTTTAATTTAAATTGTAATGCAAATAAGGAGGCACATTTACCCTGTCATTTTTATTAATTAAAAAAAAAGATTGTGCATCTTTTTTTTCCAAAAAAGAAATGATATTTAAAACGGAATAATCAAAACAAAAGTACATTTTTTTAAATTCATATTTTAATGTAATCAAGAAAAAGTTGAAGCGTTAACAACTAAAATTTGAGGAAAAAAATGAAGAGGGAGAAAGTACACTTTTACCACTTCAATGACTGCCCTGTGCTTGGTGTATTTCAAGTTAAAGCTTGAATCAAGGCAGTAGCCAGAAAATTTTTTCGAGGGGGGGGGATATGGTAAGAAGCAATGACTGTTTCAGGCATACAAAGTAGGGGGAAAACATTGTAACAAATATTGTTTCTTCTGTTGTTTGCAAAAGTTAAACTAGTAATTAAAAAACATTACATAATACTTATTTTTCAATTAACATTACATAATAATTATAATCAATTTGTAAACAAAGTTTACAAAGACATGCGACGGAGATTTGAAGAAAATTTTTCGATTACTTTTTTAGGACAAACCGGAAATATGCTTAATAAAGTTAGTTAATAAAAGGTTTGATTCGACAGTTTTTGTTTTTCTTTTTACTGAGAGGCTCAAAGAAAGACTAAACAGTTTGAATCCCAGAATTTCTGGGGGGGGATTTATCCCGACGGTCCCCCCCCTGGCTACGGGCCTTGCTTGAATGTCAGGTTTTATGCTCATCAGATTTAAACACGGATATCCTTTGAAGCAAATGTCCAACCTATCTCTTTGTATTGTGAACAACTGGAAGACAGAACTAAATCCTCTCTCCACTAAATATGTTGACGGAAACGAGATGAGAAGCGGCTCAGTTCTATAATTGTGGATAAGTGTCCATAAGCTTTATCCAAGCTAACTCGTAACAGTATTTTTTAAAGACGACTTTAACCTCACAGTCATACTTCAAATCTAAAAACTCAGTCTACAAAGAGGAAGTGAGGTTATACACAACTTCAAAAGAGAAAGGATCAAAAATCCAATCCGGAATTTCTAATTTCATCAAATCTTTAAATCTTGATTCCATAAATGATCAAGGTGGTTAGTAAAAATTAAGATTTTATTTTCGAGAATCTCGATATCTGCCATTGAACACTTTTTTAGAGTTGGAAATTGCATTAGCTCTTTGTGACCAATGTTTGACTTGTAGATATCAAACTTGGCGATGAATGAAGATAAGCCTTGATAATGTTCATTTTATTTTCTTGAAGTTTTGCGTTGATTTCCTTCATTTTTTCAAAACAATCAGTTTCCAACTTTTGTTGCTTCAAACTCTCACTTAAAACAGGATCAGTGGTGTCGAGAAACTCAGTAACCGAATTAGTTTCCGGCTTAGTTTCCTTTTGAAAGCCATCTCACAGCTGTATGTAGGAGCAGGAATTCGAAATCTTCATCATTTTCATGGCAAAGTTCTCGGAACACACGGTTATTAGGAGAATTAGCTTTTATTTTATTGATGGCAGAAATAATCAATTTATCGCAGCCAAAAATTGACGATGAATGACATAATGAATGGTGAGATAACTTTCGGTACTTCTTTTTTAAGGTGACCAAAAACCCAGTATGACAACCAGACATGGTTGGAGCACTATCTGCTGCACAAGCACTTATATTTGTGAGGGGAATTCCTTTTACCTCAAAATAATCTTTGACCAATTTAAAAATCGACGTAATCCAATTTAAAATCCTTTTGTATCTGTGTTCAAAATTCTTGTAAACAACATTTCCTCGTTAATCTCCTTACTCTCATTTATAAATCTAACGTAAGCTAAAACAGCTTTGTTACCTATCACAGTTGATTCATCAATCTGCAACGCAAATTTACCTTCTTTCTGAAATTTGATGAGTTTTGATTCAACGTCAGCGGCCATCTCATCAATACGCCTGAAACAGTATTATTGCTCAGAGGAACAGAGTGACTTATCAGATTTCCGCCTGCGATACCAAAACGTATGACGAAAACGATCCTGCACTTGAATTTTTTTTTAAATTTTTAACTATCATAATTCTTTGTCTACACAAGAACCAGAGGTTTCATATATATTTTCAATTTCAATCTCAGATAGCTTTTATTAATATTATTATCAATTTTTATCTTTTGAGTACTCGTCGCCCCCTGATCGCCCCCCTAAGGATTATCGCCCCCTTTGGGGCGATCGCCCCCAGGTTGGGAACCACTGGTCTAAACTACTCTGGTAAAATTTACTATGTTTCTGGGCCTATTGGAACACCAAAAAGGTGGGTCATTTTTACCAACGCGATTCGATCATGAGTTTGGTAAAATTAACAATAAAATATGTTTCTACTATGTATGATAAAATTTGGTAACTTTTCAATGATAACTTTCAGCATTGAATAAAAACTATTTATTCGATTAAATTTATTATTCAGTTTTGTATATTTTACTAGTTCTGTGGTAATAAGAACTCTAATTTTGAAAAATGAAATTTCAAATCATGAATGGAAAAATAATCAAATGATTTGGTTTTATTAAACAAGAACTATGTTTTTTTTTTACCCGAAATATCATTACCATACAGTACGGTTATTTTACCAGAATTGTTTTCTTCGTGTCATAAAACCAACTTTTGTTAAAAGAGGTTTTTTTTAAATCTGGAAGTAGTGTGTTTTTTTTCTCAAATATTTAGTATAACTACAAAATCCAGGGTTTTGTGATTGATTCTTCCCGATACAAATAAAATAATTTTTTTTTCACATATCTTTTTAACCAATGACCTATGAAGGCAAATTTAGGATGTCTTCTGAGTTTCTATTGAACTTGAGAATTGCAATTCAAGTAAAATCCACCAGCAAACTTTTATGTTAGCAGCACTGAAAGTGTAATATCTTTTATCTGAGACTTCCAGATCCCCTGACAATACGCTCTTTTGGAATTTTTATTCATACAAAGCACAAGTATTTCTGTGGATGAAAAGAATAAAGGCGGTTGGACATATTTCTTTAAAATATACGAGCCTCATTCATCCAACCGCAGATTACAGATCAAATCACATCAATGGCAGCTGGATGCTTCTTTTTTTTCTTCTTTTTGAGTTCAGATGTATGCCCATTTACTTTTTCGTAAAAAAGATTTGAATCTCAGACTGAGCATTTTATGTTGAGAAGTTAGCGTCAAAAACAAAGTTAAAGGCATTATCAGAATTTATAGAAATAGACAAAAAAACGGAAAGCATATTTTTAAAAAGTCTATTTTCTGAAAAATATTGCGATGCAGCAAGTTATGGGATATTTCGCTGCTTTCAAATTTTACGCTTTTATGATTTCGGCATTTAACCCCTTTTATAAATTTTAAATTACAACGAAGAAAGAAAAAAAAAAAGAAGTTAAGTTTTCATGATTTAAATTGAATAAATAATTTGAAATTTTAAAAGAAAAAATGTAAACAAACAACGGAAATTAACATTAATAACGGAATTAAAAATGCATTATGAAATAGGAGAACACAGATATATTATGAAATAGGAGAACACAGATGTTACCATTAATAAAATGCGAAACATTTACTATTTTTTTTTCAATTTTGCAACTACAATTTTGTTTTAGACTTTGGTTACGTATAATCTATTCAAAATAAAAAATTGAACTTACTTTGGAGTCAGTTTTTTGGAGAAAAAAATTCTAGTGAATTGGAATACAAAATGAATTTGCTTGATAAAAAATTAACATTTTACGTTTTCCCCTTGTAAAAAGTGGAACTATTCAAGTTGATTTACTTTGCGAATTATTTGCAATTTATGTATACCTCGATGATCCTCTTCGCTCACAATGGGCTAGTGCATGAATGTTTTTTTAAGGTTAACTATTTTCATCAACTTTGGGCAATTAATATCAATCTCAAGAAGAATTTTGAAAAAAATGTTTTATGAAACTCTGATGAATTATTATTGAGAGTGATTAAATAAAAGATGTAATAAAATTTCAAATACAGTTTTATATCTATATTTAATTAGTAATGCGTTCGTCTTGCGTTTGTAACCACTCTTCTTAGCACTCAAATAAAAAGTTTCGAAAGAATTTATTCTCTTTTTTGATAGAGGGTGTTGTGTGATTCCGAATATTTTGATTGACGTAACAGGCTAAAGAATACAGATCTCCATGAAAATCCTTAGATAATATTTCTTTTAAAATTTGTTCTCAAATCAATCAGAATATTCAAGAATATAAAACAATAATAGTAAGTGACAATAATATTTCACTCTCAATGTCTCAGTTATTCGAAAGATTACTTTTTCCGCTGCAAATCTCAGATGCTTATCGTACATCTCGAAACTTCCATTATCTGTAAAAACATCAAAGAAAAAATATTAAGAAACGAGACTTCCTGACATAAAGTGGAAGGATAAAGACTGGCAAAGTAAACAACGCCAGAAATGAACGTCATGTCGTAGAAATACGAAATTGAATTTCGTAAAAGATGAATGGAAAGCGTGACCTGATTTTTCAGACTTATTCTTACTTTTCTCTTAAAAGATGTTAAACAATATTATCTGTAATAAATGTCGATGTTTAGAAATCCGTTCACGAATTTATATCCATTTATCAAGGAAAAAATGATATCAATATAAGTTTGAAAACTTTATATTTGCTGAAATTCGAAACGTTTTGATTTTCTTACTTAAAATCCGAGATCTATAAAATATCTTAACCAAAGTCAAAATTTTTATAATTTGAATTTTAAATTGAAATATTTCTGAAAAGTTAAATAATCTTGCAATATTACTGATATTTTTGAAATTCAAACCGAACCTACAGTGTTCTTACTTTTTTTTTATCTAGAGAATTATGATTCGTAAATCAAGAGTTAAGTACCTGTATGTTCTATGACAATTATTTCTCTATTACATGATAGCAACAATAAGTCAAAATGTATGTAAATTGAAACGTCAAACTATACAAAAAAGTGATTATCGAAAAAACAGAAAATTTGCGTAAATTAATTCGGACCAAAAGTTAGTAAAATTTAAATGGTAAATTTGCTTCGTCAATAATACGTAAAATACATCGAATCATTTTTACTAAATCTAAATACTAAATATTCCTTCTTCAATGTTTCGTAAGACGTATAAAAACAATCTTACCGAAAAATAATTGATGAAATCTATTCAGTTGATATAAAATAAAATATGCCAAGGTTTTTTTCACCAAATATTTCAATGGTAATACCATAAATGTCGATATTACGCAAAATTGATGTATAAAGCGTATTGACTTTACCAATTTCACAAAAACTTACTATTAATTTACTTATCAAACTACATGGGATGTGTTGTGTGTATGTTTGATTAACAAGCAGTTTTTTTTCTTCAAAAATTAATGTATATATGTTTTTTAAATTGATAATTCTTACTTTATATTGCATCACAAAAATAGCTTTACAGCTTCTTATGTGTATCTTATTTTACCGTAATTATACATTTTAAACTTACTGAAAACGATAAATAGTGGCAGCTTCTTTACTCTGACTAGTGTAAAATATCATTCTCCTGGTGTAATGGAGCACCAAGTACCAAGAGTTATCTGTGGTAAATCACATCACAACTTTAGTGCAAAGCAGTTGCCGCCGTATATGATGCTAAGATACACTAAATTTTTTTTACATAAAATTCATAACAATGATTTATCTTTCACTCAGGTTCTGAAATAAGACGAGTGATTAACGGAAATTTTTTTTGTGAGAAACTTCTTGCTGTTGCTATATTTACTGAAACAGATGTTTTTAAATTTACTAAAATGTCTCTTAAAGTCTTTACGTCTTTATCCTTCTTCTTATCCTAAAACAATTAATAATATTTAGAATACAAAAAATCAATTCATTGTCGACGCATAAAAAAAAGTCTGAAAATTCATTGATGCAAATTTAAAGAAACACAATACTTCCATTAATAAACTGAATGCATTGATTTGTCAGTTTATAACTCTTTTACAGAGAGTATTCACAGCGAGAAAAGTAATTTAAGTTTAATTACAACAGTGATTTTCTTTTAATTACCTCATTTCTTCAATATCTTTAAATAACTAAAGCAAATGGAGACTTATAAAGAATGTGAACTTTTCCAGAGAAATTTTGTAAGCGATGTGTCTGAATTTTTTTATTTATTTAACTTTGTTTCAACTTCAATATATTGATTCCTCTAACTTACTTTCGATTTTCTTATGTGACCTAGATTTAATTTACCTTCTTTTCAAAGAATTCGAATTCGTAGAAAAGAGTGATTTTTAAAAAGAAAAATACAAAGTAACACTAAAGTATGACATCACTATTGAATGAATATTAGTGTTACTTAGATTTTAAGTAATGCGAGAAATAAATGAATTACCATTACATTAGAATTACATTAAAATTACCATTTAAAAAATATATTTCAAAGTCTACAACACATCGCGGAATAAGTGATTCGAATTTTCTTTCCTTCTTTTAATGCAATTTAAAAACGGAAAATTTTGTAAAAAAAAAAAATCAATAATTTTTATCATATTCATTCAGTTTAGTGAATAATTTTGTGATGCAAAATTACATTATTTTGTAGACAAAATTGTTTTTTTTCTTTTTAAAGTAAATGGCAATTTAGATTGAGATCACACATAAATAGTAGCTAATAACCTATCAATCCTCTTTTCATAACTGTTTTCTTTACAGTTTTTCATAGCGAAATATAAAATATTATTTAAGTCAATAATTAACCAATATATTTTAAAAGGAAGCGCTATATAGATGTCTACATCGTTTCCTCTCCTAAATTAAGTATTTATTTAAGGCAAAAGTTTTTAAAATTTGGCTCTAGATTAACGTTAAGAAAACCCAAGTTAAGAAAAAGGATTTGGCGATTTTCAATGTATACAATATTCCATTCCATTATTTTGTATAAAAATTCCTCCAAAGTTAGTGAAGTAAAGGCTACATATTTAAAATTATTTGTCTTCGAAATATTATCAGCGAGCAATTTTTAATACTGACATAGTTGCTTTCTTGAACTTAATTTGAAAACTTCCAGCCTTTAGAAAAATTGTGTTGTTGGATAAAGGTAATCTGATTTCAGAATTAAAAATTTTCGCCCATTTTCTTTGTTTATTTTAGAAAAAAAATATCGTACATATTTATTCAGAATGACAATAGAGGATTAAATATAAACGTAATGACTTAATATTGTTATTTATGTTCAACTTTGTGACACGTTGAGTTTGCAGTAAATTTGAACAATATTTTGATTCAACACGCTACAAATTTATATATTATAATTTATATATACAATGTAAACAGCGTCTTTGTTTTTTTTTATGTGAAATTAAGCCCGAGGACATAATTTTGCTTCGTAATTATGATGTGATTGCTATTTTAATTTTTTTTTGATTTAAGTTTTGAAAAAATGTAGGAAATATCCACTTACAGAAGCATCCACATTGTTGACTTATACGATGCAAGGAATGATATTTAATATAAATGAACTGATTCCATGAAACTGTAATTATTTCAAACATATTTGCATTAATACTATTTTTAATTAAATTAATAGAATTAAGAAAATTGTCAGTCATATATATTTATCTAAAAAGCTAATAGACAAACTTTTCTAAAATAGTATTAATGTACTTTACGAAAATAGTAAGTACTTTAAAACTTTCAATTATAAACAAATATTATCAAACAAATGTAAGAAAATTCTGTAGAGAAATACTTCATTTGTTCTGAAGGTGTAAATAGCTTTTTATCATTGTATATTGATACCATAACTCATTTTTCCAACTTTTTTTAAATTTATTTTCTTTAAATTAAACTAAGAGAGTGTCTGTCTTCTCAACACGATATTTTATCATTATCTTTGAGTATACATTGGCATTTCGTAAGAAGAAAATATTAGCTGACTTCTATTAGGTGTCATGAGAATTAACTCCAGGGACTAGGAGGCAATACTTTTCTTGACACTGACGTTACATTGAATCCTTCAGGAATTATAACCAGAACCTTTCTGAAACTGCCCTTTCGAAAAATCAAGGATAGTTTATATATATATATATATATATATATATATATATATATATATATATATATATATATATATATATATATATATATATATAATACAATAGCGTGAGGAGCACTCAAGAAAATTGAAACGAAATTAGAACACATTAAGTAAATAATATATACGAAAAAACAAACAAATATATCACGCAAAAAACAGAAAATAAAGTGTAAAGAGATTAAGGAACAGTACACGAAAGGAAATCTACATAGTGACTGATTGAATTTGTTAGCAGATGCAAAAGGTTTGCTTTCCGATTCGAAATAATGCTTAGCTTTAAGCTATTGCAAGACCGTCCCTGCATTGAAGGTTCGGTTGAAACTCAATTGGGTGCCTGTCTATATTTCCAATTGATTAATTTCCTTTTATGAATTTAGATATGTGATTTGTAGTTTTGTGGTTTTCCTTTTTGGCATATAATTTAATTAACTTATAACAATTGACTCTCATCCGAAGGATCGAGTTTCCCTTCAGCTCAATATATTTGCATCTACTTCGATTTTCGGGGTCCTTGTGTATTATCTTCATCGAACTTGTTTTTGTTTCTTATTTATAACTCTTTCTTGGGACAGTAGGGGATATGGTTAATTGCTGTATTTTGTCGCCGACCACAGAAACTGCTCCTATTTAATATAAATATAGGTGGTAATAGAACAGGTTTGTGGCCTGTGATAGCTTTATAATATGGGCCTTTCTCATGAAAATAATCATTTTAATTTAATTTAATTAAATCCAAAAATAAATAAATAAATACAGAGAGTTATTTTTAATCATTCACTATTCTTACGCATTAGTGTGTGAATGAATGTCATAGGCATAGAATTTCATAGAAATTTAAAATTAGTAATTAATCTCAATTAATTTTTTAAATCAATCATACTTAAATACATTCTTTGAGGGAAACAACTTTTAATGATACACTTTTTAAGTACTATTTATTTTATTTAAAAATACATATGAGGTACTAGGTGATAACAAATGTAAAACATATTTTCAGAGTCTTTGATTTGAAATTGATTCTTTAGGCAAAGGGTCCGTGAGTTGAAGATGTATTTATGCATGCCTTTTATTCACATTGCATTAGAGTTGTTCAATGGTCTATTGGTGGTGGTCTGGTTTTCGGATCATCCCTGAGGATGATCCGAAGACATGACATCCTGATTTGAATCCTCTGCAGAGCGAATGACTCCCCAGCTTTGATAGCCCGACGACCGGCGCGCAAAGTCGAGCACTTTACGGTAGAAATGCTTTAAGAGGACCGATACCGTACACCTTCGGCCCTTACGCAGGCTGAACAAAGCAACCCCCCACTTCTTGCAGACACAGTCAGTGACGCATGATTTCGGTGTTCTACTGGTAAACGTGTTTTTACGATCAGTCCACTGCGGGACGAGTTGAAGATGAAAACATGACGCGACGCAGTGTTGTTCTGGATTTCAAGTTATAAAGCACTAAGTTTTTGTTTGAAACATTTATCCCGAATTAATTTTGGAGTTTTATTAATTTGTTGTGAGGAAATAATACAAAACATTACGTACAAATTTTAAAATTGCTGTTGCAATAACTGATTTAAAATAGATTTTCTGAATTTTGGGATTATTCTAAAGTTTGAAAAAAATAAACATTTATTTTATTAGAAAATTCTTTATTTTTATTTTAGTTCCACAGAGGGAGCAAAAGAAATAATTTATTTAATTATCTATTATTACTCTATATTATAATTTTACATTTTAAATACTAAAAAGTAAATATTTTATTTTGTAAAACTGAAATTTTCTATTAATAAAACCTCATCAATTTGAAAATCCCTTTCATGAGCCGCACGTAAATATTGTAAAGAAAAAAAGACCCATATGAAAAACCCATATGTCCGTGAAAGAAAAGATTTAGAGCAGCTGTCAGTGACGTATTTTTTCTTCATTCTTTTAGGTAGATGATGCATAGCGGATATGACCTGAATTTATTAGTGTCGTTTGTTGCGTCGTAACTGCCAATTAAATCAGCTTCCAATATTGATTTTTAAGACAAATTCCACAGATATTTTATATCATAGGCATCATATTTAATTTAGATTGATTCAGCTTTTTCAAACATTTTACACTTTTCTAGAACTTTTAAAGAGGTAGCATAGTTATTTAAATGTAATATTTTTTTGTTTATTTTTTTGATAGTTAACTCTTTTTTTAATCCTGAAGTTAATCAAAATATTTTAAAAGAATTCTATAAGATAAGGATAATCATTATTTAGATTTATATTTTCATCGTTACTATGAGCAAAGGTTGATAAAAATTAAATATGAGTTTATCTTGAACATACTGCTAATATGTTTTAAAAACGAAATGTGCTTACCAAGTAAGCAGACAAAATCAAATGATTTTAGTTTATTCAATAGTTATTACATATGATTAAAAACACAATCAGTTATTCATAGACATAACTATTCCACATAGAGAAAGTCTTTCTATTAAAATTACACAACATTATAGTAATGCCATTTCTGGTTTAAAAAAAAAACATAATTTGTCTTAATGAAACCAAAATAAATGGTATTTAAACCATTTATTTGGTAATTTTTCCATTCATATGGTAACAGTTTACCGGAAAAAAAATCTGGTTTCCAAAATTAAAATTGTCATTACTCCAAATTTGGAAAATTATACAAAACTGCAGAGAAAATTTTACTGAAGAAATTGCTTTTCCTTCTATGCTAGAGCATTATGTTAGGTATCATGATCATATTATCAAATTTTACCACATTTTCCAAATTTTATCATGCATTTTAAAATTATATATTATTGGTACCTTAACTAATATCATTACCGAAGAGCTTCGGATAAAATTACTGGTTTCTTTGGAGAGAGTTATTTAATTATCCATAGAGCCATGGTAAATTTTATCATATTTTGGTATTTTTAACCATATTTCTTTTCTCAGTACATTAGATGGAGTTTGGTTTTATCTTTGCAATACTGTACTTGAAGTTTTAACAATATTTGTTCCGAGCGTGTGGACTATTCTACTTAATAGGAGAAATTAATAATTCTGTTCGGTTTCATTTGACAAAGAAGATATTTTTGCTCATTTTAGTTCATGTTTCTAATAATTAATCTCACGATTAAGCCGCATTTTCAAAACGTTTTTGTTTCATCACTTAAATATTAATTTGAAATTTGTGTATGAATTGCAGGTTTATTTGACATTAATTTAAAATAAATTCCAGAAAAAGTATTAGTTGCATAACTATTTGTAAATTTTTATGTATATATTCAAAATATATACACTGAAGAGCCAAAAAAACTGGTATACCTGCTTAATATCGTGTAGGGCCCCCGCGAGCACGCAGAAGTGACGCAACACGACGTGGCATGGATTCGATCAATGTGTGAAGTAGTGCTGGAGATAATTGACACCATGAATCCTGCAGGGCTGTCCATAAATCAGTTGGAGTAAGAGGGGGTGGGGATATCTTCTGAACATCACGTTGCAAGGCATCCCAAATATGTTCAATAATGTTCATGTCTGCGAGTGGATCCAAGAGCACTCTTCCTAATTTAGACACTTCCGCTGGCCACCAATATCCCCAGACATGAGCATTATTGAACTTATTTGGGATGCCTTGCAACGTGATGTTCAGAAGAATTCTCCACCCCCTCTTATACTCCTCTGGTTTATGGACAGCCCTGCAGGATTCATGGTGTCAATTATCTCCAGCACTACTTCACACATTGATCGAATCCATGCCACGTCGTGTTGCGTCACTTCTGCGTGCTCGCGGGGGCCCTACACGATATTAAGCAGGTATACCAGTTTTTTTGGCTCTTCAGTGTAATATAATATCGCAAACATTATTTATTATTTGAAGGAAAAATAGTATTTACAATAATACACGGAAAAAATTAAAAGAACTTTATGGTATAAAAATCCCTACTCCTAAAAAATCGCTACTTTTAAAAAAATTCCTACTTCTGGCAAATAAAAACATAATTTACGGTATTTTTACCATTTATTTGGTATTTCTTTCCTTTCATGTGTCAACGGGTTACTGGGTATTCAGGTTTTTAAAATTTTCGTACTTATTACTGCACATTTAGTAAAAAAATATAAAAGTTATCATGATAAAAGTACCAAATTGGCCATTTTTGCAAATTTTATCACAAATTATGAAAACATGTTATGTTGGTAAATTTACCAAAATTATTGCTAAAAAGCTTTCGAAAAAATTACAGATTACACAATTATGTTACTCCCATAGAGCCAGTAACACGGCAAATTTTACTTTATTTTGGTAATTTTGACCGTAATTTTTCTCAATGTATGAATGATTCTCTTTTTAAATACACTAGCACTACATTAATCAATTTATGTTCAATTATAATATAAATATATTAAGTAATCTTACTCTAATAAATATATTAAGTAATCTAAGTAATTTTACTCTAGAAAGAGTCTAACTATATTGATTTTTTTATAAGCATTGATGACATAATTAAATAAATTTTTGTAGACAAGGTGAAAAGCTTAAAGGCTGTCTAATAATTTCTTGGAGTGAATTATTAAACTACATATTTGTAGAGAAGAAACAAAATCCTGAGAAGAATTTAGGGTTAAATGCCTCATTTTTTTTTCTGAAGTTGGGAAAAAGCATTTTGTGCATAAAGGAAATAGTTTTATATTTATTTATTCCTCGGAAGTAAAACGAAGAGCAATATTCATTTCTGGAGGAAAATTCAATTTAGTTGCGAAGGAAAGTTTGAAATAATGTTCCTTAATGTAATATAGTTAAATGGATACACGAAATATCTTTTACCTAAAACAGTCTTGAAGCAAGTACAATTTAATCTTTTAAATTCTTGTAGCTAAGTAGTTAGGCTTTTTAAGCAAAAGTATGGTTCATTTTTATGTAGATTACAAAAAAAATTGTTGTTTTACTCTTGTTTTGGAAAATGTTAAAAGGTTTATCAATATTTTTAAATATACTGCAACATTTATCTTGTCAAAATTTATTTTCATTGCTGAAAATTGAAAGTATTTCATCTTATTTAACGCCATTATTTACTTTCATAAGGATACAATTTTATTAAATTCTAATTCTTTTCGTAAGTTTATTAAATTCTAGTAATTCTGCATACACAGCAAGAACTAAAATACATTACTTTTATTTGCTTTGAAAAATTGATAATTTTAACACTTTAGCAGTCTATATGCATATAAAATAAATACTACATTCCAAAATACTAAAAAAATAAGAACGATATTCATTATATCGAATTAATTTTTGTTTTTACGAAAATTTTGTTTACACAAGGAAACTACGTTAATTTACTGGAAAGTATGTAAATTTTTAAAAATTATGCTTGTAAGTCATTGATTATCTTTCCTTGAAGTTAAGTTTATGAGCCGAAATTATGTTTTTATTTAGACTTTAAACTAAATTTATAGAAACTATGCTATATTTAGTTCTAGATACAGTCATATGTTTTGTGTACGTTTATTAACATTTATGTTCTTAGCTCTTTCTAGTATTTTGCTTGAAATAATTGTCTTTTTTTCTTCGTTAAATAAAAATCATTTCTGTGATTTTTTTCTTCCATTTTTATGCTTAATAAGTTAACAAATAAAAAATAAATAAATTATGATTCTCAAGCAGTTATATTTTTTCTCCATGCACTGAAAAAAAGGTTCAATTATTTTGATCTATTAACTAAGAGACATGCTGAACACTACTTACCAATTTTGTGGAAAAAATAGTGTTTTATATTTATTATTATTTTGTGAAAAGAGTGAAAAATGGGTCTGATTTTTTTTTAATTTTCTGATTGTTTGTTTTGAAAAAAGAAAAAATATTATTTAAGCATAGATTTCACAGATATGTCCCGCAAGAAGTTTTAAATGAACGAGTAAGAAATCTGTCAATGACACTTACTCACATGATGTCCTGTTTGCATAGGTTTTTGAAGATTATATGAAAAGCATCTTACTGACTACCCATAATTTGAACAAATAATTTAAAAAAAATAATTGAAGAAAAACAGAAGGAGAAAGAAAGAAGCTTGCAGCGCTCAACTTAGGAAACCAGACATTTTTTCACTTAATTAAAAAAAAATACTCAGCTTGACAATAGATGGCTGCAGTAACTGTTATAAACTATAAAACAATATGCTTTTAAAACAACAACTGCATGTTGCAGTATTAGGTAAAATTTACAAATAATATAGTATATATTTCAATTTTAATGATCTGAGAGGCAGAAAAAGAATTTTTTTTTTAAATGGTTTTTCTACTTTGAAATGTTACACTGCAAAAAAGGATTTCTCAAAGTTAAGCAAAAATGTTTCGGATTTTAAAATTTTATAATGCAATCAATAACTGTATTTGAAAAGCTTATGTATACAAAATTGAAACAGCATATAATAATTTTTCAGCAAAATGCATATTAAGGGAGAAACGAGGATTCGAACTAAAGATCGCCGGATTCATAGTAGGGAATAGTTCAGAGTATCTGGACACACTTAGCACAATAGTTGTACACTTTAGTACAGTGAGTGTTAGAAAGTTTTATATGATGGCCGCCACGATGACACATAATAACATACCTATTTCTAATTTCAATATCAAAAAAGGTTGCAATTTGGAAAATGTGGTCCCAATAGCTTAGCACGTAGTTTGAATTTCACTCTAAGTTTATTTCATTACATCTTAACAACATTTAAGCGAATGAAATGTATGTCATTATGAGCTATTGCGGAGGCTCCTGTAATAAGCTTCTTGACTCTCCCTGGACTGAGTTGAATTTTTATGATTCTTAGTGCATCCTACTGTGAACCTAAAGGTCCTTGGTTTGAATCCTACTAGAAGCAAGTGAGCATCAAACAAGTGAGCACAAAACATTTTCAAAGAAGACATTCGATCGCATTGATAAATAACTTCAAGTACCTAAGAATGTAGGACACCAAATAGTCCTGATTATTTAAACTATTTCGAATATTTATGCACAAGTGAAAACTTTCTATAAATTTTTCATTTGTATGGATTTCTAAAACGTTCAAGAAAAAAAAAGTTTAACAAACTTACAAGTAAATTAAGTTAAAAAAATCGCTAAAGCAAAACACACCAATACTATCCGTTTTAATTAGGGAATTCAGAGAAAATTAATTAACTTTGGGTTAAAGATTAAAGAGGTAGCATTTTATCTGGATTGCGCCGTGTCATGCTTTATCATTAAAACGATGTTTTTACGGTCGCATGTAGAAATTATTAACTTTTTGTTCTAAGTTATTATATATTCTTGTTTGAACTGTATTTATTAAAGGATGTAGCATCGTACTTTGCATTTTATGTGATGAAAAATAAAATATTAGGAATAAATATTTTAATTGTTACAGGTTAGTATTTTTGTATAACTTTTTCTGTGATACCCTAATGCTATGATTTTATTTATTCTGAAATCGTATACTTGGATGTTTTATTGCTATGAATAAGGGTCTAAATCGAAAACTGTCAGATCTTTTATATCTGAGTGTCATTTTATTTACTTTAGTGCTCAGTAATGAACACATAATTTTTTTTAAGCATAATTTGTAATTAAAATATTTTTGTAAATTGAATAGGTATTTCTTTGTTCTCGATAAATTAAAGAAAAATACTTGCTGAAAAGTTGCTATATCCTATTACACTTTACATATTTTGTCAGTTTCATAAGTCTCTTGAAATAGAACTCTTCATTAAACATCCTCCATTTTTTATTAAATGCCGATTTCTATCATTATTTTGAAACAGAAATAACAGTAAAAAAATGCAATTATTTCTGAATAGTTCAAATTAAATTTTATATAAAAATAATTGTAGATGACTAAATATTAGACAAATAAATAATATTAAAATCATAGTGTTTTTTTTTCTATCTACTACATTGATTAATAGTTTCTATTTTGGTTACTTTGATTATCACGTTCGGAATTAATTACTTCTGTATAAGAGCAAACGTTTACTTTCAGAAAAATTGGTATAATGTTGAAAAGTTACATCAACGATTAATAAGGTATTAAAAGGAATAACATTTCCGCTAAATTGAACCATAGTTAAGACCAATAATATGTTGTAAAGTAGAACAATATTGTGGTTATAGAAACTTGCATTATATTATGGCTCACTTGCACCAGAATATCAAACATTGTACAATGAGATATATGGGTTATATTTATAAATATAATGCAAAAAAAATACGGTAAATCCCGTGGTTTTAATCCAGCAATTGATTGAGCACTACCGTAAAATTTACTTTATAAATCCGTTACTTTAACGTTTTTTTTAGCATGCAGGAACAATTATAAAAATTACGAAAGAAATCCGTAATCAGATTTGTTTTTTACCGTAATCAAAGTTTTTACAACAGAAACTGAAATTAAAAATTTGTAGTGTGTGTCTACCACTACAAAAATACAATTCAAATTCTCTGGTATATAGGACATGTTAACTCGATTCTATGTTGGAGTAACTTTTTGTAGATGAAGGTTCACATTGTCGATATCAACTCTCCCCACATCGGTGATCCGGACGTGTGTGAACATGCATACCTTGACGGAAACTCGCACTTAGAAATGATCATGCCTATCTTAGCAGTACCGCCCACTTCGATTTGAACACGCCTACTTCGATGGATGATCTACATTGAACAGTTGACATTCTACTTGTGACTGCAGCATTATTCACCTCCTTGCGCCATTGCTTCTAAAGGCAACACAAGAGCGGCCACGGCCATGAACTTAATACAAATCAATCGATCAGCATTCAAAAAGTACGGTGATCTTAATACATCTCTCCCGACTTCTCACAGAACAGCAATTCGTCGAATTCTATTACAGATATAATTCTGGTGGAGGAGTGCTATAGTCTGTCTACCTCAACAAAAATACAATTAAAATTCATTGGTATATAAGATATGTTTACTCGATTCTTGGTTGGGGTACCTTTTCATAGATGAAGGTTCACATTGTCGATAACAACTCTCCCCGCAAAATCATCTGTTGTCTCAACAGATCTCCACCAACTGACAACTAGTTTCCTTTATGAAAGTTATGAAGAAAATCTGCACGCTCACCAGATGTGAATGTTTCACGAAGGCTGAATTTACGACCAGTTATCGCTGGGACTCGAACCAAGGTCGCTTCATTGGGAGTCTCGAGCTCTGTTACCTGAGCCACATGAGCTTTATTATGAGGAAGCAGTGAAATTGAGATTTTCGCTTCAATAATGAATCAATTTGACAATAAAGTCGAATCACTGTTTTATGTATACGACTTTCAAAACCATAAAGTTATTCTACAGTTAAGGTTAGAAGCAAGAGTAAGTATATAAACTAATAGTAAAATGATTGGAGAAAATATAAAGTTATATTGCTGAGCACAAAACTGCCTGGTAAAAACTACAATTTTAACAAGCGGTTTTATCCGTTTATAGTTAGGGTAAAAAATGGAGAAAAAGCGTTAAATAAAAATTAAATATTCCCTTAATTATTTAAAATAATAAATATATCATTAATTATTTAAACCATTAAATATACAGAGGAATCTTGAAAAAGCAACGAGTATTTTTTGCAGAGTATTAAAAGGTATAGTTTGGTCAGAAACATAAGTAAATTAATTATTGCAGTTACTAGTTTAATTTAAACATATTTTCACTGGCTCTTCATATGAATAGCGTAAGTAAACAGATAAATTATCTAAGATATATTAAGATATCTTTAATAAACAAGGCTTTTAATAAGATTTTTCTCTAATGAATTTCGTCTGTTTGTTGCCTTCAGATAAATCATTAGGTGCTCGAAGGATCATTAAAACTATACTGATTACTTAAGTCTAGACATTAGTTAGAGCAGTTAATTAACGTCTAAAGTGGGTTGAATCATTCATGTTACTAGATAAAACTGTGTTTTTAACTTCAAGTCAAGTTTACTGTTAGTTACGAATAAATTGAATTTTTCTATGCTGCGTTCTCTCAAATGTAAGATGTGCAAAACTTAAGATGTTTTGATTTTTGCTGTAAAAGAAAGAGTTTCTGTGTTTTCTGTGTGTCTCTCTTATAAATTCAGTATTGATTGTGCAATGTTCTTGAAATTTGGACAGTGAGTTCAAATAGCATTTTAAACCCCCAAAAGAGTTTTTGTTTTTGTTAAAGAGAAACGTAAGAAAGGGGAATATTTTTTTCATAGGATTATAGAATTATAAAATACCTGACTCTTTATTCGTATCTATCAATAGCAGACTTATTTTCTTTCCTATTATTTAAAAGATAACACAAGTGAGGTTTGCTTAGCTAAAAATTTAATTTATTATTAAGTTATTTAATCAAAAACAAATTGCTGATGAGTATTCTTTATCCGTTTTTGTATTTCAGGCCAACTAAAATAAAATAGAGGTTACGTAACCCAATAAGTATTTGAGAGATATGTGAAAACATTTGCTTATAGTTATATATTTGCTCATAGTTATATATTTGCTTATAGTTATATAAGCAACCGGTAAGGATTTTTTCTGAGAAAAGGTTCTCTATGTTGTGCTACTTACTAATTATTTCCAGTAGGAAAAAAAATACAAAAATTGTAAAAAAAAAAAATTATATTGCTTAATATTGCAAAAATGCTATTATTCTCCTACAAGCCGAGGTGGCTCAGGGTATAGAGCATTTGCCTCAAAATGAGATCTGCCAGGTTCTATGTCTGGTTGATGCGAATTCTGCATATGGCTCGCACCGACCAAAGTGTTAACGCAAAATATCAGCAGAGGTAGACGGATCATGGGTCCCCTTTTCGTCTGACTAACCATGGAAGGTTTTTGTGCTTTCCTCTCCATGTAACTCAAATGTCGATTAGTTCCATCAAATTTCTTCCAATAATTGATGCTGAAGTTCCTTTGTCTTCTGTGTTGGATTCAAAATTGCAAGTCACTGTGTTAAACATTGGTAGTCGTAAACTCTTAATTGGGTCGGTTGTTCAACTACGGCTCTTCACAATCTGAACTCAAATAAAGTTATGAATAAATTTTAAATTAGGGAGAGAGGTAACTATACACAAATAAGGCCAGCTGTTTTTCAGATATATTTTATTTCAACAGCGTCACACCATTACCAATGATTTTCAAACAAAATAGACAATGCTTTCATTAATGGAGATGTAAGATACTTTTTTTCATGAAAATTCAAAATTATGCTCAAAGGACATTAAATAGATTTCCTTTGAACTAACTTTCCCAGATGTTCACTAATTGAAAATTGTATTATATTCTTGTTATGACTACGTATTAAGGATGCTAGAGTTTTATTATACTCAAGTATTCATCGCTATTTTTTACTGCATAATTATGATATCAGCTCAGTTGATTTACTTACTGCATCATAAAAAACTGGATGGCTCAGGCCACTATTCTCAATGGACGTTAAACGTATTTTCTTTGATCTATCTTTCCCAGATATTCACTAGTTTAAAACATGTTAAATTTCCTTTGTATTTAATACATCATCAACGAAGATCTAAACCACACATATTATTAAAATGTAGTATATTCTAGTTATGGCAGCGTATTAAAGATGCCAGAGTTTTATTATACTCAAGTATTCATGATTATTATGTACGGTATAATTATGATACAAACTCAATTAATTTACTGACTGCATCAAAGAATTCTGGATGACTCACGGCATCGAGTGTTCGTTGCTTTACAAGAGTATTGAATTTTCGATTTGAATTTTTCAAGCACCTCTCACTGACTACAGTGACGAAGAAAATTATCTCCAGTGGTATGCGAATAAGGGCTAAAAAGTCCTACTGAAGTCAGGCTAATCATGAGATCAAGCTAACCATAAAGGCTGGCTAACCATGGTTTCTCCTCTCCATGTAACACAAATGTGAGTTTTCCACGAAGGCGAGTTTATCACACAGTGATAGGTTCAGAAGTTCCCTGGTCTTCGAGGTTATACTTTCAAGCATTGTATCCGTTAGTTTGATAAGGATAAGCTGGTTAGTGAGAACAAAAAATATAATACTTCTTTCAGTCTAAAATGTTACCTGATATTTTATTGTGAATTGAGATTTTGAATACTTTATTATTCATTTCTTTTTTACGTTTTATTTCTCGGTATATAAAACATGTTTAATTAATCAGAAAAATGCATTCTAAACATTTATTTTAAATCACGAAATATTTTGAAATTAAAAATACTATTTTTTTAAGACGAAATTTAAAAATAAATTAAAAATGAGAAAAAAATTACCAGAATAGTTTTGGGGAAAAATAATCACTTTTTACTTTATTTGATGTAAAAAAAATCACATTATATGGATTATATTAATATTAAAAATATATTTTAATGAAATTATAAGCCCGAGTAAATTTCTAAACTTTTAAAAATATCATTGGCTTTTTCTGAATAATTATTACATATCTAAAACAAAATACATTCGTCATAATAGGGGTGGAAATAGTATTTTCGAGGGGATATTTAATAACATTTTATGTTTTGAGACAAATTTTGCTTGTCACTGTATTTGAAGGAAACTGCGTATTAAAATATAAATCAATTATTTAAACATGACATTTAAACATGTTTCTTTGATGTCACTTCTAAATCTTGGTTTAAAACTCCAATAACTCATAACAAACTCAATAGTTTCGGTTGAAAACTTGTGTCCAATGTTTATACGCAACAGCTTTCGATGAATAGATGTTAATAATAACATCAGAATGCAATTTCCTAATGGGAAAGACTTATCAAACATTAAAACTGAATGCTGTCAGCGTCCAAGCAAGTAAGATTAAATGAGCCCATCTTGTGAGGTTATTGGTAATTTAATTGGAATTTTATATATTATAAAATACTGAATGTTGATTTTTTTATTTACTAAAAACTTCATTTATATTTTTAAACTTATTCTTATTGCTCAAGCGTTTAAAATTTTAAGTATTAAATTTATTTTTATATTTATGTAAATACACAAATGTTTTCGTCAAACTAAACTCTTAGAAAACAAAAATGAATTCGAATAAACTGAAACATTTAGTAGCGTTCAATTTTTTTTCTTCATATAGTTACAAAAAATTAAACAATATTATGGTTCAATAAGTTCTGAAATTCAACGATAAATCTTATTGTTACATTTAATATAAAATTATATATGTTATGGTGCGAATTAAAGTAAATGTATTTAATATGTGAAAATTAGATAAATAATGGGAAATTATTGTATATGTACTAGTATTTGGATACTGTCATGATAAATAAACAGGCAATGATTTAATTTCACAATAAACAAATTATGGCAGAAAGTAATATAAGAAGTAATTAAATTAGGGGGAATGTGATCGTTAAGGAAAGTGGTAGTACAAAGCTATAGTGGGATAACAATAACCCAATAGATTGAAAAGGCCCCAAAGTGTGAGGTTTGGACAAATTGTATAAATTGGTGTCACCAAATTTGGAATAAAGGTGAAAGCTAAAAATTGATCAAAATCAAAGATAAATAAGATAATGAATGCTATATCCAAATATAAATATATCATTCAACGCAATTTAGTAATGTTTCCAAAGAGAGATAAAACAAATACCTATAACAATAAAAAGGGTACTCACCACATGTAGGAAAATTTGATAAATGCAACAAAATGAAGATTCATAGATGAACAACTGAATATTTTATTAATTTTTTAACTCACACATCCACACACCAGAACTGATAATTAAATAGGGAAACTATTTTAAACAAATGTTGACATTTGACAAGGTAACAATTTAAACAAGGTTTGAAGAGAAATGGGTGACGGAAAAGCAGTTTTAAAATTTTATAAAGGTTAGGCGATCAAAGGTGATACATTAAAAAGATACAAAGGAGAGAATTTCAAAGGGTGATAAGATACCAAAAAAAAAAAAAAAAATCATTCAAATTATGAAAAAATTATGATTTTCAGGAACATTCAAAGGTACAAAAGGGTTGATATAAAGAACATTAATTTACTGAAATTTATAAAGATTTGAAGATTTTGCAATAATATTTTAAATAAAACAGTAGGATGTGGGAGAAAGAATTAATTCTCTCGATACGGAAAGTCCGCATCTCGGAGAAAGAGCAGAGGTGTCACCAAGCAAGCATGCACGAGAAAGAGAATCTATTAAAGTACCTGAAAAATTTGTTAACTGGTGTAGAACCAGAAAAGTGATAGCCAATTAAATTTACAGAGGAGGAGAGTGCGAAAATCAAAGAAAAGAGATTAGTTATGTTAGCTCCCTTAAAATTATAAAACAAGAAAAAAAAAGGCGGGTATAGAGGGGTATCTCTCCCCACAGGAAGTGCAATGACAGCGTTGACCATCAAGGAAGGCCAAATAGAAAGTTAAAATAAATTAAAACTGCTATATTAGAAAAAGGAAGAAAGGTTTAAGAGAATTAAAGGATTAGATATAAATAAAAGATTAAATTGCTACGTTACACTAAGTGTAACTGTGACATTTATGAAAATGTCGGGAATTCTATTGAACTGATAAATTCCATGAATTACTGGTGAAAAAAGGAACACTCCAATAATTATTTAAATTGGAAGTGAAGGCGTTGACAGTTACCGTTTTTCTGAGTTACGGCTTACATATTTGTCATCAATGTTTCATCCTCGTTTTGAAGGGTTCTTTCTTGTTTTATGCAAATAGCGTATCAGCGCAACTAATATTTCCTTATTCTTTTTATTTTCTTTTAATGGCTGCCATTAATATCCTCATTTTTCGTCACGGAAGGTGCCGGAAGTGTTGCTCATTCTGCGTTACCTGGTTACCACCTTGTGACCAAAGTCAAGTCAACATTACCCTCGCCACACTGCCACAGATACCCGTTCAATGCGTGGGCCACCTTCACACATTACACACAGCAGAGGATAACACACAGAGAGAAACATCCATGCACTGAGCAGGATTCAAACCCGCAGACATTGGTTTCGCAGTCAGGCACGCTAACCGCTTGTCCACCTGGCCGGACGCTTTTCTCTTTACAAGGGATGCCCACTCTTTTGTTCGGAATCTTTTACGTAGCAATTGTTGTTTTAAGGAAAAGGCTGCTAATCCTAGATTTGCTGCAATGTGTAATTACGGATAACTCGCAGAATTTTTCTATTGAATTAATTTTGAATCTCTGTTGCTGTCCATAATTTTATGTGTAATTTCTATACAGTGTATAGTATGACTGCAAAATATATCAACTGTCGTGCTTTTTGAACTTAAATACAAGACACTTAGGCTCATTTTGACCAAAAATATGGATTTTACCAAATATATTAATTTATTAAGGTTGCAGACACTTCGCATAGTATAATATTTCAAGAAACACATAATACAAGTTAACTGTAAACTACCCTAACATTTTGAAAACTAACCAAACATAAATAGCTGTGTATAACTAAGCTATGCGCAGTTTTCTTTATAATAAATATTTCCACAAGCTATCTGAAAAAATTTAATCAACTCAACTAATAAAATAATGTTACTCACTTTAATCTAACAACTGCATTAATTAGTTGAGAATTTCAGAGTCCATTGAACCATAATGCTTCAAAAATTCACTGCAACCATAATTTGGAGATAAGCTAAACCAAATTATTTTTCAGCCAAATTTATATGTTCATAGTTTTCAAAATTATTTTGATTTAAATTTGATTTGAAGATCCATTGATTTTGAGGTACATTATGGTTAAATATATCAAGGTTGAGGTTGACTTTATCTTATGATTGAACTCATTGAACTCATGAAAATGATTCAGAGATCTAAGACATAAGGTTAAGTAACTTTATTTCCTCTATTATTTTCACTGTTGTGTGAAAGATACCATTTTTAGAACAACGAAAAGCAAGTTATAAAAATAACCTGATTAAAAATGTTTTTATTGATATGAAGAACATACTATATTCTTTAAAATATTTTATTAGCTTATTGTTATAAAAGCTTAAAATGATTATTCTGAAAGTAACATAATTACCAAAGGTTATTTCTAAGTTATAATATTCTAAAATGTTTTCAGAAGGTTTTTACTATAACAGTTTTTTAAGTTTAAAGCATTTCTTCACCTGCCTGATGAGAGCCAGAAGACCACGGAGGTTAAAGCTCTGCACTTTAGTGAATAATGGCATGATTGATGCAATATGGTCAGCATTGCACATTAAACCGCCTTTAATTCCCAGACCAGCTGGTGCCCATCAAGTTGACAATGAGCGGCCTACAAGCATAGCCACCGAGCGACCACCAAGGATTCAATTCCAGTTATTTACAATGACCATGCAGTTTATAGTTTAACACAGTAAGTGCAAATGGTATTGAATTTTTTATTATTAATGAAGTAGTTTCAAAAGAAACTTATTAACTTGCTGAAGAAGAAAATAAATCCCAATGACTCACTAAATGACATGTAAATTATTCACAATGACAATGCAGTTTATAGTTTAACACAGTAAATGCAAATGCTGCTGCATTTTTATTGAGAAACTTGTTGAGATTTCTGTTAAAAACTTTCTTTAAAAGTAACTTATTGAGTTGATGAAGAAGGAAACAAATATTTCATGATTAAAAAATTAGTATTAAAAATTTAACTTCAAAGCAATTTCACGCTCAAAACAAGCTTATAAAACATTTACTAATATTTTGTGAAACGTCATTGTAAAAGCTGAGAAAAAATTAATAAGTTTAGAGGGAAATAAAAGAAAAATGTATTAACTTTTAAAACTCAATTTATGTAAGTTTTTTTAATTTTATTTTAGCATCTAGATTTTTTAATTATCATAAGATAAAAAAAAGATTCAAGTATACTTAAATATTTATGCGATTTTAAAATATAAAATGCTATTCATTTAAGGAAAAAATAGCAAAACATCAAAGGAATTTTTTTATTAAAACTTTTGAACACAAGCTTTTAAATAACTTGTTAAAATCTAATTAAACTTGGGAATTACTTTATGTATTTAGTTTCAAGTCCAAAACTAGATTTGTTTTATTATTTTTAACTACTTAGAAAAATAAATTTTTTCTTTTACGCTCAGACAAAAAATTAAGTAGATAGCAAAATTACATCTGTGGTGAAGCCGTGTTTAGATATTTTAATGAGAGAAAATGCTATTCATAAAACTGCTTTTTTACCTTAATTTATGCAATATTGACTAAATTTATCATTAAAATAAAAGTAAATAGATTTAAAGTAATGAAAAGTTAAAAAATATATCTTTTTACTTTTTGTTATTAAACACTTTTATACCTTGTAGTAGACACTAAATTTAATATTTGTTTAATTAATTAATACAAAATTTTTTTGTTAAGTAGCTAAGGTTTATTTGGGAGTTAAAACTGTTGTTTAAGGAAATAAAATTCTTCAAACAAATTATTTATTATACTGAATGTATTTATACAGTTTGAGAAGAAAAATTAAAAAATAAAATAAAATCAATAAAAAAACGGATTACCCAGAATAACTTTCTCTTCTTGACAATTGTTAAATAAAATAAAAATAAAAAGTAATACATAATTATAAAAATACATTTTTGCTTGGAACTGTTTTTGGAAAAATAAATTTTATAACTAATTGCACACAAAATTCTTTCAATTCGCTTTAAAAGTTCTCGAGATATAGTGAAATACACAAAAGATAAAATTAACATTAGAGGATCCGATCTTTTTGGTTTTGAATTAGAGCTGAACTATCCGGCTCTATGAGAACACCACTGTAAATTTTACCATATTCTAGTTGTTTAGACTAAACTTTTTTTTTCTCAGTGTAGAGTACCTTGAAGAAAACTGAATGATGAGTTCTAAAATATTCATGCAATAGTGTATGCTCTCATATTCATCCATTGAGCTAGATGCTGTATAGAGGGACAACTTTCTGTTAAAATCAAAATACCACTAAATATGAGTATTTTGTACTTGTTATTATATTAAAAGTTTTTATGGATTGAAAATTAAGTTATGCAGGAATTAATAAACTATAGTGAAAATCTCCAATTATGTCTAATTTACCGCAGCAAGATATTTTTAGCAATGTTAGAAAAATCTAATTTGTGTTAAAATAAAGAATAAGAAAATAATAAACTAAACAAAGCAGTTTACATCAATTTCTGCTAAAATTACACAAGATTATATTAAAGAAAGAAAGGTAATTCCACCAAAATATAAATGAAATCAGATAAAAAAAAAAAAAGAAATTGCACTGGTTTTAATGAATTAAGGAAAATTCACGAAAATGACTATGACTCAAAATGTATGCATAGAATTTATTGATACCGGTATGCATTAAAGTGCTCATAAGAATGTAAAAAATAACGTAAAAAGTACTAACAAGATCATTATGGCGTTAGGGAAATCATCATATGTATGAAATGAATCAATCAGATGTTTCAGTTTGGAATAAAAAAACACTTTCATTATTGAGTATGATCACATCCAGCAGGAATACTGCTCATACAGAGATGGGCGATGCTTTCAATTATACAGTCTACCAGTTCCATTGGAAGCGTAAGCCATTGTCCTTACAAAGCCATTGCAAGCTTGACAAGGGTCTGAGGAGGAGAATTAAGAGCAGCTACACGTCTTCCTATAATATCCAGTGTTTGAGCTAGCCACTCTATGGGCTAAATTGTTTGCTGATGAATATAACCATTCACGTTTTGAGCTCCAAGCGGCGTTGCGTTATTCTCCTGTAGCACGAAATCATCATCTATTACACTAGAGCATAAGGGAAAAAATAAGCATCAAGTATGTCATCGCTAGCATTCACGGTACTACGCGGAGTGATTCACGTGGTGCCATTTACGGTACCATGTGAGCTTTCACAGTACCTATTGGAAAGACAACAAATCTGTGCTTCCATCCGAAGAGATAACCATCCCACTTACAAACACTGCCTCCTTGGTATGCATCTCTTTCACGGAAGTTTAATGGACAATGGATCGGGTTCCAGGTTGTTTCCAAATCAAACAACGCCTACTTTCAATTTGGAGGATAAACCTAAACTCATCTGAACCAAACATGCCTGGCGGATGAAATTTTTATAGATGAATTAGGGGGATCTCAGTGGGCCCCTGAATGTCTATTGCATAGCTGAGGGGGAGAGGGTTTGGTTATTCAGTAGACATAATGCTACGCCCATTTCAAACATCCCCTCGAATTGCGTGAAGAGAGTGGCACGCAGTGGGCTGGCCGCCAAGTGAACGTCCCACGTTCGTGAAGCCTACAATGAACAGAAGATGTTGATATTATTATTTTGGTGGCTGCATTAATAGATGATCTGATCTGACTGGGAGTTGCAGTTTTAATCCTTCATGCACATAAAGATAAGTATCGGATATTAGCGTTCTTGCATTATTTGGTCGTCCTTGTCTAAACCTTCTAGATGCCGAACCTGTAATTAGAAATTGTTGACAAAGTCCCCAGAAGGATTCAAATTTAGCCACCTGGCCACTTATCAGACTTTGTCTTGCATCTAGTCTTCCAATAGTTCTCGGTCGTAGTTCTTCGATCAAATGATGACTGGAGGTTATTGAAACAAATTGGCTATTTCAAATTCAATTTCAGAATCCAATCAATTTTCATTTGTGAGCAGACAGCAAATTCTATTACAACACCACTAATTTACCAATTTCAGTCTGACTCAGCAACTTTTATTCCACAACATATTTAAATTTCATTTGGATTGGCTTAAATTTAAGAGAGTTATCGCCATTTTAGTAATTTTTTTATATTTATTATAACAAGTGTATAACAACGCAGTTATGTTTAAGTCTCACAATTATATTAAGTAAGTAATGTAGATTTACTAGGCTTAGAATAAAAAATTTAAAGTAAAAGTAGAAAAGACATAAAATAGAGATACTAAAAACTTGGTAAGCTGATTGTCTTAAGACAGATTTAGAATGTTTATTCTAACAATGCAGTTAAATAAATGCAGTTTTCACGCAGTTTTGTCCTCCCGAAACAGGTTATTTTATAGTATAATTAATCTCCTCAGTTAGAACACAAACGTCCTCTTAAATTTAGGTGTTATAACTTAAACTTTTTCTTCAGCGTATAAAATACGAATTAAAACTATTAATTTATACTAACTATAGTACTAATTGGTAATTTGCACTTCCTTTAAAATAAATTCAATAAAACGTAAGGATACAATTATACAATACGTTGTATGATTGATGATTATTTTATCATGTTCTTGTAATTTAGTTGATTAACGACAATAATACCATAATTAAAATACATGGTCAGAAACCTGGAAGTCAATTAAAGTACCTCGTTTCTATGCCCTTCTAATACTTCCTTCACGTATTGAGTAACTTTTATTCTGACTAGAAAATTTTGAATATTGACTTTAATTACACAAACACAAAATTTAAGTTAATTTTAATTTTTAATTGAATTTAAAATTAAATTTAAATTAATTAATTCCGCATATTATTTATACTTTCTTTACTTACTTTACGAAAAAAATCCTAAAAAATATTAGACAAAATAAAAGAATTCATAACAGAATATTCTATAAGAAAGTTTAGGAAATAAAATGCTTGAAAATTTTTTAAAACTAAATTGAAAGTTTTTCCAAACATTCTGAGAAAACAGAATCTAAAAAAAAACTATTAATGTTGAGAAAGAACCACACTGCTTCTTTAGAAAACGTTATTTTATTTAAATCATGTAGAATAAATTATACTTCTGTATATTCTAAATGTATATTTCACCGTTCTATCAATGCATTGCATCAAATTGTACTAGTTTACTGACGGTTACGGAAATAAATATTCGAATATACTCAGCGAAAATGACCCACTCTTATTTCTGAATGATAAATAGTTGACTTTACAAAGAATACACTTAGTTACTTGGACATGGGCCAAATGAACTGAGGTTGGCCTATGTCCCATGTAAGCTGAGTATGTTAAGAAAAGTAATGATTTTCTTGAAAAATGATGTGTTCAGCTTCTCTTTTGTAGACAAAGTTCATCGTCCCTGATTTTGAATCAGACACCTTGAAAAGGAATTCATTATTAGATTGTCGAAAATAGTTTTTTTTTATCTATATAGAAGCTTTTAAATTGTTGCATCGTTGCCTTTGAAATTTTGTAAGAAATTTTAACGGTACAAAACCTTATTCTAAGTTCTATAAGCACTTGAAAATTCATTTTTTTTTATTTTTAGAAAGAAAACAGTATAGATAACGATATTATAATAAATATATAATAGTAAATATATCATAATAAGAATATAATAAAAAAACTCCGTTACAGAGTCTCACGTGGTGCGAGGGATCAAAAATTATGTCTTATTATTCTGTTCCGTACACCAAATTATGTGCGTATAAAAATGGATTTCTTGTTTAAAACACAGTGCACCGTGTTCTAATTTTGGTGGAACTTAAAAAATAATGCAAGGAGATGTTGCGTCCTCTAGCAATGTAAAAAAAATCCGAATGGGTACATTATCCACAAAACTCATTTTTACAGTTAAAAATTTTTGAACGAATTTTATTTGAAATTTTTAAAGTAATAGTTTATTAGAGTTGTTCAGAGATATTATGGTATTTATTATAAAAATTACGGTTTACCGATTTTTTGTTCTGTTTCAGTAAAATTGATTTTACGGTAAAAACCAGTGGCGGTTTGTACTTTTTTTTTGTAAATTGATCCAGATTTTTTTACAGTGTGTTATTATCAAACTATGCTTTAAATAAAGGGGATGGAAACAAAAAATTTTTAATTGATTTTGTTTAACATGATTAAAGTATATAAGTTCTCGTCTATTTTAATGAAATAAAAAGTGTTTTTAAAATCAATAATAAATCGTTTGAATCATTCATCATTTTGAAGGTTGAGCCTCTAGTTTCTCTTGATTCCGGTTGAAGAAATTTTTGTGAACATTGTCATAGTTTTGTCATATCAGCTTCTCGTCGTATTCGGGAGAAGTTCTTGAAGTCTTGTCTTTTCCCATGTCCTTTTTACTGTAATTCAGATGGAAAGGTCAATTTACAGAATAATGGGACAACAATAAACACTGATAGTTTTAATGAAGCAATCATTAAACAATAAAATTCAGGCAGACTTTCATAATAGGTGAAAATAAAAGTTGGAAAAAGACCGGTGGCGTTCCTTATTTGACTTTTAAGTGCTTTGAAACATTTCCAGTAGAACATCATCTCATATGCATTTGGCTGTCCTAATTTAGAATCCAACTTCGACCTTCTACGTAAACAATATTTTGTCGAAAATAATTTAGCTATTTGATGAAGTAAGAAATGAGGATGGGCCATGGAGGGGAGCTGGTTTCAAATTTGACTATTTTCTGTTTTAGAGCTGCAATTTAGCTCACTATTGAAAAAAAAGAAGCCTTTTTCACATTCAATGATTTTAACATGAATATTGTTATAAAAATTGAGATTTATCAGAAATTTTGTTCCGTAAAATTTTATGGTAAAACGTGTCTGAACCCTGAGTGCTGGTACTTTGTTATAGTGTAGTTTTGCCATGCGCTACTTTAAATAGTTTTTTTTCTTTGAAACGGATTTGCAGGGAAAAAATGCGAATTTAATTAAATACAGAATTTAGAAAAGAATTTTTCTTCAAACTGAATATGTTTAACACATCTTCTTTTAGAATAAATTATTTTTGCTTTAGAATATTCGCTTTAAAACTGTTCAAATTGTTGATTGAATGAACAAAATTGATTGTAGAAAAATGTACATTTTTCTGTACAAGCTAATTTCCGGAGAGGAAAAAAAAACTTTATACTCCTTTTATAAGACTTCTGTGAAAATACACGAAGAATAGTTTTTGGTCTAAAATAAATTTAAAATAGAATTTTCAAAAACGTTATTACTTTATAATCTCATTAAAGAACAGTAAATTGAAATCATAGATTTTAAAATCGAGTAAATGTTGAGGAAGCACAAAATAAATTTTAAAAATAAACTTAAGAGATTTACGATAATTACAAAACGTTATTCACGTAATATTTATTCTGTATTATTGAATATTTTCCTTAGTTCTGAACCATTTACTAATATTTTCTATTTTCAAAAGTTTACTCTTTTATTCAAAACATAACATAAGTGTTATTTTTTCTATAATTTTGTTATCATTTCTTATTTGAAGTGAATATAAATTTCCTCTGAATTACCATTAAATTTGTCTGCCTCTTTCTCCATTAGTTTTCGACAGCACGGAAAAATCAGTTGTGTAAAGAAATTAAAAGTTTAGTAAAGTTTCATTCCATCAGAGCTTATTGCTTTTTTGTGTAATGTACTTGATTTGTATAATTTCCTTATACTTCCTTATATTTATTGTATTTATGTCTCAGAACTTCTACCAACTTAGAAAACAATATTGATAAATGTTAAAAACTGCTCATTTCGTTAAAACTCATTAAAATTTTTCTTAAAAAAGAACTGAATTATTATGTGGAAATGAATATTACTCGTAAGAAGTCATATAAAGGATATAAGAGACTTTTGTAACGAAATAAAATATTAAAAAATAAAGAATAATGTAACAGATCTGTCCGATTAAAAAAAAAAAAAACGGAAATTATCACGCAATCGCGAAATGAAGAATTCATAGCACCATTTTGAAAGAAATGAAGAATGTGTAATTAACATATCATCGCTTTCTTTTTTTAACCAAAAAACTCCTTTTAGTTATTACACTTGTGTGCTCCATTAAAAGCTGCATTGTAATTAACTGCTCATAATTTTAAAGAAAATATTTCATTTTGCTTTAAAAATGATTTACTCTTTTTACTGTTATAAAATAAAAGTACTTTTATTTCTAAGTTTTAATTTTTGTATTAATAATAATTTAAATTCAATGTTGAATGAATTAGAATTCATTGCACGTACATTTTGATTGCGAAACTATGATCCTGGAATGATTTACAATTTTTCTATGAATCACAATATTTAAAAAAAAATTAATTGGAAAAGTTATTACATGATTGTTTAAATATTAACGCATTTGTTGAAAAGAAAAATAATTTAATTTAAAGTTCAAATAAAAAATAGTCTCACTTTTTTCACAATTGAATATTTCTAATTTGAATATTTTTCAGTTTAATTTGATACATTTTTTACAAAGAAGAGTAAATACTTGAATAAATAAAGATTAATTATTAAAAGACTTTACATATTTTTCATTATATTACGGAGGAAAAAAAATATTATTAAAATTACCGTACTTTTTTGTAATATATATATATATATATATATATATATATATATATATATATATATATATATATATATATATATATATATATATATATATACATATACGAGGGTTGTAAATTAAATAGTGGCAACTTAACCTTTAAACTCACAGAAGGACGGGCATGCGCAAATTAGATATGGGAGCTGTGAGGTGGGGCTGTTGTCGATGTGTAGAGTGAAAAAAAAAGTCGATTAGCTTAGAAGGGTAGTTGTTGTGTGGCGTTAAAGTGAGGAGTTTCGTTTCCATCGTTCTAAAGCATGTTTTCAAAAGGTGATCAGCGGTCGTGGCTTACAATCGAGGTTGCCCGTGGCAAAAATGCAACAGAATGCTATCGAGGATTAGTGGAAGCCTTTGGAGCAAATGCTTTACCATATAGGACAGTAGCACGATGGATTCAAGAATTTCGTCTCTTTTCGTCACTAAAGCATTTCACAACATGCTTTAGAGCGATGGAAACAAAACTCCTCACTTTAACGCCACACAACAACTACCCTTCTAAGCTAATCGACTTTTTTTTGCACTCTACACATCGACAACAGCCCCACCTCACCGCACCCATACCCTATTTACGCATGCGCGCCCTTTTGTGAGTTTCAAGGTTAAGTTGCCACTATTTAATTTACAACCCTCGTATATATATATATATATATATATATATATATATATATATATATATATATATATATATATATATATATATATAAGCTAATTTTCAATAGTAATAAAGTGCAAGTGATATAACGCATTTTTTACTTGTCGCTTTATATTTTATTACATGTAACAAAAGTACAGATACTACTATCCTGAAAATAAAAGCCCTCTTCAGTCCATCTAATTATAAAGATTAAAATACATAATAATTGAAATTTTGATTAAAATACACAATAAACACTTTTTTGTTACTCTGATAGGAACAAGTCCATTGTCTAACAATTTTTTTTTTTACACAAATTAACCTGTGACTAGTTCTGACCTGAAAATCCATTACCGATTAAACTTTTTTCTGATAAACTCAGAGCGATCGTAAAATTTTAGTGTTTCGGGAAACACTCCATAAATGTCGATTTTGCTACTTGAACAAGTATTTCCAGGAAATTATTATCTAAACTCAATACTTCAAAGCACAAAACATGTTACGGTTGTAAAAGAAAATATATTTTTGCTAAAATCGCTGTTTTCAGCATTTACAGCTTATTTATACTCCTGTTACTTTTTTACAGCTTCCTAATCGAGCTACTTTCTGTAACTTCACATTTTTTTCTTCAATATTCAGGATATTATTTAACTTAGAAACATCACCTATTGAATATTAATTATTTTCTATTGAACGTAATCTTTTGATTAAACTTGATTGTAATTATTTTTATTTTGTAACTTAATTTTTACTGCCTCCTAATCAAGTTTCTCAAATGAACTACGCAGAAATAATTGTCAGCAATATTTATTAAAATGAAAATTATAATTCAAAAATTGAAATATATAATTTAGTGAATTATATTTATTTTTAATTGAACATAAAATTTCGATTATAATTCCTTTATTCAGACGAAAATTTTTTTTTTTTTAACAAATGAAAGGATGCAACTAAATATAAGAATTGATATGTTGCTCATGACACAATTATATTTATTTAACATACCTTTTCTTTAAATTTTATGTTAAATATTTCCATTTTGTAATAACTTATAACTAGATCTACCTCTTACTCTGAGATAGCGAATTACATGATAGTATAAGCTAAATCTGTGATGAAGATTAAAGAAAACGAGGATAAAAATCGAAAGACAGAAAGATGATTAGGGTATTAGTTAAGATGATCAGAAACTTCTATTTACTCGCCATTGTAAACTTTATCCGATATAAATTGTCTCACAGCACAACTACTTATTAAAGTATTAAAAAAATACTTTTTGCCCAATTTTAAATTTTTTGATACTTTTCTTAAACTAAGTACATGAACATTCTTATCTACTTCATAAAATGCTACGAATTTTTTTTCCTGCCTTCATATTTTTATAATAATTTTTGTTTTTGAAAAATTAATAAATGTCAGAAATTTATTTAATTTAAATAATTGTATTTAATTTAATTCAAATAAAATAAATTATAATAAATTGCTTTAAATACTTTCATTTAAATTAAAGTGCTTAAGTTAAATAATTGTTTTCTTTACAAGACTGCATCATATAAAAAAAATTCTTAAATTCGAAGCAGCCGCTTTATACTACGATCGTACAGTACAGTACCTTACCTACGACCTTATAGTAAAAATACGAAAGTTTAAGAATAAAATATGTTCTCTAAATGCGTTAGCGCAGTTTAAATACAAACGTTAAGCATTTAGAAACTTCTACATTTTTTCATTTTAATGATGAAAAATTAATTGCATATTAATGATTTTGGATTTATGGAATACAAAAGGAAAAGAAGCTTCTTGAATAATAATGATGATGTTCTTAATTACTAGTTATCAAAAGAAGAATCCATTTTGAAATTTTAAATATTTTACTTCTGTGTTTACTATTATTTTGCATTATATTACTTTCAAATCACTAGCAAAACTTTTTTTACGAACAGCAATTTGCTATTATTTAAAAAAATTGCAGTTGAAAGGGAAAAACAAATTAAAGGAAAAGAATTTGATTTGCACTTTTGCTGAAAGCAATTACTATATCACGTTTTTTCTCATTCGAAATACTAAAAAGCCCCAGTTTTTGAAATTAGATATTTTTAAGGAAAATTACTTGGAAATGGATGTTTGTCTTTATTGCGAAAAAAAAACTACATTCAATATGCAATTAAATATATTTGTGTTTCTTTTTAATCTGATAAATAAATTATTTAAAAAGAAAATTCGTTAGTTCTTCGTATTCGTCATTCGAAAAGAAACTTTTAATTTATATTTTGATCAAACTACTAAATTAAAGATCTTTAGATCTTTAAAAAAATTTAAACTTATTTGTAATAAATTAAATGCGTTTAAAAATTCTAAACATTTTTCTAACTAAAAGTTTCGATTATTACGAAGCAGTTAACCTTTCAACTGTGTGTTTTAACTTAATACAAACTTATATCAGTTTACAGGTCCTTTGATATTTTTGCTTTTGCAAATATATTTATAAATAACAGTAAAATTAGATTCTTGTGCTATTAAAATTCTCAACTTCTTATCATCAAACTTTTCCAAACTAATTTTATCAAATCCAGTTACATGCGCACGAAACATTTGATATAAAATTTAGAAAAAAAGGTTTGTGATCTGTACTTTCGAGAAATTAATAACCAAAATAAATAAATAAAAATTTATATTTAAAAAAATATTGTAGATAGTTTCTTTTTAATCTCTCCTGTACTTAGTTGAATTGCTAGAAAACATTGAAAAAATTATTAAAATTAAAGAATCATATGCAAAATTCAAACGCACACCAAACTGTTAAGATGTGTACCAAATAAATTAGCATAAAAACGGAAAAAACATTTCCTTTATCATCTTGCGTGCTGAATAAAACTAAAAATTCCTCTTATATTTTTAAAGCAAGCAATAGCAATTTTTGTTTATTTCAAATAAATTTCTATTCGAATTTAATTTCTGTCAATTCTAAATGAAAATAAGTCAATTACTTACTATTAAATATTTTGTTAGGAAAGAAATTAAAAAGAGATTTTGAAAACCCCAAACATATATAGTAATCACTTAACATATTAGTAGCACATGGTAAGAAATTTCGAATCAAATTACGGTAAAAGGTACTGACAGCCTGCGTGCAGCATTTTAAAAAAACAACTTTACTGTGAAATTCTATACCGTAATTTTTACAATGATACTTATTAAATTACCGTAATTCATCCATTTTACAGTAAATATTACTGTAAAAATCACGGTAAATTAGATTTTTTGTTCGGAAAAATGTGGTGTTAAAATGTATTGACATCATGCCGCTACATTTTAGCCGAATTTGATCTAGAATTTTTGTACAGGGTATGAGAAATTTCGACAAAGATTTAAAATATAAAAATTTGCTCTTTATGTTAGAAAAATGCTGGAACTTGGATTGTTGAAAATTATATAAGCCAAACTTTCCTTCTTCCTTCACATGGCAGGCGCTGAACATTATTCTTCGCCTTAGAAGATGCTGGAATTGTTACTCATTTCACGTTACCCAGTGGGCACCTGTGAACCAAAGTCACGAAGGCGAGTAACATTACCCACGCCACACTGCCACAAACCCGTTTATAGGGTGGGCCACATTCACACATCACACACAACAGAGGACAACACTGAGAGAGAAAAACATCCATGCCCTGAGCTGGATTCGAACCCACAACCATTGGATTCGCAGTCAGGCGCCCTAACCGCTCGGCCATCTGGCCGACATTTAAGCCAAACTTTGAGCCGTGATAGCTCAGGGGGTGGAGCGTTCGCCTTCGATTGAGGTGAACCGGGTTCGGACCCCTACGATGGTTGGTCAATACGAATCCCTCATCCGGCTTGCAATGACCACAGTGCTAGCTTAAAAAAATATCCTCAGTGGTAAATGGATCATGGGTTAGAGTTCCCTTGCCGTCTGGCGAACCGTGGTTGATTTTCGTGGTTCTTCTCTCCATGTAAAGCAAATGCGGATTAGCTCAATCAAAAAGTCCTCAAGGAAGGCAAATTTCTTCCAATACTTGATCCAGGAGTTCCCTTGTCTTCTAGATCGGATTCAAAATTACAATGCTACGGAGATCAACATTATTAGTCTTAAACCGAAAATTGGGTCTGCTGTTCAACAGCGGCTATAAAATAACTAATAGTAAGCTTTACTGTAACAAAATATCAATTAAATATTTTATAAAATCATTAACAAACACACTTTATAAAGTGCTTAAGAGTTTATTTGGTTATCATACACTTTTAATCGTTACCAGGACGTTGCCGGTCCCGGATTGTGTGGAAAACTTTGTTTAATATAGAAAGGGAAGGTTTTATTCACTTTGCTAAAGTGATTCATTTATCTTATCTACTTACGCTTCAAGTGAACTTTTCTTGGACGCATGTAAACTGTCATATTTCGTCACGTCCTGTAAATTACGCATGAGAGTAGTTTCAGAGTATAACACATTAGGGGTTAAGTCCATATCCGACACATTCTAAAGCTGTTGTTACAGACATTTAAATATTTCATATATCTTTTAAGGCAACAAGGAACAATTAAAATTGTATTCGAAAACTATTCATGGATTAATTTGAAATTTTTAGTTCACAATGTATTTATTTAGAGTATTTATATTTATTTTTAAATACTTAGATACGAAACTATAATTTTTCTTAGAAGTATTTGAACTTGTATTTAAAATTTTGTATTTTGCACATCCTTAAATTTATAAGTGAGATTAGCCTTAGAGAAAAACACAAGAGGTGCTAATACAATATCCGACAAATTTAAAATCTATGGGAACTGAATTGATTAAGTTACGGGGGGCACGCCAAACTGTTTTCGAAACCAATTAATGGATAAATTTGAAATATTAAAAAGGACTCTTTTGTTAATAAATATTTAAATGCAAAACTGTAAAAAAATTTTTAAAGACTCTATTAAGTAAAATTGTTTTAAATTACTCCTATATAATTAAAATTTTATTTTATAGTGTTCTACTAAGTTCGATTATGTTTCAACTAAGTTCTAATTAAAAATTATTTCATAACATATTGTTGTGAGCACTTTTCTTCCGCTTTGTCGTAAAAGCAAATAATAGTACAAAATTGAGAAAATGGAATATTTTTTTATACAAAACATCAAATTGCTAAAAGATATCACTGCTTCATGTGATATCTTTACCTTTGTGATACCTTTTAAAATTGAAAATAAATAAATTTCTCTAAAGAAATTTGATTGTTTGCAACTTATACTTTTACTTACTTGCAACTTATTGGCACAATAAGTTGCAAGTAAGCTATTTGCAGTACTTCTGAATAATTATTAGGGAAAATTTTTCGAAATAATCCCGGCGACCTCTTAAGTCATATGCAAAAGGTATAAACGTTAATAATTACAATCCTTCCATAAAATAGGTAGAGGGAATAATATGGTTCTGACGGTTCAGTTTAAAGGTAAGTTTGAAATATTAATTCATTCATACTAAAGATTTAAATACAGATAAAGCGTCGAATATGAATAATAAAGTATGAAAAAGCGTTTAATTTTGAGTATCAGCATTTGAAGCATAAGATGTAACTGACTAACTTTACTTCCTACTTTTAAATTTGAAGAGAAAGTTTGGTAAAGTTGTAAATTGCTATTTGCTTAGATATATATTTTCAATTTTTTTTCTCGTTATTTTTGGACATTTCAAACATTTTAGATGAGACTATATTTGAGGTACTATCCGTGCCGACATTCAAAAAGATAATTTCATTAGTCGCAAATCGGGTGTTTGTTATTTCCAATGTTTTTATTTCTATTTTGAACGTATCTTTAATGTATTTTGAATGAATCCGGATACTTTTAATTGTCAATTTTGTGTTTGGTAATGATCTTCCAAATTATTTGTATCAATTATTGCATTATTTCATGCTTCCTTCTAAGTGAAAAATTTCTCAACAGGGGTTAAATTCTTATTTATGCAATTTTATCCATTCAAGGGAAACATTTACAATTACTATCTGTCCATAATAATTACAATCGGAAATAATATGGTTCTCACGGGTTCGCTTTAAGGGAAAATATAAATGTTTTATTCACGTATATATATATATATATATATATATATATATATATATATATATATATATATATATATATATATATATATATATATATATATATATATATATATATATATATATATATATATATATATATATATATATATATATATATATATATATATATCTGTTTCACTTATTTTTCTGTTAGAGGTCCATGTTACCGTAACGAAGCTTTAGGTTAGAGGGAATTGAAACAATAATTTTTTATAACTCAGTTAATAGAATTTTTTAATATAAAAATTGTGTGTTCCTTATAATGTAATTAAAACTAATTTGTAATAAGTGTGATGCAATGTTGTAACATTAAATAATATTCAGTAATTAAATCAAGACAGTTGTAATAATTTATTTTAAAAATTATAGTAAAACGCACATTAGTAATGATATCCATACTTAGGAAATATAATTATATTATTAAAGTATATTAGAAAATTCAGTTTTTAACACCAATATAAGCTATTTTTTCTTTCTGACATTAGCCCATATTTAAATTCCTAGAATTATACAGAAGAAGATTATTTCTACGGAGTCTATGAGCACGTAAAGACGTAAGGAGCTAAATTAACTTTGACAAACGCTTCTGGCAATTCCAATCGATCGGGACAGGTTCTTTCTCTGTTCCTTTCCAATATTTTTCAAGACACCGTATTACTGCAAATGTGATAAATTCTAAATGCCAGCTTTTATCAAAGAATTGACACTTACAACAAAGAAAAAACCTATAGAAGTTCATTTTAATTTTACTTAGAATTTGGAAAGGGCAATAATTGTGTAGATAATTTGATTTAAACTTTCATTTTATCATCTCTGAAAATCTAAACAGATGCCTAGTAAGTAATACTATTGACAAATTCCTTTTGCGCCACTCTTGTATAGTATATATACATATATATATATATATATATATATATATATATATATATATATATATATATATATATATATATATATATATATATATATATATATATATATATATATTAAATATCAGTCTGATATTTATAAAAAAAGTAAATGCGTCTTTTAAGATCATAATTTTTTTTTACTTTCTTCGCAATTGTAAGGCAAATGCTTTGAAGGTTATGCTACTGTTAAAAGAACTGTCTCTATTCATTCTTGTGTGTATGATCCGATGCTTGTTACGATAAAACAAAACATATTCCATTTTCTGATATTTTGCTATAACCGTCGTTGAACAGCTGATTTACGTCGTTTTATGACTACCGATTTTCAACTTCGTAGCCTTCTAATTTTGATCCCAATCCAGAGGACAAGGGCACTCATGGATCAAGTATTGGGTGAAATTTGTCTTCATGGTGGTTTTTTTATGGAACTAATACGCGTTTGCGTTACAAGGGTAGTAAAAACACGAAAACCACCCTCGCTTAGCTTGATGACCATTGGACTCTAGCCCATGATCCGTCTACCTCTGAGGATATTTTTCGAAAGCACTGCGGTCGGTGAGACCTAGGAGTGGATTTCGTTACAACAAGCCATCACTGGGATTCGAACCAGGTTCCCCTTATTGGGATGGAAGCGGCCTATTTCTTGGGCCTCAACGGGTCTTTTTTTGAGTATTTAGAACGAAAGCATAATAATGATTTATAATTACGATAAGTTGCTATTCTTTTATATCTCTCTATAGAAATGAAATGGTAATGGCCACCGATGCTGTCTTAAATGCTCAACTTATTATTACATTTTATTTTTATGAACAAAAAAACAACAACAAATCTTTGAAAATTGAAGGTACAAAGATGCGTATAAAATACACATAGAGTTCGATGGAATAAAGAAATTAAGATTTAACTATTAGTTCGAGAATTATTGAAGGTTAAACTTGTAGTGAAAATAAACATGCAACCAAAACATTCTGTGTTTTTTTATAGACATTTTCACCGTTTAGGATGAAATAAACAATGAATATGAACGCTGTTTTGAGAATTCGACTAAACTTTACATTTTGTTTTGAATCTATAAAGTTGAAATTTGACGTGCTGATATGACCATTTTGTATTAGAATTTTAGAAAGAGTTTTTTTCAAAGTTTCTATTTGTTAAAATTTTATATTTGTTAAAAGTCATTACAAATTTAAGTGCATTTTAGGGATTTTTTAAACTTTTTCACAAAATATTGTCTAATTATCCATTTTTGTAGAGCGTTTTATTTGTTTTTCTCTCTTGAGATCTTTATTCCTTTATTTTATAAGCTCGAGTAGATTTCAACCAAAAGTAGGAGGAGAGAGATCTTATGTTGCCAAATATTAAAAATTTTTATCTAAGAAAAAGAAGAAAAAAGAACACTTTAAGCTAAATTTATTAGGGAGCAATTAGTGAGTAATAGAAGCAGAAAGTTTTTTTACAATATAAATCTTTCCTAAAAAAATATATGAGATCGAGCTAACGTAAGTAAATGCAAGATAACCATTTCACCAGCAGCAATAAAACTTCCTTTTGTGCTCTTTGTTGCAAGTAAGATTACCCAAACTTCTTAATGAGATTGACCTTCTTATATTCAGGATGACAAATTGTGTTTTTCACTTTAAAGTTTCTTTTCTATCTGGACATCGGCCAACCAAACGAAAGTTGGCCTCAATCCCGAAGAAACTGGACACTTCATATGAAATAATGACAAGACATGCACTCTGTAAATTTAGGAGCATTTTGCTTGCAGGAATTCTAATACATATATATATATATATATATATATATATATATATATATATATATATATATATATATATATATATATATATATATATATATATATATATATATATATATATATATATATATATATATATATATATATATATATATATATATAAGCAACTTTTGGTTAATAATATATTTATAGCGTTCCACATTTTTTCTAATTGCTTTTAATTTTTCCTTATAATAAAAAGAGAGAGTTTCTGCTTTCTCAACACAATATTTCATCATTTATCTCTACGTACATGTTGACATTTTGAAAGAGAAAAATATTAACTAATATCTTCCAGGAGTCCTGAACTCCTAGAAGATATTCTAGGAGTAGAAGAGAAACTTCAGAGATTTAGATGTAATACTTTTCTTGACATTGACATTACATTCATTCCCCCAAGAATTACTATCAGAAAAATTATGAAACTTCTGAAACCTTCAAAGAAGTTAAGGATAAATATTTTTTCAAAGTAATGTATTTTAGTAAAATAATATATTTCTGAAAAACATTTAATGGAAAATGTTAAGAACATTAAATATAGTTTAATATATAGCAATAATTAGCAATAATAGTTGAATTTATAGTTTAATATATAGCATATCATGGTATTCATTCCAATTAAAAGCATAAAATATGAATATTTCAGTCTTTGCGGTTGTCATATGATTATGTCTGAAATGTTTTATTCCTACACTATCAGTTTATTTTCAACCTAAAGTAAAATGGGCTTCATTAACTGGATCATTATGACAATTTCACAGCAACGGTGTGTGTGCTATTGTTCTTTATTTTCAAAACTTGAGATTTTTAAGAAATGAAATCATTGTCTGGAATTCTTTATACATATGTCATTTAAAATTGAATGTAAACAAATAAGCTAATTAATAGAAAATTATTTTCTGCGAAAAAAAATGGAATAAAATTTTATTGAATAAATTTTTTTTTATTTTTCCTAGATCGTCAATTAAATAAAAAATGAAGAATAAAGAGTTGCCCGAAATTAAAACGGTAGATTCCAAAATATTATGAAATTTGAGAAAATGTCACACTATATTTCATATAGTTTCATATAAGTATCAAATTAATATGGATATGCTAAAACTCTCATATTCCCTTTTTAGAATTTTTCTAACTATACGATTTTTTTCTCATTCATGTCTCTCAAAATTCGATGCTAGTGTGATCTACAGTTTTAATGGTTGCTGCGTTATTTATATCCTTTTATAAAAGAAAATGAAAAAAAAAGTATAAGTGGATGGTTCAAGTATCGAGGATAACAAAATATAATTAAACATATAGTTTTTTTCTTTGTATTACTTGCCAAAAATTAATTATCAATTCAGAGAAAATATTTCTTCTAGATGAAAACAATATTTTCAATCAATAAGGATAGAATAATTATAATTAATGTTATTATTTAGTTAAAATACTTTTATGCGAGGGTAAGATTATAAAAACTCAACTTCATGGGGATAACATCTTCAATTTCTCTTACGCTTGTAACTGACTTCATATTGTTTGATATTCTTATATTTTTGAGTTTATTATTAAAATACAGTTTACTAATAAATTTTGCTCGAAATTGGTAGATGCAGTATTTAGCCAACTTTAATTTAAAGCTCTTTTTTTTTAATTTTTTATATTGGGACCAATATTTAGATTATACTTTTTCAGCCCATTCCTCAGAAGTACAACTTTTATTTACAGTATATAGTGCTTATATCTATTAAAAAATCTATTCGGAGTGTATCATAAATTTAATTTTCAAAATGAATATATAGATATGAAGTGCAAAATATTTGAATGTTTCCAGTTGATTTGGTCAATTGAAAAGTTTGCATTGGGGAATGATTTTATTTTTGTTTTCCTTTGCATGAGATTTTTTAACGGATCGGTACAATCGGTATCTCTTTTCAAACTACAATTTCTTAGTGACAGTTTTAATCTGTTTTTTTTTTGTAGAATAGTAAAAGTTTAAAAACGTTGCATATATATGAGGGTCGGATCGGTACAATCGGTATCTCTTTTCAAACTACAATTTCTTAGTGACAGTTTTAATCTGTTTTTTTTTTGTAGAATAGTAAAAGTTTAAAAACGTTACATATATATGAGGGTCGGATTGGTACAATCGGTATCTCTTTTCAAACTACAATTTCTTAGTGACAGTTTTAATCTGTTTTTTTTTTGTAGAATAGTAAAAGTTTAAAAACGTTACATATATATGAGGGTCGGATCGGTACAATCGGTATCTCTTTTCAAAATACAATTTCTTAGTGACAGTTTTAATCTATTTTTTCGTAGAATAGTAAAAGTTTAAAAACGTTACATATATTACAGGGTCACGTTAATGATGCGATAAATTTCTAGGGGAGTTAGGGCACGTCATCAGGATTAAAATTGCATAGGAACCCATGCTCGGAATTGCTAGTTCGCTGTTTAGTAAGTTCGGCGCATATTCGCTGCTTAAGGGCCCTTCTCTGTTACGAACTGTTTTTTCATATCCATCTGAACATGTCATAATAGAAGATCCCCCTAGCCACATAAGACAATATTTCCAGGGATGGGTTTCTATTAAATTTTAATCCCGATAATGCGCCCTAACTCTCTTAAAAAGTCGCAATATTTATTTAACTCCCTGATGTATATTACGCTTTTAAGCTTGCACATTTCGACAAAAAATAGACTAAAAATGTCATTTAAGAAATTCGGTAGAAGGTGAAATACTCATTTCAGATTTGAAATCTCCACACTGGAACTAGGCAAGATCAAATAATTGTCATGCAGCAAAAATTTGTTAACAAGCTGGCTCAGAGGAATTTTTGTTATTGTTTTTCAGAAGTGCTTTTCCCCCCATAAGATTCAGTTTCATCAAATAAATGTTATTTAACTATAGCAGCATTTACTTGCATAAATAAAGCCTAATGACCTAATAGTCAATGACTGGCATTTGCTTAATAATAACTTCCATAAATATACCAACACTACCAGAAGAAAATTAAAATAGAACAAAGTAAAAAAAATAATTAGAATTCATCATTAACTTTTTTTTCCCTTTTTACTAACAGAATGCGTGTAATTATTTATGACTTAACATAATATTGAATTTAATTTAAAAATGATATGTATTCATATTTATAATTTAATTTACATCTATTTTATAATTTTGAAACTCCTGTTATCTTCATTTTGATTTATTGCATCTTGATTTGATTTATTGTATGATATAGTAAAAGAAAGTAGATAAAAAAATCTAGTTATCATTTTTTTGTAACATAGCATCCAAAAAATATCGAAATTCACATTTTATGTAAAACGGACATTTTTTTCTAAATTTTCCGGAAATATTTTTCCCATTTTTTCAAGAATTTTCAGGTTTGATAACATATAGCTATTCTTAAAGTCTATCGTCTTCACCCTCACTGTAATAAATCAACATAGTAATTTAGATCTTTTTTATAAAAGAAAAGATTTCTGGGACCATTCGGGATCTTTCTGACGAGAAATCAATAGTAGGCTCTCGAATACTTTTTTTATTTATTTTTTATCATAAGAATAAAATACACCTGTATATATTGTCCTTGTGAGCTTTTTTTTGTCTTGTTCAGGCGTTATAAAGTTATCGAATCCTAAGTAATGGTTTATTTATTAAAATTGGTTGATTTATAGTAGCTTTTTTGATTTTATTGTACCTCTGTAAACTGAAAAAAAAATATGATCAAAGCTACTAGAATATGATATAACTTACTGTGTTTATGGCTGTAGGGGAACATCAAAAAGCTCGGTAATTTTTACCAAAGCTCGTTATGGTAATTTTTCTTTGTAACACTAACAATACAATATGGTTTTATAATATGTCAGAAAAATTTGATAAATGTGGTAAAATTTCGTAATTTTGACATGATACCTTAGAGAATGACGTAGAAAACTCTTATTTGGTCAAATTTACTTTTCAGGTCTGTATTTTTTTTACTAAAGCAATGGTAATAAGGACTATAATTATGAAAACCAAAATTTCCGGTAAACTGTTAATGTATGAAAGGAAAAAAAAAACAGAAATCAATGGTTTAAATACCCTATAGGTTTGTTTTAGTAACGAGAATTATGGGACTTTTTTATCAGAAATATCCTTACTATACAAAACGGTAATCTTACCAGATTTTTTTCTCTGTGTATATCTTTTTATTTCTATTTCTATCTATTTCGAGATAGCATTAACAGGAATTCAGCTAATGACGTCAAAAATCATTAACGATTTTAAAGTGTAATGAGACTATGTGATGAGATTTAAACGATTATAACATGTATTGACAATTTGACAACTTTTTACCATAAATTGCTAAAACGCGTGAATACCAATTTATGTGGTCAATTTCGACTTGGAGCACGTACACTATATCACTAATATAAATATTAAACTTTCCATCTTTTTGACGCTTGTCAAAAGCTCAAAATACTTATTTATATATATTTGACTTGTTAACTCTCAACTCTCCGAATTTTACAGAAAATTATTAAGAGTGTACTAATGAATATTTTTACACAATTTAGTGCAAACCTCAAATATATTATTCTTCATTTCACAAAGAATCTAGAAATATATATCAAGGTTAATCCTTATAAAATAGTCCGTATGTTTTCAAAGGATACAATTTAAATATTGAAAATTGATGTCAATTTTGTAGAGAGCAATAAGAGGGAATTGAGCCATTAAAAATCCTTATAATTATGAAGGGTGTGATTTAAGTCTTGCATTGTAGCCGAAAATTCACTGTTCAAAATGTCATTTTAACTAAAAACATTCCCTGGATTTGATCCCTGGCTAGTCTTGTGAGCATACTTCGATTAAAAGATGCAAATGTTTTCCAAATTGAAAGTTATTTCCCTGCAACAGAAATTTTATTTGGAAATATAAGACATTATTTATTGGGAGCAAAGAGTTCAATGTAGGATTGCATTTCTAGGTTATAGTCATTGATTTTTTAAATTCTTTTTTGGGTATTTTTACAAAATGTTTTATTAGTATTTTTACAAAATGTTTTATTGAAAAGGTCAACTTTTTTTTAGAGAAATTGCAGAATTGATTTTAAACCGTATATGTTTTGAATCTCGACTCATTTGAAATATTTTTGCAGCTCTGAAATTTAAAAAAAAGAAATTCGTCCAAAAATTGATTTTTAAGGAGAATAATGACTAAAAGTTGCCCAATTTTTCGTGTTAAAAAAAGCCTAAAAGCAAGAAAATATTTTTCTAAAATCAATTCTGCTGGTTTTATTTTAAGATTAATACATTAATGGGTGCTATAAAATTAATTTTAAACAAAATTAAAATTTAATGCTTAAAAGTTAAAAACTTGTAAGAAAGACAATGTAATAAATGAAATGTATGAAAAGTAAAGAGACGACCTCAGAAGAACTAGATCAAAACTGTTTTCTTTATAAAAAAGATCAATAAAACGCACGATAAAAATTCAGAACAACCGAAAGAAAATATATAAATAATAAATAAGCAAATGAATAGAAATTAAAAGCATTCTTAGAGGAGTTTCAGTAAGTTTCTTCATAAAACAGCACTGTTAGAAATTACGGATAAAAATATGGTATAAAGTACCGGTATTTTGGATGCATCATCCGTAAAATCTAATTTTACCTTGAAATCCGTTATTACAGTAAAATATTATACAATAATTTTTACAAAAATATTTATTTAATTAGAGTGATTCGGTTATTTTACGGTAATTAGTATTGTAAAAATTACGGTATATCAGATTTAATCTTGTGTAACATATGTGTTCCGGTAAAAATGAATTTTACAAAAAAACAAAAAAAAAAAAAAATGCCATTCTGATTGCTGATCTTTTTTTACTGTAATTTTATAGGGAAATTTTTACAGTTAATGCTTATAGTGAAACGCAGATATTGAGTTATTGAGTAATAGGAATTCCTTTGCTGAAAATTTATGAGGGAAACGAAAACAAAATTAGTAGAGTGAATGAAATAAAATAAATTTAAACGCTAAAAAACTCTAGTTCATCTGAATTAGATACGTCTTTTCAATTTATTACGTCCTTACTTACATGTTTGAACTTTGCACTTCGGTATTTTATAAAGAAAATCCTGTAAAACTTATCTGAAGTCTATACTATTTTTTTTTATTTTTATACAAAACTGTTGAAAGTATGAAAACACAAACTTTCTTTCATCTTAAATCATGCAGAGGAAAGCAAAAAAAAAAAAAAAAATTCTTAAATCTGAACAGAGAATTTTTTCCCAAGGTATTCCAGGTCCTTGGTACAAGATCTTCTGAGGCTACAAAAATGAAATGAATTTAAAAAAAAAGAACAGTAAATAATGTACCATTTGCTGCAGTGAGCTTGGAGAATTTTAACATTTATTTCATCACGTTTATCGCCACCAACTGCGAAATTAACTGAAATCAATGATTTTTAAAATTGCAAGAGAAAATTAACTATGAACGGAAAAATTTCATCTGAATTATCTAACATGCTGCAGAAGATATTTTTCCAAAGTTTTTACAAAATATTAACGACATCTGTTGAAAAACTCTGTTACTTGTTTTGAATCTTGATGAGGAAAATAGTATTAACTAGTTTCCTAAGCAGATTGCTAAGCAGAATATTTTTTAAATTGACTGCGATATTTTGAACATCAGCGATAACTCCTATATAAAATTAACTTCTTTTTAAATTCGTGATTTAAGATAAATATGAATTGTTGTTAGGTGTAAAATTGAAACTCAGGAATACAAATACGTATTATTGAAAATATTATATAAAATGAAATATTTGAAGTAATTTGTAAATTATTTTATGAGAGGAATAAGTTGATTAAAATAGATAAGTCGTTGATTTATTTAAAGAAAATATTTAGATTTTTTTATTTATGACTTAGATTAAAACACGAACTATTGCTGTTGTTGCACTTCAAAGAGCAAAGCTCGCCAACCATTGGCCTTAAGTCAGAAATGTGCTCCTTAATTCAGGAAGAGCTTTAAGTGCGATCTAAGTCAGGAATATGAGCCTTTTATTTGACGGGAGATCACCGTTAGAGTGAAAGTACATCTTAGCTCAGAACCTCACGGATAGGTGGCAGCACCACTCATTCATGGTGCTACATTTTCAACTTTGACATAGATCTGAAGGGGATGGAAATTGTCTCCAGAACCCTGTACTGCTCAGTTACCAACCACATGACTTTCAATTCCACAGATTTTACGACCACGTACATCGCATGCGCTTGCTGGCTTTGTTAGAGAAAATATGAAAACTTAGTTTGAATTTGCTTTGTATGATTGTTAGGAAATTATTTTGGTTTGAATAAGAAGTAGCTGATGATGTATTTCCAATTGTCCATAGATGTTTCCAGTGTGATGTAGGCAAAAGTGACATAGACTTTAAGCAATAGGAATTGCTTTCATCAAGAATTAAATTCGTTAAATAATAAAATATTTTTTTTCGGAGATATGAAATCATATAGAGCTCCAAAGTAAAAAAAAAAGTTTAAAAAAAAGTTTAAAAAAAAGTTTAAAAAAAAAAGTTTTAAAAAAAAGATTCATTTTTGTGTACGTGTTACCGTGAATAATCGGTATCGAGAGAATGTCGACTTTCACCGGTGAATTTCAACAATCACTTAGTCGTTTTGGTGAATGTTTGAAATATTTGTTCTATCAAATTTGATATTAATTTGTTTGTTCATATTATTATATTTATTCGATATTTTAATATCTTCTGAGAATAGATTATGAGAATCATCCGTATTCGGGGAACAGGTTAAATGCTTACTGGGCAGTGGCACTTGATCTTAAACATTGATGTAGGGCATAACGGGCAAATGTATACCGGGCAGTGCCACTTAATTCGACCTAGTATACTATTCCGGATATTTACCAATGCGACTATGCGATCCTTATTTTATTTTATAACCGTCGTTGAACAGCAAACTCAATATAAGGTTTACGACAACTAATGATCAGCGTCATAGCTTGGGAATTCCTGGATCAAGTATTGGGAGAAAATTACCTTCGTGGAGGACTTTTTGATAGAACTGTCATTTGCGTTAAATTGAAAGATAAACCAGGAAAATCTCTCAGGGTTAGCCTGATGACAAGGGGACTATTATCCATGATCAATCTACCACTGAGGATATTTTACGTCAGAGCTGTAGTCGGTGCAAACTGGATACAAAATTTGTATCGACAACCATGGCAGGGATTCGAACCAGGTTCACATCATTGGAAGGCGAACGCTCTATCCCCTGACCCATCACGGCTAGCGACTATGTGATTGGCACCGGGGGAAGTCAACAACAACCAATTTGGGTCATCCACGGCAACATACATATAAGTTAATACATTTAGAAAATGGCCCGGAGGAATGAGGCTGCAGGGCTAAGCCTCACAGGACACCTCCGTCCACGAAGTAATCCGAAAATGCGAGTGTCGTTTATACGTTAAAATAGTTTTTGCCAAAGAATCATTTATTGGCTATTAATTGATTAAATTCAATGACAATGCTTTTCATTAGCCGTACGCATTCAAGTGGGTTGGCTGTAAAAAAAAAGTGAGAGAAATACGAGCAAATATTAATGAAATCAAAACATTAGCATTTGTATTACGATTTTTGAATTCCATGCTATTGTGTTAGACAGATGTAGAAGGAATCTCTAAAAATTCGTTTTATTCTGCACTCAATTCAAGGTTGGAATATAAAAGTATTACAGATTATACTAATGATTTTTATTTATTAAAAAGGGATTAAATAAGATAATAATTTGGTTTTTAAATGTTCGGAAATATGTTATGCATATTTCAGCATGACAATGATATTTTGTAAAAACAGAAGCAAAGACGTAGACAAATAATTTTATTTTTCACTAGAGAGTGAACATAAAACTATTTTTTAAGGTTTACAAAGTCATCATTAAAATATGATTTGAAAATTGAAAGAACAATAAATTGGTCCTTCCAAGTACAGTAGCATGCTGAATATTTAAATGCACTTTTATCAATTAGGGGAAAAAGTTGCTGTAATGGAATTGCAAGTTAAATACAATAACTTGTGCTTGGAAATTCAGATTTACATTTTATTTATCTTAACTCAAAATTAATGGATCAGTAGGAACTTTGCCAAATACAATTTCAAAAGGATTTTCTTCATTATAAAAACGATTATGAATAATTGATCAAATATATAGTATTACAAAAATTCTTTTATTTAAATTTATTGAAAAATTAATAAATTTGAATTTGTTGTAAATTTAAAATAAAAATATTGAAAAACATATTATATGGTTCATCATAACATTTTATTCCTGCTATTTATATTTAAGCTCACTGTACAAAATCTGCATTGAATACGTTAAAATGCACCGACACTAAGGATACCGATACTATTTACCATGTAATCCATTTTAACCTCAACATTTTATGGAACAAAAGATTTGATCTACCGTAATTTTTAAAGATATAATTACCGTCAAATAGTTGAATCACTCTAATTATATAAATATTACTATAAAAATTACGGTACAATATTTTAATGTAAAACTGACTTTATGGTAAAAGCAGTTTTTACGGTAAAATGGATTTTACAGATGACGCACACGAAGTGCCGGTTCTTTATAACGCGATTTGTTTCTCAAATTTTTTTTGCAGTGCTAGAGACGTAAATAAAAGAGGGACAAAATTTAAAAAAAAATTAAAATTAAACTCGTGCTTGCGTTGATGAAATGTAACAAAAGAAAATAAAGCAAGCTAATTTTTTATATAAATGTATTAGAATTTAATTTTAAAAAAAAATTGTGATCGCCGAAAGGCGGTTAACATTATCATAGGTTACACATTAACAAAATGGTTGTTGTCTAATTTCTCGAATATATCGTTCAAATGATGAAATTCTCCTTTATTCACAACTCAAGAAGTGTTTATGGGATCTCTCTGGTCCCATATCTGAAAAATAAACTCACCAACTTAATGCATAACAAAATTAAAAGTGAAAAAAAGAATTCTACAAAAAATATTAAACAGCAGCGGTCACCATAGCAACGCATGCAGTGACGACGCATGTCCACTGTTTACTATTATTCTTGAACACAGATGAAAAGAGTGATGATGTCCAAATAAGATGTACGCTCCATCAAACCCAAAACGAGACCCATTTTGCCAATGGATAATGGATTTTAATTCCGAAATAAATATGTAATCATTTTTATAATTTCCATACAGAATAAAATAGATCTTTAAATAACATGGTGCCATACAAGGATAATTCATGACACATTCAGGCTATAATTTTTCATTGGATATCATTGCAAAGAAAATCAAAAGCGAAAATTTAAGTTTTCAGAAAAATGATATTATTACAAAATTCCTGCTGGATTTATTTTTATTTGAATAAATAATTTTTAAGAACTATCATTTCTAGGATAAGCGGCTTATAACGATGGACCTATTATTGTATCTCATTCATATTAATGTAACTCAAACTCAAACGAAAAAGAAACTGAAGAGATATATGAGTGTAGTAAGAGAAAATTGTTTTCATGCCATAAATTTAGGTGTAACTAGAACGTATAGATGGGTTACAAAATAATTAACGGTGAAACAATTCTAGTGAAATTACCGTACTGTATGGTAATGACATTTTCAATAAAAAAAAGAATAATAACCGTAATTTTGCTAATGAAAACAGTATTTAGACTAATCATTTGGTACTTTTTTCTTTCTGTTTACTGAAAATTCTAGTTTTGAAAATTACCACGCATTATTACCACAATTATTATTATTAATTATAATTATTAATTATTATTACCAATTATTACTACAAAATAAGTAAAAAGGGCAAAACTGAAAAGTAAATTTAGCAGAATAAATAACTAGACAATGCTCTAAGGTATCATGATAAAATCACCAAATTTTTTCTCATTTACCAAATTTTATCTAATTTACCAAATTTTATCACATAATATAAAAACTATATTTTTTTGTTACTTTTACCAAAACCACTGCTAAAGCCTTTCGATAAAAATTACCGAGCTTTTCGGCGCTCCCATAGAGCAAGAAATACTTATTAATAATTTTTACCATATTCTGGTAGCTTTGAAAATAGTTTTTTTTTGTCAGTGTACGAACACTTTTTTACTTACAACAATCTTTCCTTTAGCATCAAATGCTTCAGACTATTTTACATTGCCAAATTAGAACGATGGTGCTGGAAGCTTTTAGAAATGGTGTCATTTTAACTCATGCAAAAATCAGATGGAACAAAAATAAATGGAAATTTAATAACTTCTTTCTAGCCTTAATACCAGTAAATCTGAAATCATTCAATAGAATTCTGATGTTTATATAAGAATGCTTTCATAATTATAGTGTAATTAAAAAAGGAAAAAAGCTTCCAACTACTCATGTCATTATGGTTGGTGCGCATTTTGCATCGGTAAAATGGATACTTTTTTAATAGCTACAATCATGTTCTTTCAAATTGTACCCCGAATTATGCAACGTAAAACCTTCCTAAAGATTTGCTGCTAAAAGAAACAATGTTTACATAGAGTTAGTACAGAAGTGTTATTTTTTTGTACGTATTATTTTGTCACCCATCTGGATTTGTGTTCCGAAAAAGCAAGCGTTTCAAATTACATACATCTTAATTGATTATTCCGAATCACATATGGAGTCTTCTTTTACAAGAACAATTTATGTCAACGCCAATCCTTTGTCTCATCCATCAGGCATTTGTATAATTAGTTTTACTCGCCATTATCACCCATTTTTCTCTTTTCACCTAGTAAAACAGACACTTATTTCTAAACCATTGCCACGAGAAAAAAATTTAAATCAAATTATCTTTGTTATTTTATCACACGTTTACGAATGTAAATACAATAATTAATTAATTACAAGTAGCTATCTTAAGTGATGTATGGTTCTATTAAATTCTAAAAATAACAGAAAAAAATAATGAAATATGTAAATTAGTAATTTATGGAAAACTAGTTTTGATACTTTAAGTATATAATTCATTTATTCAACATAACAATAAAATTATCAGAATGTTTTTTTTTTGTTATATTCTTAGATTACATTTGTGACTTAGCCTTATATTGCGTTGAATTGACTCTTCAAAACAATTGTTCTAGATATTTATAAATTAAAGTTCGTTGAGAATGAGGGTTTAAATTTAGAATTTAAGGAAAAGCTTTTGTAATCTACAATGAGTGCATTACACAAATCACTATTTTTACAAAGATACCATCTAAATATTAGTTTTTTTTTAAAATTGTAATAAAACAGTATCAACAAAGAAATTTTAGAAATGTTCCATTACATCAAAAGTGATTTTTAATCAATCAAAATCAATATATTTTTGCTTAAAATACAAACAGGTATTATTCAGACTTTCAACATTAAACTCACTTATAAGTTCTTTTTACAGATATCACTTTCCAAAGAAAAGATATTAATAATTCAATAAGGAGCTCACGTATAATCTAAATGGATCGGATCAATTAAAAGAATATTCCTCTAGATGATCGAATTATCGATCGCCATGGTTACAATAAATTTTCACGATATAAAACTCAGTGGTGCATCTAACATCACTGACTTGCTTCATTGAGATACATTCAGACGTATATTTTGCAACGATTCGCATCACAGCTGATTTGCCATCTCAAAATGGCACTTTTGTAGTGAAAACTTTTCTTCCTTATCCTGATTTGAATCCAAAATATCTCATGGGTTGTGAGAGTGCTGAAAGGCAGATGAATGACGATGTTGGCACTTGTGGAACTAGGAGTCGCCGGCACTCTCGTAAGTAAGAGGAGATTTCCTCATTTCTATCATCTGCATGATTCCATTTTCCTGAGGAACTTCTAAGGCTGCTGGGACGTAAGTAGTACCAGGTATACATTTGGAGCATTGGCGCCTAAGTGCAGGACGTTGGCGAGATGCTCGGCATTTTACAGCGAAGCGTAGTTCCTCTGCCATCTCAGAGCACAGTGACTGCTGTGTGGAACAAAATACCAAGTTCTGCGTTCAGTTAGTTGAAAATAAATACAGTAAAGGTTTGTGAAAAAAAACATGAACTGAATTTCAGTATTAAATTGAAAAAAGTTTAAATTTTTTTTTTATTTAATAAAAATAAAGTGCTGTGTGTTATATATTGATATGAATATATAACACACATATACACCGAAGAGTCATTACCCTCCATCTAAAACAATGGTCTCGTCCAGGTTTTCATGGTTTCTCGCCCAGGAACAATGTTTTCATGGGGCACATTAGGACTCATAATCCTCATAGAACAATCCCTGTCGTCTGTAAGCTACTTGAACATAGTTGCAGACCAGGTTCTCCGTTCATGCAACAGTTTTTCCTGCTGGGGATGGTGTTTACCAACAGAATAATGCACCATGTCATAAGGATCGAATCATCGAGGAACATTCCAGTGACTTTCAAGTTATGTCTTGGCCCCCAAATTCACCTGACCTTAATCCAATAGAGCATTTGTAGTCCTACTTGAAAAACCAAATTCGTGCTGCCACGCTATCCCCTCGCAATGCGAGGGAATTGCAGGACCAGTTGGTGAGCGCTTGGTACCAGATACCTCAGACTACCTATCAGCACCTTGTGGAATCAATGCCACGGTGGGTGCTAGCAGTTTTTAGGGCTAAAGGTGGTCCTACATGTTATTAGCAGGGTGGTCATAATGTAATGGCTCTTCGGTTTATATGAACCAGTAATTAGAATAAAATGATTTTATTGCAATCAATAAATTATTTCCTAAATACCCTCTATTTTCGCATGTAGAACACATTTTATTATTACATTTTTCAAAATAATTTAGTTTATTGTGTATAATAAAATAGTAATCTAGAGCTGCTATTATCCACTTGTTTACTTAATGTAAATTAGAATGGAATATTTTAATTTGAACAAATAGATTATTTTCCCAATAATCTCTATTGTTTCGTTTGAAATTCCATTTAAATTATTTTTTTAAATACTTTAAATAATTGGTTAAATAGTTAAAATAATCTTTAGTTTCAATTATCCACTTGATCTCTTATTATATTTTACAATCTGTTTTCAGTTTTTTTGTGAATATGAAACTCGAACAAGAGAGATTTGAACAAATTAATAGCTTTTAAATTATACATTAAATATTAAGAATTATAAAGATAATAATCTTAAGATTTAATTCTATATTTGCGTTCTTATTATAGCCTTCTTATTATTTACATTCTTATTATTTGCATTCTTATTATTGGCATTCCTACTATTTGCATTCTTATTATTTGAATTTTAAGTTATTTTTATTAATACTTGAAACAGGAACAAAAGAGGTTTAAATATAAAATTTTTAAATTTTTAATTAATACCTTGTAAAAAATGCTAATTCAGTGCATGCGTTATGCATATGCATTTTTAAAATAATTAGTATTCTAATTTTTATTTATTGGTATACAAAACCCAAATAAGAGGCCTTAAAATGTATATATTTTTGTGTATCGTAAAATAAATAAATAAATAATCAATCTGACCTTTAAATCTCCAACTGCAATTTTTAACTAACATTCTTAGTCTTATTTTTTTGTTAATGAAACTCGCATAAAAAGTTTATACATTGAAAGGTTTTAATATATATTGTTTTTTTAATCAAAGAAAATTAAGAAAATGTATTTCCAAACAAATTATGCAAAACTATTTTAAGCATATGAGTTTTATTTCAAATATTAAAATTTTCTAATAAAATATTAATATGGATATGCCATGATAAGAAATCAAAACAATCCGAATTAATTTTTCAGCTTTATGTAGTATCATTTCGTCTTCCTCCTTTGGTTCTATTTGAAATAGCTTTTGTATCTATTTCTGCTTGATAATATATTCCGCAGATGTTAAAATAATCATTTATTTTCTATGCTTAAATTTCCCAAATGGGCTGCAGTTTCTATCTGGAAATAATTTCTCTAGATCTTAGGCTGTGATATCAAGTTTTTAATGTGTGTTATTTTCAAGGATTTGATCTTGTAATTGATAGTTAATTCCTACGTGCTTAATGAACTATTTTACATTCAAGTATACTTGAAAGTTAAGAAGTAAGAATAAGTAATGATACTAGAAAAGATTAGAAAGGGATATATCAATTTAAATAATAGCACAATTTACTAATTGAATATTGTGACCAGTTATCGAGAATTATGCAAAACGCTTTTTAACTAAGCAACAATAGTGTGGTTTATTGCAAACTATTATAAAAAATGAATGGATGTTTGATAATCCTTTAAACTATACGACGTTGTTGCAAATGGTGGGTATTTTAAAGCAGTGTTACCTAATGTTTCCCGTCAGTATCCCGAAATTTGTAGCTATTTTTTAAACCCTTGTGAAAACTTTTCTAGCTTCTTAAACAGAACGTAGAAAAACGTATATTTAATTTTTTTCCGATTTTCGTTAATTGGCTATACAAATTCTCAGTCATATTTCAAACAACGGATTTTGACAAAACTTTAAAAATATATTATACAGATAATGATTATACATATAATGATCTTAATAATTTAAACTTAAGTGAAATACTGCATGTTATTTGGTGTTGAACATGAGAACATGAAGAGCTATTAAGATAATCACCTGCCAATGTAAGAATGAAGTTATAAACGAGTTTAACGTCTTATACGGACTTTTGAGTACATTAAAATACTTAATTTAATGTAAGCAATAATTAAATTAAAATGCACGATGCAATATTATTTGATAACAAAATAAGAGTACTAAACTAAGACTCATAAATTAATGTGGTAACGAAATATTAAGACATCAAAGTAGTGGCTTCAATATGACAAAGTGGCTTTCACTATAGAGGTGTCGGTAGAGTGCGAAAAGTAAAAACATTATAGTAAAACTATAGCAATTCTTTGCAGAATCGAATGATAATTTGCAACGTGATTGTAAATCATAGTCAGTAACTTATTTTGCTGATAGTTAGAATTATATTTAGTATTAATTAATATCAATTAAAAGTATTTTAGAGTCGTCATGGGTGTGAAAAGAGCTATTGATAAGTTTACATATATTTCGATCGAAAACAAAATATAAAAAAAAATTGCACAATTTAACAGTATGTTTTCGTATAAGTGAAAATTCACAAAAATATCTTAAGCTAAGTTCACTGTATTGACAATCATAATGAAATAAAAATCACTTGACCATTACATTTTATGAATATCCAAACTTAGAATTGTAATTCATCAAGGTCATTTAAATTTAAGAGAGCTTTAGTTGAAAATAAATGTAAGGAATTAATCTTAAAAATTACTGTTAAATAATAATATCTAATACATCTATTAACTTCTGAACAAAACGTCTGCAGATAATTTTTAAAAAAAATTAAGAGCTGCGCAATGTAAGAATTTCAGTTTCAAAGTTATAATCAATCTTTTCATTCAATTCAACCTTAAAAATTTCTTTTTAATACTAAAGATCTGCTAAATTAATAGTTTCAGTAAAAAAAGGGGAAAAAAATCTGAAGTCAGTCTTGAAACATTGATTGCATATTTAGATCTGATAAATTTTAGAGTTTCAGTAAAAATAAAAAAGAGAAAACATCCATTAATAAGTCTTTAAAATAAAATTCTTATTAAATATTAAGATCTTTTAAATTTAAGAGAGTTTCAGATTATGCATGTTTTTATTAAGCGTAAGCTTACTAAGTAATTTCATTTGTTTCAAGTTCATCACATAAGCGATTCATTTCTAAGTAGTATAACGCTGATTAAATTTTCATTTGAACTTACTCTTTCAGTCTGTGCGTGTTTCCTGGAATTCCAGAAGAACTCAATGATAGCAGCTACAAAGGCAACAGCTAATCCGCACAAGAGGACAACAAACACCCCACCTATATTGCCAACTCCTAAAGAGTTTGCCTTCCCTTCCTTGTTCTTGTCCTCTCTGGCACAGGAGACGCCTGAACTCTTCCACCATTTGTTGTACAACATTTGAATGACGCCCTTCTCTTGAAGGTCCAGAATGGCCAGAGATATTTTGTCTCGCCAAGGTGAACCTGCAACCATAAATTATTAAACATCTTGTGAATATTTCCCTATGTGTTTCTCTTTTCACAGGCAACATAATAAAAATGATTTTTACCATACTTTCTGTTGGATAAGTTACGATAACTAAACCCCGAAACAACTAGCACAATTATTCGTAATGCTCCCACGAGATTTGATATTTATTTAACGGTTCAAATAAAATATTAATTGCAAAATTGAAATATACTTAAAACATGCTTATTCTCGAAGTAGATTAAAATTTTATTTTTCTACTTTGTAAAAATGGAAATAGTGGATATATTAAAGAGGATCAAGAATTTATATTTTTCGAAGATCATGGATATTTTAACTGTAAAACTTTTAAACAATTATTACCATTTAAAAAAATAATGAATGTTTAATATATATATATATATATATATATATATATATATATATATATATATATATATATATGGAAATATATATATATATATATATATATATATATATATATATATATATATATATATATATATATATATTCTCGCCTATAAGCCCTACAGGGACAAATGCGCCCCTCTTCATGTCATATGCTAGTTTCGTTGCTTCCATTCTCCGGGAAACGCCTTGTATATACTTTTAGCAAAAGTTGCTAGTTGAAATTTATACTCATAAGTGGATATTATTGATCGCGTTGATAATCAATCAAGAAATTTTTTAAGCTTTTTTTCTATCGGAATCTTGTGATTATTAACGTTGCAACAATTTAATTAATTATGTAATTAATTATACTCACCCATAGGAGTGGCAATCCCGTATCCCTTGGAATCTAATAATCCTCCAACTTGAGTGAGATTACAGTCTCTTTGTACACTATAGTCCAAAATAGTTGATTCCATTAAAAATGCATAATTTCCTTCCAAAACACGTTTTACGCCTTCTTCATAAGAACTTACAAAAACTGAGGGGCGATTTTCCATAAACCTCCACATTTTTTGGTATGTTTCAATTTTTGAATCCTTTAAAACACAAACGTTATTAGAAATAAATAACAATTAACTATATCTATAATTTATCTATACACTATTTGAAATTAATAAATATTATACATAATAATCTATATAATATATAAAATAATTATAGTAAAAATCCGTGATGTATAATATATAAAATAATTACAGTATCTGAAAATAACAAATAATATTACTCTGTGGTTCAGATTTCCACGCAAGCATGAGACTTAGTAATGTGAGGGAAATTGCAGTAAAATTTATTTAAAAAAGTAATAAAGTAAAACGTTCTCAAGAAGAAATTAAGCATTAAATAACAGTGATAAAATTTAAAACAATCAATAGGAAAGGAAAAATGTTGATAAGAAGTATTTCGGCTGCTGAGGAAAAAAGTAAAAGTATCAATTTCTAAGTACGTACAGATTATAATATTTCTAAAATTTAAAGAAGAGTGATTACAATGAATATTTAGCATATTATAATAAACCACTTTACTTAAAAATTTGTACAAATTTATAAGCCAGTTAAGTTGTTGAAAATAGAGATAATTAGTTGAGAGCAATAAATTCTATTAAATGCTTAGCCTAATACTGATATCTGACGAATGCCCACAACCTTCATGTAAGCTTTAGCATCCATTTTGAGTTTACCTTATAACTTAAACATAGCTAACTACAAAAGTGAAGTGTAATTTAATTTCCAACTTTCCAAAACCAGCTCAGTAAAATATGATAATCAACTGTGAAAGTCATTTAAAATCATTAAAAAAAAGGAATAGCATATAGACTATACTTTCCAATTGGTAATAAGCATTTAAATTTGTTTTTAACTATTTTCAGTTTTATTCTATTTTAATTAAAATCCTGAAAAACTTAAAATTTAAGTACAAAAAGGTAACTATACTGATTCTAAGCAATATATAAATTTGCATGTTTTCCAATTTTTGACTTAAGATTATTCTTCTATAGCCTTTAACGTAACCGAATCAATGATTCCAAATGGTTCTATAATTTCATGGTTTTCACACGATTATAATACTATTCTTTCCTAATTACTGGATCAAGAGAATATTTCTGCTGGTTTGAATACTCGTTTTTGATTTAGGTCTGTGAAGCTTGGTTATGTGATGAATTCGAAGCAAACAGCAAATATCACTTTACAAAATGCAAAATACATAGAACGCTGTGTTTGATCGTACCTGTGTTGCACTCTATGAAAACCAACAAAATTTTCAGTTTGTGTTATTGCAATCATAAGATCACATCATAGTGAAGCAAAAGCATATTTCTTGGTCATTTTAAAGTACAGTAAAAACTGGAAATTAAAAACCCTTTGCGCCTTTTTACTTTAAATTTGAAAACACAACACAAAGACGACAACTCGTTTTTTTTAAAGAAAAGACTTATACAGTGTATGTTAATATGAATAAAAAAAATCTAGAGAATAACAACAATTTTTCAAATGCATGGACTGTATAACAGTATGTGGATGTTAACGTTCAAATACATATTTAATACTTATGAAAAGTTGTCATCTTTCATTTAAACATACATACTATTAGAATAATTTTTGTTTTATAAGAATTATTTCATATTTCTTTCTAAGATTAGTTTCCGGTTTAACAAGATTGCTCATTTATTAAATTTTTTAATAAAACGCATATATAATCTATATAAAAATAATAGAACGGTAATAGAACAAAGATCTTTTATCACTAATTATTTATATACAAAATCAAATCGTAGTGGGTGTTTTAAATGCATAACATGGAGAAAAATATTCCAGTAAACTTATCGTACTGCATTGTGATGACATTTATGGTTAAGAAAAAAAACATGGCTCTGGTATTAAAAATCAAAATATAGAGAATTTAAACCATTTAATTGGTAATTTTCCATTCATATGGATACGGTTTACTGGAAATTCTGGTTTTCAAAATTATAGTCCTTATTACAACACATTTATTAAAAAAATACAAAACTAAATGGAAAATACAACCAAATAAATGGTTTTTATTTCATGTTATAATTTATCATGATAAAATTACCCGATTTTACCACATTTAGCGGATTCTTTTTTCATACCATATTTCGAAACCATATATATTTTTATGTAAAAGTATACCAAATCCAACCAAACGTTTCTGTTTTCCCTTACAGCCAGAAACACGGTAAATTTTACAATATTCTGGTAGTTTTAACCATACATTTTTTCTTAGTGAATTATTTTTTCTTTAATAAGGATAAATTACAACCGGATACAAATTTTTATGCTAATTTGACTAAAAACTTATATCCAGTAAATCCTATTTTTCCTTCTAGATTTTTAATGATAGCAAATTAGACTTGGTTCTTAAGCAGTAAATATTCATTAAAAATCTTTCAACAATTCTGTCTTCATAGAGAAAGAAAGCAATGATTTACCTTTCTCTGCTCAAAAGATAAAGCTGTTACAACATAAAATGTCAATGTTTCTCCAGACGTTACTTTATAAAAAAAAAAGGAAAGAAAATTGAAGTACGAGACATGAAAAATCACATATTTGGAAGTCTTAGATATAAAAAAAACATAAGTTTCGTAACTAAATTTAATTAAATTTGAATGAAACATTTCATGTGTGAATATTTTTATAAGACTTTCAGACGAAACAAGACAAGCATTTCACTATTGAATCAAATAATAATTCAGAGAAAAAATTTTAATTTTTATTTTATTTTCTGTGACGCCATAGTTTACTAAAATAAATTTTGATATAATAAATATTACAGTTTTCATAAAAGAAAAGGATATTTTAAAGCAATTAAATTCTCCCGGGGTGTTAACGTTTATATTTCTCGTTATTATTTTTCAGAGTTAGACATTATTTTTTTTTTTACTTTTCATTAAATTATTACATTTTATTACATTTGTTAAACTTTACAGATATCATTTATCTAAAGATTTAATTGATGTTATGTTTTAGAAAAACCCTTTTCTTTTATACGGTCATGATAATATACAAAAATTAAAGATTTAAACCAGTTTATTTGTGTTCTTTATTGAAATACCGTTATTTAAGAAATCGAATAGAATATCTAGATATTAGTAATTATAATTGCTCGATTAACGATTATGATTGAAAAAATCAAAGATTACTGCCTGAAGGACAAGGCTTGAAACAATATTTCGTAGATAAAGTGGTTCGCCATAATTGCCTTCTGAATTTAATTTGACATTTACGATTTTATTAATAACTTTAACTGAATAACTAATATTTCTTTAGTCTCTACAAATGAAGAGTATATTAATCGAATGTTTGGTTTATCGAAATGAATTCTTGTTTTGAACTCATTTTAAGGAATGACTTTCAAACATACATTTATTATTATAATTCAATAAACAATTATCAAGAATTTCAAATGGCAAAGAACAATTTGTAGTTTTTGAGCAAGATTCAGTAAAGGTCATACCATGAACAAAAACTTACTTTTCGTTATAATTTCAAGGGCAAGATAGGCATAATATGTTTGTTTTTTTAATAAGCAAAAAAATCTTTTCTAAATAATTGTATACTGGCGCTTCGATGCTAAAGGGAAAATTAGGAATTATTATTTTACTCATGTGAATGTATTGAATAAAAATATTTTTATGTATTTACATTTGGTATTAAAATAATTCAGGCGTAAAAAATAATTACGAAATATTTTTCGAAAGATATTACAATTCCATGCGTCATGCGTGGAAGAAAATTGTCATATCACCCATCTTTTAATATGCTAGTTTTTTGCCTGATTAATAATACAAAAACATTTATTTCAACTATTTCAATGCATTTGGTGTTAAGAATATTGATAGCTAACCTACAGATAGATAAATTTATCTCGTTTAAAAAATAATTAAAGTGCTGATGAATAGGGTAAACCAACCAGTGAAGGAACACTACCCAGTGAAGGAACATTTCATATATATTCATTAAAAATAAGAATTTGAAAGTTTTTCTTTAGATTGATTGGTAACAATAGCTTACTGCCAAACAATAGGAAGTCATCTAGCAATATTTTGGATTACCTGGTCAAATAGATTTCTCTGAAAAAATTTTTGAATTTGTTATTATCTCTGCTACACCTTGTTTCGTTGAAAAAATTATAAGGTGAGTGTTTGTACTTATATGTTTGAAGTGGAATTAATTGCATGTAGTAGTCTTATTTTTCTCACTGTGAAAAAGAGAATTCAAAATATAGTTATTGAAGTTACGTTTTATTTTTTTTAAAGCACCATAGCATAATCAAGTACTGAGATAAGGGGGTGTTTATTCACTGGATCACCAAACGATGAAAAACCAGTGAAGGAACAAGTGTTCCTTTACTGGGTTTTTCTCCCAGTTAATGAAAATAAAAGAAATTTTTTAATTTTCTTGTACTTTTAGTCATATTATACATCAAAATTCTGTTTAAAAGACAAAAACCAGCTTCTAACCAGTGAAGAAACAGGCATATTCCTACAGTGGGAATACTTCCAGTGAATGAACAGTAATGTGTGATATATGATTTTACATGACTCTAGGATAAGTAATTCTGCTATATAGAGGACAACCGAAATTTTGTTAAAAATTGTATGAATAATTCCTGAAATAATTTCAGTTCAAAATGTTAATTTAATAGCTTAATTTATGAAAAAATTATAATTTATATTTATTAACGGGGTGTGTAGTTACATCAAATGTTAGGCAACTTAATAAACTATGTTTACAAATCGAAAACTAATTAAATATAATCATAAAAATAGAACATTTTTTCGCTGGCTTTTGCACCAAGAACTCCTAATAAGCTATCATTATAGGATAGCAACGTGATTATATAATTTATAGAAACTAGTTTACAATCTTAGAATTTAGAAGTAAGTTCCTCAACAAAAAACAAAGTTAAACAGAAACGATACTCAATTTCTTCAGAAGCTTGAGAGGGAAATCCCTCAAGATATGTTGTAAATTTTTAACACAGCATTGACGGAAGAGTATAATATCGAAAATGTCCAAGAGCCTGTACTTTTTCCAATATGGAAGAAGCACGTATTAAAAGAAGACCACTTGCTAAAGTCAAACTTAGGAACTGAAGCTAGTATTGATAATGAATGCATATTAGATATCGAATTTGAAATGAGTCCTCATGCTGATTCTCTTAGTTGAAAAAAGAAATGATTCTGTAAGTAAAATCAGTACTTCTAAAGATCCTCTAGATATAAGTCAACAAGAGATGGATTTGCCTCAAACTTCAAGACACCTTTCCCCGTCTATTTTCGAGAAAGGCATTCTAGAAATGTTGCTGAAAAATCAGAAGAAGTTTGGAAGAGCCATTTACATTGGCCAAATATTGATGATAAAAAGAAAGGTCAAATAAGAAGAAAAGCGAATAAATTACCTTTTGCACTAACTTCAGAGAAATGGCAAAAATTTCAAGAGGCTGAAAGATCTAAAAAACATTAAAACAAGAGAACATGGAAAAGAAAAAGAAAGAAAAAATACTTAAAAAAGAAAAAAAGCTTCAAGAAATAAGAGGAAAAAGAGCAAACAAAAAGGTGATAAAATAATAATGATAATAAACAGCATCGGATGACACAATGATTTAGATTTGACTGTCAAATTATAAGAAAGAACGATTTTTTTAAATTTATTTTGTATTTAACATCACTTTAATTTCTAGTTCATGATTACAGAAAAAAGTTAGCATTTTACTAGTACTTGTATCTCATAATTTCACAAATAGTCTTGTTTTTAGTCGGACCTCTATTTAACAAAATCACTTAATACCAATAATAAGCTCGTTATATGGAAAATTCGTTAAATAGAAAATCATCTCTTAAAATACTTAAACAACACAAAACAGGTTTTAAATTCTTAAACACTAAACATAATTAAAATAGCAATTGATACACTTTTATCTTGTAAACTAGTATCTACTATTTATCATATAAATCTCAACCATAAAAGAAATCTGCATGGAAAGCAAGAATAGAGCAAAACATTATCCAGTGTTACACTATCATGCTATATACATTTTCAACTAAAAAAAGTCTAAATTTATGTATAAAAATATAGTTGCATTTATTATAAAAGTAATTTTAAACATACATTACCACTTGCGTTAAGTTAAATTGCTACGGATGAAATCCGTTAATTTGAAGTGAGTTTTTCGTTTGAAGTGCAAACAAAAAGGGAATTTACTGCTTTCTCTAAGATAATTTTTAGACAAAACAGTAATACATTTCATAAAGCAGTGGCTTCGAAAATTAATTTAATGTCATTTCCCCCATAAATTGCTTTAACAAGTTTAAAATGTTAAGAAATATTTTGGAAAATAGGGAAATTGGATCTCAATGAAAAGTTCGTTAAATAGAAAATTCACTTCGCTATATGGAAGTTATTTTACAAAAAAATTTCCAAAATGCTCTTGGTTCCTCGAAAAAATTCGTAAAATAGGGAAATTCGTAGAATGGAAGTTTGTTAAATAGATGTCCGACTGTATTTGTATGGCTAAAAAATTCATAAAGAGCATTAAAAAATAACCAAAATTAAGTGTTCCTTCACTGGGGAATTTTGTGTTCCTTCACTGGTAAGAGCTGTTCCTTCACTGGGTCTTCCTACTACTTGTTATTTGAACCTCCCAAACCTTAAAACAATATTATGTAAGTTCTCTGCAATTTTTTTGCATAATTTGCAATTAGTAACAAATATGTTGACACTGTCATTTAACTGAAATTACGAATTTTGAAATTAATATGATTTTTTAAAAGGCAAGCGAAGCTTAAGTGTTCCTTCACTGGTTAGTTTACCCTATATGTCTATTTTATATGATAAAATATGAAATTTGGGTACGAAAATACGTACATGTAAAAACCAAAATTTTCAAATTTGAGTTTATTATAAATTTAAAATTTTTATTCTCTTAGATACCTCAAAATACTTTACTTTTGCTTGTATTCCAATTATTTACAAAGTTATAGTTGTTTTTGTGCAATGTGATTACAGTGGATAGACAAAGTCTTTATATGCGTTAATCTCAAATCAGATTTTTTTCACATTTTACACTACCTTAAGCACGTTATCTCATGTTATTTTTTAAATAATTGTCTTCAATTTTTCATGAGTTTTTAGGATTATGGCACACATTTTTTGAACTAAAGACGAAGAGAAAAAAGTAAATTTAATTTTGTATGTAGGTGTTTTCTTAAAGACAAGCGTGGAAAATTTAATTGGCTTTTTTAGCTACATTGATCCTTAATTATGTAACTCCTATGATCCCTAACTATGTAGTATATGCACTTTCCTCCCAGTAGTATATGCACTTTCGTTTAAGATAATAATTCAAAACATAGTTGATATCCATTTAGGAATTCTCAAAGAATTTTTTTGTTTTAGGTGAAAGAAATTTATTTACTGTGTTCAGCGTATATGCAAAAAAATGCCTTATTTTTTACCTAAAAATGGCTATATAAAATGAAAATAAGAATAATGATATTTTTTTCGCTAGTTTTATGAATTTTTGCACATAATAAAGTAAACAGATTAGTTTTTTCTAAATTTTACAGTAATATCTTTATAAACATGGTCGAAATTAGTCGGATACCTTAATAAATAATATTAATAATAATATAATAACTATAATTAATATATTTATTAAGATATCCCATTAATATAATTTAATGCAACTAATTATAATTAATAATGATTGTTTTATAAAGCCGAATGAGAAATGTCTGTTTCGTATTTCTTAAAATAAAATTATCGGTTATAATTGTAAGATTTATTTAATATTCTTACCCGAAAGAATGTCATCGTAGACCCACCTTCTAAGGTACCATAGGCAATTTTGTTTTGTTCTGCTAAGTCTTCTACACTTTCTATAGGAGTTATCATCCTTTCTACTGTAAGAAATGCTGCTAAGTTTGCGGTGTAGGACGAAATCATAATAAGTGTAAAAAACCACCACATGGCGCCGATGATTCTCGTGGACGTCGCCTTTGGGTTGAGGTCGCAGCCCTGGTGCATCAGGGTAACGATGGTGAACCAGAAACTGTTCGCTAAACTGAACTGGTTCTCCATGACGTCACTGTCACTTACACAAGGATGAGGATTTTGCCATTCATAGGGGCTGAAACGTGCCACGATGAACATGCAGCAGCTAACTAGCGCATACGCAGCCAGAACGTAAAGCCAAATGTCTACGGCAAGTGGACTCATGAATGAGAAGAGACGAGATGGCATACTTTTGGGAAGTTTAAAAAGAATTCCAATACCTAAGTTCATGAATGGTTTCGTAAAATCAATCACACTTTCTCTGGCATAATTAATTGTCATTGGCGCCATGGCAAGATCAGCATTCTGGAAAGAAAACAAAGAAAAAAAACTGAGTATTGCAAATATGAGTCTGAAATATTTTACAAGACTTTTTTTATCTAGAGATCGAAGAGATCCATGAATCAATAATCTTTTTCACTAATTTCCTCTTTTCTTTATTATAATGAGCTGTGCATTCGTTTCCGAATCCAGTGAACATTATAAAGTCAAAGCATCGTGTCCATTACTTTGTAACTGTAATTAGCGGTGCTTTGATGATGTGGATGAATCGTAGCCGGGGGGAAAATGTCTTTATAAATTCTGGAGCATTCATTGATTACTCTAGTGATATCGCTCAGAAGTGATGGAAAAGAAACTGCTTAATCTTTAGATTAAGTTGCATTGATTAAGAATTGGTTGGACCATCTTTAGATTGCCCAATGGTTGGGTTTCTTTAGTAATCAAAAAGAATTCAATTGGTCCATCAGTCTGGCAGCTTGAAAAGAACCTTAGTAAACCTTTCTGCCTAAAATAGACTTATGTTATTAAACAGAGAATGGTAAAATAAATTGTTTACCAACGACCATGATAGGGCATGTTGTCTTATAGGTAATGAAATATCAGCACATGCATTGTAGGTCAGAAGCAGGATAGTAGAGGCGGTGCTATGATTTAAGGAGCGTTCGAACTGGAGCCAGCAGTAGTGCCATCATTTATTATGTCAACATAGTTTTGAATTTTCACCCTTATACAAAACCTGTCTTCTCAAACAGAAAACGAAGCTACACGAATCTTTTTACTTCTATTCCTGGGTTTGGTGTCTAGTTGGTGCTAAAGAACGTTTCTCTTGCACTTCCTCTACGCTGGTGACTATGAATAATGGACACGGAACTTTATCTCCATTTAACAGATGGTACCATGCCACTAGTCCCCCTCGGTCTTTCGTTTGCTTTGATTCGATAAAAAAAATCACCTGGTTCTTAAATAATGTAAGGGCCAGAACTAAAGACAATTTTCACGATCATAACATTGGTTTACTGTAGTAACCGTATATTTTTAAGGGAAGAAATGCACGAGCAAAATTGTACTTTTAGGATAACTTTACAGACATGAATATACTTCTTTTTTTTTGCCATTAGTAACTGGTAATTTCCTGGCCATTAGTAACTTTGTGTCTGTCATTGATCGTAATGTTGCGGAGAAACATGTATTTCAGAGTGAAGATTTCAAAATTTTTATTCCGGGTTAATATTTTCGCCCATGATGATGGTTTCTCTGAAAGTGGCTGAAGTTTTGGTCCGTGATAAAATTAGCTCTGTATTAAGGATGCAATATTATTCCTATTCCGCTCAAAGCTTCAATTGAAATTTAAGCCTTATAGTTAAATGAAAAGTGGTTAAAACTTTCTCTGGTGATAAATTCTCTTTGGCAATATAAATTCTTTTTGTAGCGGGCGGAACAAGATTAAACCACTTGTTATCATCAAACACTAAGCTCAAGTACTATACGATCAAGTACTATCAAGTACAAGTTAAGTGCTATAATTCGTCAGAAAATGGATAAAATTTTAATTACAAAATTCATCTGTCACATACATAAAAGCAAACCCATAAAATAGTAGTAATATTGTAAGCATCTAAGAATAATTATGGAGAACAAACGAGATATTATTCTAGATGTTTCAGAAAAACAATTTTAAAAACAACTGATTATTTTCTTCTCCTGAATTTAAATATGTTACTTTTGAAAACTGTACTTACTTTGTCGATTATTTCTCTAACTAATCCATTCCATTCACCTGTCGTGGTGTTTTCAGCGCCAAACTTCTTGTCTGGAACTATATACAGCTCATAGCTGAATCCAATGAGATCAGCAATTGTTTTCAGTAAGTCTATACAAAATCCTTCAAATCTATCATTTCCTGTTTGGTTCTTATCCTTTTTCATCATTACATAAGGTGTGGACTGAAATATGAAAAAGAAGGAATTAGACGTAATGAATCCCTGTAGTGAATGCATGAAGAAAGACATTGTATAAAAGAAGTAAATTTAGCAGATTTTTCTAATTTTAAAATATCAATAAATTTGTTGTTGCATTGTTTGTATTATTTCATTAAATAAAGAATATCTACTTTGGAATAAAGTCTTCTCTTTAGTCATGTGTACGTACTGAAAACAATTAATTTTTTATTTAAAATGTTGCAAATTATTAAACAAAAAAATTTTTCAAGACAATTTACGAAAATGGAATTAAAAAAAATTTATAGAAATCAACTAATTGCAAGGAAATTACTAAATTGTACGAAAATTAATAAAGAAACCCAGTTGCAAGAAACAACAAATGACTTTACTAATGAATGGATCTTCACGTTCTGAGACTCAATCTTGAAGGCTTGAGGTCACCTCAAACATGCTAATTAATAAAATCAGACGATATTTTAAGTTATGAAATCAGACACAAAAACCTACTTTCGCTGAATAAACATACCTTTTTTGACGGATTTGGATTTCTGACCCCCAAAATATAGGGGGTAGTCGCAATCATGGAAACATGGTCCCAATAGTTTGGTCAGGAAAGTGTTCCAAAGTTTGAACCTCTTAATGGTAATTTTACTTTTTGCGTATTTCATTATATCTCAAAAACTTATTAAGGTAATTGAAAATTTTTTGAACACGATTATAAATTTTGTTTATCCAAATATAGTACAATGCAAAAAATAATTTTCAGTAAATATTTATCTTTTTTTTATTATTTTATTTAACAATGGTCGAAAATATGTGAATTGTAAGGTGTAAAATCTTTTGCGTTATTTTAAAGACTATAATTTTACATAGAAAAATGCAAAATTTGAGCAAATTCGATTGAATAGTTCCTAAAAAATTGAATTTAAAAAAATGAGATATTTTAAATTCGATTTCTTAGGAACTATTCGACTGATCTTGCTCAAAATATGAATTTTGCCATGTAAAATTATATTTTTTAAAATAACTCGAAAATTTGTATGCATTCAACATTTTTTGAACCAATAATAAATTAAATAATAAAAACATTAGATATTTACTAAAATTATTTTTCTGCATGGAATTAAATAAAAAAAAATTCTAATTGATCCATTTTTTTGCGCAATGTACAAATATTTTATCTTTATGAAATCATGCTGCACTTCATTTAGTTTTTAATAGGGCAGGGCTTTTACAATTACTTGACAACTGTAAAATATAATAGGAGCACTAACCTCAATTGTTGTGACCTTTAGAGTAATGTTTGTCGTTCCAAATTCATGAAATACTTTATGATTTGTTATATTATTATGAATTGTGCCATGTAAAATTATATTTTTTAAAATAACTCGAAAATTTGTATACATTCAACATTTTTTGAACCAATAATAAATTAAATAATAAAAACATTAGATATTTACTAAAATTATTTTTCTGCATGGAATTAAATAAAAAAAAAATTCTAATTGATCCATTTTTTTGCGCAATGTACAAATATTTTATCCTTATGAAATCATGCTGCACTTCATTTAGTTTTTAATAGGGCAGGGCTTTTACAATTACTTGACAACTGTAAAATATAATAGGAGTACTAACCTCAATTGTTGTGACCTTTAGAGTAATGTTTGTCGTTCCAAATTCATGAAATACTTTATGATTTGTTATATTTAAATGACCTCCTGTTGTCCACTCTCCAACCTAAAAAGTAAAAAAAGAACTGCATTTTCAATGTGATTGTGATGCAGGTATTGTATACGATTGAAACAAATTGCTTTAGCTATTAACAAAATAATAATGCTTTAAAATTATATCAGCAGTATTGTATAGTAAAAAAACTCTCAACTGGAACACTACAAAAATTTTAAATACGATTCAAAATAAATATTCTTATTAAGCTCACTCAAATGAGATTTTCAAATGATTGCCTTTTTAGTTATAGAGTTAGTTTTAGTTCAAATTAGTTCAAATTTAAGTTCAAGTCAAATTCAAGTTTAGTTCAGTTTTAGTTAGTTTTCAAAATAATTTTTTTATTAGTCTCATTCAAAAGATAAATATTTATTTTGGAGGAATTATGGAAAGTTCAGAAAGTTTAAACGATCCGAAACTTCTTTGATTGTTAAAAAATACTGCAATTTTAAAACTATTGTCAAATTTACTTGCTTTAATTTCTAATAATCCTAAAACTGTATTAAATCTAACAAATTTATCAAACAATTTAAACGGCTACGCAGGCTTCAAAAGATTTTTTTTTTAAATCACTAAAGCTAACTTATCTAGTAAGAAAAATGAATGACACTTTTGGCAAATGGGAATCACAAACTAATTTTTTGAAAAAATAATGATAAAATGAATTAACAACTCTTTTAAAAAATTAATAACTCAAATTAAAGTGCAATATAATAATCGTAACGTCTGTACACATGTTATAACATTGTTAATTTAATATGGTTTCCTTGAGTTTTCTCTCTTAAAAAAATCATCCTCACGATGTAATTTTAGAAACTCTGCCAAACGCAGATAGTATCATAATATAGTAGTAATAAATAGTATCAAAGTGACGGTTACTTACAATGTTACAATCATGACGTCATTAAACATAATATAACAGTCTAAATCTAATGCGCTGTCCTTGAGTTTCCTTTCTTGGTAATATTTTCTCCTAAAATTGTAATTGTGCCAAACACCTCAGCATTACATGAAAGTGATGGTTACTTACGATGTTATGCTCATGACGCATGTTATAAAAGTTTAAATTTAATAAGTCTTTTTTGGGTTTCCCTTCATGATGATAAATCAAACTTGCAATGCTATGGAAGAAACTGTCAAGATAGAAAATAAAATAATGCAGTTTTTTCGGTCCCGAAAAATATTTCTAGTTTTTCTTACAATTGTTGATTTTGATTTTGTTCCAATAGAGTGCGGTTTAGTTATGGTGAATATTAGCGAGATTTAGCTATTTTACGTTGCCCTATTTACACATGCGGCAGCGCGGTTATTTAAAAATAATCTCAATTCTCTATAGAGCTAGTGCAAAATATACGCACTAATTTTGCAGGATGTATATAGGTGGAAGTGCTGTATCAAACCTTGGAAATAATATGATATATATTAATATTTTTAGAGAAGAAGAGAAAGAAGTGAACTAGAGTTTTTAATAAAATACGGAAGCTGGGTTATGATTTCAAAAACAAAAAAAATTGCTATTTAATATATTATACTGAATCAAATTTCAAAGTTCAGTGGGAATCATGCGTATAATATTAAAATATTCTGCTTAGTTAAAAAATTATGAATTATTTAAAATATTAAACTAAAAATTTTACATATTTTATGTAATAAAAAATATATTATAAGTACTGGGCATTTTTGTCGCATTAACTTTGTAACTTTTTAGGAAAAATAAAATAGTGCTATTACAATATTAGGACATTTTATTTTAATTAAGAAAATTACCTTTTCTAAACTTGTTTCTCTCAATTTTAGCAAATCAAATTTGACACTACTTCTACGTCCTTCCTTAAATTGTACTTTGCCAGTCAAACCTAAAAATTCTACCTACAAAATGCAATTAGTTAGCAGCATATTTAATTAAAATTTTAAGGATGATAAATAATTAATAGTTATCATTCAATCATTTAAAGTATGAATGATAGTTTTATGTTTTAGCTATAATTTTTTGTCAAATATAATAATTGCAAGATAAATTATTTTTTTGAAAATAGGATTATTATGTTAATTTCAAATGGAGTGTGATAAAATAGCTTAAAAGGTCAATAAATACCACAGAGATATATGAGTACTCAATTTAATACCATCTCCAAACTATCCCATTTAACACCCATTACTGTAGAATTTGATGCTGAATCATTATAAATTAAACACAGTCGCGTTGATAATCTGCCTTGTAAAATTATTGTAATGTCCCATGTCTTTATCATTGTATTTCCTACATTGTTTATCAGAATAGGGAGATATGATTGTGTTTGTCATGTATTTGGTGCTTATGAATTTGCTGACTATCTATCATTCACATTTTCAACTAATTATTTCATAATATATATATATATATATATATATATATATATATATATATATATATATATATATATATATATATATATATATATATATATATATATATATATATATATTACTAAAATTTAAACTAAGAGTACTTTCATCTAACAAATAACCAAAACTATAATTAATTTTCTCTTGCAATTTGTTTTAAAGTAGCACTAGCAGAGCCTAAAATGGACTTTAACAATTCATAATCATATTTAGTTAAATTCATAAAATTCATGATTAACATAATCATATTTAATTAAATAAGAAAGTTATTTTTTATCAATTATCGAAATTTCTTTCAGATTTTCTTATCATCTAGATTTTCGTGTTTTGAGTTATCGAAATTGCTTAATTTAAAATAATTTATTTTTTAAGAAAGGAAATACTAATATTAATTTAATTATAATCTTTTAACATTTAACTAAATTGGTTAAATTATGTCTTAAAAGTGTGATGAAAGAAAAGTCAAGTTTAGACGTGCGAAAATTATTTATTTTTCAGTCAAAGCGTGAAGTTTATTCATAGAATTCCTGTGAAACAAATTTAAAGTTGGTGATTTTTAGCATTTTGTGTGTTTGTGTAGTCTCTCCCCCTGAGTTTCTTTTACCAGAAGAATTTGAGAACTCACCGCGTGACGTTTTCAATCTCGTGTCATGGTGATGAGTTGTTTTTCTGCTGAGGAAACGGTTTTGGGGCTATCTGTTTATCATTTTTAGTGTAGAAATAACTAATGCTTAGCTCTCAGAAGTCCCTGCCTAACGTATAAATGCTACAGATACAGCTGGAAAATTTTCTCTAAGGGAGTTAATTTATACTTTGCTATTTTTTATCAAAGTTGTGAGTTAATACTTTGCTATTTTTTATCAGTACTTAACTTGTTTATTATAAGCTTTTTACTGAGCTTATCTAGGATATATTTTATAATCCAACGGAAGAATTCATCCATTTCATTTTCGTAACGAATAAATATGCACTCTTAGTCTAAAGTTTAAAAGCATAGTTTTAAATTAATTGGTCTTATGAGACTTAGATTGATCTATACTGTAAAAAATACCGCGATCAAATTACAATATTAAGTTGCAGAATATTTGGGTGAATCATCCTTGAAATCCTTTTTTCTGTACAATATTAAAACGTAATATTCGCAGTAATATTAATTTAATTAGAGCATACTTATATTATTTAGTATATTTACCGGCATATTGAGTGTCGGTATTTTTCATCATAATTTGATTCGAAATCTTTCATTGTGTAATGAAGAGCGTTTAATTATCTAAAAAAAATTTAAAGTTCATAAAATATATTTTTAAATAAAATATTTTACGTTAACAACTACTTTTCTTTATGTAGGATATCCTGAAACAGATGTAAGAAAACTATACCGAGTTTATATAATTGAATAAACTGCTCCCATCTGTCCAAGGAATTTCTTCTTCACAAGAAACATTTGCTGGTCGTAGATCTGTTCCTTGCTGTAGAGAATGGAGACCTTTAGCAAAAGCATAAACTGAATCAAACATGAGAGCAGGTTCAACCTAGGATAACGCAATACTCAAATTATATTTAATTGAAATAATTTTAGTAGTTTCTTAAACATGTTAGTAGTTTCTTAATCAGGATATTATTTAAAAACGCTAACAATTTAAATACATTGCAACAAAAAGCTTATATTAGTAAATTGTGAAGTTAATTGTGAGAAGTTATGGAATTAGGTCAAATAACATTCTTCTTTTAAGAGGTAAGTCCAAAGAATGGGATGTTATTTATTTAATGAAAAGTGTAAATTTTCATGGTTTAAGTGATCTTCAAATGATAAGTTGTTAAAGGAATTTTTTTTATTGGAAGTTAGATAAAATAATTTATTTTCCAAGTATCTTCTTTTTTTTATTTGTGCTTACTAATTTATTTAATTTATTTTAGAAAATATGTTCCCTGAATACAAGGGAATGATCCCTTGTCAGATGTTAATGCGATAAATAAATGCTCTTTCCTCCATTTACACCACTAACTCGTTTCTTCACTCGATTTTCTGTAATATTTTTAATATTATAAAAGATAATGTGAAAAAAGAAACAATCCGTGTGATGTTATTATTGGCATTATATATTTCCCATCTTATAAATTTCCTTTATTTAATAAATAGACAATTACTTATTATCATCCTTTATCCCGTTAAAATTAAACAAAGCAACCAAATAATTTTCATCCCATATCTAAAGAGCGGCAAAAATATATTCCTATTCTTTTTTTAACAATAAATGTAACGTCTTTTATTATGCAAAATAAGTGTATTAGTAATTATAATCCAATACCACAACCAAGCAAATATCTAAAACTATTTTTATCTTACTTCTTTTTCCACAAAAAATATTTCAGTTACTGAGTGATATTAAATTCTTATGTTTTTTGGTGATTTATTTGCAATGCTGATTATTTAGAACTCAATATTAATAAGGCAAGGTTGGTTTTATTTTTGGCAGTATTATTTCTCGAAAACTCGCCAAGAAAAGATCTCTTCTTATGCTTCTATGCGTCGGTTTAGATTTGCACATACATTTGAGATTCAAAATTTGTAAGGTTTAAGGTGCCCTAGGGCCCCTCAGTCCAAGCGTTACACAAGTTTTAAATATTTAAATAGGAATATCAATTGCACTTTTTTTCTTCCCTTTTTTTCTTGGAATGTTTTCATTTTAAAACTTGGTTTGTGAAACCCTGAAGGGTATCATTTAGAATGGCACCATTGTAAAGAACTTTGCAATATAATTTGGTAATATGGTTGATTTTTGCTCATTTTGACTGTAAATTAAGAAAATGATAATTTTATGACCCATTATCATCATGGCTAAACAATCCTAAAAACTTAGCGAAATAATTAATGCAAAATCAATATATTTCAAATTTAAAGACTTTCATTTAATAATTAAGATATATTTATCAATCATTAGGTACCGACCTTAATTATATTGGACCTATTTAATATATATTGCCCAACTGGTTGAAATTTTTCCATTTCATTTAAGGCTTGCTTCACGGATGATTCCTCGGTATCAGTCATTCGAAAGGCCGTCATATTTACAAAATTATACTTGAAATCTTCCAAGTTGTAAGTCTCTAGATCCTAAAATTGGAATAAAAGAAATAATTTTCGATATTTTATAATTCAATAGCCTTTACATTAAAACAAATGCTAATATTTGAAAATATGTAATGATGTATGAGAGTACTTACAAATGTTGTGAAATGATAATAATATTTATAATCATTCATTTGTACTTGAAGTACCTAAAAGAGAACAGTTTAGATATTATAAGTGATAGAAAATTGAATTAGCATCATAATAAAATGTTAGAGTTGAATGCATAGTTTATAAAAAACAGTCATAAATAAAGCTCTATAAAAAGTGACTAATTTTTCATTTTTACTTTTAATTTTTTTTAAATTTATGCCATAGAAAGTAAATTGAAAAAAATATTCTTTGCAAAAAGTATCTAAAAAAAACATATAAGTTCATCGGCACATTTTCTTTGGGTGTTGACATTTATTACGTAAAATGCTTAAAATTATATGCTAAGATAAAAAAAAAACATTTATTTTTATCAACACATTTTTTTTTCAAGAGTTACCAAAATTAAAAGATTAGAACATAAAATTGATATTTTTTAAATAATAATCTAAAAATATTTGCAACAATTTATGTATGGCACAAAAAAATTCCGAATAAAATGTAAAATAAATTACTTTTTCTTTGCTTTTATTCGATGTCAGTTTGATTAGGAGACCCAGAAAGCTTCATAATTTGTTTAAAAATGTTAAAATTTTACAGATGTTAATATTTTATATATTTCAAATGAAAGGATGAAAATTGAAATGCACGTGTGACAAATATTTTCGACAATGGGACAGAAAAAGTGTTCCCTCATATTTTGTTCTTTTTACGTGATTGGAATGCATAAAAAAAGGCATAAGGGAGAGTGGGGTAAGACTGAGTAGTGGAGAGAGACCGGGTACCCCGATTGCGTCGAAATCAATTTCATGTTTTCGCGCTCAAACACTGAATTACACTTTTCAAGTAGAAGGACCTATCATATTGGCATGTTGTGAATTCATTTACGGTGCTCGTGTTGTTAAGTTTGTTTTACTAAGTTAACCTTCAAATGTTTTTTGCTTGTTTTTAAACTTGCCTTATTTATTGGTCATTACAGTTAAAAAAAAATTTTTTTTATTCCAGCTTATTATACGTGTACTAAAGATTCATATCCTTAAAAAAATTATGATTTGATCCAATAATAGCACTGTACTGTTTCATTTCAATAACCTCCGTTCTTGGGGTAAGACTGATAGCTATCCAGCCTTGCCACCTTCTTCTTAACGTGTGGCTATGCTGGTCTCACGATAACTGCAGTGCAGCGAAGGAAGAAGATAACTACATCCAAGGTAGATCAACGGATAAAAAAAAGATGAAGCCTTTACAAAATTTATTCAGAACCCATTTCTCAAAGCACATTAGACATTACTTTCTTTTTTTGTAGAATTTCTGAAGACTATTTAAACGAAATTGTAGCTTTTATAAGGATATAAAGAAACGCTCGACAATTTTATTAAAAAAAATCTAATTTATAAACACTATATTTTTGTCGGATTCTCAGCCATCCTGGGCTCTAGGTCAATTGTTCCTCTCCTCCCTAGAGTACAGCCTTGACTACATCACGTACAAACTATACACATAATTTTCTTAAATTTATTTATAAAATAGAAATTTTTGCTACTTTTTCACTGAAATAGTATTTCGAAATTTTCCATAAAGTCAACATATGTACTCGTTAATATTGAACTAGTGGGGTAAGACTAGGTGATTTGGCTTTTTCTAGGAAAAATAATATTTGTTACAAAAAGTATTACATCTATGACTTTTAGGAATGATACACAACTAAGCAATGAATATTTTTTATTAAATCAGACAGTTTCTAGATCGAACATTTTAGATCCAACAAGCCTTCGTTTAGATCCAACAAGCCTACCTGGTCTTTCCCCTCTATTACATATACCTTTATCATGTACTGACTTTATATGTTCTTATAATAATATGGTAAATAGTCATTTGTTTAGCAATTTTTCCTATCTTTGGAAAAATCTGAAATGTTTTCTGGTTTTGACAACATTTTATTCGGCATAAGAAGAATCCCCTGACTTTAATTTCGAAAATTTCACAGGATTTCCCATCATTTGTAGTATGCAGATTATGAATCTGTGGATCTAGACATTTAATTACGAAAAGGTTTTGATGAACATCATAAATGTAGGGTTAAAATTTAAATGTCTCAAGGATATATTTACGAAGTATTGAAAATAGTAGTAAAAAAGAGGAGGAAATAAAAGTAGATCTATGCAATTGCGAAATAGTTTCCTTTAAACCTTAATTATGCACAATGGTATTTATTCTCTTTGATTAAAAAGGCCATTAAAAGCATATCGTCAATAAATTATTTATCGATTTTTTTGAAAAAAAATAAATAAAACAAAGAGTGGATAAAAATGTATTGTCTGACAAACGCATGTAGAAGAATAGCTAATGACTGAAACTTACTGCTTGCAGTAGATGAGGCAAGTTCTGCGGACGAGTGTCTATTACCAAGCTAAATATTCCTCTTCTTCTAATATCTTTTAAGGTATCTCTAAATGTATGTACACTAGCTTTCCGAAAAATCAATTGCAAATCCCTAGGTACAGGAGGACGTATAAGTTCTTGTAGGCTTATCAGAGCTGAAATTAAATAAGAATAAATTTCTTGTGATTTTCCTTTAATTGAAAAAACACCAAAATAGCAACAAATAATAAAGAATTTTGTCAAAAATAAGTAACATTTTAATGTTTTATGGGCATTTCTCTAAATGATAAGTTGTAATATTTTAAGAAGTTATCATTAAGAAGATTATTTTATAACACTTCTTTAATAACACTTCATTGTTATTACACTTCATCAATAAAACATAACAGAGATTAATAAATTTTATTAAGTAACACACTGTAAAAAATGGATACTCAAAATTCGCGACGCTTATGTTCCGAGCTAACATTTTGTTAAAGTGGCGAAATAATTAGCATCACTTCTTCGAGGAAACATATTTCGTCAAAAATAAGAAAATACTTCATCATTATAGCTTCCATCGTCTAATCCTTATTTCAGTTTGATCATTTTAGTTAACTCTCTCCCTCAGTGCACTATGATGAGGTTCCAAGTTGAGGAAACATTGTCGTCATATATTTGAGAGTTCGCGTTTCGTCCCAAATCCCTTGATGTGAAGAAATAATTATAAAAATTAACAAAATACAACTCAAGGATTGCTGAATCGTCAAGAGTGATAGTGTTATTTTTGAGAGTACATATATACTAAATTTTAATTTTGCTTTGACGTCTAAATGACGTCGATGCTTTTTTAAAAAAAAAAGTTAAAAAATTTCAATGTTTCATAATTTTTTTGTTGCTGTAAGTAGGCAATTTTTGTGTAGATATGGTACGACAGTGAGATTTCATTAAGTTTTATGCATTTAAAGTTCATTGAATAGAGGTTTTGAAATGGGTAAAATAATCATTAAATTATAATAACTTAGATTGCTTCATATAGTAAATGTTAGTAGAAACTTGATAAATTTGTGCTGTATAATAATTAACTTATTTATATCGATTATGTGTTCATTACATCAATCTGATTAACCGTAGTAAATGTAAATTAAAATAAGTACTAAAATCTTTATATAGTTGCAGTTAGTGGAAATTTTATAAATGTAAGAAATTTGTGTTGTATGATAATTAATTTATTAATATTAGTTATGTGTTCATTACATCAGTCTGATTAACCATAGTAAATGTAAATTAAGATATGCATTGAAATTTTTATATGGTTGCAGATAGTGAAAATTTAATAAATTTAATAAATTTGTGTGTCATAATAATTGACTTATTTACATTAATTATGTGTTTATTACATCAAATTACTTAAGTATATAGTAAATGTAAACAAAAATGAGTATTGGAAGATTTTACTTGTTGCTTTAAGTTCCAAATACTCTGTCAATAGTTTTGGATAAAATTACGGTACCGTAAAATCTATTTTTATTGGAACAAGCTACGTAAAAAAAATATGATAATTTTTTTTACGTAGCTAAAAAAATGGTAATTTTAACAGTAATAATTACTGTAAAATCTACGAATTACTCTAATTAAATAAACGTTTCTGTAAAAAATTATGATATGATATTTCACGTTAAAAAAGAATTTTGCTGTAAGAATGTATTTTAAGGATGATGCACTTAAAGTTCGGGTACTTTATACCGTAATTTAATCCGCAATTTTTTATAGAGTAAATTGGAACTAAACAAGAATTATTATTTTTGTTTTCTTTTTTATAAATATTTGAGTACATAGTTGAAATTTTCTGTATGGGATACTAGGTTAATATATTAAAAAATAAATAAATCTAAGTATTTCACAAACCTCATAACGGTTGCTGATATTTCACATTACAAATAAAGTCGAAAATAAAATATAACAGGATTTAAAGATGTATTTACCTATTATATATATTTTTAAATTTATCAATTTAATTTAAGAATAAATGCGATTATCTCCCAATTTTCTAACTGGTAATGTATTATTTACGAAAGAAATTACCAAATCTTTCTCAATAGCAATTACACAAATGAAGTTGTCTTGTGTTTATCCTGTAAACGAATTTCATTAAGTGTTCCGCGCTTCAATACGATTCGCCGATTACATTACTTTAGACATTTGTTCAATGAGTTAATTAAGGGATTTGCTGAGTTTTACTGTGCTCAACGTTTGCAATTATAATTTGTGTCAAATTAACATTTTCTGTGATACTCATTTCCTTATTTACTTTTCACTTATTGTTTTACTAAAATGAAGAAGAAAATACTTATTAGTGAAAAATATCCTTTCATTATACTTTCTTCAGAAATAAGTATTTGTGTAGCAAATTAATTAATAAAACTATCAAAAAATTTAGTAAACAGCAGAAATTGTTATTTTTAAATACTAGTACAAGGTAAATAAGGAGAAATTCAATAAGAGTAGAGGGAGAATTAATTATGGTGTATTAGTTTTTTTCTTCTTCTTTTTTGTTGCTGAAACTCGATTTGAGTACTTTCTCTTTTTTAATTTCATATGAAAACGTAGTTATGTTTTAAATTTAAAAACTCTGTCTTAGTTACCTTTCATTCAGTTGCCTTGACGTATTCATTTAATCTACTTCTTTACATAAACTGCTTAAACTTGGCGGCTCTTACGCAAAATTCACAAAATTGCGCTGTAAAAAATGAATGTTAAAATTCTACTTAAAGTTCAGAGTAGAGTGTGCAGAAGTGTACAGAAAATGGTTTCTGACGAAGCCATTTTCTGGCATATGCTTCGAGAAATCATTTCGTCAAAGTGATAAAATAACTATCGACTCTTCTTTGAGAAAATTGGAAATGAATTTCCTCAAAATTAAAGAACATTTCGTCATTCTATTTTTTTTTCAAAAAAAAAAAAAAAAAAAAACTTCTAGCCCCTAATGTACACTTCCTGTATACTCCTACAGTGGGCTATGTATAGGTGGATTACTGTCTCCCAGATAAAACTAAGGATAGATAGAACAGAGAGATAAGTTACACACATATCCGAAACGGGATTCGAGCCCGAGATCTTCCTAATATACTTGGTGTAACTCTTTTACCCTTGACTCCTTGACCCATAACTCATTTACAGTTTTATTTCCGAAAGTGTACAGACTGACTTGCTTCGATCGTCTGGTCTTCCTTCCAGATTCGTCATTCTGGTTAACGATCTCCCACAATCCACTGCGATGTGGTTCATTTTAGTCTTTTATTTGGGAATTAACGTTTCATCACAAATCGCGTGATTTCAAGAAGAAATGAATCTCCAAATTATCAAAATACAACTCAATGAAGTTAAAGTTTTATTTCTGGAAGTGTATGTTAACGCCTTGTTTGATTTTAATAAAGTAGTTTAAAGAAAAATAACTTTTTTTCCAAAAGATATTAAAATGCAGATTTGTAAGATGGATTTAAATACCAGATCTTCTGAAAGAACCTCCTTTAATATATGCTATAAAAATTTTGTTGAAAAAATTGCTAAAAAGAATGTCGCAAATTAATTATTAAAAGTGAAAAAAGCAAGAAAAGACTTTCGAAGTTAAATAAATCAGCACAAAGAAAAGCGAGAATGAAAATATTAAAATCAGTTTAATTTCCGAAAAGAGCAAAAATTAATATAAAAGGTATTAAAAATACGCATGTGTTTCAACGAGTAATAAAGCTGGATTTTTCTTTTAAATCCTGTGCATCTTTATTGGTTCAATAGATAAAGATAAAATTTTCGTCTTTCTTTTCTTATACATGATTTTATGGCCCTTAATGTGTATGCATTTAGTAGTTCCTTTTCGATGTGGATTTTAAAAATACTTATTAAGAGAGGTTTTTGTGTAATTCCCTGCATGCAAAACAACCCGACAAAAAACTAAATGACTAACATAGACATAATTGAGGTTTATACGAAAACCTTAAATACGACCAAAATCAAATACTCTCCCACGTCGAGTTTGTCACAGATCTTTCCTTGGGACATTATTCTTCGGATGCGGTTGGACAAAACAGAATGACAAATAGCACACTAAACTATTGTCGATATATTTCTCAAGTGGACAGTTGTTACACTTACACATATCCTCTTCGTATACAATGGCCACTTTTGTCCAATTCAAGTAATGAATGAGATCTCGGATGGCCAAACCAACTATCCTCGGGCTAGGATGAAGATTGATGGAGAATTCCTTCATCTCGGGTTCCATATCGACACGTGATTCTATGTGAGGAATGTCCAGGGCATCGCACAGGGACTGAACGTGACTTCCCAGAAGAGCGTCTTGGGGACCGAAGATTGCACTTACTCCAGAACTCACTTGGAGGCAGGCTAGACAGAAAAAAAGCCATCTGTTACTACATCATGAAAAATCTAAGTGTCCAAATAGACGTATTGATTTTTTACTCCGTATGTTTTGTTCTAGGTAAAAAAATTCTGATTAAAATCTAAATATAGATTAAAATTAATATTTTTTTAATATTAAATGTATTCAAATTAATGAACATTAATATTAATAAGCTTTTAAATTAATATACGCCATTAAGGGTTCCATAAATATCGTAAAAAAAGCTCCTGAACTTTTTGGTGGCAGGATGAGCAGAAAAAAACAAATGTATCATATTTTCTTATGTTCTAGGCACAAAATATTACCAAAGCGCATTTCCGAGTTTTTAGAGTGCCCATACAGAGCCAAAAAATGGTACATTTTACAATATTCTGGTAGTTTCGACCATTTTTTTTTCTCACATTATATCTTACGTCAAAAGTATTTAAACCCTATAAATATCAAAATATATTTATAATTAAAAGCGCCAGTAATTGTAATCCTGATTCTACTTCAGGGTACATAAAACAAAATTAGAATCATTCTGAATGTAACCGTTTTAAATAAGTAATTTTTAAGAAATCCTTACAGTGTATAGGATTTAGGATTTATTCCCAGTTCTGGCTTGAAAAGTGAATTTCAAAACCGGTGAGTACAAGCTTGTCAGGGAAGTAAGACAATGTTCACCACTTAACCACCCTCATAGTGTTGACAAGGGATTCTAATTAACAATTGGTTGATGAGAAAGTGATTTTTTTAATGATATTGAAAATCAATGAATGGAATTTCGATTAAGGAAAATAAAACGATCAATTTAGCAATTTTCTTGGTGAAATAGTTGCTTTGGTTATAACTAGGATTGGGCGATGTAAAGATTTCAATATCGTGATGCATCGCCACTCAAACATCGCGATGTTACGATTCATCGCGATGTTTGAGTGGCGATCACGTTACTATTCACATTTGCATTCAGACAAAATTTATAAAGAGTGAAAATCTGCCAAAATGCATCAAACTAACATTATACGACTTATATTCATTTTATAGGTGTATATAAACAACTAAGTGATTTATAATTGAATGTTGTATTTAATTTCAATAATATATTAAAATATAATCAATAGGGAAAAAAGTTAAGATAGGAGTAAATTAAATGTATGACTTCATAGCCTGGTATACATATTAATTAAAATATGTAAGTAAAAAATATTTATTGTAATGGTTTTTTTTTTCCTATTTTTTTATTTATTATTTTTATTTTGATTATTTTCTTCTTTTGGATTAAAATAATTCAATAGACTGTCGCTTTCAATTTGAACAAAACACATCTTTTCTACCTTCAGATTTTGCTGGAAAAAAAAATCGGAAGTTTTTAAATTAAAGAAAGAGGGTAATGAATAAATAGTTAACTAGTGAAACGAATTTTACATGCAGCATTAAAATTTTACATGCAGCTTTGAAAAAAATGAGTAAATTATCTTTAAGGATGAGTTAAAAAGGGTAAAAAAAAAAGAATAGTATTTCAACTTTGGCCAACAAAAATTATTGTAAATTTTCAACCTTCTTAAAGATGGTTAGGTATTTTAAACAAAAACACATTAAAAAATTATTGCATTAAGAAATAATTTTTCTAGAAAATAAAATTAGAAAGCATTGGTGAATTTTTTTCAGCTTTTATATTGTAATAAATTTATCTTTACATGAATATTTTAGCAAATAATATTTGATATTTATGAATAGAGTATAGTGCATGAAAAAAATTACTTTTGACTTAGCAATCGGATTTCAAAAAGTATGATATTTTAAAATTTATTTTTCAGAAACTATTCAACTAATTTCTTTTAACTTCTTTATTTAAAAATAAAAAATCATATTCTTTAAAAAAAATATATACCTTACAATTCAAACTTTTTCGACTATTACTAATAAAAAAATAAATTAAAATCATTTTTGCATGAAATTATCTTTGGATAAACGAATTTTATAATTCTGTGCTAAAATTTATCAATTCGCGTAAACAGTTCTCGAGATATGACGAAATACGCAAAAAGTAGCATAAACATCAAGAGATCCTAACTTTCGATCGCTATCCTGACCAAATTATTAGGACTACATTTCTCAGATTACGGCTACGCCTTATATTTTGAGGGTGAGGAATCATAATCCGTCAAAAAAATTTATTCAGATAAGTACGCTTTTGTGCCTCACTTCGTAATTTAAAATATTGTCTGCTTAAACTAATTAGCATATTTGAGGTCTCTCCCTCAAACCACTAAAGATTAAGCCGTAATACGTGAAAATCAGATCAATAGACCAAAAGTCTTAGCCTGCCGCAAAGTATGTCAGCCAACTGTAAAAATAAAATAGATACAAGAGAATTAAAAAAAAATTATGGATTGAAAAAGATAAAAAACTAAGAAACGCCGATGCGTATAACCTCTTGGCCACTCATTCTCCAGAATTTCCAGAAGAATATCCTTCAATAATTTATTAAAGGCAGTAACCTTCAATGTTTTTGAGGAAATAGCGAAAAACTAGTATAAAAACAAAATTTCCTGCAAAAGGATACAGTGGAAATTATTATGGCTTAAATATTGTAAAAATCAATTATTTAAAAATTTATTTTCATAATTATTGCTAACCTAATGTATTATTATGTTGCTAAACTATATTTCGTGAAAACAAAATTTAACTGCACACTCTTATGAAAATTTTTATCAATAAGGAAGATCGCAAAGCAATCAAGTCGAAAAAGAAAATGCTAAAGAAATAAAAACAGAACGACTGTCTTTAAAAGAAAATTTGCGTTTGATAAGTCGTCGGTTTAAAAACTCGTTTGCCAAAATTTTTTGCAAAAATATTATATTTTTTTTTTTATTTCTAACAGTAATGATAATCATTTTTTAATAATTGAAAACGTGGTCAATATGCAAAATTGCAACTTTATACAAAATTATTAATGAAAAATTTTTATCTATATTGAAGGAATGCAATTCTTCAGATTTAACAAAGAAAAATAAATAGGTAAAAAAATAAAAAAAACAAAAAGTCTTATCGGAACTGATCAAAAACAATCTTTTCTTCAAGAAGACAAAAATGATCTCAAAGTATTATCAAATAACAAAATATAAATAATCCTCAGAGAATCACTTTCTTTTCTTGGATTTGCACGAATTGAAGAAAGCACTTTTTCATCTTTCATTGGTGATAAGTTAGTTTCACTCCCAGTCACATCGGAATTCATCGTCAGCACATCGTTACTTGATAATTCGCGAAGGAAGAAACACAAGGGAAAAGATCGTCACGGCAATTGATGTCGCCTCGTATTCGGGGGAAATGCTCTTCGCGCACGCTTGCGAACATCGATGCCTCGGGAAACATCGTACACATCGCTCGGACATCGGAATTTCCGATGCTTCGTAAAATACGCCAACCTAAACATCGGATCAGCGATGATTACACAACATCGATGTTTTCCGTTAAATCGATGTATCGCCCAGTGCTAGTTATAACCATTATTAATACGCATTGTTTAATTAGGTTATTTCTCACGAATTTCAGTTCCGTGCGTATAACGATTATTATTTTTACTCTTATTTTGAACAAATATTTAGTTAAATGGAGCGTGATGGCTTAGAGAATAGAGCACTCAGCTCCCAATGTGGTGACCAAGTTTCAAACCAAAACTATGAGTGAGCGCTTTTAAAATATTCTTCCGGTTTTCACCATCCGCAGTGCTTTCTTAAAATATTTCCAGTAGTATACAGTAATTCTCAATGGTCGACCGATAACCAGATCTCCAGTCTTATTGTGAGAGATGTTCGTGGTTTCCCACTCCATCTAACGCAAGTACCGTTTAGTTCTGTTATCAAAAAGTGCTCCATGAATTTAAGTTTGTCCTAATACAGGCTAGATCTAGGCGTTCTGTTGTCTTCTGCGTCAGTTTCCAAATTTCAAGGCTACTGAGTTAAACGTTGATAGGCGTATACCCCGAAACGAATCGATTTTAATGACTTAGTTTGTGAAATAAAAACTCCATCATAAAATTACACAAAAATGTTTATCAAATGTTTTAAATTATCTCACACATGCATTAAACAAACGTATTATTTATTATTTTTAGTAATAAATTGATTCTCGTTATTTGTACTTTTATTTTTATTTTTAAAGAAAAATAATTACTTTAATCGCAAACTGAACTATGCAGGGAAAAAAGCATTTATTTTTCAAAATGGTAACTAGAAAACTTATCTTACATTATTGAACATTTTCGTTATTAAATGCTACAGTAAGACACTATCGTCTATCCAATACACGCATAGCTAAATTTAATATCACTGGAGCATACCAGTTCTAAATTAAGGGAGTTACTCTAATCAGAGTAAAATTCGAGCAACTACTTGTCAATTCATACAAATTCGTAAAGTAATCAAATCGTCAGCAGAGCTAGAAAGTTTACTTTCTAAATTGTAAATCACTAGAAGAGAGCGATATGCATTCAAAATAAGGGTATCATTCATTTACTAATGTGAACGTAAACTCATATGGTATATATTAAACTACGCAATTGTTAACGATAAATAAATAATGCTGTTTTAATAGTTTGTAGTAGCTTTGCAATAACTATGTAATAACTATTTATTTAAGTTTGTATATTCAAATGCAGAATTGGGAAATATGTTGTAACTTTTACGAATATTTAAGATATTTATGATTAAGTTCATTGACAATCATATCTTGACACCCTAATGGCGACAATCTTAAAAGTTATATTGTCCTATTGTTATGTCATACGTTATAATAATGCACTGCTTTAATTTATATAGTTTAGATTCATGCAACATCAACTTATTAAACATTGCATATTAAAATGGAAAAAAATATCAAACTCATGACTTTTTTAATGCCAACTATTTCTATAGAAAAATTATCGGTTGTTGGCCTTAAGCCTTTTTAATTTTTTTTATAACAATTAGCAACTGGCAATATTAGTTAACAATATTCAAGTGGCAAAACAGAAAGTTAGTTCATCCCAGTGTTAGGTATTGAAATACAGTAAAACGTCTTCAATAAAGTTTCTTCAGCAATATTTTCCTTGGAGAAAGCCATCTGGGACTATTTTTTTAATTCTAGAGTTTGTTCCCATGGTTACATTTTAAATCAGTCCAAAATATTCACATTATACCTCTTTTAAAAACTTAGAATCTAATAAATCATATAAATCATTAGCGAATTATGCTACGCACCATGTGCTGCAATCATCTTCACAACAATATTAGTAAGAGCCACACATTAACATTGTTTTCTACATCAATTGCTCAGCGACATTATTTATATCTTTCTAATTCTAATAGTACATGTTTCTACATTTTTATCATCATAACATTTTTTCATCTAATTACGAAACATTAAATATTTTGATAGACATGACGCTAAAATACACATCTTTAAGTGTATAAATGGGGTTTGTTCGTAATAAATATAGTTTACAAGTAATAAAATATAATTTACAAGTTTTTACTGTAAATTATAATGTAATGTTCCATCCAAAAACATAACGATTTTTGGACTTAAATATAACATAGATAAGTGAAAAATATGATATTGTTATATATTTTGTGACTTACATTTGGTTTTATTTGATTAACATTATAGAACTAAAATTAAATATCATAAAAATGAACTCAAATATGTGGGGTAAAAAAAAAAAAAGGTTTTTTTACGAATAATCATTAAATTCGCCCGCTATTTCATTCATATGATTTTATTTCATTTAATATCCGAAAACAGCTACTTTCTACATTGTTTATAAACAAATAAATTTTTAAAAAAAACTAAGATTAAATTTTAAAAAATACATTAATAAGTTAAAAGGTAACCAAAAGCACTTATTTCAGCATTTTTCTTAACCGGTAGAAATTTTTTGAATATAAAATCTTTTCTTGATACATTTACTTATTTTCATATTTTATTACAGTCTAAGCCGAGGATCAATTTGTTGTAGTACCAAATGTGACTCAAAATGAATTCAAAGTATTTAGAATATTGAATTTCTTTTCCCACAATCGACATCAAGAAATGAACTATCTCTTAAGATGAGCTATACTGTAACCTAAAATATATGGCAGCGGTTCCATTATTTCCACCACCATGATGCATACCTTTCTTTGAAGCATGAAAGCTGTCATCTTTTGGCACGTACTGGATATCATAGATGAGGGTGGTGTTCGGTAGAATGCTCCTGTCTCTGTTTATACTATACACAGCATATTTAAACGCAAGCTCTGTTGGGCTTTCTTTCTGATCTTCAGTGAATAATACACCTGAAATAAAAGGGAAAGTTTTATCATGGATATGAAGCATTTTTGATTAATGTGTCACTTGCATTAGAAAGTAAGAATGGTGGTATAGTCAATGTAATACGGTTTGCTCTTTATTCATAAATTAACATAAATGTTTGGTTTTGTAGAGTTAGCATTTGGGTGAATTTCTAAACTGATGTCTTTACATTAAATAAAATTTTAAAAGTAAGTAATAGGGAACTCAAACTATAAAATAACTTTCAGTAGTTGGAAATTTTACAGTTTCATAAGTTTTGTTAGATTTTCAAGAACAGTTTCAAGTAAAAAAAAACTTTTACGTTCTCAGAAAAATCCATCAAAATTGAGTCAAACTTTGTGGCTTTGAAATAAGATGTAGTGTAAATTCGATCCAAAGTTATGGTATACAGTAACAAATTTCGGATCAAATTACGGTATAAAATACTATCACTTTGGGTGCATCATCCGTTAAGTCCATTTTTACCGAAAAATATTATAACACAATTCTTACAGAAATATTTATTTAATGAGAGTGATTCATGAGTTTTACGGTATGAACTGTAAAAAGTACGGTATATCAGATTTTTTGTTTCGCTAAATGTTGCGGTAAAAATAGATTTTAAGGTAAAAAGTACCGGCTCCCCGAGTGCCAGTACTTTGTACCGTAATCTGATCAATGCTTTATGGTATGAATATGTTATAATATTAATATGTTTAAACTAAATTAACCCCTTGACATATCATTTCTTGTTAAAGAAATGATCTTTGATTGCACTGTAAACCACAACTCGCAACGGAATGTTGACGGAGATGCCAACTGTCCGGACACGCCAGAATAATTAAAAAAAAAGGTAAATAACTATAAACTAAATTTTGCAAATATTTGAATATTTTTGCTTGCTTTTTAAAAGGTATAGCATGGCATGACTACTATAAAGTGGTGAATTATATAAGCCTACGAATTATTTATAAATGGTGGTGAATAAAAATCTACTAAATTGAATAAATTGAACCAAGAATCACAACTGATAAACTATCACTTTAAAATATTTATTTGCTGTCTGGACTATGTTGTTCATCTCCGTGTTGAGGACGTCTGAGGCACGTCAATAGTTGTTTTGACATAAGAAGCAAATTACGCCTCCCAGACGTCTTCGTATGTCAAGGGGTTAAGGTTGCAGTGAATTTGAAACAATATTATGGCTCAAAGCGCTATAAAATGGTAATATAAACTATCGAAGTTATGAAATATTTAAGAGTACTTTTTATTTATAAAATCAACAAATCTGCATTAGACTTGGATTCTGCGAACTTTACGAGTTAAAAGAAAAATCTGTACTAATTTAATTGGCTACTAATTTCCATCTTATGGTATTACGTGAGAAAAAGAGTGTTTTGTTGCTTTTTTTAAAATTCTCCATAATTAAGTTTTGGAAAAAAGTCAGAAATAGTGCTTCGAATGCTAATGAAAATAAAGCTTTCCAGGCATTCTGATTTTTATATAAAAAATAATTTTTTAGGATTATAAAGTAAAACATATTTTTCAAGAGCTTTTAAAATACAACATTAGTTTCTAAAAAAATATTTTAGTTTTGGTGAATTTCGGGAAATTTATGAATCATTGCCCCAAAACATCGACAAAACCCATCGATTGTCATGAAAACTGTATATTTGCGGAAATTACAATAATCCTTGACGAAACAGTAAAGTTCTGTAATGTCTTTTACAAAGTTCTGTAGTATCTTTTGTTTAAAAATTAAAAGTGTTTTAGATTCTGTAGTTAAACTAAGACATATATCCCAGAGTATTGTAAATAATAATCAATATCAAAATAAATAATTGTTACAAATATTGTTAGATAGAAATATTTGAATGTTATTCCAGCAGGGTACATTAGGCAATATTGATTAAACATTTGTAGAAACCGAAACCATTGATGAAACTCTCAATGAAAATCAAATATATGCATTTACAGTTGACTCGCGTTATAACGACCCCATCGGGACTGCCCCAATCTGGTCGTTACATCAAATGGTCGCTATATCAAAATGAGCAAATTTCCTTTGAAAGTCGGTCACATAATGGTTTTAAACGTCATAATGCATGCATATACTATTTGTGGTATACATGTTATAAACCAAAAAAGGATAGGATACATGCATTAATGAAACATAATGACATTTGAACAATTGAATTGCAACTGTTAACAATTAAGAATTTTATTTTAAAGTACAGATTGAAAAACATAGTCTGACAAAAAAAATCTAGTTTCAAATGAATTAATTTTTTGATGTACGTAATTTGCGGTATATATAACGAATTTTTTTTTATGTGCATAATCTTCAGTATTATAAAGAAGAGTAAACCGAGGAACATAAACGTGACTTAATTAGACGAAGACATTAATTTTTTGATGTGCATTAATTTGTTGAAGTTTCATGGTAACAGGACTTAACAGAGGTGTGCTTGTTCAAGGTCAACCACCCAACCCCACTTTCCAATAGGAAGTTAGAAAAGAGCGGTGTTCAAATTCAGAGAGGGTCGTTATATTAAGAGTTGACCTTTTTTACGGTCGTTATAGCAAGAGTAAAATAACGTTATCTCTTATGGATGTGAATTGGGACTCCTTCACAGGGTCGTTATATCATGTTGGTCGTTCTATCACAGGGTCGTTATAACACGAGTCGACTGTATATGATTTTTTTAAAATTATATTGATACTATATATCATTCCAGAGTTCAGTAAATAACTTAAAGGTTATGAGAAAAAAATTACTCTACATGACTTAGGTGGATTACACTCGAACTATATCATTATATGAGGAGAATATACATGGAGAATTCTCGTCATACATAGCAAATGAATAGTGAATGAGTTGCTCAGAAACTTATTATAGTAAGGTTTAGGGAAAAAAGTAACATTTATAATGTTAATAAAGTGTAAATTAAACTTTCTTTGACAATTTACTTTTCAGATTAAAGTTATCTTCTAGTATTGCAAAAAAATAATAATTTTCATTCTAGAATTTGACAAATAACAATAAGTTAATAATTCCAGTTTATAGTCAATCAATTAATTTGTTGACCTGTAAGTTTTATGAGAAAAAAATAACTTTACATAGTTTATGCCAGTTACTAAATAATTAATTAGAGTGTAGCATTGAAAAAGAGTATTTGTTGCTAGGAACTTACTATCGTAAAATTTTAGAAAAAGAAAAAATGCAATTTTCGACTTTTAATAAAATATAACTGTCAAGCTTATTTAGAAATTTTAATTATCAGATTAAAAATAACATAATTGTATTATAAAACAATAATTATTTTTCCGGAGTTGCTAAAATTATACTTAGTATTTTAAAATATATTTATAATACATATTCTACTCAAGAAATTTCATAATATTAATCTGACATTATCCAAAAACATTGACAAAATAGTCAATAAAAAATTTATGTATGTCTATAACATTAACATTTTTTTAAAATTAAAAACTATAATAAAAGCAGTAATTAATAATTCCTGAAAATAAGATTTATTGTAAAAATAAAACTAATTTTTATTATTAATACAATCGGATAAGTTTTTCGATTTTGATCAGAGAATCTTTGATCAAATATTGTTGGTTAATTGAAACACGCTCATCAAAATCATTATATAGAGTATATGTGCTCATTATATACACTATATTTTTTCGTTATAATAACAGTTTAGGAATATCCCGGACTTGTTATGCTATGAAAAGTAGTTATAACAATCATTAATTATTTCAGTTTAGGTAAATTTCGTAATATTTTTCAAGTATTTATTAAAACTTATTTGCATTTATCCATTATTTTAACGGATAAAAAAAGTAGTTGTTATTACTGAGTTGTTAAAATTGACTTTAGTTTAGTAAAATATTTATAGCACTTATTTTAATTTGGATAAATTTCCCGACATTTAGTAGCACTTTTTAAAATTTACGTATTGTATAAAGAGATGTTCAGAATCTTGCAAAATATATTTTGCGAGATGATTTGAAGATTTATAACATTTATGGAGTCTGTGATTCAAAATTTTAATTCGAAATTTCGCTATACACTGTTCAAGCAAAACAATTCTCTACTAAATTTCAGTAAATTAAATGCATTGCATAAAGACTTTATAAAGCTGCCTTTTACAGGAAGAAAATAATCGCTTAAAAAGTGTACTAAAATTACAAAATCTTGGAGGAACAAAATTACAAATCTATGTTTATACATTTCCTTACCTAAAAATATAATGATAAATTCGCTAGATAATTCTTTACATTAAAATAATTAGTATGACAAACTTAACTAATGCTTACATTACTATTTTTTTCTAAATCCCTTCATAAGTGTAAATTAGTTTTTTGAACTAAACATAGTCCCACCGAAGGGAATTTCAAATAACCGAATTAACGCGGAATATAAAATCAAAATTTATTAAACTTCACACATTTACAAATTATGTTCATTGAAATATGCTCATAATAAATATTGTTTTTATTGTTTATAGATTTCGACATTAAAGTGCAATGATTTTAAACTAAAAAATATTTTACGAATTTTACATCTAAATCTAGATATATCAAAGAAAATTCTAGCTTCTATTCATCTGTTATTATTTATTGAAGCTTATTGTCATAATTTATTGATTATTATTTATTGTTATAATTCATTGATTTTTATTGTCGTGATATAATTTATTTGTGTTCTTTGGCGAAATCATGCTCGTAAATCTATAAAAAACAAGTACATGACTTTAAAATAATATTTTACTTTAACGTCTATTCAAGTATTAATATATATCGCGAAATAGATGTGGAATCTGAAAATCACCCGAAAATATTATCCCGGGGAAAAGCGAAATAATAGAAAAGACTTCACAATAGAAAATTCACGATGTTGTGACGAAGATTGGGAATTCCATAGAAATCGATGCAGACTGAAGTAATATAAATATTTTAGTTCTCAAGGAATGAATTCAAAAGCACTGAAAATGAGAAAATTCGTATAATAGAACAGCTTACGTATAAGTAATTTTCCATTTCTCAATTTAGTTGTTAAGCTAAACACAGTAGAGCTGAACAACAACTATTTTTATTTCAAGTCTATTATTTTACATAAGGAAGGAGATATACACATTTCATTTTGAAATCTTAACGCTTAAAAATTTAATTTACTATCGAAAATGTTTTATTCAACATGGAGAAAACAATTCTGATAAAATTATCGTTCTGTATGGTAAGGATAATTTTAATAAGAAAAACACCATTCATATGGTAATTTTACCTCTCTACTAGCAACGGTTTACGGAAATTCTGGTATTCAATATTACGATTCTTATTAATACATATTTAGTAAAAATTATTAAACTGAAAAGTAAATTTAAGCAATTTAAATGGTTTTATGTCATGTTTTAAACTAATCATAATTTACCAAATTTTACCACACTTACCAGATTTTATCTCGCATTATAAAACTATATTTTATGATTTATTTAACCAAACTCTTTAAAAAAACTTCTCGGAAAAATTCCTTAGTTTTTTGGTGTCCTTGAAGAGCTAGATACACGATAAATGTTACCATATTCTGGTAACATTTATCGTGTATCAATGACAATATACACGACAATACCTTTTTCTTCTGGGCATATTTTTACAAAATTCAGTTTTAACATTAAATTTAATTTATAGCTTCCATAGAAGAATCGAACCCTGCGTTACTCTTTTTTCAATGCCAAATTTTCAAATCTATCAAATCAAGTTTTAATTGCACTTTTCAGTCTTTAATGTGTGATAATTTGTGACCAAAGCAATTTCCTAAATGTAAGAATTTATTGCAAAAATGATAACTCTATTTCGGCAGTATTTTACAATGTTAAAAAATAGTTTTTAGTTTTGGGACCATACAGTTTTAAATTGATTGGATACAAGTAGCTTCAACATGTCGATTAGATTAATAGAAATTCTATTTCAAGCAACACACTTAACTTAACGCAGTTTCAATGGGAACTGTGGTTTAAAAATAAACGTAAAAGAACCTAATAATCAAATATTACACTTGAGATGATTAGTATGGACTTATTCTTCTAAGTACCATGATGATTAGAACTTATTTTTTCATTTAGATAATAACAGTTGACAATAACTATTCTTAGCTTCGTTCATAGAGGTTATTCTTTTATCTGAATAAATGTACTGTTTTGTTCAGATAAAACATTTCTATAACAGATTCAGACTTTTTTATAAATAACTGTAACCAAATTAAACGAAAAATATATCTGGCCATGTATTTTGTAATTTAATCTTCCCGGGATTTCACTCAAGAAATTTATGAGAATTACTGAATTAAATTTTTTTTGTGGGTTTTAGATATAACGTTGTTATTTATAATGTTTAAAAAAAGACAAAATGCTGAAAATAGTTCAAATTTAACTTTATCCGTTTTAAATCATGTATTATCAAGGATTTTATATCAGAAACGATGGTCACTCTTATTTTGAAAGTGAATAAAGCATTTCTTACTCAAAATATATAATATATTGTTAGTTTTTACATTAGTTGTCCTATTTTTGAGGGGGGGAAATGAAACCTTACAGCTCATTTTAATGTAAATATTTATTCCTTTTTTAATAAATTTATTTTTTGATGCAGGTATATTTGTATATTTGACATAAGTTCTATGTATAAATTCCAGTATTACACAACTTCTTCAAGGTATATTTTGTATTACAACTTGAACTTAGAAGCTGAAATTGCTAATTTCTTAACTAAATAAATTTAATAAAATATTCTAACGAATTCAATTGAATTGCAGAAGAAATAATATCGTACATACAAAAATAAAATTCTACAGTCTCTAATGAAAAAATGATTTATTTTCAATTTAATTGACTTAAATGATAATTTTTGAAATAAAATTTAGTTTAATTTTAACGATAAATTGGAATTAAAAGATACGTTACTACATTTTAAAGATACGTTTCAAAATAAGTACCTTTATTTTATTTAGTTTATATTCCCCAGTGTATTAATTACTAATTAAAATATCCGAATTAAATAAGCATTTATATAATTAATGCATTGTCTAAACGGGATTTTAAAATAGTGTGAAATAAGAGAATTAGCATTAAAATTTTTTTTCACTCACTTTTTGTATGTTTTCAATTATAAAAACAGTCATTTTTGTTACCATTGAGAATTAAAACCATTTTGACATTTAATTAAGTTTCTTTCTGCATCAAATGATCTATTATATTGATTTTCTTTCTTTCTTTATCACCGAGACGTTTTTCGAACATTATGTTTCATTTCATCTTGCTCTAAGCATTCCTTAAAAAAAATAAAAGGAAAAATGGCGAAACTTTTTTTTATTAAAATAAGGATTAAAAATTTTTCAACCTTCTACTTAGAAGACGTATATTGAACAATATTCTTGTATATCATAAGAAGTGAGACAAAATACCTTTTTAAAATATATCAAGTTCATGATACGTTCGATATATTTGATAGTGTAAAAATTTTAGCTTTTTTATTGTTTCTAATATTTAGTTTAAAATGTTTATAATTATATAGTATTCAAACTTGAAATAATCAATGGAACTAAACGTTAAATAAAATGCATTTAATAATGTACTACGTTGCAAATACAAAGATTTAAAAACAAATATTTTTATTTAATAGAAAAGTTTCACAACATTATAAAATTTTTTTTTTCAAAACATAAATATATGTAAATCGATTGTGTAATTTTATAATACGGCTCAAGCCTATCGCACTACTTAAAAGTTACATAAAACATAAATTTTAGAAATTTTACAGCGCAAAAATGCTCATATTATTCCCTAAAACTATTGATTTACTATTTGGTTCATACTATTGGCTTGAAACTATTGGATTTACTATTGGTTAAAAATAGAGACAAATCATTAAAGTTCATAGGACGCTTGCACAATTAAAAAATAATTAGAGAGTCGAGAATTTCGAAAAAATATTTGTAAATGTAAGGTTTATGTACATTTTTTTCAAAACTTACGAATGTAATATATTCTGTTGAAGTTTGAGAATTACAACAATTTGACAAACGTTTAAGTGAAAAATCGATTTTCCAAGAGGGTTATTATACTGAGAAGATGAACCATATTCCGGAAAAAAAAATTTTCTTTACACGAATAAAATCATTACTTTAGCTTTTATCGACATAAACCGTTATTCATATCTTCTTCAGATGTGTTGAAAATCTTTCAATCCCTTTACTGCTCTGTATTGAGATCAAATGTGTTCAGATTACTTTGTAGGTAAATATGTTACATGTAAAATTATTTCATGCTTAAAAAGTTATTTCTCGTAACCCAACATATAACGCAAATAAAACAATAATTAAAATAATTAGTAACATTGAAAAACAAACTTACTTAAATACTTTTGTGCTATCTTATTTTTAATAATATAAACACATTTTTCCTACTGACAGTCCCAAAACCATTTGACGAATCTCAATTAATCTAAAGAACTACAAGATGACTGTTGAAATTATTCTCTGTGCATCTTAACATTAGTTACAAAGTATGGTGCAATATTGGAAATCAATTAAATAGCTGATTAGAAAAGCTGCAAAACAATATTTGCCTCTGATGTTCGAGAATTATTTTTGGTGTATAGTTAGTTTAGCGTCTATCTGAGCTATATTGCTGTTGCAATCGGTTGAATCGGGATTCGGTATTGTTGCTGCAAACTTCATATAATAGCCAATCTTAGCAAAATGCAGTAAATTGCATATTTTTGTCTCCTACCATTTTCCTGTAATTGATCTTTCAAATTGTGGGTCATTTTTCGAACACCCAACGCAAGTATTTAATTAATAATTTTTCTTCCTTTTTTTCATTTCTCCTAAAATATTATACCTCTATAACCTCTAAGCGTTTAAAATTCTAAGCATTTTTCATCTTTAGTTTATGGAAATGGGGAATTAATACATATAAAATACATCTCGAATTTCGCAGAAAAGGCAAAAAATTTGAGATCTCAAGATATACAGGTACTTTAAAAAACTTAAATTTAATTAAGAAATTACATTAAAAGTGCTTTAATTGTTTTCAGTAGCAAAATATAGACATTTCTTTAAATTAACTATGCCACATACATCTATTTACATAAAAATTTAATCTACATTTAACACTGAAAAAAAATTTACAAGATTTTTGACGTATAACCTTAATTGCTGCGATTATTCTACCTCTTTTACATTCATTTTCGATTCATCAATATGATCTTCAGCTTCTTCCTCTTCATCTGATATTTTGGCATTATCTATAATTTCCGAGTCTGTCAGTGTTTTGCATGTTGCCAGGCAGTTGTCCACTTCAAAATTAATGTCGACATTAAATCCAGCCTTCATTGCATTTCATTATGGCAAATCTGGCACTGCATTCAACGTTTGCAGTTTCTTCTTCTTTACTGATGCCTTCAACCTCTTATTCAGCATCTTCACAGCTATTCTTAAAAACCAGCTTTCTAAAACCATTTTGGATAGTTTTTAGACACATTTCTCCAGGCAAAACAGTAATTCTGATAGCATCTAACTTTTTTCATCGATGACATCTGCAAGCTTGCGTACAAACTGTTTTCTATAGTTTACTTTAAAACTCTTAATTATCCTTTGATCTATTGGTTGCAATTTTGAGAGGAAAATTTATTTCTATTATTAGTTTTCTTATCTATGTTGAAAAGCTAACCTCTAATAGTCACTACTCATTAAACCCTTGATTAATTCCAGAATCATCGTATTCCTTCCTAGTTAAGGAAGTGCAGAGAAAGTGATTGTAATTCCAAGAAACACCCCCAACCTGTTCATTCCTACTTTCTGTGGATTCACGAAATTTATCTCTGTCTGCGAGTTCTACTGATTAAGAAAGTTTTGACATTTGTGCTCTATTATTAGAAATTCGAGGAACGGAGGTTTTTAAAAAAACTTTTTCGACATAAACATGTAAAATGCATTGATTTTAGACAGTAGTAAAAGTAGGGAATTTTAGAAATTTCGAGATAAACAGGTTCAACTGTATATAAATATATATATATATATATATATATATATATATATATATATATATATATATATATATATATATATATATATATATATATATATATATATATATATATATATATATATATATATATATATATATATATATATATAGAGAGAGAGAGAGAGAGAGAGAGAGAGAGAGAAAATACATATTTTTTGGATATAATCGTGTCAGCTGATTACGAGATTATATATGTTCCTTATTTAATTCTATTTTCCAAATTTTTCAATAATTTTAAAAAAAATTGAGTATTTTTAAAAACATTTTTTTTAAATTTTTTTTTCTTCTCTTTTAAAAAAGTTAATACTTTATTACATCGTTGTAAACTTTTCATTGAAAAGAGATGTGCTTTTAAAAAATCATGTAAGGAATCCAAATAATCGATGTGTTTTTTTAAGTTTAAAGAGAGAAGCTTTGAAATATTCCAAAATCATTTTTTCTTAAGAACTTCACTTTAAAATGCGCAGAACCCAAGACGTGAGAAGAGCTGGAAATGATTGATCTGTTCACTTTTCAAAATTACTTTTACACTAGGATGAATTTAATACATAAACTTTTTATGAAGTTTAAATCTCAAAGAAATACCGAACGAGGTGACTGATACATTTCATTTCTAATCATTAATTCTTATTTAAATGCTTGTAATTTTCAAATGCATGCAGAAATAATTTTTCATAGTTATGCCAAATTGCACACAAAAGCAACTTTTTTGTTGCGATAGAACAAATACTTGAATTGGCCTAATTCGCGAGTAGAGATTTCATATCTAAAATTAGTTTTGTTTTTAAATCTTCATCTTTTAATGACGTATTTAGTCTACTTTTTGTGGAAATGTACAAGCGTAAAAGCGTAGTATATAACAGGTGGCGGCGTAAATATTATGAGAAACTTCTAGGGGATTTAATCTCGTAACTAGGATTAAAATTGCATAGGAACCCATGCCTGGAAATGTTGTCATACACGGTTAAGAGCCCTTACCTATTATTACCTGCTATAAAGCACATGAAAAATAATTCATAATAAAGAAGTGTCCTTAGCGGAGTGTGATGACATTTTAGGGTGATGATGTTCTTTCCAAAATAGTATTATAATTTTCAGTATAATCCAGCAGAAAATTTTTTGAAAAAAAAAAGGTTTTAAATGATTAGCAAATAGATAATGCAAGTCTGAAACAATGCTAATTATAATAATGTTGAATTTAATCATGCTAGTTTACACACAATGAGTTTTGTATTAAACTTGAGTAAATAACTCTTTTATATCAGATTGGATATAAAAACATTACCCAATATCACTAAAAATGTATTTGAGAAACGTAAAATGTTTAAAAAAATGTTTTAGAACGAAAGGATAAAAAAGTTTGAAAGCATGATTTCCAAAACAAAAAAAGGTATAAAATTATAATAATTATTTTTTTTGCAAAAGGTTTATGCGTGCTTTTATTTAATATTTAAATAAAATAGTATTGTGTGGCATAGTAGCATTTCTTCATCGTAGGAAAAATGATTAACAAGTCAACCTTAATATGTCGATCAAAGGAAATCGCAAATTCAACTTTGGCTTGCTATCTGGTCTAACTTCCCTAGAAATGTATCGCATCATCTACGTGACCCCCCTGTTATTTATATATACATATATAACGCTTTTGAACTTGTACATTTCGACAAAAAATCGACTAAAAATGTCTTTAAAGTAAGCGCAGTTTGGGGAGAGAAAGCGACTGGAGATTTGAAATCAGCGATATGAAGTATCTAGGATCTGCTAAAAATTCTCGTGTACTGAGAGCATTTTCACTGAGGTAAAATAATTTTAATTATGGTAAACAACCTGCAGCAGTCTGTCCATCCAATTAAATGTAAAGTTTACGGTAAGGAGCATTTTTCATTTTTACTACAGAACAGCTTGCAACTAGTACGGTTGAAAATCAGTCAGTACAAAATTATGCGGTATTAACGATTTATAACTAGCATTGTTTTAAAATCGTTAAAAGAAGTTTAATTGGATATTGGAGTAAGTTTACCATCTTTACGGTGCTGCCATCAGTGTGTAATTGATAGTAACGTATGCTAATAGCCCTAAGTCATAATGGGGTAAGCAGAATAATCTTCTTGGGGAAGGGATTCAAGGAAACATTGTAGTGTAAACGCTAGGATTCGAACCCGTATTCGGTCAGTTATGAGAATAACAGATTTGTCCTCCCGGCTATTATACGCACCCATCTACAATGGACTGGGTTGCTTCATTATGTGCATCGAGTTGGTGCCATGAAATTCTAGTTGTTTAACCGTATTAGGTGAAAGCAGTTAATAAACGGTTTTTCTCACATTTAACAGTTTGGATATCATCTAATTTATGGTTCTCTGACTGTTTTGTTTAAATATGAAAAATCATAATTAAAAAAATTGTTATTTAACTGTTATTGAGCAATTTCTAAAAGTGTGCAAGAGAAAATTAAAAAGAATGTTTCCTTGTATTATTGATTTTTATGCAATTTTCTTTTATAATAAATATTAAAAAAAATTGCATTTGAATACCAAAATGGAATCAAATATCAAAGGTAATCGAATGAATTGTTCTTACCATATAACTGCTATGCGAATATTTTGATTAATGTTTAGGTTGCAATTTATCCTTGATCAGCAAAAATAGCAGTACACTTATCTATGTTGTATGCGTCGGTGAAGATTTATGCAATTAATTAGACCTTTTACAAGGAATTATGGCAAATTATCACAACTATTTGATTTTACAACATTGGATGCGTGTTCAGAATGACTTAGTGATCTAAAAGTTCATTATTGATGCTTCACATTAAAGAATGAATGACTAAATTCTGATACCTTATTCAACATTTAATATTATGACTAGTAAAGAATTGTTGCTCATTAGAAATTGCATAGTTGTATATGCGTAAAGTGCTAATTAGAAGATAGTCATAGTGGAATAAATAAAGATAAGAATATTTAAGAGGTTTTGGAAAAAAATATGCGTTCTAGTTTCCTACAACTGAAAACAAAATATTAAAAAAATGGAAGAGAATAATCTAAATGAAAGGTAAATAATGTTGAAAAAGTCAGCCAGCAAGAATTCTTTTATTTGCCATATAAAAATAGTTTTTATTGTTATTACTTTTTTCTCAACTAACACATTGTATAATATTTTTTTTAATGTGATCAATTAATAATAAAATGTTCGACAAATGCTGCAAAGCTTGCAGGAAGATTTTTTATATTGCCATCATGACCTTAGTAATTAAAAAAGTATTCTTTAGTGGAAAAATTAAAAATATTGAAGATATAAAAAATGTGAATCTGGGAATGTAACATTAGAAAAATAGTAAAGCAGCAAGTTTTATTTCATACTAGCTGAATATCCATTCTTTGTAAAGGGCGAATAATAAAAAAAGAAAAATCAATAAATTAATGCTGAACGACACTACGAAATCATGCACAAAACTGAGACGTATTTTACCGACACAATTAATAAAGCTGAAATAATTTCATTTATTTATTTATTAATTGTTGCTCTTCACTGTGGACTTACGTTATTAAATTAAGAAAAACGCGTTTTTTTATAGTTTATCCAATCAGAATAAAGATTAACTATATTCAGCATCACTTGGCATCACACTATTGCTCGCGGCAAACACGCAAGTCAAAATTTACCACTAGCAGTAATTTTCTCCCCTACTTATCCTTTTTGAAGACTCGTAAAGCAGCTATTTTTACAATATCTTTATCGTAAGTTCTCAGTATTGGTACAGTTTTAATAATTACCAAAAATAAAGGAACAATACGTACATTTATAATAGTAGATTTGAACTGGCTCCTATTACCTAATATTATTTTGTATTTATATATATATATATATATATATATATATATATATATATATATATATATATATATATATATATATATATATATATATATATATATATATATATATATATATATATATATATATATATATATATATATATGTAATACAAAAATTAAATACTTTTGTATTAATTAAAGCATTAAAACTTCATTCGTTTTCATAAAATATATTTGGTAAAGGATAAGGGTAGAAATTCTATTTTGGGACTTCAAGGCTAAAAACATGCCAATGAATAATAATTAGATTTATATTTCAAAAGAGAAGTTATTTTAAGATCTTTCACTTCCATATAACGAAAGATTAAACAATTTTCCATGAGTAATAAATAATTTCGATGAGGCGTAAGAATACAGAAAAGGCAATAATGACGGGCCTCTTCACAACTTTTAATCATCCTATAAAACGCAGGAGCAATGTTTTTGCGTAGCTTTTTGGTGTATAATGTTTACCAACTAAACTCCGTCGGATCTGACTGGAACTTTGTCCCCCCTCTCCAGCCGGGAGAGCGGGGATGTGACTTCGACTTCACGATCTATTAGTAAATAAAATCTTGTGCACAACATGTTCTCATTATTCCAGTTTTCTTGACTTATAAATCCACCAAAATATCGGGGTTGTTGTCCTTATATATATATATATATATATATATATATATATATTATTTATTTCTCCGTTAAATTTACTTTTTAAGTCATAGCTTATTTTTAGTTTCAATTAATTCACATTACCAACATTAATTAAACATCATCGGCCTCAATAATAGTAGGGCGATTTTTATATTACTTCTAACCGAATTTGTACCACTTTTTCATTAATTTTGCCCTTAATATTTTTTTAATAAAATATATTTTTTTATTTCGATTATCGTTGATTTTAAATTATTTAACCCCTTAGCAATAAGTTAATTTTCAAGAAAACGGTTATGAAAATGCCTATTTTTTTGGTTTTTGTATTTGTATTACGTATTTGATTAGTGCTGCAACTAGTTTAAAATAAACTAATTATCCACAATTATCTTAAAAATATCCTGGTACTGCCCTCAAGTGTGAAACGTTTGATTCTGACGTTTATCATTGAGTCTGACGTTTATCGTTCAGGTCTGACGTTTATCATTGAATTCATCTGATTAAAAAATATTAAATATGAAATGAAGTTTTCATCAAATAGAGCTATAAGCTAGTAAGCCTTGATAATGTGTTATCTTTGAAATATTTATAAAAACAAAACCATCTATAGAGATGTCCAAGCCACTGACTGAACTACATCCCTAGATAGAATAAATCAATCAATCATCGTAATTTTGTGGCTGTGAATGCTAACTAGCTATTTTCACTATTGCTGTTAGACTATAAGCATTCCCATCTCATTAAAAACGTGTATTGCTATCTGTCTGATTGATTATTGGCAGATTGCCTGTTGAAAAATAAATGAAGTGAATCCATCTTAGACACTTCTATAGTTTAGCTTAAAACACTGACTAACGCTCTGTCAAATGGCTCTCTCAAATGAATGAATTTTAGGATCGAGGTCAAAAATTGTCCCTTGCAGTCGCTCTCCAAAATTCAGGACGATAAAACATACGGTTTTGAAGATATTAAAGAGAGAGAGAGAGAGACTTTCCCTTTTATTATTATAGATTTAAATTGTTTATGATTTCAGTTTTGGCGTATAAACAAAATATATTGAGGAAAAAAGATCAAATTAAAAAAAGATGGTTTATATGTAATAAAGCTAACCTGATATATTATGGTTATAATATAACTGTTGAATTAATTTAAAGGTCTGAATTTCATACGGAATTACTTTAAAACGTAAAATAAACTTACAAGGTTAAGTTAAAGGAATCTTGGCAATTTTATATATTTTAGCACACTCGCAAAAATAAACATAAACTACAAAAAATATGTATTATACTTTCAAATTCTACAGCAGCGTAAATGGTAAAAACATTCTTTCATGTTCAGTAATAAGATCCCCAAGATTCAACAAATCCTATTATATCCTTCGAGAGATAAAAGAATCAAAATATTATTTAGAGTTCAGTAATAAATACCTCAAAACATAATTAATCCAAATGTATACCTAAAAAGACAAATCTTAATTAATATTGAAATATTTTGAGGAAACATTTTTAAATAACATTTAAATTCATCGAAGACCTGAAACTTAAACTGATTACATTTTAAGCATGTGGGAGACCTCCAAGAAAAATGAATTGAGAAGAGAAAATTCTTTTAGATGCATTACGTGGATTTCCAGTTTAGAATACAAGGAGAAGGGAAATAAGATGTTGAGAAAATGGATGGACTACATTTTTATGGGAATAAATCTACTTTAAATTCTGAACTATTTCTCTAAGAATACAAAATCTGACAGTCCATTTTGCTTTCTTCACATTTTGACTTTCTAAAAGAGTTAAGGTCGAAATTGAATTTTTTAAGCAAAAGGAAAAAAAAAAGAATTTATTTCTCTTTGGTTTTGTAAACAGATCTTGAGGAAAATGTTTTTTGAGTTTTTGGACTCAATTGATTCTTTCGGTTGGTCAAGAAGATTACAAAATATAGTTATTGGAAAAATCAGCATAATTAATATAATATGCAATTACAAAGTAAATGTGAAGTTAGGAAGAAGTTAAAAAATGGTTAATTGATTAGTTTTTTTGTTCGAAAGTTCCTTTAATAACGGTAATTTAATAATTGGAGAATACGCAATGATATATTAAAATTCAGTGAATGAAATGAAAAAGTGAGTATTTTAAAACACTGTAAAAAAATCCAGATTAGATTGCGGTATTAAGTATCGGCACTTTAGGAGCTCAATGATTAAAATCCATTTTACCGTAAAATATTATACCGTTATTTTATAGTAATTTTATGGTAATAGAAATTTTATAGAAATATTTATTTAATAAGCGTGATTCAGTGATTTTGTGGTTATTTTTAATGTAAAAATTAAGTGTAATCAAGGTACACATGTGTTACTGTGTAATTCAGGTATAGATTTTTTGTTTCGTATCATGTTACCGTAAAAATGGATTTTAAAAAAGTACTGCTATCCTGAGTGTCAGGACTTTTTACCATAATTTGATCAGGAATTTTTCCGGAGCAGTGTATTTCAGATATAATGATTGAATGCATCAGTAAACTATTTTAAGCATGAAATGAAAATATAATTTTAATGAAAAATATAAATCTTCCTTCTCCAAATAAACATACTTTCTTGTTGTTGACGAATTTGAGTTTTGGAACTTCAAAATATCGGGGGTAATCGTAACCTGAAATGTATAATCCCTTTAGCTTAAGGAAGAGAACGGAGGATAATCCTACTTCTTTTTGCATTAAATAGTACCAAAATGTAGTATATTTTAAAATTCCATCTTATAAAGAACTATTTGTCCAATTAAGCTTAAATTTTATATTTTGCCATTTCAAAGTACACAAATTGCTGAGGAAACATTAATAAAACTTGCATAAATTATAATTGAAATGTTTTGACTGTCCTTCGAAACAAATAATAAAATATAATAATCAATTACAGAAGTTTACTTCTTCCGTAAAGTTATCTTTAGAAAAAAATACTGTAAATGTTTTACATTAAAAAACTATTTTATTTACTTAAACATTTGCAGAGATATGGTGAAATTCACAAAAAAAAGTGTTTAAAAGGTCGAAATCTCTGAGTACTTTTCTACCTAAAATATACGGACAATATTTTTCAGAATGCGGCTTTCCTCAATACTTTGAGATTCAAGAATTTAAGTTCGTTGATATGCTAAAATGAATTACAAAAAACTATATTGCTTTTATTTTGCCCTTTGGAGGGTTAGAAAAATATAAAACATGGAAAATTTTAATTATGATATTTTGTATTAAAAAACAAGAAAATCGCTAAGCACAGCTATTACACTGTTAGAAATTTCTCGGAAAAAATGGTTAAACAACAATTTATTGAATGGTTATTTTACCATATTATATCGAAACTGTCAAATGACCATAAATAAAATGGTAATCAAACTGTTAAGTTTGAGAAAGACTGTTTATTAACTTCTTTTACTTAATACTGTTAAACAACCAGAATTTTATGGCACCAACTAGAACCACCTAATGAAGCTACTTAGTTCCTTGAAAGTGCGTACATATCATAGCCGAGAGGGCATATCTGTCAATCTCATGACCGTCAGAACTGGAGTTCGAGTCCTAGTGTTGACACCATAATATCCCTTCAACACATGAAGAATTTCCAGCATCCGGCACTCTCCAATACCCATTACCTTACGAAAAGCCGAACTCCTATGTCTAGTTAAATAATTCCTTTTTTTTACGTTTTTGAGTAATGCTAGTTGTAAATGGGTAAAAAACCATCCTGGTATTCATGGTTTTATAACCATACTTTTTGAAAATGATTTCAACACCATAAAGGAAAATAATGCTCTTTACCATAAACTTTACGGTTAATAGGATGGACAGACAGCTGCCAGTTATTTTACCATAATTTTTGAAAGAAAATTTTAACACTGTGGAAAGAACTGAAGCAGTACAAAATAAACTTAACACTCTTAATTTACTCTGAAATATTATAACTTAATACGCTTAATATCACTGCGTTATTATAATTTATCGGCTTCTTGAAACATAATAATTTTTCTTTACTTGTTTTTTCAAGCCACGTATTTTATTGGTTGACGGTATAATTTTTCGGTGGATCACGATTTCGATCTCCAAAGTGTCTATCATTAAATTTTTCTAAATACATTAAAATATTAGTTCAATAAACTATAAAATAATAGATTTTTTATATTTTGATTTTGGAAAGTAGAAAAAGTTTTTTTTTTCTTTAAAGAAAGGAAACTTAGTTGAGTATTTTGATTAAAAAAAATAAAACACTATTTAAAGCTCATCGAAAAAAATTAAAACCGAAAAACAAATCTTAATACTTTTATATTTTTCTGAAAGAGCATTTATTAAAGCCCATTTCATCAAAATTTTATTGTAATATTTTCATGGCTTCATACCTCACTTAATAGAAATATTTTCCAATTCAAAAAAAAAAAATGAAGTAGTCATTGTTTTATATTAATGCGCTATTTCACAAAAGATGAAAATAGAATAGCTAGCTATATTCTTGCAAAATACTTTTATAAATTTGAATAAAGAGCTTTCTTTAATGCAATCTCTGAAATCACCGATTGAAGTTTTATTGATTGTCGCTCATCATTTCGCAGTGGATCACGATTTCTTTCAGCGAAATATATGTTATTAAACTTTATTTAAATAAAATTGTTTGCAAAAATTATTTTTCAATGAAGTGTAAATTTGATGTTTTTAGCAACTTTTACTGAGAATTAATCGAAAGTAAAAACATTTTCAACGTTGTGGAAACTTTTTTGTGGGTTTTGATTTACAAAATTGGTAAAAAAAAAAAAACGCTATTGTAAGCTAAGCATAACAAATTAATAAATTTAAAACGAATTTAATGCTTTAATTTTTCTCTGAAAGTGTATTACTTATTGCACATTATTTAATTACGAATTTAATATAATTTTTTCACACTTCAGTAAATTATAATTAAAAATACGTTTCAATGAACTTATAACAAAGAAATAAGTTTCAATGAACTTATAACAAAAAAATAAGTTTCAATGGCCTATAAATATATAGCTTGAAACAACCTTAATTTTGAATTTATGAAAGTAAAAACATTTTCAACTATGCTGAAACATATTTAAGCTTTTGATACACAAAATAAATAAAAAAAATCGTTTAACGTAAACATAACAAATCAAGACATTTAAAACAAAATTTAATGCTTTAATTTTTTTCTGAAAGAGTATTATTTAATGCACATTATTTTATCACAAATTTAATATAATTTTTTCCCACTTTAGTAAATTATATTTAAAAATACGCTTCAATGAACAAAAAAATAAGTTTCAATGGCCTATAAATATATAGTTTGAAACAACCTTAATTTTGAATTTATGAAAGTAAAAACATTTTCAACTATGCTGAAAAACATATTTAAGTTTTTGATATACAAAATAAATAAATCGTTTAACGTAAACATAACAAATCAAGACATTTAAAACAAATTTTAATGCTTTAATTTTTCTCTGAAACACTATTATTTAATGCACATTTATCACAAAATTAATATTATTGCTTCATACCACAAAACCTAACGATTATTTTTACTCACAAAGAAACGACCCTTTAAAAAAAAAACTATTGCTTTAATTTAGTGTGCTCTTCCATTAAAAAAAAAAAGTAGTCAACCATTTCCTGCGAAATACCTTGACAACTTCGATCATAGCTCTCTTATCACTAGCAAGCAAGTTTGAAATCACCATCCAAAATTCTTTCTTGTTATCCTAGACCACAAATTCCAATGATTGGGGGGTTATAATTCTACCGAGGATCACGATTATCGTTCTCCGAAATGCCCTTCATTAAACTTTACGTTCTGCTCTTAGATTTTATAGTCCAAAACTGGACATATATTTAGCTTCAAAACGGTCCAATATATTTGCCTCGGAACACGCAAATTTGATGGAATCAATAATTTTTGATGACTACGATTTTCAGTCAGGAAAATGAAGTGTTAAAATAAGTGTTGAAAGATATATTTAGTAATTTGGTTTATGTTTGGGAATTTGAGGTTATATTTAATGCTTCCTTTTCATGATTTGGAAATTAAGTGAAATATTTTTGTTGTGTTTTTAGAATTAAATATAACTTACCTCACAATTGTAAATTGCTGTTGAAACTTTTTCATATGCTTTATTAATTTCATGCAATTAATGAATATAAAAGATTATTTTTAATGTAGAAAAATAATCTAATTGATCTGGAAGATAAGAAAAAAGTAAATGGAAATGTTTTGGTCATGTTCTACGCATTTCTGAAAAATTTAAAGTAAAACAAGTTTCTGATTGGAAACCTCAGGGCAATAGGAAAAGAGAAAGACATAAAAATACTTGGCGTAAGAATATTGTAAAAGTATTAATAACAATACGAGAGACTTAGAGAGTGTCAGAATATATGTCCCCAAATAGAATGAGATGGAAAGATGTGATAGAAGCCCTATGCCCAATTTGAATTATAAAGGAATGTGTATGTATGTATACTAAAAAATAAAATTTGGCTCAAATTTTGCTAATAGCTTTTTCAAGTGAAGCAAAAAGGAAGTGGTTTTTTGTACTCGTTAAAATGGTAACTATAGAGTATATCACTTAAAAAAAACACAAGGTTTTTTTTGTGGTGAGAGAACTGTATTATTAAAGTAACGCAAGCTATGTTTTATTTTGTTTTAAATCAAAGGAAACATTATTTTAATAATAATTTTATAGTTAAAAGAAACGTCATACTTTGTATAATGAAGTTTTTGAAAACCTTAACAATTTTCTTCCCCTTTTAATTTCAGAAACATCTAAATTTGAATAAAATTTTGAATTATGTACAAAATATTATCCCTTTATAATTTTATTTATAAGTTTACGAAACATATTTTAAAATAATAAGTTTAATTTAATGTCCAAAATCTTAATTGGAAATTCAATATCATATTTAATTTGAATTTTTCCCCTCCGTTAATTCCTGCGTATATCTCCCGTTTCAATATAATAATGGTGTTTTAATTTCCTTTAAATGACAACAACTATAATATTTTCCTCGCAAATGGTACACTAATCCATGGCATAAAAATATGTGTATAGGGTTAGTAGAATCTACATTAAATCATTTTGTCTATATAGATATAGATGATAAAAGAAATCTTATCTAATGGAGATTAAAAAATTTTGTCAAGTGAATAGCAAGGTAGTTAATAACCAATGACAAGCAAAGGTTTTGGTTATGGTAATCTATATAACCTGGCATTTTTCCTAAGCAACATGAAATATACTAATTTTCAAAACGTTCTAAAAACTAAATTACTGCCATTTTCTCGTGTATTAAGCTGGATTTTGGATGCCAAGTCCAAGTTGGATACCAGGTTCAGTAAGGCAACGGCTCCCTTCTCCACTCACACTTGTCACGGGTTTGGTTTTTCGAAAGAACTCGAATGTCTTGGAATGACCGGCCTTTCCTTAGACCACAATCCCCAAGCAAAATCACAATTTTCATATGAATTTGAGTAGTATGAATTTCATTTTTCGTTGAATTTCTTTGCATCCAGTTATAGAACAAAATGCTTTATTTCATTTGGGCCCACTGTATTAAATTGAAAAGAAATTATATAATTATTTCCAATACAATTTTGTGTTTAGGCTAATATCTCAAAAAAATTTCGTTAGAAAATTCGTTGAATTAATAATTTAAAAATTTTTAGAATTTTTATTGCACATCCAGCATTTTTATCAAAACAAAAAAGACTTCATTTTCATCAGAACGTCTTGCAGCGACAAATACAATGTTTCTTTCTTAGTAAGAGGAAACTCCCAGTTTTTCCAATCTTATATCTTTTTTACTTCAAATATCTGGACTAAAATGCTTGAAGTTTAATTTTAATTTTTTTTCCTAATAATGGAAGTTCACATTCGAAAAATAAACTATAAAGATATATTCCGTGCCGCTGAATAAGAAGAAAATTAAGTCTGCTTTGGGACCAAGTATAAGGATATACCTTGAAACTCTATTTCTGCTGTTTTTATCCCAACATAACTAATTTATTCCAGCTTGACATGTTTTTATTATACTTTAAATTGAAAAATAATAATAAAAAAAAGGCTCCGTCTAAGTAAAGTCTTGAGAAATTTTTTCCCCGAAACTCGTATTTTTAGAAAATGAAATTAAACGTCTCTCTTGCGCTCTGTTATTCGACTATTTATTTATTTAAACGGGATGGGAGAATTTAATTAGTTTCTTTTTCTTGATACGCTTAAAATGATTTAATGCAAAAAATACGAATTAAGTTTGGTTTAGATAAGAATTTTATTCTATTACGAACTCGTAACCTACTAATTGCTTTTAATCTTACAATAAATTGAAGAAAAAAGTGCTTTTTAATGAATTTTATAAAATGCAAAAATAAAATAGTGAAATCGTCCAGAAAGTCGATCTATAAAGTTATGGCTTAAATATTATTTCTCTTAAAACTTAATATAAATACATTATTTGACCATTAAAAGTAGATAATGTATTGTGAGTTTTTCTTAAAAACGTCTTGCAGCAGAAATTTTTAAAAGTTGCAATAAATTCTATAACCTCTATAAGAGAATATGAATACGTCGATCCTTGAAATGCTCTTAGCATTATTAGTACTAAAATACTTTTTACAGTATTTCTCCAGTAAAGTTGTCATTAATTATTTGACATTTATCAGAAAATTCCAATGTGAATACGCCGGTTCTTTAAATGATTTCCACAATAGGAGTAAGTTTTCATTAATTCTTGGACATCTATCACAGAATCTCAATGCGGATACTTTGATAAATGCAATCTACAGTATCAGTACTAGAATACTTTTTACAGTATTTCTGGAGTATCAGTAAGTTGTCTTTGATTTACTGATATCTATATGAGAATCCCTATAAGAATACTCCAATTTTTAATTTTTCTTTACCGTATCGGTACTGAATTTTTTTTACAGTAGTTTTACAGTATCAGCGAGTTATCATTAATTCTTTGACATCTATCAGAGAATCTCTGTATGGATACGTTGATTCTGAAAATAACTTCTATAATATCAGTACTAAAATTCCTTTTACAGTATCAGTAATTTATCATTAATTCCTGGACATCCATCAGAAAATCTGTATACGAGTATGGATATGTAAATTTTTAAAACACTTTTCTACTGTTTATTTTATTTTTTTAACCAGTATAATCAGGTTGAATTAAGGTTTTTAGTGTAATCTTAAGCATTTGTTTGCTTATTTTTTGAGTAAAAATAAAGAAATACTCTAAAAGTATGAATAAACAACTAGAATATTCAGATAATAAATTGAAAAACTTACGATTCTAACACATCATTTTCCCAAAAATAATGCATCAGCTGATTTAAGACTTTCAAATAAGAAATAAATTACTTGAAATCTTTAAAATCTTTCAAGAAGCGTAATTTACTTTCATTACATTTTTGAATGAAACAATTGCGTGATTTTTAGTCATAGAAACCATGATTTTCGACTGTTTATTATTACACTGTCAGAATTATTATTCTAAAATTATGGTAAAATAACAGGCAAAGATCAGTCCATTCAATTCACAGTAAAATTGGCGTTAAAGAAATTTTTTTAAATCTTGATACCCTTTACAACTAGCAAGGTTTTAAAACCGTAAAGAAGAAATATAACTGAACGATGAAACTTAAATTTTTGTTAGGTAATGGGCTATTGGAGTTAGGTTGCATCGAGTTAGTATTGTGCTATCAACGCTGGGACCCAAGCCCCCGTTTTGTAGGTCATGAGATTAACAGATTAACCAGCATGTCTGTAATATGTACCCGATGCAAGGAATTAAGTGGCTTCATTAGGGCGGTCTAGCTGATGGAATAAAATCTGGTTGTTTAACTATATTAGGTAGAAACAGTTAATAAGCGTTTTTTTTTTTTTTTTTTTTTTTTTTTTTTTACAATCAAAAGTTTGAACATCAACTTATTTATGGCTATTTCACTGCTTTGTTTGAATGTGGTAAAAAAAAACAATTAAATAAATTGTTATCTAACCATTATATTGAGATATTTCCAACAGCGTGTAAATAATATAACGAACAACAATGAACAAATCCATGACTTTTAATAACACTTTTTAAATAATTATTTTTGAAACTAAAAGTATTGAAATACAAAAATATAATCTTTTCAAAAACGACACATGCTTTATCCAAAATTTAAATGCTTTATAATTAAAAATTATTAAATTATATATTTTAATTGAAATAATTAATCAAAAATGTCAAAATAGTTTTTTTCTACCATTCAATAATTTATTTTAACTTTCAATATTTTCTTTTTACAATTTTCAATAATAGTTTTATCAGGGATTGTAAAGTTTTTTTATTATGTTAAGGAAGTATATACGCGAAATATTGCTTTAATAGAATCCTTTTTTTTAAAATTAAATACCTGAACACAGATTACTGTACATTGTACCCTTTAATGCATTTTAGCACAAGAAACAGTTTCAAAAGTTTTATTGCACTTGTACATGCTATGAAACACTATACTGCGCATCCTATACAACTAGCATTCATATGATTAATTATATAGGCCAATAAAAATAGCTAAAAAATGGTATTTACGCCGGAAAAAGTAAGAGTTCGTACTAAATACAAATTTATAAACAAATATATATTGTTATTCATGTTTTTTTTTATTTTCTAAAAACAATTCATTCAAAACTCATTTGTTTTCGAAATTGATTTTCAGGATTTAAGCATTTATTTGAAGTAGCTTTACCCACTCAGCAAAACATTAATTTTGATTACAACAAAGAAAACTACAATTTTCTCCTGGATTCTTTTTGATTGGCTTAAAGGAAATCAATGCTTTTTCTTCCGTGATAAATGATTTAGTTTGTGGTTTTGATTTTACGCTTTAAACTTTCTGTTTCTTTACACTTAATGATTTTGCCTTCCAACTATTATGATTGATTATAGGTGTTTGAAGTACATCATGCCTTAATGAAGTTTATTGCTGAAAGTTGCGTTTATTCTGAAAGGCAACTTAATTCACTGAAACGAATTTTTTTAAGGCATATTTTCGATGTACAAAAAATAGTTTTGAGCAATATTCCGCATTTTTTCATAATTTTTCATTAATGTTGCTAGATCTTATACACACACATATATATAGTCACATATATATGCATAGATACTATATATACACACACACATATATATATATATATATATATATATATATATATATATTGTATCTATATATATTACAAGTATTGTATATATATATATTATAGTCACATAAGGAAAAGTTTTGAAGTTATTAAATGAAAATAATATTAAGATTTTATTTTCATTTGTTTTTAAATTTTTGAAAAATTATTTAGTCATGGCATTCTGAACATTACTCACAAATACGCATTGATTTTTAAATAATAGTTTTATTCCAAAATCGTTGGCAAAATTGTTACGATAATTTCTTTGCTTTGAGTCAAGACAATCGATTCCATTCTTTTAGAAATCGGTGGGTTGCTAAATAATCCACAAATTTACCCTTTCTGGCTTTTAATCATCTGAATACATTTAATGTCCACAGTTTATCTTTTATAGGTTGACGAAAAATGTGGAAGTCACTAGAGTTGATAATAGCCGCAAGCACTGTAAAAAATCCAGTCTCAAATTACAGTATAAAATATTTTGGCTGCATCATCCGTAATATCTGTTTTACCTTAAAATATTATGTCATAATTTTCATAATAATATTTATTTAATTCGAAACAATCAGTGATTTTGCTGTTATAACTGTAAAGAGTACGGTACATCTGATGTTTTCTTTCGTAACATGTTCCGGTAAAAATGGATTTTACAGTAAAAAGTACCGAACCGTAATTTGATCCAGAATTTCTTTAAATGAATGATAATAGCACGAACGAAACTATTTTCACGGCTGACCTAAGAACGAATTTCTTCCTTTGTATTTTGTCTGTTTTTCAGGATTAGCGTAATTATATCAGGCAAAAAGGCCGAGTGGACCTGTCTCGTGCTTCGTCTTGCAGTGGAATTTCTTGTCAGAGACATGTAGTGTTCCCCATATAAAACAGACATGTAAAGCAGTATTTAAGTCGAAACAAAGCCCCCAGCTACTTAGAAACGACCTGAGAATTTCCCTCCTTCTTTGCATGCCTCCAAATTGACCGTTCCTTTACCGCGTGAATACATTTTCCTCTGCGCCCTTCTCTAAAGAGTACAGAAATAACTATCACATAGACCAGTACATTTTATTATGCACTTCTCCCACCCAACATTTGAGGGCAGCATTAATATGTTATGTTGCCCGATTAGGTCAAAGGGGGAGGTGTGAGGGGGTGTTTTGACTGCCCTTTATAAAATTTAAAGCTCAGTCATTAAAATAGGACAATTATTTTTCTATTTGTTGGGAAGGAAAGGAAAATACCGATTATTGAATGGGTAACAATTTGCATGAACGGAAAAAGTGTCTGTTAAAATTAGTTGAGAAAACAATTATTCATTTTCCTGGTTATGGAACCGTAAAGTTTAATAAAACTAAACCTATTAGCAAAAATGTGTTAACAGAAGATAAATGCTCCATGCGTAAAAAAATGTCAGTAAAAATTGAAACTATTACTAGAAATTTAGTCTTAATTTAAAATGGGGTAGGAGTTTTACTGAGTAAGTTGAATTTCGATTTTTTCCCAATTTTTTAAGAAATATTGGTTATATTCAATAATTAGGTAATCTAAAATAGAAAATAAGGATGTAATATTAAAAATATTGGAACAAGGGGAAATAACGAGATTGCGAAAAATACTTCTTTGAATACCATTTGCAGATATAAATGGCACTCTAAATAAATAAGTTTTGTGCACATTGTATATCGTTGTGATTATACATTATTTGCAATTTAGAATCGCCAATCTACACTGTAAAAAAATTCGGATCAAATTACTGAAAAAGTACTGGCATACTGAGTGCAGCATCAGTAAAATCTATTTTACCGTAAAATTTAGTTACGCATTAAAATATTGTTCTATAATTTTGATAGTCATATTTATTTAGTTACATTTACTAAGCGATTTTACAGATATTACTGTAAAAATTACGGTATGTCGGATTTTTTGATCCATAAAATTTTATAGTGACAAAAATCAATTTTATTTTTAAAAGTACCAGCACCCTGAGTGCTAGTACTTTTTTTATCAAAATTTGATCTGGAATTTTTTGCAGTGTAAAAAGTATATTTAAAACAATCTGTTTCTCAAAAAATAATAACTTTTAAGAATATTTAAGGAGACTTATGAAAATACAAAGTAAGTATGAATATATTAACTTTAAAAATTGTATATTTATACATTTCTGGTAAAAAAACAATAATAATTATGGTTAATTAAGCCAAACGTTATTTAAACCAATCATTTGGTAATATTTCAGTTTATATGTAAACGGTTTATCAAAAATTCTGGTTTTCAAAACAATAGTTCTTATGCATATTCTGATATATTCTGATAAAGTTACCAAATTTTACCACATTTACCAGAGTTTATCACACATTATAAAACAATATTTTATTATTATTATTATTACTAAATCATTACCAAAACACCTCGGTAAAAATTACCGAACTTTTGAGAGTTCCCATAAAGCAAGAAACGCGGTACATTTTATCATTATTCTGTTAGTTTAGATCATGCTTTTTTTTCTCAGTGCACGAAAATAATTTTAGTCTTAAAATAATAAAAGAGCTTTTTCAAATTTATGTTAGTTAAGTTTATGCATTTTTTATTTTGTACATTAATTTATGTGGATAATAAATGTTTACACCATAAATTACTCCATGGTGTAAACAGTAAACCGTGTTTAGGTTTAATAATTTTATATCACCTTAGTCATCTTTAATCAAAGCCGAAACTTTTATTCTTTAAAAGGTATTATAATACTTCAGAAAAGTATCGTAATAATTAAAACTCCTGAATGTCTATAAAACATATTATTTTGACATTGCATATCACTGTGGGCCAAAAGATCATGATCTTTGGCTAAAAGTAAAATTAAATTTTCAACTAAAATATGTGTAGGTAGTTTTAATATAGTCCAATTTAAGTATTCATATTCATTACAAACATTATAATTTACTTTTTGGACCGACGAGAGTACAATGTAACGAAAAATATGCCAAAATTTTTTTTTTCAAATGTAACTTTTAAATTTTTATATCAGAAATATATATATAGGAATTTCACCTTACTGTTACATTTTTATCAGAGTAAATAGTCTGAAATTATAGTGAAATTTTTCTATTTGTTGGATTAGTTAATACTCTTGACAAACTTATAGCTTATATCTTATCATTTGACATTTTACAATGTTTGAATGACTTTCGAAACTTAGTTCCAAAAAGTTCCACGAGGTAATTAACTAAACTTTATTTGTTGTCCTCCTTGATGTTTCTTCTTTCGAAAAAACCTGCCCCATTTTGCCCGTATTGCAAATGTGGACATAAATACACCGAAAAGCAAAAATTATGTTCTAATTTCATGTTTTCGCACTATTTTGTAATTAATTCGCTCTATTTTGTAATATTACTTCGGAAATATAATTTGCTTTTCATTTTTAATATAAAATTACGAAAATTATTATTTTTTTATTGCTATAATTATTTAAACGTACTATATTCTTTTTTTTATTTTTGCTCACCATATTTAACCTGCCATTTTTTTGGGGGGTATTTTTAGTGCATTTCAAAATTTTAACTATGAATTCAATTTACCTGTACATAAAAACCCCCAAATTTTGAAACAAATTTTATCGAAATACTAATTTCGGCCACGAAACCATGGATGCTGGCCCACTGCACATATAAAACATATCATTTATTTTATCTTATATTGAGTTAAGATGCGAATGATATTTTTCTTCATCTCGAAAATGCTGTATAAACATTTTATTTAAAAAATGTCCACAACAAAGGAAAATTTATGCTATCGAATTTAATGTTTTGTTATTCTACACAAGCGGAATCACCACTGATATATATATAATTTGATATTTTCCATTAATGAAATGTTATTTTCACGCCTTCGAAATACTTTAAGGTTCAACATAATTGATCACATTGTTACGATACGTGAGTTTAAGATTAGAATAGCTTCCCTATTTATTTAGATCCTTTATAAAAACATTATTTCTTGTTTTTTGTAGAAGGTTAAAGTAACTTCTCTTTTTTCTCGATTTAGAAAATATATAACTTCTGTACGTGATGTAAGGAGTAAATTTTATTTTCTCACGTACTTATTTAAGGGAGAAAATGCCAGTAATTTTATGGATAACCTAAAATCGAAACCTCACTTTTTGTACTAAATGGTGAAATATTTTCTCATTTAAATTTTTTACGAACTTTCCAATCTGAAAATTGATTAAAAATTTGCATCATCTATTCAATTCCATGAAAAAAAGCAAAATATTTTACAAATTGTTCATACGTACTGAATGTTTACAGTTAAATTTTGACACTAGAAGGAAAATATTTTAAATCACTAGTGCCCACATATTTTGTACTTATATTGCCAATAAGTATTCCCAAGAATGCATTCTTTTTAAATAATTGGCTAAAGTACTCGACTAAGCAAAGAACATTATTGCTTTAAGATCTAATTATTTATGTCATAAACTTTATTATTATAGGTCGTAAAATATTCATTTTATTTTACCACAATAAGATATTAACAATCTAGTAAGCTTTAGTGAAAATTACAACCTCTAAACATTATTTATACAAATTATTGATACAGAATGTCATATTTTATTTTTTTTTATTTTAGGTAAGTTATCAAAAAAGAATTCCAATTAAGAAAATGAATGATATTTGTATCTGATCAAATGAGACAAGAAAATGTTTTAAAAAGAAAATATATGGTATTTAAGGCTACACAGTACCCTAAAATTCGCAAAAATATGCAAAAAAATATTTTTGCATTTTTGGGTGGCTAATGTGGTTGGGAAGCAAGTTGAAAAATTTTGCATCTGAGATCTAATTAATTTTAGAGATATTAGGATTTTTCCGAGTTGTGTCAGACTCACAATTTGACAAGCGAGGGGGCGTGGTTAGTTTCGTTTTCTTTTAAATCTAATTTTAAAACTTTTTTTTTTCAAAAAAAGACTTATTTTATTTCGATGATTATAAATTTTCACTTTCTCCAAAAGTTATCAAATTTCACTTTCACTTCTAGAAGCATTGTTGTTTATTTATGTTCGGTGTTTGATGGATGCGTTCTAAAGTTGTGTTTTTACTAAATTTTTATTTATAAAAAGTCTTTTTTAAGACTAATATTTTTTAATTTATAAATACATTCGTAACAGAATATTTGTTATACTTGATTGACTGAATATTTATATAATTATGCTAGCTATTTCTTTAATCCTATTGCTTTGTTTGTCTAAACCAATGTTACGTGTATTTTAGCCGATACAGGTTACATATAAATTTTAAATGTGAAAAAATATAATACTATTAATATTCAAGTAAATTAGTGTTTTTGGACCAGCAATAAGTTTGTTTATAATATATTAAGAAAGTAGGACTGTACAAGCATTTTTAGTTTTGGTTTTATGGTTCTCTTTACTTTAAATGTCATTTTCTCAGACTTTCTTTTTTGTTGATGCCACTGTTTTCGATTCCCTAAGGCTTTTTTCCCTTTAAAGATAAAGCCTTGAAATTTTTTGTAGAAACTTTTATGTATATACAGACCAAAAGTTAGTATGGATTTCAGTGTGAGATGTATACATTTTTTTTAATAAAAATTTGAAGTTGGAGTTTTTAGAATTTTCGGGTTTTCCACGTGTTTAGTAACGATAAAAATAATTAAGATTCAACTAAGTATCAGAGCATCAAATCCATACTAACTTTTGTTCCTAATAATCTAAGATATTTATATTATTTAAAATAACTGAAAAATTTTGAAAATTAAAAAAGTTATAAAAATTTAAAAAAATCTTGAATTTTTTAAAAAAATTTAAATTTTTTAAATTGTGGTTTGTCGATTTCCCTTTTCTTTTTGAAAATCAGTTTAATAATATAATACAAATGAAAATCTATTATTACTTTTAATATTACAGGCCTTAAAAAATTTTTTTAAAAAAGGGTACCGTGTAGCCTTAAAATATTTACTCAAATGTTTTTTTCTCACATAATTTACAAACCTTGTATATCTTATGTTATATAAATCATTTATAAACTTAAAATTAATTACAATCACCAGATTTGGGAATTTTCCAGTAACAAAAGTGGTGCTTTTTAAATCCTGGAGATGAGCAATTAAATGGCAGTTCAATAGTACTGAGACGAGTTGCAGTTATGCGGTGCGAAACTCAACTTAAAGACTTGTGGTATACTTTATTATATACTTTAGGTAACAATGGTGATGTAATTTGTCTGTCATGAATCAAAAATAAGAGGAACAAGGAAATAAAAAGCTAAGAAATTATTAATTGGACAGCTTCGAAACACATAACTACCTTAATGACCAATGAGAATTTGCCTAAGACCTATACCTTAATGAAATAAGGAGAAATAGCAGTTGTTATTATATCCACCAAACAACCAAAAAAGCGACTGCAGGTAAATAAGGTGACGGATGATCCCAAGCAAAATTTAAAAAAAAAAACAGTTGTTGGGGATATAAGGGTGTTGACATTTTTGGGAATTTTCGGAAGAGACCTGCTGGGAATTGATGATGAGTGTATCAACAATATCAACATATAGTGAACTAGTCTTTATTAAAAAAATATTACTGCTTTTTTAGAAATGCCGAAAAAATTTCGAAACGTGTAGTAAAACCAAAATATATAGATTTCAGAAAAATTTGAATTGAATGCTAGTCTACTTGCAACTATCTTCGATTTCCTTAACCAAAAACAGCCATAAACTGTGCTACTCTTTCAACAGTTAAGCAAATTTTGTTTTTTGGTTTGAAATACGATTAATCTAGTGCATTTCAAACTTTTTATCTTATCATTGAAGATAATTTAATTATCACTGAATGGAGTTCAATGCTCTCAGCTCTTTGCATGAGATGAGTGCAGTGAGGGCTACAGACCATATAATCTGAATGTTTTTTTTAAAATTCTCAGAAAAGTCTGGTGAAGTAATTTAGCTATATTTCCTCCCTTATGTCTCTTCTATTTGTATAGTTGATCTAAATTGATTTACTTTCAATTTTAATTTTCGAGCGAAAAGAGAGGTTTTGCAAATTTTCAGATCTTTTCCATGCATGCTAACAACGTTCCAACAAACATATAGTATTTTAAACAATTAAAACCTGTATTTTCCCAGTTTGTTTCGTGAAACTTTCCTAAGGACCCTTACTGTAAACTGTAATCAGATAGTTTCATGATTATTAGTTTCAGATATTAGTATCATATAGTTTCATGATTATTAGTTAGATTTGGATAGTTTCATGATCCTATTTTTTATAATCTTGTAAATATGTCGTTTTATGAGTCATCAAACTTTATCAATTGAAGTCCTTATTAATCCTAATTCACATCCTTATCAATTAAAGAATCAGTTTTTGGTCAAGAGACACTTCGTATAATTTTAATAGCCTGTTTAATTCCAATTTATCCGAGCCTATTTATTACATCAATTCTGAAATTTGACAACATGTTTTTAGCCTGTTATACGAACCTTAGTATTTCCATAGTTATATAATTTTTCCATTTCAAGTTTCTAAGGTCTGATAGTCATCTCCCTTGAGCTGTTTCTAATCTTAACGTCTTATTAATTTTCAAGAGTTGTTGTTTTAATATTAATTTAGTTTTTGTAGATAAAAGAATTACAAAGTTTTTAGTCTGTTTAGTTCTGAATTAAGTCTGAATTTATACCAACTTCAATGTCTGCTTCATCTTACCATGCCATCTGAGATTTACCACATCACATTTCCCAAGTTTATTCTTCGTACACCAGTCTGATATTTATATCATTTCACCAGTCATATATTAGTCAACATCTGATCTGAGAAATCTACTTTCAGTTGAATCATTAGACGAAGACGCAATGCATTTTTTTTCACAATTCGTTTAATTCTGACTCAGCACATCTCAGTAATTGTATTGCATTGCAACTCCATAGATGCAATGCATCAAATGAAATATCAACCACAATTTAGTCTACTTCATATTCTAGCGTCACGCGACTAGTATGAATAGAAATAGTGAGTAAATAAATCTTTTGCAATACACATTCAACTGAACTATTATTTCCTTTACTTTGACTTTAAAATATCTTAACTCACATTTTAAGTTATCAAGATAAGAAGTAATATGATGTTAAAAAAATAAGGGATAAGATGTTAAATAAATCCATTAATCCAACTGTATATCTTAACTCGCATTTTAAGTCATCAAGATAAGAAATAAAAACATCTGTTAAAAAATAAGTGTATTCATTCCGTAAAGAGAATTTTTTTTCATAAGTAAAGAAACTACTCAATATAAATTTTTACGTCTTTTTTTATTAATGTTCTTCTCATCTTCAGACTTTTAAAAAAGTTTTTTTTCAAGTAAAAAAAAATCTTTTCAAATGGGTTTCGGAGCAAACATTTTGTCGTTTCCAAAAAATTAAAATTATAAATGAAAAATAAAATGAGAGAAGAAATGTACGTTATGGTATTGGATTTCCAAATGAAGAATCAAAAAAAATAAATGTTCACTCCAAAAATTCCTTTGAAACATTTTTAAATCGCCTTTTTCCTTAAATCTTGAACGTATGATGTTCTCAAAACAGTTTTTCTATTCATTTTTACTTAAAAAATTGAATTATATTTGAAACACATAAATCTAATTAAAAAAGAACAAGATAACCACTTCATATTGTTAGGTTTCGTATCAAAAGTGTAAAACGTATACCTTTATACATGAGTATTTTGAAAAAAATAATTGGAAATCGTAAGAAACATTTTTTCGTTTTTTGTGAAATTGTACAGTATGAAGGAAAGAGTTAAATTAGTCATTATTTACGAATCATATTTGATTTTTATTGTTTTTCGAATTGAACCTTTTTATTTTCCTTAAAAAAAGTAGGACCGATCCTGATTTTAATAATATAGCACACTTTAACTTTCTTGAATTCAATGAATTATAAAATAAATCATTTTTAAGAAATCGTTTAGTATTTAATAATAATAGGATTGCAAATATAATATTTTTAATATAATAAGCACAATAATATTACATACATTTTAATGTCATCGTCATCATACATAAATAGGTATTTTCTTTTTCTGCTTTTTAGTGAATTCTTATATTCTTTTTCAATTAAGAACAGTGGATAGTAAACTTTTACATACACATTTATAGAATGATTATATACATATTTTTCGTTAGCTTTAAAATGTAAGTTAAATACGTTTTTAAAATTCAACATTATAAATACGGAACACACATTGAAAATATATCTAACAATTTACATAAATACAAAATATTTTTAAACAATAAATGTGTTCAAATAAGATCAAATGCTTCCCTAATGAACACCATAGTTCATTATACAAATATATATCCACAAATATAAAAGTAATAAAATAAGTTTATAAGCGGAAAAAAATAATTTCTAAGGAAAATTTTTTATTGTACTCATATATTTTTTCATTGAAGTGAAAGTTTTGAGATGAGAAGAGAATTGTATATAAAATTCATGCAACATATACCCCTTAAATAATATAGTTAAATATGCAGAAAATTTTCCAAACTTTTATTCCGTGATTAATTCGTTTATTTATTTTAGATTATACAACATTAATTATGAAAATAAAAGTGAGCTATACAGTATTTTAAAAACATTATGTCGTCTAAGTTATGTATACTACCATAAAATGATTTTTAAATCATTTTAACCAAGACACACTTCGAAAACAGGCATGAAATGTTTTGTGGTGTTTTTAATTTACAATTTAACAATATAACTATAATTTTCTAAAATCAAATTTTAGGTATAATATAATAAAAAATAAATTCTTTTCTTAAAAAATCTTTTATTTTAAATTCTATAACAATTCTACTTTAAATGTCTCTCATATATCATGCACATCTTTAGAGCAAGAAATAAAATTTAAGATCTCGCTTACCAATCTTCAATGTTGAAGGTAAGCACACCACGTGGTCGCTACTGTACCACAAATAAACTATCATAAGTACGACCTCCACGTCAAAATACATTCCGTAGTGATTTTTAAATCCTCATTTCAGCTTAAAAAGTTTGGGCTAAGGAACAACTAGCAAAAATATGTCGTTCATTTTACCAAGCCTAATGGGCTTGATTCTCCTATCTCCTTTCCCGTAATCGAGCATCCTCTCTCTTACCCTGCCTCTGAGTGTCTGAGGGAGTAGCAAGATGAAAGTAGGGATTTTCTCCGTTCGAGAAGGGTAGGTTTAGGGATTTATTTATCCTGGAAAAGTTTTGTTCCCGAGATTACCACGAACAATGCAGTAACGATTTTTCATATATATAGGTAATGGTAATATGCCTTTGAATATTATTTCCTTTTACATGTTACTTTTTGTAAATAGTTTATTTATTTAGGGATATATGAGAATAAAAGCATTTACATAAATTAAAAAGCAAAACAATAAATTATTTTATCCTATGTGACTTTTTCAATTATTTTGATAATAATAAGTAACAAATAATAAGTTTTCAATGGCAAATAAAAAAATAAATAAAAGTTACACATTATTTTTAATTATTTATGCCTCTTTAACACCAATTCTGATATTCTACTATGATTACCTTTTCCACTTATTTGAAGCTAATTTGGCTTAAGACTAAAAGTTGTGCTCTTTATTTTAATTTTCTCACACATACAAGCACACACAAGTTAACAAAGTATTTAATTATTTATACCTGCTTCAACTCCTGTTCTGTATTTTATGATTACGCTTCCAACTTATTTGAAATTATTTAGTCTTCAGGCTAAAAGTGGTCCTTTTTATCTTAATTTTACAAAACTTAATAAATATTATCGACATATGAGACTACATTTTATGATAAACAGTTCAGTTAGTCCGTCTTTTTTATTTATCTTTTAACCGCTGATGAATAATAATTTTTTCTTCAATTTTGTGACTTCTAAGTTTGAAATCAACCCGGAAGACAAAGAAAGTCCTTTGGGGCTCAGATTGTATTTTAAAGTACCCGCACTTTGAGTTTAGCATGCGTGAAATCTATTTAATGGTAAAATTTATTTTAACGTAAAATCCATTTTTACCGTAAAATATTTCACCATAACTTTTGCAGTAATAATATCCTTTAAATCATTGAACTACTCTAATCAAATAAATTATGAAAATCTATCAGATTTTTTTCCTAAATGTGTTCCGATAAAAATGGAAGTTACGGTTTAAAGTACCGACACCCTGAGTACTGGTACTTCTTACTGTAAAATCCATTACCTACATACCAGCAAAAGTGCAGAGAAAACTCCCTTTAAAATTCTCTTAACAGTTCATTTCTCTTTTTATTAAAAAAAATAGTATAAATATATCAAAAGAGTTTGCAATAATGAAATATTAAAATTATAATTTACAAATTAAACAATTTCAAAAATATTACTTTTCAATATTCAGTTCCATTCTAAAATATAGCATTTAATTATTGTATGATACTCAATGATACTAATGGAACATCAATGGTAATTATTGTATGATACTTACTTCTCAAATGGTAATTATTGTTTGAGATTAACCATTTAGCTATTACAAATTCGAAATGGTCCAAAATTTAGTCTAATTTGCTCTCACTACAGCAGGATAAATAAAGATAAATTAGTGTTGTGTTATGATGCTATTTCATTGCGATAAATTCTATTGAGACACTGCATATGGCTTATAGTGTTCAAAGTATGCTATACATTAAAAAAAATGTGTAACTATTTAAAATGTATTGTAATGCTTTTAATAATAGAACAATCCTTGACTTTTATAAATCATTATCGAACTTTGATCAACCTAATTTATGCGTTTTTGAAGGAATAAAGGTATAAAAGAATCCAGAGGCCTAGGCCAATATGCTTTATTCGTAGAAATTGAGTAAAGTTATTATTATGGAAATAAAAGTTTATTGTTTTCACGGAGTTGGATTCTAGGATCATCTTCGTTTTCGAACAATGTTTAATTTTTAGTTCTGTTATTGTTATATTTAATTCTATAATAGCTGTGTTTAGTTAGATTATTTCTATGTTTAGTTCTATTATTGTTATGTTAAATTCCATTATTCAAAATATAGTATCATAAGTCTAAATCTTCTTAGCAAATAATAGAAGTTATGCGCTAATACGCTAAAAAAGTTCAGTGTATCTTAAGACTAAAAATCTTGACAGCTACTTTACTCCAAAAAGCTGAACACACGAGAAGATTCTTGGGATATAATGTAAAAAAAACAGCAAACTCACAACATCTCGCGCACGATAATAAAATAATATGTGTTTGCATAAGAAATATAAGTCAAAAATGTTTTATTTTCGGAGTTGAAATAAATTCATGAATAATCTTGGTGTAAGCATCCTCCATAAGTAGTGTTTGTATTTTACTACACCGATTATAAGTATTTAAATCTAAACATGAACACTTAAGTTGGTGTTAAAATGAAATATAATGTTTTTTCGAACAATTTTTGGACTTGCCTAACCCCAAATTCAGCGAGATATTACGCCGCAGTTAATAACAAAGCATAAAGATAAATACCATCTTTAAACTGAATCTCTCCTCTGTAGAAAAAGAAATGATAATGAAATGATTCAAGTGAAAATATGAATGAAATGATTCAAATAAGTTTTAAATTATCTCCAAATAATCGCATTTGATTAAACATTTTATATCATTCTAGTTTTATAACATTTACATTACTCTAGAAAAACTTTTTTCCTAGAAAATGAATTATCTAAAGATGGGGAAAAAAGAAGTACTACACGCTAAGGAATAAGAAAAAATTTCGCGAGATAACATAATCAGAAAACCATGAAGCTGCAAAATATTGTTTATTGTTTCTTAAGATCTTAAACTTTTCTTGTGCGAAGTTGAACGGGCTAAAAAATAAAGACTTCAGGTCAATTCCATTATCCACGCTTAATATGACTGTTTTTTTGTAGGGGTAAGATCTTATTTTTATCATTTTCAGATGCAATTTATTAAAAAAAATCATTTTTATCAATTTAAAGATATGATTCTTATTTTAATCAGTTAATCTTTTTCAAATATAAAGGAGTATTTCCTTTTGATACTGAATCTGCCTATGGTAGGCAAAATACGATTCAAATAAGTTTTTAATTACTTTCAAATAAACGTCTTAGCTTCATCTTTTTATTCTAGATAATAATAGCATGGTATATGTAGGAGAAAAGAGACTGATCTTTATTTAAATAAGAAAAATACTATGATTTTTTTGTTATAAATTGCAGAAGAAAAAACAAAAAATATTCCACATTGTTAAGTTTTTAAAAAAAATCTTTTTGCCTAGAAAATGAATTATCTAAAGATATAAAAAAAATTACCACGCTCTTGCCTGATAAAAAGAATAAAAAAAATTTCTTTCCGCGAAATATCATCATCTAAAAACCACGAAGCTGCAAAATATTGTCTATTATTTCTTAAGATCTTAAGCTAACTTTTCTTTTAGAAAGTTGAACGTGCTAAAAACTAAAGACTTCAGGTCAATTCCATTAGCCACGCTTAAAATGACTGTTCTTTTGTAAGGATAAGATCTTTTTTTCATCATTTTCAGATTCCAGCTTGGAGAGAAAATCAAAGATCTGTTTCTTTCTTAATCTTTTTTTGACTTTTTTATCACTTTCGATAAGAAGTTTGTATTAAAGTTAAGCTTTTTTTATATCTTAATATACCCTTTTTCCTTTTTTTCCTTGTTTCCCGTTTTCTGGACAAATTCAATATAGAGTATACCCCTGAGAATGATGTATTTTTTTCTATCTTTTTGCTCCCTCATGAAATATTTTTTAAATAAAATTTTTTGTAGATTCACTTGTAGTTTATTTAGTTTTTATCTATCTTTTCATGTTAAAATATTTTTTTCCATCCTGAAAAGAAACTTTTTAGTTCAATCTTGATAAAAGAATTCAAGAAATTCTCTTGAGTTTCCTAATGACTGCAGAAAAAAATTCAAACAAAAAAGAATTTTGTGATTCATTGTCAGCATTAGGTAGAACTCTTCCAGACATTGATACTTAATGATATGTCTCATTAAAGTGTTTTCTTTCCCCACGAAACAAAAAACTAATGCATAATTATTTTTTGCCTGTTCTTCATTCTTTTTTAAACCGCACGACAATGAACATTCGAAGTTTGCCTAAGCTCAAATTAATGAAACGTTAAAATAAATGACAATATTTGTCGAACTTCTAAAATGTTACTCATACAAAATTGATCTGAATTAGAATTATAAATAGATCTAAAGCTAACTTTATATGTATTTTATATATTCACGCATTTTGGTATTAACATTCAATCAGAACTAAATAGTTAACTCTTATAAATTTGTCCGCCTTTTAAAACTGGAATAAAGCTAATTTCGAACGATTTAAAATTTTTAAAAAATAGTATTATTTTCTGCTCTGATGAATTATTCATTGCTTTGTAATTCGTTGTTTGGGTTAAGAAGAATTATTTCAGGTTTTCATAAATCTGATAATTGAGTAGATAATTAAATTGAGTTGATAGTTATACTGGGAAACATCTTTTTTGCTTCCAGTTGCTTGAGATTTTTTAACAGAACTTTCGTTTTGTTGCTTTCAAACCTGATCATTTTTCTAATTTGATCATATATTATAAAACCAAATTTTATTGTTTTTATACCAAATTCCTTACTAGAACTTCAGTAAAATTTAACAGATATTTTTTGGTATTCTCACAGAACCAAAAAAGCGATAAATTTTATTATTTTGTATGCTATGTTAGTTTTGTTCATACCATTTTTCGCAATGCAAAGTGTGTTTATTTTTCATTTAATTTACAAGATACTATTTTCACTCTTTAAATAACAATATTACTTCATAATAACTCCTAAAAGTGTATTTTTTATGCAGACTGCTTTATTTTCTTAGTATATAAAATAAATGATTACATTTTCGCATATGCTAATTCATTTATTTGATTTTATCACAATCATTCGGCATTAAAGACTTAGATTTGATAATTTTAGGTAGAAAATAAATTAAGATAATACTACATTTTCTTAAATCACACAAGATAATAATTAAATGTTTTGATTCATACCTAGTTTCTTAATTTTAGATAAATAAACGAATACAATAACCAAGTTTGATTTATATTGTTTTCTTTCATTAAATAAGTTATAAATTCAATAAAAAATTAAGAATTTTTATGCAACCTATTTTTTTTATTGATTCATTTCCAGCTTCAAGTAAAATGCATGAAAAAAAAATTTGTGACTGATTTGCATGCGTAATTAGGAGGGTATATTTCAAAGATCATTTCTTAATTTTAGATGAATAAATGAATACCTTAATAAAGTATGATTTAAATTGTTTCCTATGATTAAATAAGTTATGCGTTGTGTAAAAAATTGAGGCTTATCATACATGCATTCTTTTTCTTCTTAAGTTTTATTTTTGTTGAATTTTTTGAAAAATTTATAAATAGATTGCTATTTCAACTCTTTTCTCACCAACCTCACCTCTGGTACACAGTTTTGACGTTGATTGCTTTATCAAAACTAAAAATAAAATATTAGATTTAAAATTTTCCTGAAATGTTTTGTTCCATAAACACAGATGCTTTTCCACAGATTTACTTACCAATTATATCGGTATAAAATTTAAACTTAATAAATTGTATTGTTTGCATTTTTTAATTTCGATTTAAATTCAGTCTACTGTAAAATTTCGTTTAATGTTTTTCATTTTTTGTTAATATATTTAACAATAGTGTTAACAAACAATTTCTGAAAATGCTTTGCAATTTTACGCACGTTTTTTTTAATTGAATGAGTTGAATGATTTCAGTTTTAAGCAAAATTCATTATAGTAGTAGAAAAAACTATTTAACCATGGTAATGTAGTTAAAACGTTAAAATGGTTATTGTAGAATGTAGTATTGAAGTAAAATAATACGTAACACAGTAGTATTTCTAAGTACTAAAGTATCATAAGAAATCAATCAATTTTTTATTGATAAAATCAAAAAAAGAAAGCTTTATTTATAAATAACAATAGAGAATGACACTAGGAAAAGATGAAAGAAAAATCACATATCAATACCATTATAAAGATAATAAAAGGATAAAGGAATATTTTACAAGCAAAATATTATTCTGTAATTTTTGTTAATTTGATGATGATGATAAAGATAAAAATCTGGATCTTTTTTGTTAATCAAAAAACGTTACCCTGGAATTTCCTGGCCTATCATAATGCGCTGACAACAATTATAATACATGTTTTTATGTTACCTAGAAAATTATTTTCTGAATATTTTTTAGAAAATATAAAATTATCCAATAAATTACTCAGTAAAAGCCATAAAAGTAGAAAAATAAAAATTTCCTTCTGATAAAGCATTTTCTTTTTAATTTCATAAAATATTACAGCTCTTTTTACATTCTTTTGTTTTACTATTAGCATTACACATGGTTTCTAATGTATGTTTTGTTAATTAAGTCATAATTTTATTTTATTTTACAATGAGAAAAAAAAAACTATAATTATATTTTTAAATGTCTTGAGAAGACACTTAAAAATATAATTATAGGTTTAATCTTCTTGCATCTCTCTTTCTGCTTCAGCGACTAAAAATTATGATCAGCAATTAAGTTTTAATTTTTCTGTTAACCAAAAGTTGTATTACTTCATGGATGTGTACATAAGAAAAAGAAAAGAATGTGAGAATAAAATAAATTATACTTCTGCTTCAAAAGCATAGGAAAATTATTGTGAATGAAAATTCCTTTCAGAATCCGCCGCCATTTTTTTCTTGAGTTATCTTACTTCTTTCATTACCGCATCTTCTTACTTTCTTGCAAGATACAGCGACTTCAACTAGTGGTTGATCGAATATTTTGAAGCATCGTGCACGTTATTCAAAAAGAATTGAAAGAAATTTAAACGTTGAGGTGCATATTACAAGACAGAATAAGATGCGAGAAGTAATTTATACTTTTTAATGATGCAAAAAAGATCGGCTTACACTATTGGAGTTCAAATTTGAAACGGCTTATATCTGTCTTGAATTCAAATTTTATATTTTTAAAAATTCCAATAAGGAATGTAAGATTTTTTTTAGCAATTCACAATAGATTTTTTTAAAGTTTCTACAATTGCAATCATGTAAAATAAAGGACTTGACGATATACAATTATTTTAAGGCGATAAATAATCAGTATTTAATGCAAAAAAATTAAAAAATATCGTTATAAAAATTTTTGGAATTGCTACAACTTTCAAACAAATTGGAATTTCGAAGAAAAAAAAACGAGTTAATTTCATAAATAATTTAATTTTTCTGCTAAAAATTATTATATTACTTCATGGAAGCATAAGAAGAAGAAAAGAAAATGAGAATAAAATAAATTCTGCCACTACCTTAAAAGTTTAGAAAAAAGATTGTGAAAGAAAAGTTCACCCAGAATACGTCGTCTTTTTTTGGGGGTTAACCTTACATCTTTTGTTAGCGCATGTCCTTACTTTTTGCAGGATTCCATGACTTCAACAAGTGGTCGATCGAATATTTTGAATCAAACTGCAAGTTATTCGAGAGGAATACTAGGAAACCTAACGAGGTTTGAATTAATAAAAAGGAGAGAAACTCTCTTACCCCATGCTCTCAAAAAGATATAAATTATTCAAGAGATTTCTCGCCGAAATACCAAGTCTAATTTATCCAAGAAGATCTTTTTTCGCACATCTAAGCCAAAGATAATTTTTCGAGTTTCTCTGCTTGCTGAAAGAAGTTTCGAGAAATTCTAAGAAATAACGTGTACTTAATGTTGTTATTGGGAGGTTTTCTTACCTCTAGCTGAAGAATATTTTTGTTTTTAGGACAGAAATCAGATTACATTTTACTATGCGCTATATTTTTCGAAATTCTTATAAATATAAAAGAAGTTTTAAAATAATAATTATTATTATTTTAAATCGTACTTTGCACTGTTAGAAATTTCAAGAAAAAAATGGTTAAATAACAATTTATCTAATTGTTATTTTACCATATTCAAACAAAACAGTCTAATAACCCTAAGGACAACACTGTTTACAGTGATAAAAACTGTTTTGAGCTAATACAACCAGAATTTTACCGCACCAACTAGATCAACCTAATGAAGCCACTTAGTTACTCGCAGCTGAGTACATATATTTTGCAGAGAGGTCTGATTTGTCAATCTAATGACCACCAGAAAGGGTATTCGAGTCCCAGCATTGACACCCGATTATTTCATCCATTTCCTCAACGCATAAAGATTTTTTTCCCTTCTGCATTCCCCAATTCATGACCCTGGATTATAAGTATACGATACTCTGATTCTTTCATAGATGGCAGCACCAAAAAACTGCTTAACACCAAAATTTTTCCAATCTTTTATCGGTGAAACAACGTGATACACTAATTAAGCCACATTCCACGGTTCATTTGATAAAACACAGCTCAGTCGCAATCTAATTTCTTTGCCCTTTACCTAACAAGAAACATTGCCATTTGCCTGAAATTCTTTTTCTCATTTGAAATGTAGTCTAACAATCTAAAGTATATAAATATGTTTTTTCTTGAAATTTCATTTATCTTGTATAAAATCAAACAGGAATTAAAATGAAAAATATATAATAAGAATAATTTTAACGAGTTTAATATATTTTTAGCACAATAAAAGCTAATGTTGATATTAACTTATTAAGTTCAATGTAGTGTTTAGACATTTTCAAAATTTTTACTCGAAAACAACTAATATAAATAATGATGTTTGTTAAATTTTTCAACTTTTTTTTTTTACAAAAAAGTGCTTGTAATTGCATAGTTTTGTTTTAAATCAACAAGTTTAGTTTAATTTAGAATATTATTATTGTTATTCTTTATTGCAGAAAAATATCCTTTTAATTAAATAGAAGATAAATTTTCTCCATGTCATTTGTGTTGAATAAAAAAAAAGGAAAGAAAAATCTTCTCTCCCAGAGCAGTTGTCGATTGACCGTCTTTGGAAGAGGACGAAAAATGAGATTAGGTAAGAACAGGTACAAAGCCTTTCTTGACACTAGTAATTAAAGACGGTTTACTTTCTTAGTACTCCCATTCTATTCTTTCTCTTTTACCTTTTCATTTTCCTTGTTTAAGACAAAACTTTTGGTAATTGAGTTAAGCCTCGGTTCTTATCAGCTCTATGAATTAAAGAGCTCATTGAATAAGAGAAAGGCTTTCGCACTCGATTAATTTGATTTATAATCAGCCAAATAATGGTAAAGAGAAATTCACCTGAACAAAAAGTTCCTGCCGTACTAAAAATGAACGAATGGTGTAAATGTCGAATGAATTTTTTAAACACATCTGAGGAATCTACAGACCAAACCCGTGTGATTGTGCCTCATTCCTAATTGCTTATATTTTTTTTTTTGAAAAAAGTCTACATTTTTAAGAAAACAAACAATTTCTTTAATCTGTTAGCAAATTATATATTTATTTTGACTTACATCTAACTTGAATTCGAATTTATTTTAAATATTTCTAAAACTTCCAATAAAAATAGTAAAATTTATATATAACAATATATATCCTTTCTTTTGTTATTTTCGACAAGCGTGATCTTGTAAGATAAAGAGCTTCAGTATGATAAACAAATTTCTTTAAAACAATGGACGAATAGTCATTAGTTAATGCAAAAATGAAGCGAAAATGCGCAAAAAACCCTTTCAAAATTCGAACATTATGGAATTAAAAAGAATCGAGTTAAATTTATAAATAAACATGACTATTTCAGTACTTCAAATTTCTATTATAAATTGCAGACAAGTAGCCTGCAGGGCAGCCTGCAGGGCAGCCCGCAGGGTATTTTTTACTGCAAACTTAAAAGTTAATAATTCTATAACTTAATGTCGATTTTATGCCATCGTTCTCCCTGTACATTAACTTATAATAGAAATTTTCAGTTTTTAGGTATTCAAATCTAGATGTTTTGGAACAAACCGATAATAATAGCATTTAAAACAACGGCGTTGAACTTAACCTTAAATATTTTATAATATTATATGCATCCACAGTGCTGCAAAATTATTAAAATAATCTACATGCATAAGACAGAATATTTACGCAGGTTTGTATGTACGGCATGCATATCAGAAATTCTGAACCGATCAGAACCCAATCTGGGGTAAATACGTTCAGGGACGCCGCGAACTTTACTGTATCTAACCACCAGGTTTGACGAAGCAAATGTTTTTTCATCGATTTCTATAAAGTTAATAATAAAGTTAATAAGTATTTTATGAAATGAATGATTTGTTGACTTGTTACACTAATCCATCAAAAAAAGTAGTTTAATGTTAAGTTATTAATTAAGTAAATTCAACTTTAATAACTTAGAAAAAAATGGTGATGACGCTACCGAATTCGTACGAAACCACGTGCCTCTTATATTGATACCAATGCCTTTAAATCTGTATGAATACAAGTAATTGAAATTAAGCAAGAACTAATAGAATAAAATTTAAATTATCCAATAAGCCATAGGAAAATAGTGGTAAATTCTGAACTTGTTAAATTATACTATATGAATAGCTAATCTTTCTTTTGGTGAGTGGAATTTTTAACTTATATTTATTGTTAATCAAATACAATGTTAGAATTTCCATTCTATGGTAAAATAACCAGCATCAGTCTATCAATGCAGTTAACCGTAAAGTTTACGGAATAGAACAATTTTTACATTTACGGTTTGAAACTGTTTACAACTAGTAAGGTTAAAAAACCATGAATACAAAACTATATGCTTTTTTAACCATTTACAAGTATCATGGTTTCAAACTCGTAAAAAAGAAATTTCACTGGACATTTTAACAGATTTATGGAGCTACAATCTATGCATGAATGAGAGAATCGTATTCTATTAGACCAGGGTAACGAATTCGGAAGTGCAGTGCATTGGAAACTCTTTAAATGTTGAAGGAGAAAATATTGTGGTGTCATTGCTGAGACTCGAAACCCCGTTCTGATGGTCATGAGATTAACAGACTCTCTCTCTCTCTCTCTCTCTCTCTCTCTCTCTCTCTCTCTCTCTCTCTCTCTCTCTCTCTCTCTCTCTCTCTCTCTCTCTCTCTCTCTCTCTCAATATGAACCGCAATATCTGCAAGGAACTAAGAAGGTGCTTTAGATGGATCTTTTTTTAGTTCAATAAAATTAAGTTTGTTTAACCACTGTAGTTGAACTGATTTTATAAATAGTTTTTCTCATAGTTTGAATACCATCATTTTTATGGTTATATAAGTGTTTTATTTGAATATAATAAAATAATAATTAAATGAATTGTTATTTAATGTTTTTTTTCGTGAAGTTCATAACAGTGTGGTATGTAGCGGCTACGAAATTTACTAGAAATGAAAAAATATGTATGTTTTGTATAGTAATATTAGGGTTGTAATCCGTTTCAGAGGGTGGTGAAAAACCTATTACTACTGTACCTATATTATGCACCCTCATATGCATAATAGTCTCGTATTACCTCAATACTTATAACGACAATGCCGGTAGTATTTAACAACACATTTAATTAAATATCATTGGCGTTATTAATAGTTTGCCGATTTCTTACGCCCTCCAAAATAAGTACGGCTATTAGTTAGTTTGCCGGAAAGGATTCTAAAAAATATTAGCTTCGTAAATAATAATATTGACGATTACAATGAACTAATGTTGATCATAGATACGTGATAAAGAAAAAAAAATGTGTCAAAAAGCTAAATTAATGAAAGAAAAGTATTTATTCTTATATGAAACCCGCGAATACTTGCTATTATGTTATCAATGCCAAGGATGCTTAATTAATTTTTGCAATAGGCAAAAAATAACAAAAAAATATTTGTCGCTACAAATTTGAATCATAGCAGAAAAGATACTTATTCATCTGGAAACTCCATAAATCATCGTATTATTATTGATGTATCAATGATAGTTTAATTAATTTTAGTAGTCTGCGTAACTGTTATTATGCAAATTGGTGTTTTTTAAGTGGTACTAAATATACTACTATTGTTACCAAGAAACCAAAAAAAGGAACTGTGAAAATGGAATTTTACGCCCCACTGAAAGGGAAAAGTGCTGAGAAAAATTATAGATAATGATAGTATAGGAAATGACCTCGAGCACTATTTTGATGTTATATGATACTGGATATAATTAATCTTTATTTTAAGGGGTAGGATTTCTAAAAACTTTTTTTTTTAATCTAATAACAAAAGGCCACGAGAAACGACAACAAATAATAAAAGTTTTTTGCTGTTTTAATTCAATATATTGTGTCCATATATGGTCCTTCAGTTCCATGCATGCATTCTTCCAAATTATTGATTTTTTTAACTTCATATGGATATACGAATAAAGAGAAAACCTGAAAGAAAAATTAAGTTTTCAAGTTAAGATTTATCAAGTTTTATTATCTGTGCATAAGTTGCAAGTGGAGTGCACAAAAAAGGAAAAAAAATTGACGAAACACTCAACCTGAATGTCTTATGGTCTAATGATCGGATTTTTATGGTCTAGAACTCGATTGTTCTCTGTGGTGACCTTAAATATGCTAATTATTTAGGAAGACGATATTTTATATTATTAAATCAGACACAAAAATGTATTTTTTCTGAGTAAAAGTACCTTTTTGTAGTCGAATTATGATTTCTGATCCCGGGAATATAGAGGGTATCCTAAATCTGGAAAATATGATCCCAATAGTCTGGTCAAGAGAGCTGTGAACTAGTGTAGGTGCCTTCATTTGGTTTTTACATTTTGCCTGTTTCGCCATTTCTCAAATTTTTTTAAGTGAATTGAAAAAGTTTTGTACATTTTCATGCAAATAATTTCATGCAGATAATTTCATACAAAAAATAACTTTTTAAAACTATTTGTTATTTTTTACTTTTTTGTTTAACAATAATCGAAAAAATTGTAAAGTATTCAAAACATCCACGTAACATTGAAAAACGCATTAATTAAAAATGTATATCTATAAAACCTATAGAAAGATTTAAACAGGACAGAAGAATATAGGTTTTTGTGAGGCGTGCAATATGCAAGCTGCAGACTGCAGACCACACCACGTAAACAGAACAAAATATTAAACTTTTAATCGATTCAAATACCTATATTATTAATACGCAATAATACACACTACTCAAATGGCCTCAAGTTTTATTAAATCAATCTGTAATATATTTATCAAGAATCTAAAGTAGCAAATTTTTTGAACGACTAGTTTCAAATTGCTTTTAGTTCACTTAGTGTTTCATTTGTGAAAGTCACCAATTCAATTCACTGTGATTGATCTGTTGATACATGAAAAAAAAAGCAACATCTGCCTTCATTTTGACACAGAAGGTTTGTTTAGAGTGTTTGGTGTCATCTCGTATATTTTTTTTTTCTTTTCTAAAATGACAGCTGAATTTTGATTTCTTTACCAAAGTATTTTCACGAAGAATTTTTTTTTGAAATATTGCAGGAAATACTTGCTGTTTTTATTCCTCATCATGTTTTCCTAAAATATGAAAATAAATTTGAAATCTAGAAAAGTCATTGTAAACGTTAAGGGCATCCGTTTAATTGCACTTGGTAAATTATGGTTGTTACTACTAATGTTAAAACTATTTAGGCTATGAATAAAAATTCAATTCAAATCTAAAATCAGCTCCTTTTTTTAACTTTTTGTTTTTTGAATTTCCGAAAAATTTGCAAATTTAATATAAAAAATTAAAATGGAATTATCAACAATTGGAATCTAGTAGAGTATGGCTCTGACTACAAACTTAAGCAAAACAAATATGGAATTTATATAAGAAATCATTTAAAATTTTTGAATAATCGGCTATGTGGTGAGTGATGACATGGAAACACTGCATCACCAAATACACGTAAGCCTCACATGAAAATGACGCAAGCATCATCCATCTTGTCGTTCATGCTTTTGGCATTGCTGTAAAAAACATGCTCTTTTACGCGCTCCTCAAATGAACAACTCAGTAAAAGTTTCCGGATCAAATTACGGTACAAATTACCGATATTCAGGTTGTCGGCACTTTTTAACGCAGCATGTTACAGAACAAAAAAAATTCTGATATACCATAATTTTTACAGTAATAATTACCATAAAATCACTGAATCACTCTAATTAAATAAGTGTTACAATAAAATCCCTGAATCACTCTTAGTAAGTAAAGATTACTGTAAAATCACTGAATCACTCTAATTAATAAACATTACTGTAAGTATAATGGTATAATATTACACGGTAAAAATTGATTGTACGATAAAAGTGATTTTAAGGATTATGCACACAAAAAACTTGTTTCTTACATCGTAATTTGGTACGAAATTTTTAACAGTGTATAGAAAGATGGTTATATCCGGAGATAGACTAAAAGTAAAGTAAGCGTTCTTGGCGATTCTTTACATTTACTCGTTAATTTTTTTTTTTTTTTTTTTTTAAGTTCTTGGAAAATATTCATAACTTTGGATACAAGTGTGAACTTGTCTAATTTTCGACGAAATAAATTAATAGATTTATTATTTTTGCAATTATTATTATTTTTTTATTATAATTTTAATAACTAATTGTTGCAAGAACAAAGTGGAATAAGGATTATAGTCATGAGGATTATAAATAAATAATTGCATTATTGTTAAGCATAAATGTCAAAATAACATAGTATCAGTAGAAACATATTACAAAGTGAATGTTATGTTTTGTCATATTTTTTTTTAAAAAAAATTAGTTAATGACAATATATTTTAGAATTCATCTTATAACTTTTATCTCAAGCTAAAAACTGAAGATTTATTGGCATCATTTAAGAATGAAACATTAGATATCCCATTTTCATTGCTTTATATATTGTTTAAATCACAAAAGATTAATTATTCCTTGCAATTTATTGTCTAGTGTTTTTTATAATCCAATAAGTTAGTCTAGTTATTTGAGCATTGATAGCCGTTGTGAATACGCAATGTCTGTCTCTAATTATAACAATTTTTAAACTTATAAACACACTGAAGCAAACTTATAGCAAACACACTGAAAAACATGTGTCATAATAAATTTCAGTTTCTGTTACCTAACATTTTAAAGTTTAAATATTATCGATCGATCTCATTTTGCTCTTACTTAGCTTTCTTGCTTTATTTTCAATATTTTAGTAAACAAAGCGAAATATCAACCACTGTTTTACTTAATAAATTCAGATTTTTTATAATTATATCAGATGTCGTACTTTAATATAAAAAAAGAAAAGTGTTACAACAAGTTTTTCAACAAACGAAGTAAATTGAGTTCAGTACGAAAATATTTAGTGAATTAAAAGATTTTTCAGAACTAAAGTACTGTAATACTTTCACCATTTTCATAAATATGCATGTATTGCCGTATACAATTCATGCTTGTTTTCCCTCACTAACGTATATTTTAGATAAATATGCTACGAATTGCAACAAAAGGAAATATCATGGACATCTTAGTTTCTATTTTATTTTTTTAAATGACTGGATAAAATGGAATTATCAACAATTGGAATCTAGTAGAGTATGGCTCTGACTACAAACTTAAGCAAAACAAATATGGAATTTATATAAGAAATCATTTAAAATTTTTGAATAATCGGCTATGTGGTGAGTGATGACATGGAAACACTGCATCACCAAATACACGTAAGCCTCACATGAAAATGACGCAAGCATCATCCATCTTGTCGTTCATGCTTTTGGCATTGCTGTAAAAAACATGCTCTTTTACGCGCTCCTCAAATGAACAACTCAGTAAAAGTTTCCGGATCAAATTACGGTACAAATTACCGATATTCAGGTTGTCGGCACTTTTTAACGCAGCATGTTACAGAACAAAAAAAATTCTGATATACCATAATTTTTACAGTAATAATTACCATAAAATCACTGAATCACTCTAATTAAATAAGTGTTACAATAAAATCCCTGAATCACTCTTAGTAAGTAAAGATTACTGTAAAATCACTGAATCACTCTAATTAATAAACATTACTGTAAGTATAATGGTATAATATTACACGGTAAAAATTGATTGTACGATAAAAGTGATTTTAAGGATTATGCACACAAAAAACTTGTTTCTTACATCGTAATTTGGTACGAAATTTTTAACAGTGTATAGAAAGATGGTTATATCCGGAGATAGACTAAAAGTAAAGTAAGCGTTCTTGGCGATTCTTTACATTTACTCGTTAATTTTTTTTTTTTTTTTTTTTTTAAGTTCTTGGAAAATATTCATAACTTTGGATACAAGTGTGAACTTGTCTAATTTTCGACGAAATAAATTAATAGATTTATTATTTTTGCAATTATTATTATTTTTTTATTATAATTTTAATAACTAATTGTTGCAAGAACAAAGTGGAATAAGGATTATAGTCATGAGGATTATAAATAAATAATTGCATTATTGTTAAGCATAAATGTCAAAATAACATAGTATCAGTAGAAACATATTACAAAGTGAATGTTATGTTTTGTCATATTTTTTTTTAAAAAAAATTAGTTAATGACAATATATTTTAGAATTCATCTTATAACTTTTATCTCAAGCTAAAAACTGAAGATTTATTGGCATCATTTAAGAATGAAACATTAGATATCCCATTTTCATTGCTTTATATATTGTTTAAATCACAAAAGATTAATTATTCCTTGCAATTTATTGTCTAGTGTTTTTTATAATCCAATAAGTTAGTCTAGTTATTTGAGCATTGATAGCCGTTGTGAATACGCAATGTCTGTCTCTAATTATAACAATTTTTAAACTTATAAACACACTGAAGCAAACTTATAGCAAACACACTGAAAAACATGTGTCATAATAAATTTCAGTTTCTGTTACCTAACATTTTAAAGTTTAAATATTATCGATCGATCTCATTTTGCTCTTACTTAGCTTTCTTGCTTTATTTTCAATATTTTAGTAAACAAAGCGAAATATCAACCACTGTTTTACTTAATAAATTCAGATTTTTTATAATTATATCAGATGTCGTACTTTAATATAAAAAAAGAAAAGTGTTACAACAAGTTTTTCAACAAACGAAGTAAATTGAGTTCAGTACGAAAATATTTAGTGAATTAAAAGATTTTTCAGAACTAAAGTACTGTAATACTTTCACCATTTTCATAAATATGCATGTATTGCCGTATACAATTCATGCTTGTTTTCCCTCACTAACGTATATTTTAGATAAATATGCTACGAATTGCAACAAAAGGAAATATCATGGACATCTTAGTTTCTATTTTATTTTTTTAAATGACTGGATAAAATTTTAATGACCATCTAATACCAGTCTGCTAAATACAGCTCTATTTGAGTATCTTTATATGCATTATTCACTACATTAAAATGTATTACACTCAAAAATATCCTAAAAATTTACAGAATGAGTTTTAAAATAAACAACTTATTTAAAACTATTTAGAATAACAAAAAGGTATTTTCCTTTTACAGTAATTTTGATTTAAATATTTTACAGTTCTTAAACAAAATGGAGTCTTCAGAAATGTAAAAAACAGTTAAAGGAAAAGATTGAATAAAATATGGTGTAAAAATTCATGATCGAATAGATTGGTATAAAAAATACATTTTTCTGGAACCACAGCCCTGTTAGAATGTTTTATATTTAAAATCTATCTTCTTATAAATTATTACAACAATATATTAGTATAAATTTTGCGAAAAACTTAAATAAAAGCTTTAATATACTCCTGAACAAAAACAAAGCAAGAAATATTTGCGATACAGATATTTTATTTAGTTTGTATATTTGATGAGTATCATAAAATTCTAAATAATATTTAGGAAAGATTTTTTTACTTACAACTGCAATAAAGTTTTATCATTTGAGCAAAAAGAAAGATCTACTGAGACAGTTTATTTACAAGAACAGTATTTTGATCGAACGTTATAATTTTTATCATTTCTGAACATTTAATATTACATGTATATATAAACATAAAATTTTTTTTAAAAAATACAATCAAATTGTTTTTGTTAACAATAGAAAATTTTGAAAAGAAATATAAATATTCTGAATTATTTCCGCAATGTTTGACCTCTTTGAAACTTTAGATAGTTTACAAAAATAGAGTATACTCAATGGAGAAAAGAAACATTGTGTGAAATATACATAAATGGAAATTTCCTAAATGTTAAATAAATGAAACTATATTATTCACGCTGATTTTCTCGCATAACCTACTCAATAAGACGCTGCAAGTGAAATACGCGAAATAAAATAACGTGAAATAAGTGAAATAATACGTGAAATAAGTACAATAAGAACAATACGTGAAATACGTATTTGTACAAGTTTCTTCAGGCTACGTGGTGCTAAAAACGTAGAGGACAGTGTATGCTACGATTTTAGACTAAAAAATAGCTGTAGGGTGCGTAAGAATGTAAATTTATGGTGTTTATCGTTTAAACTAGAATATAAACTAAATGTGTTATTTAATAAAGATTGAATTATTAAATTACTGAAAATATTTTTATTTATTTATTTTCTAATAAAAAGTTGCATGCAAATTTGTAATGTATAGAAACTTAAAGCAATGTAAACTAGAGATTTTCTGAGGTTCCATTAACTTTAAAAGGGGATTGAAAAAACTATGAAACAAATCATCGGCAAAGAAATAATATGTCAATCAAATTATTTTAAAATTTGTTGCGAAAAATTATAAGCAAACTAAAAATTTAGAATGTTTATTAAATAAAAATAGTGTGTATTAGATATTAATTGAATTTTTAAACATAACAGTAAAAATATTTCAAACTTTATGAAGAATGAATAAACCAGATTTAAACTGAATATTTATTTTGTCAAAAACATACTCTTATGAACCATCATATCTATTCTAAATAGACCACCATAAACTCTTTAAGCAATTCATCAGACAATTTAATGAATTTTACAAAGCAAATGATTAAAATCTTTATTACTTTGACAGATTAATCAGAGTTAAACTGATTATTTTTGGCCAAAAACAAACACTTATGAACCATCATATCTAATCTAGATACAACACTGAAACGCTTTTTAAGCAATTCAACAGAAAATGTAACAGATTTTACGAAAAAAATATAAATGTTTCAATACATTATTTTATAAACTAGAGTTAAATTGGATATTTTTTGTCCTAGAAATACACTAGTCACAACCCTGCAAGTTCGTTATACAATTCTACAGAAAATTTAACTAATTTACAACGTTTTATTACATTATTTGACAAATAAACCAGAGTTAAATTGATTATTCTTTTCAAAAATACACACTAGACCCAGAGCCATCAAAAAGTTCTTGAGAAATTTGACAGAAAAATGTAACGGATTTTGCAACGTTTTATTACATTATTTGATTAATAAACCAGAGTTAATCTAAATATTTTTGTTAAAAAAAACGCGCAAATGAATCATCTTATCTAATAGAGAGAGCACCAAAAAGCTCTTTAAGCAATTCGCCAGATACACAATGAACTTTACAATGCATGTGCGTAAACTATTTATCAGTTAATTTGATAAACGCCAGTTTAACTAGTTCTTCTTTGCTAAAATCATACTCTAATGTACTATCTTGTCTTATCTAGGAAGAACATCAAGAAGCACTTCAGGATTTTTATCAACCACAATATTAACAGCTAATTTATTTAATCGATATCTGTCACGCATGAATAAAATAAAGTAAGTAACATTTCGTTGTGTTTGCTTAGTGACTGATGAATTAAGTATAAGCAATTATTTAAATGAATTAAATGACTCATTTACAAATTCATATCCCCTCCTTTTGCAAATTAACCCAAACATAAGTATCAAGAGATAAGAATGCCAATAAATCATCTCCCTCTTGGCTAAACATTGAAGGGCCTTCATTACATTCCCAACTGACCAAATTAACAAATTTCATTTCAAAACCTCCCAAGATAAAACGCATTAACTAAAAGACAATTTAATTATCAAATGTGTCAATTTATCATTTTAGAATACGAATTAACTTTCTAATTTATGATTCTGCAATAAATACTGTTTTTGACTTTTGTTTAATTCTTTCTTCTAAAATTCGTCTTTCGTTTTATTCAGATCTAATATTCTCGAACTCCTACATTATTTTTTTGCTTTGAAATATAATATTTTTTTTCTCTTTTTATTTTAGTATTTTTTATAATTGATGCCGATGATGATCACAAACGAAGTCACAAATAAAATGGAACAACAACAAAGAAAAATTACACGATGTTAAAAATCTAAGTAAATGTTTTAAAAAGTGCATCGCTATCAAATATTTAAAATTATAAGACTGGGGAACAATTTCTTCGTTACATTAATACAATAATTATAATAATATAATAATTGATACCCTGTTTGATGGTGCTGGTATTTTTACCGAAATTTGATCCGAAATTTCTTTACTGTGTAAAAACCGTGTGCTACTGTGTATTATGGCATCTATAGCATCATTGCGATGGTTATCGTTGTTGATTACTGCAATGGACTAAAGTTTTCTAACTTATTATTAATTAATGTAAAGATTAAGTATACAAATACAAAAATACATTTTAGGATGTATAATAATTGACATGATACATTAGACAAAAATTAATGAATCGTTGATAAAAAATTATTAATTTGATATATATTTAACTTGATATCTTAAGAAAAATAATTTTTTATTTAAAATTAAAAGGAATTTTTTAAGCGCCTATTTAATTAAATTAGTTTTCTCTTTAAAAAAAGAAGGAATTTCCTAAACCTAAATCAGTCTGTATTTTTAACTAACAGTACATTTGCATTGGTGGAAACAAAATTTTACTAGCAGAATGATTAAAATTATACATTAGAATAAATAGTTGGTGAATTGTTGAAAAAATAATTAGTAATTTTTCATGTAGCCAACTCGCTGCTTGATATATTAAGAAAAAAAACTTTTTACTTAAGACTAACCAGCAATTATCAAGTGTCTATTAAAATTATATTTGTTTAAAAAGAACGAACAGTAAAGCTGTTTTTTTTAAAAAATAATAGTACATTTTTGTTAGTCGAACAATTTTTTATTAGTAGAATAATTTACGTTGAAAAAATAATTAGCAATTCAATGATAAAATATTATTAATATGAAATATATTTAACTCGCTACTTGAGATCTTAAGAAAAGTAACTTTTTACTAAAAACTAACCAACAATTATTATTCCAACAATTATGAATTGTGTCTGTTTTCAAAAAAAAGAAAAATCCGAAAGGTAAAACAGTTTTTTTTATTTAACAGTACATTTTTACTAACAGAAAATTTTTTTATTAGCAGAATAATTTGCATTATGCATTAGAAAAAATAATTAGTGAACTGATGATAAAATAATAATTTGCTACATAACTAGCTCGCTACTTGATATCTGAAGAAAAGCAACTTTTTTCTTTAAAATAACCAGCAATTATAAAGTGCTTATTGAATTGTGTTTGTTTTGAACAAAATATCGGAAGCGTAAAACGGATTTTTTAACTAACAGAACATTCTTACTAGTAGAACATTTTTTATTAGTAGAATAATTTAAGTTACACATTAAAAAAAATAATTAGCGTATCACTAATAATATAATTGTTAATTTGATGTATATCTAACTCACTACTTGATATCTTAAGTAAAGTAATTTTTTGCTTAATAGCTAACAAGAAATGCTTAAAAGTCTATTGAATTAAATTTGTTTTAAAAAAACTATTTCCGAAAAGCAAAACAGTCTTTTTTTTAAACTAGCAGTGCATTTTTTTCTCATTGATTGTCTTGATGCATTTAAGAATAGTGTGAAACTTCTTAGAAAGAAAAAAAAAACAATAAAATTCTTCCTTCTATAGAAAGAAAGGAGGAAACAAATTTATATATACTGCTGCGAAACTGCTTCAAACTGCATCCGGTCTTTTCATAGCAAAAAGTATTTTATTTTTTTGTTTACACCCAGTCTTTTTCCAGTTCAATAAATTACGATTCGAGGACTCGTCCATACATTTTTTATCCTCTCTCAAAGTTCTCATAGTTTCTTTCTCCAGAACAACAAACAGAGAATAAAAAGGGAGGATAAAACTAGGAAAAAAGGAAAAGAATAGCATTTTAGGAAGTCATACGGTTGATAGGAGACGTTGGCAAAATATTGAACCATCAAAAATCAGGAATCAGGAACTTGTTTTCATTTTAAAGAACTTAATGATGACATAATAAAAATACAATTCCAAGCAGTGTTGTTTGGTATTTGATCTTCAAAAATAACGCTCATTTTGTTTTTGGAGTAATTTTGTATTATTTCATTTCATTGTATTTTATTACTTTTTTCAATAGATTATTCCAACAAACTAACGAATAGTAGCACATTGCTAATTATTTCTTTAATTTATGTTTTTATGGCTTTTTTTTAGATTGCATATTTGGATTGCAAATTATATTTAAATTGAAAAACAATAATTTCAATTGCTCTAGGAATTTTCCTTAAAAGTACTTAGTTAAAGCAATGATGAGTAAATTTTAAAGCTTGAATTATCAGCCAAGCAATTTTAAAAAAAATCTTAACAAAAAGTCAAAAAATTGATAGAAAAATGGAATGGAAATCTAAAATACTAAAAATGAAACATTAAGAAAACTAAAATTTTCTGCAGTAAAATTTTATTAGCATTTTTTAATCAACTAATTATAGCAAGGTTTAGGGTTTAAAGACAAAGACATTGAAGTACTTATGAGATAATTGTTTGCCACGTAATATTTAAAATGACTTTTCTCAATTTCAGTATTAAACAGTAATTTTTCTTCATTTCCTTTATTCATTCAAGAACAAGCAAATTGGTAAAATTATCGTATTGCATGATAATAGTATAAGAAAAACTATAATTCTGGTTACTAAAACCAAAATATACGGTATTTAATTTATTCATTTGGCACTTTTTTCGTTCATATGGCAAAGAATAACCGGAAGTTCTAGTTATCAAAATAATAGTTTTTATTACCAAACATTATAAAAGAACAAACGAAAGAAATTAAAGAACGGAAAAGAAAATTTAACCGAATAAATTGTTTCAATACCATGTTCTGAAGTGTCACGCTAAAAATTACCAAATTTCACAACTTTTATTATTTTTTGCCAAATATTATTTTAAAAAAATATTGTTAATTTTTCTTAAATAAAACCAAAGCTCCTCGGTAAAAATGAGCTTTTTGGTGTTCACATAAATCCAGAAACCCGATAAGTTTCACCTTATGCTGTTAATTAAAACATACTTTTCTTCTCAGTGTAGAATAACATTGTAACACATCGTTTTCTTCATGTTATTTTTAGATGTTTATGAAATCTTATAGAAAATTTATTTTGAAACCAATACAACAACTTAAAGCGAATAAATGTTTCTCAAGTGTACTTTGATATTTTTAATTATCGAATTTAAAAGTATTCTTTAACAGACCAAAAGTTTAACTATGGTTTATGATAAAAATATCTTGTGAACATTTGAAGCTAAAGGCATCCCTTAAGCACCAAGGAATAAACTAAATTGGGTACTAAAGAAAACACATGAAATTTTAATACCAAAAGAAACAATAAAAAGATCATAATTCCAGCATGTTGCATGCTAAAGATATTCTAGTTGTATTTTTTAAGTCAAGCAAAAATATTTAAAGGCATCCGCATCTTATTGCTTTTGTCACTAAATTTCTTTGTGATCACATTTACCATTAGATGACTAATGTTATCTGGATTTTGGATCCTTAAATTATTCCAGACATTTTTCTATCATTTATATAATAAGTCTTATGTATAGCTCTTCGGTAAAGTTTTTGGTTCGGTTAAGTAAAGTTCGGTTGAAAATTTTGTTGCTCCCATTGAGACAGTTATATGTGGTAATATATACAACCACTTTTAACGTGCTAAGCTTTATCACATTCGTGTAGTTTTGACAATACTTTTTTCAGTGCTTTAAATAAGTTTCATAGCTATATATGAATGGCACTTTTAGTTGAAAATAACATTATGAACTTATAAGGTTATATATTTTAGTAATTTTTTTTATTTCATATTGAGTTGTAGCGAAAATTAGGCACAAGGTTTTTAGTCTCAATGTGCTTTAAGAAACGTATTATATAATATGAATACTGCTAAATAATGTTCTATATTAATGCATATTTTTTAACTCCTGTTGGAAAAAAAAGCACGTAAGAATCTGAAAATCAACATTCAGCTGGGAAAGAAATTTCGAAAATGCTTTTGAAATCTAAAGAAAAACTACATACCGAGTTTGGACTAAAACCATCCAAACTTGTTTAATTGTCGTAAAAAACAGGTAAATAATGTTCTGATAATACAGGCAATAATGCTGCTTAATAATGCCTTATCTTTATGCGTATTTTTTAACTCCTTTTAAAAAATAGGCACATAAAAATTCGAAAATCAACATTCAGCCAGGAAAGAAGTATCAGAAATGCTTTTGAAACCTGAAGAATAAATAAATACGGCGTTACAATCAAACGCTGTTTAATTGACGTAAAAAAGAGGTTACATCCTTGCGTTAATCTTCTTCTAGTGCTTTTCAACTAAACTGATTTTACTGGTTTTATTGTTGTATTTGCATAATAATTTTCTACCTCTAATGTGCACATTTTTTAAAACTTTATTTTTGAAATGGTCTTACAGTTTTTAATTTACTTTTAAAAATGTATATTAAAGGTGGATATTACTAAAAACCATACATTCTAATTCTTTACAAACTCTCTTATTTAAAAATAAATGGAATTTCAGTTTTCCATTCTGCTGAAATATGGTCTCGAAACATAATTGAATACGAATCAAAATTTTGATTTTATCTTGTTTAGAATTGGTTTCAATGAAAATAAGTGCAGTGAATCTTATAATCTTATCTTGAAAGGAGCTTGTTTGATAATCCAGAGATTATTAATGAAATTTATTAAGCAAGTGTAGAAAATAAGGAATATTTGCAAATGAAATTATGCATTATGCTATAGTTCTCATTAGTGTTCTACGTGTTACTGGTAGCTTCATTTCCCTAATAAGGTGAAGAGAAATAAGCTGAATTTGTAACTCAGTGAAGAGAAACACCGAAAGCAACTCATAAGTTAATCAAATTTGAAATGTATTTGCTGGAAGATTATGCAATGCATTTAATGGTTCTAGAAGCTAACACATTCCTTGAAAATTATCAATATAAAAATGAACAATATATCGATAAGATACTTTAATTGGAATTTTTTTTAACCTTAGAAGAAGAAAAAAAACCTTTTTTAATGAATCATTAAACACTAAAATGGCGTAAACATATTTTATGTAACAAAATGATAAAATTGTTATTAAAATAACTTTATTTTTAGTTTTTTTCCTATAATAGTACTATTTATCAGATTAAATCTCCCCTTACAAAAATGAAAGTGTTTTTAGGTGCTAAGGTTGATTATGAGGTTTATTTGATGTTAATTTCAAAAACTACCTACAAGCACCAATCCCCTAGGTTTAAAATCAAGGTGAATTAAGTTGGTTTATTCACGCTTAAGGTTGTTTTGTGGTAGAGGGAAATCTACCTAAAAGCAACAAGCTTAGAAAGTGCTTTTAGGTGTATATGTTGTTTTTGTCAACACTTCAAGCAAATAAATGTATTTGAGATTTGGATAATTTCAACTAAAGGTTTTGGTGAGCTATACATGAGGTCTTATTTTTAAGTTGTAGATGGAGATGAAATTCAAGTTTATTGGTGTGGTTATTTTTTGGTGCAAAGCATGGCTTCATTTTATACCTTTGGTGTATTTTTTTACACCTCTCAATCTCAAAACAACCTCAAAAAAATTGCTTTTGAAAGGGTAGTTATTGGATAACATAAGATCTAAACTAGTTATTAGATAATAATTAGAGGTGAGTGCTAGTTCAAATTATAAAAAAAAAGTGAATTACTTTCATAGTTTTAGTCATAGCGTGATAATTTCTTAAATATATTCATTTAAAACTTAAAAGTCATTATTTAAATATTTGAAACTTTTTTTTCTGTAAATATATTTAAAATTTTGATCATTATGTTCTAAACAACTATTAATTAATTTGCTTTATAATTGGAACTTGATTAATATAGGCAAAGTCATTATTTTCCTACAGGCACTTATTTAGCCTTCATATCAAACAATTTATTAGTATTGTTTCCAATTAGGTGTTTCTCAACTTTTAATATTTTCTCTAGAACACAGCCCAATGCATTACAAAATCTAAATGCAGACATGGATATCGTATTCAATTTCACCAAAAATGCTCTACTAAATATTTTGAATACATAGTTTTCCTTTTTATAAATTTAAGCCCTTCGCATGCATAAATTATATTTTAAATCCAAAATTGATTCAATAAAATCACAGCTGAGATATATTAACGGTTTAACTTTATAATTTGAAACAAGAGCCCCATACTCAAAGCATTAATCCCACAGGTGATGATATTTTCTATATGTACCTACTTCTAATATATTAAATAACTAGCAAACAAAATAAACAACAACAAAATAAATAACCAAACTAAATAAACAAAATTATATATTGTTAAAAATAATTATTAGTGTGCAAAGTTTTTAAATGCGGCGACTTTTTCTGTCACATATAATAAAACTAAAATTATTATTTTTATTTTTTTATAGTTATTTTTAACTTTCTCCAATGGCTTATCCCACCAAAATTAGTATTGACTGCACTAATTACTATTTTACATGATACTATAGCTGGAATCCAGTTCTTGATAATCAATATTTGAAGCGATAAAACAATTTTTTCTAAAAAAAATTTCTTACTCCAGTATCTACATTAGGTACTTCGGCACCAATGCTAGCATATGTAGTACCTACTAAAATAACAACACCTACCATATAATCGATGCTGCGCATTACTAAAATTACTAAGGCATCATTGACGTATAGTGAATTCTTAGCGTCCTAATAAAAAAGAAAAACAATTTTCCCCACTTGTTCGTATTTTAGTTTTATGGAAATTCGTTTCAATAACGTAACTTCAAATAAAAGAGGTACACAATTACAATTTACTTTAAAAATGCCAATTCGATGATTTAGTCCTCATATATCACCCACGTTAAACATTTAGCTTACTTGAAAAAATCAATAAAATATTTAAATATTAAAGAAGACGGAATATTTCTTTTATATTAAATAAAGTTGAAAGCTATATTCAATAATTGGAGAAAACAGAATTGTGTGCAGTTAAATTTATGAAGTGACTAATGCATTGGCAATGTGAAAAAATCATATCTGAAACGTTCATCATGAACTAACTGTTCGAAACTTTTGAACAACTTTCTGAATTGAGAGTTAAAATTGCCCTGTCCAGTCGCTGCTGAAATTTCAGGATGATAGTATAAATGGTATTGTGGTTATTAGAGAAACAAAGACAAACTTCTCATTTTACTATTATATAAAGATTATATATATTTATATATATTTACTATTATATATATTTTTATATAAAGAAAAAATACTAAAATTTTTAAATGCAGGGATTCGAATTTTTGAACGATTTTTGATCACTTGTAATTGTTTCTAAAAGTCATAAGAAAAGATATTAATTAATTAATAAAAATATTTTCACACATAGTTTTGAAACAATTCTACAACTTTTTCAGTAATCACTTTTAAATATTTTAAATCATATTAACCCATAATTATGTTCAAATTTGAAACAAAATTATTAAGCTGTGAAATTAATCCATAATATCTTGTATTTTTTTCAAATATTTTGTAATTTAATTTATTTTCATACATTTTGTAATTCGATCATATGTTTTCTTTTACTTATTGTAATTTAATCTTTTTTACCCGATTCACTTTCATATTCATTAAATTTAATTTTTCACAAATGACACTGGGGCACAATTATTTTTTCGTTGCATGAGAGTTCTTAACAGATCTTAGATACCTTCATATCTGTGATTTTAAATCTACAATCAGTTTCTCTCTTGAAACTACAGGATTTTTTAAAATGAATTCAATTAAGTTAATAAACTTTAAATTTGTAGCATATTTTCTGTGAAAATGTAGAAGTTTAAAATCGTTATGTAGAGCAAATGGTCGCGCATATGGTGCGACAAACTCTTAGGAATCTGATAAATGATCTTCACAATTAAAATTGTACAGCAACCTAGTATGACGGGAAACGTCGTTATACACCACTAAGGGAGCTTATCTGTTATGAACTATATTTTCGTGTGCTTATGAACAAATCATAATTGGGTAGCTCACCAGTGGTGTATTTTCTGGGCATTAGTTCCTAAGCAATTTTATGGTGCGCTCTAACTATTTTAGAAGTTTATCGCAACCTTTCCCGGCCCCCATTTTTATATAGCATTTTTAAACTTATACATTTGCCAAAAAATGACAATTTTGTGTCATTTAAGAGTAGTTTAGGCAGCAAAACTAATTTCAGATTTATTATTCCCCGCTTTAATTAGGCAAGATCAAACATTCGATTACGATCTAGTTTGTATAAATGAAACCAGAACTTTGTTCCTCAGTGAAAGAAATGCTACACCCTACATCAGCATGTGCGTGATTGCAAGGTTTCTCAAAGATTAAAAACTAGATTTTGATATCATCTAACTTAAAATGGTTGCTTCATCAATTTAGTCTTTGCTTAATGACATCCAAATAAAGAATTTGAAATTGATGCTAAGTGTTTCGCCTTCATAAAATAAAGTTTTACGTTAAGCCTTTATTTTAAATTTTAAATGTATTTTCTTATTTTTCTAAAAAAAACTGATATTACATAAAATCTCACCAAAAAACTATCTTTATAACATTTTATCTTAAAAATAAAAGTAATATAATTAATAAAGATGATTGAAAATGTTATCATGTGTTAGCATAGAAATTTATTAAGAGAAACAAGGTTCTATAACAATTTGATAGCTAATAAGCTCATTACTTTTAAAGCACTTTCAAGATTCATTTTTCATCAGGAAAATAATAGATAACAAATGAGAAATATCGAAGTTTCTGTCACAGCAATATGGATTTTTATGAACCAGTATTTGCTAAAAATCACTTTATTAATAATGAAACCAAGATCGTATAATAATGTAGAAATTGCTTGACCATGAAAAAGGAGCAACAATTTATCCATTTTCTTACTTATTTTGTTCTTAATTAAAGAGAAATTGTTTTCGTTTTTAAGGGATTGCCAGAAAATAATTATCTGCTTTAAAATAAGAATTTCCTTTCGTTTATTTTTCTAAAATATTCAACATTTGTTGCTGTACTTGTTTTTCTAAAAATAGATCAATAAACACTATGCAAATTAAATTTTTTTTTTTTGAGATTGATTATTCATAGTTTAATATCAAGTCAAGTGAATATGGGCGATTCCACGTTAGTGGGACAATCCGAAATTATAATTTAAATCAAGTGTATTTTCTGAATATGAAAAAAATAATTTAAGGGATTTAGATACTTAATCAGTTTAATTAATTAATTTAAGGTTAAATATAAATGGATAAATACGTATATACAGAGTATATTTTTTTCAAATATATTAATTAATTTTGCGTCACTCGACAAAACCGTTTAAATTACTCATACATATTTTTAGAAAATTACCGTGGTTATGTTAAATATTATTTATTGCATGCCATTACAGGATGCATGCATTACTGGATGCATCCATTGTTGGATGCTTTTCTCTGATTCTTGCGCAATTATATAACCATTAAGCTCTCTGCCACTCTCGTAAGTTTTTCAATCTTAATTGCTTAAAAAAGTGTGTCAAAAGTTATTGGTGCAACACTGTTTTGCTTTCGTTGCATCAATGAGAATACACTATACGGAACTCAGCTATGTTTGGTATTTTAAACTCAAATATGTTTAGTTTTCCCAAATTAAATACACCTAATTGTTTTATAAATAGATATTAAAGATTTTAATGCTAATATATTTTACTAAAATAATACAACATATTCCTATCACACATATATTCTTTACAATATTGAATAATAAAAAAAAGACAACTCGAAAATAATCTATTCTCAAGTAAATTGTACTTTTCAGAGCTACGAAAAAATTATTTCAAATTTTGGATGGAAATATCGTTTAAAAAGCACTTCGCTGTTAGATACCTCTTTCTACAAAAGAAAATTTACGCAATTACATAAACATTAAGCTCTCTGTCACCTGTTTGTAAATTTTGCAAGCATAATTGCTTAAAAGTGAGCTTCAAAAATTATGCTTTGCTTTCTTTGCATCGATGAAAATATATTATATGGGTCTCAGCTATGTTTAACTCAAATATGCTTAGTTTTTCTGAATTAAATATTATCGAATTATTTTATAAGTAAGAAATGATGATTTTAATGCTATTATGTTTTACTATCGAATTATTTTATAAGTAAGGAATAATGATTTTAATGCTAATATGTTTTACTAAAATAATATTACTTAGTCCTATCACACATATATTCCATACAACATTGAGAACGTAAACCACATCTCAGAAATAATGAATCGTTAAGTAAACTGTATTTTTCTTTTCAGAACTACGAAAAGAAAATTAATTTTAAATTTTGAATAAAAAATTCGTTTTAAGAAACAACTAATTGCTCGATCCATTTTTTGATGCTTCCGTAATAATATAAATATTAAGTTCTCTGACACCTGCGCATACATTTTGCAAGCTTAATTTTCAAATTTCCTTAATTGGTAATTTTACGAGGCTTTTTTCTCCGTGCAGTAATAAATAATATTTATGGATAATATGATTACAATATTTGTTAAATGACTTATATGCCATTTAGTTTGGTTTTACGAACCATAATCATGGGATTTTTTTACCATGAATGCCGTTGTCAAACAGAACGGTAATTTTACCAGTTTTTTTTTATCACGTTTTATCAAAAAGGATCCAAAATAATGAGCTTATTTTCCATCATTCAATAAAATATTGTAAATATTCAATTGTTTGAACAGTTCATCTGTAAAATATTGTATAGATTTCTATTTAGTAAAATATTATGAACATTCATTCTATAAATTTTACCAATGTTTTAACTATTCATTCTGTAAATTATTGTAAATGTTTTACAGAAGTAAAAGCTTTTTTATGCACACACGTTAATTACACAAGTTTTTTTTTCAAAAGCAATCTTTTTTGAATAAACATGTATAAAATTAAATATGCATATTTAGTAAATAAAGTTTCGTGATTACACTCGATGTAGTTCAGAAATATTTAAATTATACGACAAATATGAAAAACAATATTCACCAATTTCTTTCTTTTTTTTGCGTAAATGTACTAAAACTAATTTTTGTTGCAACTTTTATTTTTTATTCAATTTTTAGGCCAATTTTTACCATTATAAAATGAGCTGCTTTAGAAAGTATCTTGAGTTTCAAGTATTTCCTTGGTTAATATTACATTTCTTTTACATAAATGATGTATTTTTGCACTAAAATGTACATTTTTACTCACTTTTTCCACTACTTAAGTTTTAAAAAAAGCATTTGATCAATGCCTTATTCTCATCGCAACTTTAAACATAACGTAACCTATTTTGCATTTAAATTTAAAACAAAAATATCTAACAACTTGTATTCAAACTTGTACAAGAATCTTTAAAGTAAGATAAGACTAATCTATTACCTTATTTCACGATATATCATTATAGAACTAATAAAATCGTGCTCAAATAAAATATCTAATCGATAATTTTATGGGTATGTATAAGCTATAAAACAAACCCTCGATTTTTTTCTTTTCTCTTTAACGATTGTTTTTTTTTTACAAAAGAAAGCAAACGGACTAGAATTTTAAAGTACCTTATGGTTGAAATGTTTTCGATTTTAGTGTGATCTATTTGAAATTTTCCTACTAATGTATTCTTCCCACGAACAAAATCATTTCTTTTACTGATTTGCTATTCAAGGGTTCTTTCTATTGTTCTTACTACTGTTCTTTCTATTCTAAGGTTGCTTTATGTTTTTTCAGCGACAAAAATCACTTTTTTCTGAAGAAGAGTTAACAGGTAAGCTTACACATAGTTTTTTGTTTACTTCAAGACAGCGTTTTACATTTTTCTTATAAAAATATGAAACAAGTCGTCTGTCCCTGAATGTCTGGAATATTTTTAAAAAAAAAACAGAAATGGAAATGGTGAGCCTTTGAAATAAAATTTCAAAGGCTCACCATTTCCATTTGTGAATTTTTGTTCCCTGTTAACGATTTTACGGGAAGAAATTAGGTCATGATCAGCGACTCTTTTATAATCGATATATATTCATATAAAGAACTCATTTTCTTCATTTCCTAATAATATAAGAGAAAGTTACTGGTGTATAGTTGCATAACACAAAGTTAATAAATCCTACTCTGGATTTTAGTTTACTACACTGAGAACTTTTTCTTTTTATTGTTCTTTCTACCATTCTTCCCATTCTAAGATTTCTTTCAATTTTTTCAGCAACGAAAACCATTTTTTTTGTGAAGATGAGTTAACAGGAAAGTTTGTTTTGCTTTTTTTACTCCAAGATAGCGTTTTACGTTTCTTTAAAAGAATATGAAACAAGTCGTCAGTCCCAGAAAGCTGGATTATATTTGTTAAAAAATTCAGAAATGCAAATGGTAACTCTTCTAAATAAAACAAAAGGAATTCAAGAAACAAAGCTTTAGCGAATTGTTGTCCTCTGTTAACGATTTAACGGGAAGAAAGTAGGTCATGATCAGCGACTCTTTTATAATCGATATATTCATATAAAGAACTCCTTTTCTCGTCTTTCTTATTGCTGTAAGAGAAAGTTACTTTTGTATATTTATGTTACACAAAGTATAAGGTACATATGGTACCAAAATATACGGTATTTAAAAGACTCATTGGATATTTTTTTCTATTCATATGGTAACGGTTCACAGCAAAATCTGATTTTCAAAATAATAGATCTTTATTACCATACATAAAATAAAAAATACAAAAATTCAAATCTAACAGCTAAAATTATTTTTATGCCATACGCTAAGGTTTCAATGCGAAACTACTAAATTTTACCAAATTTTCAAAATTCTATCACATATTGTAAACCATACTTTGGTGTTAATTTTACCAAATATTTTTATCAAAACTCTTCGGTAAGAAATTCCAAGCTATTTGGTGTTTCCATAAAGTCAGGAAAACCATAAATTTTACCGAATTTTGGAAGTTTAAATTATACTTTTTTTATCAAAACAACATTTAGCAACAAACTCTCTTTTTCATTAAGCAAATGCATCACGACACTCAAATCTGAAAGTACTATCATGCAAGAGATGAACTTAAAACCACTTTTATTTTGGAAATATGAGTTGCGTTTTATAAATAAGCAATGAGATTTTATTTTTTCTTAATCTTTAAAAGCCTTCAACAATTTACTAGCCAGGGGAGGCTAGTTTCATGTGGAAACAAATATGATGAGTAATCAGTTAATAATATAGATATAATTTAACTAAAATTTAAGTTTGTGAGAAACTAATTATTTTACTAATTAAATTAGAAAAAAACCTCTCTAGTGTTATTGCTAACTTTCATACTAACGTATGTGCTAATTTCTCAGCGAAAGAACTAAAGATCTAAATAGTAATACTATATATAATAGTAAATGGAATTATTATATTAACAATAATAAATAGTAATAATAAATAATAATAATATTCTTAAAAGTCTAATATTATATCAACTAAAACATGGAGTAGTCTACAAACTAACAGACAAAAAAATATGAAAAAAATTAAAATATTAATAATATAACATCAAAGTAAACATCAACGTAACGTATAACATCAAAGTAATGTTCATAAACGTATTAATATAAGAATTAATATTCATTTGTTAAAATATATCATAGGTTTAAAATCTAAAGGAAAAATGTTATTGCAGTTTTTCTTCATACTATCTTAATAAATAAAGCTGTGATTTTAATGACAAAGAGAATTTATTTGTCATTTCTTAAAATTTACTTCCTGAAAGCTAGTAAAAGTCTTAAACCGATATCTTGTTTCAGTATATCTTTAATAAAGAAAAGCGTTTTACACTTTGAAAATGTATTCAAATAATAAAAATATTTTATTTCAAATTTTTGTTTTCTGATTAGAGAGTTTGAATAAAAGGAAAATACAGAGCAAGAATTTTTATTTTTCGACACTACACTTATATATAACAAATGAGATACGGAACTGTCAGTAATTACTGACATATTTTTTCTTCTTCACAAAATGGCTTTAAGACATGCATTAAAAGATAAAAAGAGCATAGTAATATTATTTAAAAATAGTGACAAATTTGAGAGTAGTATTAAGAGTTTGAAGTTGCTTTAGTTAACATTTTCATCAAACGAAGATGAAAGACTTTTATTTATTTTATTTTAAGTATTAAGACTTCTATAATTGCAAAAATTTTAAATAGCTATGTGGCAATATTTTTTTTATTGATAATGTTACATTTTAAACTATAATGTCAGAATCAAATTGAATCGAAATTTAATTTGCGCTACGGCACAAATTTTTCAGAAGCGCCAAAATATATAGTATTTTCAACAATGCCCAAAAAAATCTAAATGCATTGTTTTTAAACTTTTATTACAAAGTGTATTTACAGACACAAAGATATCTTTCATTTACGGGTTGAAAAAGTGTTTTAAAGATTTAAAGTGCATGGATGTTGGAAAAATTATGAGAAAAAAGCAAATGAGGAGCAAAGGGATAGTTTAAGATATGCTGATTGAACGACTAAAAAATGGTGATTTGACTGCTATGTGACAACTGAAGAGGAATCACTTTGGTAAATTTTTACAAGAATAGTGCTTGAAAGAATGAAAAAAATGTGATTGACAAGAGCATGAGACCAAAACAAGCAGGCTTCAGAGCTAATGAGTCTTGTGTTAACCCTATTGCATCATTGAGAAACAATCTATTGAATGTAACCAATAATGATAGATTCATAGAATTTGAAAACGTTTTTGGAATTTGACGCAGAGAAAGACCATAGAATATATTTAAGAATGTTTTGTAAGCATTATCAGAAATAAATATGAAGATTACCATATATGAGTCGGCCAATAGTCAGAAACCAACAAGGTTGATTCGACTGCTAGGCAAAATTTTATACTTTCTCTAACAACTTTCTTGATTGCTGTTGACTGGATTATGAAGAGAGTATCTCAGAATAAAAAGATTATACGATAGAATAATGCTGAATAGCTTTCTAACCTTGTTTTCGCACATGCTTTAAGGCTACCGTCCAACACCCTTCAAGATATGGAAACAAACATTTTTAAAGCAGATGTATGGGAAAAAGGGCTTCTTGTAAATTTAAATGAAACCAAAGGTAGTTAAATGAAATATTCTTAGAAAATATCAAACTTGAACAACAGTTTTGCATATCTTGGAAGCATAAATAAGAAAGAGGAAGAACTGTTAAAGTTATGATAAATAGATTAAACAAAGCTCGAAGGAGACCAGCAATTTAAATAAATTCTGGAAAAACAAAAACATCATAAATTCGAGGAAAATAAGAATTTTCAAGACTCATAATAAACCTGGTCCACTCTATGGATCGGAGACATAAAACTAGAAGAAAAGTAATATAAAAAGGCTTCAAGTTTTTATAGAAGTTAAAGATGATTTTTCCATATCGACTGGTATTATGAAATTTGTAACACAGAAATCCTTAAACAGCGAAACAGAAACTATAATTGATTAAAAATTAAAAAAGAAGAAACAAAATGGGGAAAAAATCCAAAGGGCAATAGATTGGTAACGATTTGCATAAATCTGAGAAATTTAACAAGCTTTAGAAAGACAAGTCTTAGTTTAAGAAATGTAAAGCAAGTTTTTGATTGGATCCCTCAAGGCTGTACAGAAAGATGAAGAATTAAAAATATTTGACTATGGGCGATTATAAATGAGTTTACAACAATAGGCAAGACATGGAAAGAGACAAAATATCTGGTCTCAAATCGAGTGAGAGCTATGATGGTCATACTTTTCTTCGACTTTCAGTTCGAACATTTTTGAACCTAGATTATACTGGATATAGATCATGAAACTTTAACTAAAATATCAAAAAAAAAATCTCCGAAAATTCAATGCATGTACCAAAACACACAATAAAGATTTTTTTTGTCAAAATCGATGAGCAACGTTTTTCAATATTTATTGTGTTTTTTATTAAATCTCATTTAAAATTTTACATTTGAAATGAGTCTACAATTTTTAATCGGAAACATTGCAAAAGTGCTAATGAAATTTATACAAAAGTGGTATGTTACCAATATCAAATTAAATAAACAGTTTTTAGCTTAAATAGACATTAAAATATAGTTTCCGTAAATGAAAAACATTTCTTTTTTATAATAAAGGCTTTCTAAATTTGTGGGAAAGTGCATAAAAATAATAAGATAGTTAATTAATAAAAATTATAAGATAATTAATAAATAAAAATGATAAATAAAAATAATAAGTCATAAATATTCTTGTGTTCACAATACATCGAACCTAATTTTAAGAAAAAGATCTAAAAGCATAAAAACTTTTTTAGACATATTATCCCAGAAACTCTGCCAAAAAGCACGAAAAATCTTAGTTATCAGGCTTTTGAATTAACGGAGACCAAAGACATACTTTCGACTCAAAGATAATAAGAATTTGATAGAAAAATCTGAAGTTATTTATTCATTTTTGAGAAGCAATAATGAGAAATGAATTACTCTCTAGTAATTACCATCTTTGGTGAATTATAATGTGAAAAAATCCTATTTCTGTTAAAAATGCCTTTAGTCATTACACATCAAAGAAAGAAGTAGGGAAACACATTTGAATTATTCATATCCCTTGTAAAAGCTAAATAAAAGATTTGCCTAAATTTCTTAATTAGTTGAAATTTTTGATTCATATGTTTTGTAAAATATCAAATTTAATCAGCATAAATTACTATAGAAATTACGTTTTTAATGCAAAGCAATTCTAATGCAATTCTAATAATTTGTGTTTGGCACTAGGTTTCACCTACGCTTTAACAACACTTTCTGAGAGTTTTCGAAGCATTTTCTACCTGTCTTATGTTTTCACTTTTTTAACAGTATTTCGTATTTTCTGTTCCATGAAAATTTACGGTAAAAAACAACTTCACTAAAGGGTACCAGTACTTTTTTTATCAAGAATTTGACGTGAATTTGTTTTTTACGTACAGTAAAAATTTATCGTCACTATAACATTTATTTCTAAACGTCTTCTATCTACTATAAATCTTATATGATGATGTTCGAAATAAAATAAACGAAATCTCATTTGTAACTACTTTCTGTAGACCTACAATGGGAATAATAAGTATCTATGAAAATGGATAGTATTTTACTAAAGAGAAAAATGCTAATGTATTTTTCAAAGACATAACTTTAAAAACTATGTTATACTGTAACCTTAAAAAATTCAATTACAGAAGTGTAGGTCAGATTTATGAAAGACTTTTATTCGATAATATCTTACTCTTGTTTAAAAAAATATTAAATATGTGCGCAGTGCATTGAAATCTGTGCACAGTGCATCAATTTAACTAACATCAGAACCATTTTTTTCCAACTTATATAAAGTAAATAACATTAGCAATAAATTAGAAAGAAAACACAGTATTTCCGTTATGTAGAATGTGCAGAATGTAGAATTTCATAATATTATAGAAAAAGTAGAATTTTATTGGAACAGTACAATATACAGTTTTTAGTAACATAACAATATACAATATACAGTTTTTTGACCATTATCAACTAACATGGTTTCAAAACCATAAGAAAGCTTAACTGGACATTTTAGAATTGAAGGCACTAACATTATTTAAGAATTTCTTTCGCGAAATTTCTATTTGTGTAGCTAAAGCTTGTTTCAAATTAACAAAATTTAAGCTAAAAATTGACGGAAATTTTTTTTTTAACAAATTTAAGCTTCTTAAGCTACTGTTGGTTAGAAAATTTGTAATTTGAAACTAAAAACTAATTTTGAAAATGATATTTATTACTTTCACAGTTGTTCTTATTTCATGTAAGTAGTCATATTTGTATTGTTTTCTACGGATTACAACAAAAATTTATATTAATTCATGTGTTTCATAATATTGCAAAGTAGATTCACTGTGAAAAATTCCGGATTAAATTACGGTCTAAAGTACCGTAAAATCCATTTTAACTGTGAACTATTATACCGTAGTTTTTACAGTGACATTTATTTAATTAGAGTGATTCAGTGATTACCTTGTGATTAGTAATGTAAAGATAGCGGTATATCAAATGTTTTGTTGAGTAACATGTTCTGGTAAAAATGGATTCTACGTTAAAAAGTATTTTTTACCGTAATTTGATTCGGAATTTTTTACAGTGTATATATTATAACTCGAAGAAGAATATAGAAACTTTTCCATTTTTTATTTTACATAATAAAAAATGGAAAGCACCAGGTACACAAGCAAGACATTCTGTAGATTTCTAATATTAGGTATATAGTAGCATACTTAATGAAACCAAAACTCTTTTAACTTTATATAACTATAACTTTTTATATTCTGTTTTCTTTTGTTAACTAGCGTGCTACTTCACTGACTAATTCTTTCATTCTCGTTTTCTTCAGAAAATTAATGATGCCAAAAAGAATTTTTCTGGAGGATGAAATGCCAGATGAACATCGATCGTTTATCTTGAGAACAAATGAAGTTATAACAAAAAAAAAGTCTGAATAATGCAAAAGGCTTAACTCTTAAGTTTTTTACTGTTTCCAAACGTTGTTACTTTCTACAAAAATTTTATACATTTTTTTTTGAAAATTTTAAATTTAAGAAACTCTTTCTCTTCTTGAAAAATTGAAATTTCTGAGAATAAATGAGCTCAGATGTTTTAATAAGGCATAGAATAACAATCCAAAAACTTAATTTTATTTAAAAACGCACAAATACAATCAAGTTCAAAAAACTTTAGACAGTATAGGAACACTGAAATTTAAATTTGTAAGCATTTTAAATGGGTATTTTTCGAAGGCGTCTCTAAATAATTGTTTTTGTATATTAATTGTTAATACTAATACCAATTTATCCAATTGGGTTTCTGAAATCGAAAAAGAAGATAAGATTCTTTAAATAATTATTTATTATTGACCAGATGCTAATAAGAATGATAAATATTAATAGTAGATTTGGGAAGTAAATAAATATTAATTTTTAAGACTATATCATTCGGTATGCTAAATAATGATGATATGGAATGCAAATAGTTAATAATTTTAAGGGATACGTGACTTGCTATTCTGAAAACTAATGGTATGTAATATGAATTACATGCAATCATTTAATAAGGCCATGCCAATTTATACGTTGATTATTACTTAAAACCACTGTATGCAAAACGAAACTCGCTTTAAGCAATTATAATTTTTTTAGATAAAAATTTATTTATTTTAATACGTGATTTGTTTTAAACATTGATTTTACTCATTGTTTGATTATGCGATAGCATGGATCAATTAGAATAGATATATGGTTCAAATTAATGCCTTATTAAAGTTTCTGCTAATTTGCACTGTTCAATAGATCAAAGTACCAAAATTATGGCTCAACAGTGAAATGTTTGTTTAGAGTATGTACATACAAAGTGCAAACATACATACAGTAAATTAGACAACTTACTATAAGTATGTTTGCACTGCAAGCATACTTTGCAATTACGAACAGCGCAAACATACTTATAGTAGATTATACTTATAGTAAAATTATTTTTTTCATTGAAAAACACATCAACATGCATTTATTCGATATAAGAAAACTACATGCAAATAATATAAAACATTTACAAAAATAAGTTTTCAAACTTAATATTAATATTATAAAAATTACAACAATTTATAAACGAAATAATCAAATATTGTGGCACAGAAGAACAAGTTCAATAACTCGAAAATATGAAAGACATTATCAAACTATGTTAGAGTAATATTCCCTAACATCACATGTAATACTCCCTAACATTCAACAGTTGCAATTTTGAAATGCAGTAGCATATCATAATTATAACTGCTGAATGTTTATTTGTAATAATTGTTGAATAATTGTTGCATAACTGTTGAATGTTTATTTGCTTTTAACATCAACAACAGTATTGCATTTACCCAAAAATCACTTGAAGCCCTTATTTGTTGAAGGAAATTTGCAGTATTTTCGCAAATATTTATCCAAGGAATATTAATTTATTTACCTTTATATTTGGATTTTCAAATTTCACCTTTGTTACTCTTAAAGCATTTTGTAATTTTATCAAAAACAACAACCAAGAATTTATAAACATAGTTTCTTTTTTTAATAATAAGCATTTCTTTAAAAAAAGTATCGAAATTAAATGAAACAAGGGAAATAACTGACAGGTAAATAAATGAAAAAAGGTGAATTTTTGCATTATAACAGTGAACTGTTAAATACTAAAATATAATATTTTGGGATATTTTTTCTCCATTTTCAACGTATTTTTATTTTCAATTTCTTTCATAATGAAAGAAAAATGAGATTTGGATATGTATAAAGATTTAAATTACTTAACAAAGAAGTAAATTTTTCAGGAGCAAAAATTCTAAGCATGGTTGGAAAAAAAATACTCAATGAAACTCATCTTATTGAAATAATAACAATAAAATTTAGGAGAAAAAAACATAACAAAAACTAGAAGTTTTATATTACGTGTTAAATTTAAAGTTTCAATAAAATTTTGCTGAAATTAATCTTATGAAAACTATATTTTAATTCATGTTCTAACTGATCACACACTGTTTTTTTCCTAATAATGTTAGCTGCATGAACCATAGTCTTCGTTACTTCAAACACTGATAAAGTATTTCTAAAGCTATTTCTTAAGCTATTTCTTAGCTATTATTATTAGTTCCTTCTAAGCATCTTGCTTAAAGTTATAAGAAATGTGACTAAAATAACTATTGCTAAAATAAATTACCCATTCGAAAGAGTCACACAAAAAGTCTGAAAAATATATGCTTATACTATTTTTAGCATTAAATGAATATATTAAAGGTCATGTGAGTCCTCAGGGACTGGCGTTCCTGAAAACAATTTTGATTCTACTTTCCCAGGGGACTTTCTAAGTCAGTTGAAGCCCTTATTTGTTATTTCTTAGTTGGTATTAGTTTCAAAGAAATACAGTGTAAATAATATTTATTCTCTTGTTAAAGAAATATAAATTAACTATGGTTAAAATTATAAAAATATATCCTTAAAATTTTGATTTACTTAACTTGTTTGCCTAAAATAGTAAAAAATATACATATATCTATATATTTTTTTATTGTTATGAGATAGGTATATAAAATAGAAATTAATAAATTCTTCACACTTGGGAAGCTTATAAATGTTTTGATTCGGAGTATTAAATGCATAGATAAAATGTCATATGAATAATCAGACTAACGTTCATTCTGAGCTATTTTGAAGCAGTTTTCCAGGGAGTCTTTTTATGTCAGTTATGAATCTTTTTCTACTTTAATTTTTGGCTAACATTGTTCTCAAGTAAATTTAATTTTGAAACTATAAATTACCTTATTGAGAAATATAAATTATAGGCATAATTGCAACTAAATAACAAACACACTTTGAAAAAACAAGCTTAAAATCAGATTCTTAGAAATCGTTTGAATAATCATAGTCAAAAGAATAGTTCTTTTTATCATTTTTGTAGATAAAATAAGCAACTAAAGTAGTTATTGATAAAATAGATAAGGTGCGGCAAAAATAGGCAAGCTCTTTAGATAAATTTACTCGGAAAGCTGAAAAACTATTTGGATATTAAATAGATAGATTAAAGGTCATACAAACCATCAGAGAATAACTTTCATTAAAACTGTTTTGAAGCAGTTTACCTGGAAGACCTTCTATTTCAGTCAGGATATTTTTTGTTTTCTATTCCTTGGTTTGTGTTAGCCTCAAACAAATACAATCTAAGAAATATTCATTATCCTTTTGGGAAATAAAAATTATGTTATTTTAACTATTTAGTTAAAACTTCTAAAAAATGCGTGCCAATTTAATTTTATTCAACTTGTTTGATTAAAAATAATCTATAAAATAATAATTTTTAAGTGATAAAAGGTCCAATTGGCTAATATATTAACTATTAGTTTCGATAATTGTAGCTAAATACTGCAATTTGAGAATTTATTTCAGAAAAAAATTGGAATTTTCATAGATTGAAATTGAATTATTTTTAATTTTTATAACACAATTAAACGTCATTGGATATGAAAAAAAATAAAAATTGGAAAGGAATGGTGTGAATGCTTTTCGTAAAATTCAATCTATAAATAAATAATAAATTGATAATAAACCAGAAAAATAAATTGCACATTAAAAAATTATTTCAGTTCAATCTACAGTAAAACGCAACGGAACTCACTGTACTGGTAGTAAATCCATTCGTACCGGAACATGTTACGGAACAAAAAATCTGATGTACAGTAATTTTTACGAAAATAGCAATTTTCGTAAAATCCCTCAAGTTAAACAAATATTACAGTAAAAATAAATATTATTTTACAGTGCTGCAAATTTCTATGAAATAACAGTTAAATAACACTTTATTTAATAGTTATTTTACCATATTTAAACAAAACAGTCAAGTTATCACAAATAAGATGATATTCAAACTGTTAATTGTGAGGAAAACCGCTTATTAACTGCTTTCAGCTTATACGGTTAAATAACTCGAATTTTATTGCAGAAACTAGGTCTACCCAATGAAGCCACTTAGTTCCGTGCAGCTGGTTACATATTGTAGTCGAGAGGACTAATCTGTCAGTCTCATGACCGGCAGAACGGGGGTTCGAGTCCTGAAGCGACCACCGCAATGTTTCCCTCTACTTCATCACATGAAGAGTTTCCAGTATCCTACACTCCCAAATTTGTGCAATGCAGACTACTACTGCTCTTCCTAAGGAAAGCCTATCTCCAATGTCCTATTGGACTTCTTTTTTATGGTTTTGAAACCACGCTAGTTATAATTGGTTTAAAAAAAACATATAGTTTTAGATTCATGGTTTTATAACCCTACTAAATCTAAGCACATTCAAAACTGTGTAAAGGTAAAAAATGCTTTCTTTTTTACCGTAAACCTAACAGTTAATTGGATGTACTGACTGCTGGCTATTTTACTATAATATTAGAATGAAAATTCTTACAGTGTACACTAAGAATGGATTTCAAGGTAAAACGAATTTTCCTGATATTGCACCTAAAGTGCCGGTATTTTATACAGTTATTTAATCCAGAATTTTTTGCAAAGTGTGTTTACTTGAAAATTACATATATCACTTATTTTGTTTCGTCCCATGTTTATTTTTAAAGTATGTACTTCGGGAGAAACAAATCCGATAAAATGTTCTTCCTTTATGGAAAAGACAATAGATATTAACGAGTTTTTAATAGCGTTGCGTCAGAAAATCAAAGAAGATATTTGAAAAAAAAAGTCTGGAATTTCCTTTAATGTCAAGATTGAACTTGATTCAATAAATAAGCCTAAAGAAAAGAACAAAATGATCTCGTTTTATGTTCCACTAATGACAATTGCCTTTGATGAGAAATCGATGTCTTTGTCTTCTTGTAGCATGTTCAACTTATAATCTTTTTAAGCAAGTGAATTGAAGAAGCACAAAAGTTATTTTATATGTGTTTGAATTTAATCAGAATTTCTGAAAAGTGTATACTATGATTTATTAATGAATCATAACTATATTTTATTTTACCATGGAGGTTTTTGCAACGTGATTGAATAAGAAGATATCCTATTATTTTATTTTACTAACGAGTTGCGAGCAATATAACTATAAATATAACTAAAATATAAATGTATTTAAATAAAAAAAATTTTAATGCTCAACATTCAGCACTCAAAAAAGTTCCATTTTTAATAACTTTTGATACAATGATCAGATCTCCACGTTCTAGAACTCAATCTTAATGGTTCGAGGGAAAAACCTCATATATGCAAACCAATTTGTACAGATGAAATTTTCAAGTTACAGAATAGGACACAAAAAATTACTTACTTTGAATAAACATAATCTTTTTTTTAAAGATTCAAATTAATGAACTCCACGATATAGGGGTAAAGGTTTGGTTAGGAAAGCGGTAAGCAAGTCTGCACACTTCAATTTTATTCTAAAATAATGTGCATTTCACCATATGTCCAGAACTTTTTAAAGGAATTTAAAAAGTTTTGCGCACAATTATCGATTATCTAAGGATAATTCTCTTCATAAAAAAACTTTTAGTAAATACTAGTTTCTTTTTATCATTTTATTTAACAATAGTCGAAAAATGCTTGAACAACAAGGTATACAATATTTACATCATGTTAAAGAACGCAATTTTATACGTCAAAATAAAGATTTTGAGGGAAATTGATCGAATAATTCCTGAAAATAGAAATTTAAGTATACGATTTTTTAAATTTTCTTTTCCCAGGAACCATTTGTCCGATTTCGCTCAAACTTTGTCCTGGAAACAAAATTTGTTAAAAGTGATGTAAAAATTTATACACCTTACAATTTAATTTTTTTTCTATTATTTAAATAAAATAATAAAAATATTAGACATACTCTAAGATTTATATTCTGTATGGAAATATCTTTGGATAAACAATGGCTAAAAAAATTCGCGAAGGAAGTAAAAGGTAAAATTAGGATCAAGAGGTCCAAACTTTTGACCGCTCTTCTGATTGTAACTATTGGATCCATATTTCCCAAATTTTGACTATTCACAATATATTTTAGTTTTTGTGTCTGATATTTTTACTTTAAGTATTGTCTGTGCAAAGTTATTTGCATATTTGAGATTACTTTTTTGAAACAATAATATAGGGTTCAGAACATCCGAAATAAAATGTTATTAAGGGGTATTCTTTTTTTTCCTCTTTTTTGCACACTGGAGATATATCTGCTATACTAAACATATATTTAACAGTAAAGTTAAACTTATATAAATAATTAATTTTACGTAAAATTGTTAATTTATGTGAAAATATACATTGCTCAACGAATAGCTTAAAGACTTTTAATCACATCAAAAATAATCTTTATTTCCGTATAAGCCATCCAGTAGCAAATTTCTACCATCAACATTACTACCAAATACTTTCACTACCATGTACTTTTACTGCCATTCGTTGCCGTCCATTTAAAATACCTTTTCCACGCGAAAATCATTTCCCATAGAAAAAATTATTTTGACTTAGAGTGAAGGTGGCCTTAAACTCAAAACAACGTCTTTAAGTGAAAATAATTTTGAAGTTGAACTAAAATCTACTTGAAGTTTAAGTAACCATAAAGTCAAAAATATAATTTATTTCAACTGGAAATAAGTTTGAAGATAACTTTGACATGAAATGAAACTATTTATTTGGAGGGAAAATTGCTGTGGTTACATGCTCAACACAGACATTCTGTTGCAGACGAATGACAGATAACATATATATATATATATATATATATATATATATATATATATATATATATATATATATATATATATATATATATATATATATATATATATATATATGTGTGTGTGTGTGTGTGTAATATTTAGCCTATTTCCACAATTTTATAATAAAGTTATTATATCACTTCCAAATCCCATTGTTCAAGTATTTAAAATTTATTTTAATAGTTATCATTTAAAGCGAAAAACACTGAAAAATTATCGAGAAATTAAACAAATATATATTGCATTCATTAAGTTTATCCCTTTAAGTTTCGTGTACCAAAACAATGAAACAATGAGTTAACAGAACGTACTGTGACATGTACGAACAAATGAACTTGTGCGCTCAGTTAATTTTCTCACTCCTATCCAAATGTTTTTGCAATATACTATTATTGTAACTATTTGATTGCAATAATTTGTTTTAATTATACAAGAAAAAGAATTACTGGTTATTTAAAAAGAAATATTGAATTTGCAACTTATTTATCGGTAATAATTTTTAAAGAATAAAACGAAGGGTTATAGACAGTTTTGAACCATTAGAAATAAATATAGTCCCAGCAGCAGAAGAATATTGTCAAAATGAAAAAAACCGCAGAATTTCGGATGCTACTCTAAGAACATATGAAGCGTCACAGGAGGTCACAGGAGGGTTCGACAAGAAAAAGTAGACTAAAACGTGGAATGCTGAAAATAATAGAAAAGAAGAATCTTATTCTTCTGTGATTGATAAATTATAGTTAGTTTCAATTTCATTTATTTATATAGATTATTGATCACAAAACTTTGAACTCAATATACTCTGAACTATGTTTCTCCTACTTGCTGTATGTCTAATACAATTTTCAAACGATTTAGTTCAAATTTTGACGCAATGTTCACAATAAATTTAGTTTCCGTTAATAGTTATAGCACAATAAACATTTTTAAGGAGATATCATAATTGGGTTGACTGATTTTGAAAATGTAGCTATTTTATAACATTTGTTGATAGCTACATGAAAATGATACATGATACATGATAGCTACATAGCTACATGAAAATGTAGCTATTTTATAACAATTGCCATTTTGTGAAAAATAAACTCTTTTTTAAAAATTCTACGTGCAATGAAAGTTCTCTGCATCTAGTTTAAAAATATCAAAACGAATCAAATCTGAATAATTTTTTTGTAACTTATGAGCACAGCAAGTTATGATTAGTTTATAAAATACGTTTAACAATTTTACCTTCTCGTAATTGTAACATGGTAACACAATAAGATGAACAAAAATATATTACGTTAAATTTATCACAATTCTTGTGAAATTCATTGAAAAATCTTTCTTATTTACAGGATTTTACTTTAGTGTCCCCCTTTTAAGGTTTCACATTTTTTTGGTCAGAAATGAAGAATGAAGAGAAATAAGAACTTGAAAAAGTGAAAAATACGAACTTAAAAAAGTGATGTTTTTAATTTTGGATCTTATTGAAAATATTAAGCTTTCATAATAACAACTTCATTAAATTCATGAAATTAATTTATCAATTTCATTAAAGTCATTCAATTCATTAAAATACAACTTCTTCTGATTCTTTTGCTTTTACATTTAAAAGCTAAAATACATGTAAATCTACTTTATATATTGCATATTTTTTTGTTACTGTGTTACTGTTTAAAAAATTCCTCATATAGAAAGTTAAACAAAATTTACAAAACTATAAAAATTTAAGACAAATTCTGAAGAAAAACCATAAAATTGTACATTTTCTGAATTTTCCCTAGTTTATTTTTTCATCATTTTAATGTTTGAGACAAAATTGATTATAAAGAAGAAAAAAAAGTATACAAATTTTCGGCATCATTTGAAGTTCATTGGGTGAAAAAATGAAAATAAGTCTCAAAAGGAAATAAGTTCTAATTAAAAAAAAAGGTATAAAAATCATTCAGTCATCATCATAATCACCATCATCATTTGCATTAAAATCACCCAGCAATACCTTATTCTAGATTGTCCGTCCTTAATCTGTCGAGAAAATTTATGTATACAGGGGGGGGGGTGGATTTTTCCAGATTTACCCGCTTGCTAGAAGGCTTTGGCATACTTTTTTTTTATTTTTTAGATACATTTTTAATCACAAGCTTGATGCCACACAGTGTCTTATCTGTGAATGTTATATTCGATTTCTAATTCAAATAAATTTTTTAAATTGTTTCAGCTGTTTACTGACAAACTATATAAAAATTCGTTTCCCTACTAATGTCTATTTTTAATTTAATAATTAATAATTATTATTCTTTTGTTTATTGTTACCTTTGAATCAATTCAGCGTGATATGATAAGCCTATTTTTATAAGTTAAACTACCATAATGTTTAAAAAGTTTGCTTATACATTTAAAAATAATGACGATAAAGAATAAAACTTCTTTTCGAAAAAATTCTCAAATCCAACCTATTGTACTTCAAGTGACTTTACCGATCTAAAAGAAAGCGTTAATTACATTTTCAATTAAGCTTAATGATCATGAATAAACAAAATAATCATAAGTTTTTTTTCTATTACCATGAGAAAAAAAAAACTGTAGTATTTCAAATTTTTATTGGGAAATTTTTTTGCATGTTGCACGTTAGTTCACTTAATTTAATTAACCAGCAAAATGCTAATTAAAATCGCTACAATTTATAAACTTTTATTCGTAGAATTATTCAATAAACTTTAATAAAATATTTTTTTAAATTTAATTTCATTTTTTTCCTACTTTAAAACGATGCATTTGACTTTTTCAGTATAATTTCTGTAAAAAAAAAAATAATTGATACAAATAAAACAAAAAAAAGAAATATTTGTTTCATCATGAAATCACAAAAGCTGGATAATAAGGAACACAAGTGTAATGAATATATCATTTTAAATGTTTAAATAAAAATACGTTTATTAAAATCTATTTGTTTAGTGACAGGAACTGTTTGCTTAACCTCAATTTTTTCAGCCATTAAGGTCAATTATTTTCTTTTTTTTTAGAACTTTTGCCTTACTTTTCTCTGCATTCTAATTAATATTCTACGTTTCTCTCCACTTTTTCTTAGCTTAAGCCTAACATAATATCATTTTTGTAAAGAAACAAAAAGGAACGTTTCGTGATGAGAATTATATCTAGCTACAATTTTGTTCTTTTATACCCTAGAAAGTTCCTTAAAGAACGCAAAACGTATAGCTTTTCAAATTTGTTGTCTTTTTTCATTTATTTTTTTAACGATAATAGGTTTAAAGTTCTTAACATAAAGATATCCAGTTATAAATAAATTCACAGACACATTTAAGTATTACAAAAAAAAAAGGTATTTTAAATAGGGCAGAAATAAATTCAAGATAATATTACTATTCAAAAAGTGCATATTATCAATTAAATGTTATTTTTCTTCAAAACATAGAAGCGATATCGGCCCCAAAATATGAAGAATTTTAAAAATATTCATTTTATTTATTTTTATACAGGGTGTCCAGTAAATGTTGCGACGAACTTCCAGGTGAAGTAGGGCAAATCATAAAGATTAAGAATTACCTAGGCTGTACCATGACCGGAACTGTTATCGCATGCCGCTAAGGGCGCTTTACTATTATCAACTGTTACATCGAGCTCCTTTGAACATCAGGTACTTTTATTTATCTAAGTTATCTTAATTGTTTGTTTCCTATTAATTATTGTCAAAAACCTCCTTCAAATAGACACAGTATTAGTTGTTTTTTAAGTACTTTAATGATTTGGCGACTAACTGGACAAGCTGATCTAATCATTAAAAAAAGCCTTCCAGATACAATTAAACAGCATTCCTGAGTCTATTTTGATGAATTGTTGATAATACCTCATAGCACATAAAATTAAGATGAAATTAAAATATTTTAAAAAAAAGTGCGAGTTCAAAGGTACGCGAACAACATGTCCATAATAGAAAAACGGCCCTAGCAGCGTAAGATGGCATTTCCGGTCATAGTTTCCTTAATCCTCATAGAAATTCTTAATCCTCATGATGTAACCATCCTTCCCCTAGAAATTTGTTACAACATTTAGGGGAAAACACCCATTTTAGAGCTTTAAGTTTTCATGGTTATTTCAGAAATACGGAGTAGTTTTGTTTCCAATCAGACGACGTAAATAAGATTTTATCAAGTGGAGCCATTCTCATTTAACGTTAGGACGTGCTGTCACGGAAAATTTCATGTTAACTTATAACGTATATACACTGGTTGTTTGGTCAGCTGCCAGGACAGAACTCCAACCCCTAGATCTTCACCAGCAGCGCGATTCACGCCTTAAATGATTGCACCACTGAACCGTAATTCATCAGTGACACATCATATTTAACTCTTCAAGAAAAGTATTTAAAATTTGAGCTATTGTAAACTCGAAACTCATAGCGAAGAATTTAGATTGTTGTTGTCATAGGCCATTAAGGCAAGGGGTGTGATTGCTCTTGTTTTCTCGTGGCGCCATCTATGGCCAAGAATTCAATTTCTGCCACAGTCATACGTGAAACCCGTTCTAACGAATGTAAGTCAAGCGCCCTGCCAATCATATTACCCCGGTCCTATGACGATTTTATTTTAAGGAGTTTAAATAGATAATATTATTTATATTTCATTTCTTTTATACGTAAGAATCAAAATTCATGATAATTATTGAGCGTATATCAGGAAAAATTTTGTTACTTTTCATTTTATTTATTTATTTTCACTTCATTCTTTTTAAATAGTAGTTTCAATAATGGCATTCTCATAAAGGCTTTTAATTACACTGTGAATCAATTTTTTTTGTTGCATTTATACAAATATTTTATCCTGTCTAATTCAGATGTGAGGAATTCAAATATGAAATTAGTTCTACTCATAACGCTACATTTTTTTAAATGACATCTTTAGTCTATTTCATTCTAAATGTACTAATTTGAACATTTAATGTTGCTAGAAACTTCTGAGGGAATTCATCCGGATTGAAATTACATTGCTCTTAGCGGCGTATAATGAAATTCCTTGGCATAGAATCTCTTGGGCATGGGTTTCTATGCAGTTTTATTTCTGATGATGTCCTCTAACTCTTCTAGAATTTTGCTGAAACATTTATGCGTCCCCCAGTTATGTATAACGTTTTAAACTTGTACATTTTGACAAAAATAGACAAAAAATGCCATTTAAAAAGCTTTTTAGCTTGGAGAGGAAACCAAGTACAGATTTTAAATCAGTGAAAAAGTATCTGAGAACTGTAAAAAAATATCATGCAACAGGAAAGAAAAACTTTACTTCCTAGTGTTATGTACAAGATCATCGTTAAATTTCGATAGTAATATGAAGATTTTTGAATTACACAACAAACAAAAATAAACTTAAAAAACATTACATATTGATGATTAACATTACATATTGATGATTAACATTACATATAGATGATAAAAGTTTGATTATATAATATGATTTCGATAAATTTCTATTTCATTGTAAAAAAGATATTGGTCTCGAATTAGAAGCAATTTTATCGATTGTAGTTTAATCTCGTGGGAAGAATTGATTAGTTTAAGGAACTGGGAAACACATAACGACCGAGAATACTGACAGAGATTCTTGATTTATCCAATTCAGTACATTATCTTGAAAGAGATAGTAAGTTTCTTACAATCAATAGAAATCGCATTAAATGGAGTTTTCCGTTTACACAGCAAAACATATAATTTAATTCGATTGCGAAAAGCCGAAATTTGAACGAAGAAATATAAAATAAATCCATTTAAGGGGTAGAAGTAAGATTTTTTCGAAGATAAGAGCAATATAATCTAGCTTATATAAAATAATACTTTAAAAATATATGGAGTCTTCAATGAAATCTTAAAATTAGAGATAGGATATGTCTATTAAATATTTCAAACAATCTTCAAAACATGGAGAAGATTATTATGTTTTAGAAATAATTTGACCTTAAAAATTCATAATGTTAAATGTTTCAAATAATCTTTAAAACGTGAAGAAGATTATTATAGCTTATAAATAATTTGGATTAAAAAATTTATGAGATTAGATATTTCAACCAATCTTCAAAACATTGAGAAGATTTTCAAAGCATAGAAATAATTTGGCTTAAAAAATTATTAATAATACTGTAAAAGACTTATTTACATTAATAATAATGTCAATAAACTCAAGATATTTAAAATAAGAATTTAAGTCGGGATAACACAAGGTCACCTCTTAACAAGACGGTCATACTTTAAATCCAAGAAATGGCTTTTGATTCGTATACTGTTCCAGGTCCTCTAACCAATCGCACTGATGGCAAAATATTCTCAGGGGAAAATCATCAGCGGAAGATCCTAGGTAAGAAAATATTTGCCGTTAAACTAACTGTGGAAGCACTTCATGATTTTTCTCACCATGCATCGTGAATACGATGTAGTTCAACCAAAACTCTTTCTACGAAGGCAGTATTGTTCTGATGCACAATCGGTTTGTCCTTGTTTTCTGAGTTTAATTCAGTATTACAAGTATATAGAAATGAACTTTAATAGATTTAATGATAAATAAAAATCATCGATTGTTTATTGGTTATTAACACACTAATCTTTTTAGTAACATTAACGATTCTCTCGATAATTAAATAGTAATCTTAAAAAAGCTCTATCAATCGAAGATGTGTAACTTTAATAAATTTAATAACACATATTAAGAATCACATTCGCAACCAACCTACATGATTTTTGCATAGCAGCTCTCTAATGAATTATCTTAAATAGTAATTAAATATTCTGTGAAAAAATATTTTGAGAGCTTAACTGACGTTTTGCAACTATCGCGAATTTTCGACTGAAAATAAAGTATCTTTATTTGATGCTTGTTTACTTTTTCATTCATAAATGTAAATTATTATTCTCCAATGTAATCTAAGTATTTTTCACATAAATATTTTATTTTTGTTCTTCTTCCCATTTAGAAATTTAAAGATTTGTTAGCAGTTATTTTACCACCTTTCCCAAAACGATTCTTACAAATTTATTTTTCATAAAAGATTTTTCAACAATCTTTTTACATATAATTTCATAAGCATCTGGTATTAGAGTATTAATTTTGAAATATCACAAAGAGAGTACTTTGAAATAGCTCAAAATAGACATTTTTTAATAAATGCTTTTATAAGAATTTAAATTCAGCTAAAATAGTTTCCTTTTTTATATCGAATGTTCTTCTTGGAAATTAAATAGGGAATTCTCTAGGTTCTTCTAAATAGTAGCGTATTCCACGTAGAATACCATAATTTCACCTTTCCCCATTTCATTTTGCAGACGAACTCCCAACAGTACTTAACCCTGATGAAATTGTAATAAATTAAATTACCTCGAGGATTGCGTGATCCATCTATGTTAAGGCAATGTCGCTAAAATGCGTGAATAATTTGACTCTCCCGAGAACACTTTATAAAAGATGCAGAGCAAATTACTTTTTAAAAATGCTATTTATATTAACCTTTTTTTCCCACTTGTATGTAAAAAGCATGAATTGAATTAGTTTTGTTTTAATAATGGTTACAAGTAGCTAGAAAAAACTTCATAAAAAGATACAATACGCAATTTATGTTCGTTTAGTAAATCAAACTCATAAATAAAACAAGAAAAAATATTTCAATGTCTTCTTTTTTGTACCCTAAATTTAATAAAAACAATGCATCTAAAAATTGCGAATAAAATATTATATTACCGTAAGGTATGATACTTTAAACTATATTTTTTAAAAATATTTCCTTCATCTGCGAGTTAAAACAAACTTTAACTTACCCTCTTCTCTCCTCCAAGCATGTGCATAACATGTCCAAACATGTCTTGTGGGATTCAGCTGTGATTAGAAATAATTTTGCTTTCACTTTGCTTCATTTTATTAAAAGGACATTTTAAATCTTAATTTAATTTCTAAGATTTATTTTAAAATGTGTTTTTCGTTACCTTGAAGTGTATTTTACTTCCCAAAAATCAATTATGGATTCAAGTAATATTCTTATTTTTTATATGAGGATTAGGTGTCGTAGGAAAAATAATATTCTTTCATAAGTATAAAATGAAATAAAATCATAACCAGTGAACCTGTTTAAATGATACATTGAGCACTTATTTCGATTTGTATTGGGACTGTGGTAGTCCAGAGGTTAGAAAATCGGACTCTGGTTTTGAGGAGACGGGTTTCCATCTTAGACTCCACTATAAGACCCACCGATTACAAGCTGCGATATACGTGCTCATAAAATCTGTAGAATCATCCATATCCTTGTATTCTCTATTTTGTACCCTCGTGGTCGATCCTGTGGTAGTCCTGTGGTCGATCACTGAGCAAGTACCATGAGTACTGGGATCTGAACAAAATTTCCTTCCCCTTCAAATCTGTGCAGGAAATAAGGAAGTGGCTTCACAAATTGTGTAGGCATATCATCGGATCATCCTCAGGAATGTTTCCAGACCAACCCAATGGCCCATTGTGCAGCTCTAGTCTGACGTAAATAAAGTACCTACGAACCTACTTCAAATCGTATTTTAACTTATGTACTAATTAATTTAATGCATAAAGGTATTCTTGAAGGATTATTATCACCTGGACTCACCTAAATTCACAGCGTAATTGTTTGTCACATAGATACTCAACACATCAATTGTGATGATGTGCCCCTCTTACCCGTATGCTTGTCTCACTCTAATACAAATAACAACATTTTGATACAGAATAATTTTATCAACGCTTATAATTTTATTGCTCATTAATGAAAATTTACTAAAGCTTCATGAAAATACGTAAGATACATTAAATATAAATATAAAATGTATAAAACATATCCACATAAAATGTATAAAACACATCCAAAATCTTGCACAGTTTACTAAATTGACGAAGTCTTAAAATTTTCGATACTTACCAATAGTATGTGATAAGTATCTATGATAAGTATTACTGAATTTTTACAAATTATAGAATGAGCTTTGTAGTCAATTTCAATGTTAGTAAATATTTTTTTATTTATTTACAATAGAATAAAGAAATTTAAATTTCTAAATATTTCAGTGAAAGACTATTTATAGTTTCAAAATTCCTCCTTGCATTAATTCTGAGGAATTTTTAAATCATAAGACAAATATAGAACTAACGAATTACTGACCATCAAAATTTAATATGCGTTAAGTTTGAAAATGTTTCAAAGTTCTAACGCATTGCGCGCACAGTTATTGACAAATTATAGTACGAAGTGACAAGATTAACTCTCGTTTAATGTCACAAAATCGTTTTCGGTAAACATACTAAATCTCAAAAAGTAACTCATGCAATAAATCCTGTGGGTTTCGGGGACAGAGTAATTTTACTCTTAAAACCGCAGTTTAGGCACAAGATAAATTAATACTTTAATCCCTTGAAGCGACAACTTATTAAGGAGTTAATTTGAAGTTTTGAACATAAATTCAAACTTAAATATTAATCATACATTTAAATTGTGTGGTATAATCGGATCTATAAATATATTGCATTAAGAAAAATTTATTCTTATTTGATAAAATTATTACTTAATTGACAATAAGTTTATAAATATTTGCTTATTACTTTTAAAGAATGTACAACTATAAATTTAAAAATCAATCAATCACAAATCTTTATTGCGTAATTGCTGTTCAAAACAGTTCATTTTTTTACAGTTAACATATGATTTAAAATTCATTTATGCGCATTTATTTCTTTAATTTTTGAAAATTTATAGTTGAAAATTTATAGTTTCACAAATAACCGATGAGCTGAATACACAACTAATTATAAGACTAACTAAATCTATTCTTAAAATATTTATTCTCAGATTTCTTAAGTATTACCAACTTGAATACAGATTTAGAAAAGTTTTCCTTATATGTACTTTTAAACAATGCACATTTATAAGCAGTATTTCTTTGCAAATATTACCAATTTTATACTTAATTTAAAGCTTGATTGCTGTTTTAACACATTATTTAAAATAATTTTATGCACCTAAATTTTTTCCTTTGCAAATAGAGATAGATTTTAACGAATAAGCATACACCTTAGCCATAAAGCTGACACAAGTAAGTATAAAATAAAATAATAGAGAAATAATTACATATATACAATACAATATATATATATATATATATATATATATATATATATATATATATATATACAGGTGATTATCAAAATAATGGAAACACTTGTGAATAAAAGGGACATTTAAGAATTCGCTTCATAAGCATTAAAATGTAATCTTAGCTACCAGTTTTTTTTTATGTAAAAAGTACATATATTAGGTGGTATGAGAGAGCTATAGCAGAGTTGTCTAAGTTTTGATTTTTTGTCAGAAGCGTATAACGTCAGACTTCAGAGATTTTCAGAGAGGCCAAATTGTAGGAGCCCGACTAGTTGGAGCAACAGTGACCGAAACATCTCAACTTTTAGGCGTTTCTAGAGGTACAGTGTCTAAAGTCATGACAGCATACACACTGCGCGGAAAGACAAGCTCAGCAAAGCAAAATAGTGGACGGAAGGAGAAGCTGAGTGAAAGAGACCGACGGGTATTGAAGCGAATTGTAATGTGTAGAAAGAAAACAACTGCAGTCAAAGTGACTGCAGAGCTCAATCAGCATCTGAATTCTCCAGTGTCAACAATTACAGTTAGGAGATACCTTCATAAAGATAACATTTACGGTACCATATTAATAAAGGATTCCTTCAAAATCTAGGGCATTTCCATTATTTTGATAACCACCTGTATATATATATATATATATATATATATATATATATATATATATATATATATATATATATATATATATATATATATATATATATATATATATATATATATATATATATAAATACATATATATATATAGTTCAAAATTAAGAGAAAACATGGAAAAAATTACAGAACAATGAAAAAAGGGGAAAAAAGAAAAATAATAATAAAATAAACAAGAAACCGGAAGAAAAAAGAAAATGAAAAAATGAATAAAAATCTGGAAAATAAAAGATATAATCTTTTCATCAGCTCGCACTATTATATCCGCAAAAAGAAGTGCTTTCTAATATTGTATCAATATAGCCAAAGCAAAATATATCAATACAATAGTGTGAGAATAGTTCTTACTCTTTTCTATTTTATATTTTTCAGAAATTATTAACTGCCAACTTCTTTAAATTATCCAGTATAATATTACCCTGCGCACATCCATTTTCGAGTCCATTCCTGGCAACTAACAAATTAAATGCACTTCAGTACTGCAGTAAGAGCGCATTTTAATACAAAACCCTCTATTTTTGCTTTTACCCTAATTTGCGCTTTTGGTTTCATCTTTTGCAATCTGGCAATCTTGTTTCGAAAATATTTTAAATTATTCTTGAAAAATTTCCCGTTCATGTAAGCTCATTTAGAATCGCTGCTCTCTTTATAGATTTCATTTCATGCTTTATTCCGTTTTTTCTTTATATTTTATTTTCTGTTTATACGTGATATTTTCACTTATTGTGTTCTATTTTATTTGTTATAATATTTTCGTAAAAATTTTTTTGAGTACTTCTCACACTATCGTATTGATATATTTTACTTTGGCTATATTGATACAATATTAGAAAGCATTCCATTTTGCGGACATAATCGTGTGTGCTGATGAAAAGATTATATCTTTTATTTTCCAGATTTTTTATCATTTTTTCCTTTTCCTTTTTCTTCCGGTCTCTTGTAATTTTTATTATTATTTTTTCCTTTTCCCTCTTTTTTCATTTTCCCCATTGTTCTTTCCCCATTGTCTTTTTCCATGTTTTCTCTACATAACTTATTTTATGAGTTCTATTTATTTGAAGCTTGTGCACAGGAAATAAAACTTATTGTTTTTTCTAATTTTCTTCGTGTTTATATATATATATATATATATATATATATATATATATATATATATATATATATATATATATATATATATATATATATATATATATATATATATATATATATATATATATATATATATATATATATATATATATATATATATATATATATATAAATATATATATATATATATAAATACTTCTTCTTTAACCTATTCTCTTTATATGTAGCAAAAGTGACTACCAAAAAAATGTTGCATCCAAAAACACTCAAGCTTTTTTTGATAGATTTCTAATATCTTTGACTGTTGGGATGAGTCCAAAAGATACGAAATGAATACATTGACCTTAATAAAAATTCAAAAAGTTGCATAGATATTTGATCTAAAGTTTGTCTTTTTTCTAGTGGGGAATACACTATCCTTAACTAATTATACAGTTTTTCAATTCAAAATAATGCTGAAATTTCATTAATAAAAATTTAAATATTAAACTCTAAATTTTGAAATGCGAAAGAAAATTAACTAATTGAACTTAATTCGTTAAGTTAATCATAATTGCGAATTAAATTTCAAAGCTGGAATTTTTTGGATAAAGCACATTAAGAATCTGCTTTTTATTTCCTTAGCGTGTTCTCTCTTTATTAAATCAATTCAAAAATAATGGACAAAATTACTAAGATGCATCCAGCTGCTGCGCTATCAGTACTTTTCATTTATTGGTGCAATTTTAAATTTCTCAATATGCTCATGTTTTTTTTAAAACTTAGTTGGTAAAGTGTAGAGTGTATTGGTACATAGACCAAGCCAAGGGAGCTTGGGTCATTTACTATTTCAGAGACGGATCATTTCAGTATTGTAAAACCGGAATTTCCCATGTATGTTTGGGAGTGCTCGGAGGATATTGAACTGTACCTTCAATTTTAGCTGTGGTAGTGTAATACTCCTATAACTGCTATACTTACAAATACCTTCCACTTAAAAAACCAATTAAAAGGAATTGTAAATAGACTCTTAGGAATACGGAGAGATCTGTTATCGGAAATTTATGACGAATTATGTTTTTTAATAGTCGACAATGAAAAATTTCACACCTTTTTAAAATTTGGCGTAATAAGAACATAAAAAAATCGTAATCAAATTAAATAAAATTTACAAATATTTTATGCTAATGTGTGAGCAATTGAAGAGGGAAAAAATGAATTACAATACATGGATGCTGTGATATATAATGATAATTGTTATCTTCTTCTTTAACAGCACTACCGCCTAGAGCAGTCCAAGGTTTCCCCAGTATGCCTCTTCCAGACAGTTCGACTTGTAGCTAGATTTCTCCATCTATTCTGTCCCAATACTTTTAGATCTATCTCAACACAGTCCAACCACCTTGCGCCAGTTTCCTTCTCTTCCCTGTGCCCTAATTCTTAGAAAATGTTAGTTTTTTAGCTGGATCAAAACTATCACGACAAAGAAACACGTCCCAACCATCTGATCCTGCATGACTTAATAACCCTCAAAATATTTAATTTCCATATTTATTATACATTTCATAGTTATATAAACTTCTACATGGATTTATTTCTTAAATAATTGTTTACACGCTGAAATAATAAAAGTATCTCTTATAATTAATACGAAACGAAACAAAAATTAAAAATAAATATTCAGAAATACATAAAATTAAAAAGATAGGGAAAAGTGTAATACATTGCTTGGCAATGTCCATTATTGCATGACAATGACATTAATGGATAATTGAAATTTTATATTTAGTTTAACCCATTAATCAATCAACCATTTTCAAACATAATATTCTGCCTGGTAAAGAGCATCAAACGAACGTAAAAATATATCAAGAAAATCGAACTTTATTTTTTTTATGTATAAAACAAAATGTCTCAATATTGGTTCACCCAGATTTCTTCCCATCTTAAGATGAATCCAATTTTAAAGTAAAAACAAGCAATAATGTGTAAAATGGCATAAAAAATGTTTAAATATATAGGTTTCTTTCGAAAAAATAAAGTATAGTTATTTTGAATGAAAGAATATGCATTAATATATATTTGTTGCATACCATAAAATGTCAGTAAAGCCTGTCTGAAATATATTTCATTTTTTAGACGATCGTATGTAGACTTAAGATAATACAAAAGTTTTATTAGTTTTGAAAGAATGCCTGAATCTGTGCAGATTAAGAATTTCTAAGAATCAATATTTAGACTATCAAGAGTGATATTTGTACTGAATCTTCCGCCATGAGTTCAGAATAAGTACAATGACGCATTTATCAAGCAATGCTGAATAGTAAAATAACTATTTTATTAACTATTATCTTAAAAAAAACATGTTACATTCCTTGCAATATTTTAAATTTATTATTCTTATATGAATTCTATTTGCTTCTATGCTTTAAAAAATTAGATTTCAAAATTGTATAGAAAAATAATGTGAAATCAGATATTATTTATAGCTAAGTCCGCATTTACAATTTGCAAATTCAAATGTATTTAATAAATCCTGAAATTCTGTTTTACAGATATACATTTAAACTTTATTTAATCTTCCATGCCTGCAAAAGATATTTATAAACAATTAATAACAATTTTTTTTAATATTTAGGATTCTCAAAGCACCGTATTTCCAACATATTTTTTAATTATTGCAATAAACAAGTTCGTTTTTACATTCTTTTCTACCAACTGAAGTTGTTTTTTATACTTTTTAATAGCTTAAAAATTTACATTGATTTATAATCATTAAAAAAATTAAATTATGACTTTTGTTTTGACGTAATTTTATTTACAATTCATTCTAATATGCTAAAAATATTTCTTAAATAAATTAAAATTGATAATTATATAAATAAATTATTCAAAAAAATATTTTATATTTAAATATGTGTAATATAAAACTGTTTTATTTAATTTCTTGAATTCTTTATGTAAGTATATCTATCTATCTATCTATATATATATATATATATATATATATATATATATATATATATATATATATATATATATATATATATATATATATATATATATATATATATATATATATATATATATATATATATATATATATATATATATGTTACGGCGAATGATCGAAATAGGTGGTTGTTGACTTTCACCGGTGAATGTGGACAAACGTACAAATACGTAGGTGAAAGTTTCATTACATTCTTGTACATTCGGAACCTCACCAGTGTATGTCAACAATCACATAGTCGCTTTGGTGAATGTCCGAAATACTTGTTATATCCACTTTTATATTAATTTATTTGTTGATATTATTATAATTATTTGCTATATTTATATTTATTCTGTATTTTAATACTTACTGATTAAAATACAGATTAGAAGAAGCATCAGTGTTTGGAGTATCGGGCAAATATATACCGGGCAGTGGCACTTCGCCATATATATATATATATATATATATATATATATATATATATATATATATATATATATATATATATATATATATATATATATATATATATTATGTATTAATATTAATTAATTAATTACGTTTTGCATGTCCCGTATCATGAAAAATTTCCCTATTTTATTATTAATAGATTTTAAAATTGAGAATATTTAGAATAAATTATTACTTAGTGAAACAATCTAGTAAATATTTACTTCTGAACAAATAAATAAATCTTTTATTCTCTAATTCTCCAGACTTATCATGAATATGTCTGAAAAAAAGTGAATTTGAAATTCAAGGATCAAGTTTTCTAAATGAGCTAAATGGAAGATTTAGCCTTAGGTAAAAAGAAAGTCGAGGTTTTCAAAACGCAGGTGTTGTAAATTACCTAAAATTAGCTGTGTAATGCGTAGATTTAATATTTATATGTTAGCGAAAGTAAAGAAAATAGCTCTGCCGAGAAGTTTGTTTTAAATTTAAGCAACTAGCATAAATTATTTCGTATATCTTCATTATTTAGTTGGAATGAATATAAAAGAGTCTCTAGAGATGCATCATGGCTGTAATTTTAAAAATTCAATTCTTATTTATTTAAAATAAGAACAATATAGGGCAATCATTTAAAGCATAACTTTTCTTCAGAAAAAAAGGTAAATTTTGAATGCAGTTAGTATTTCCTTTTAAAACTAACCATTATTCATAATCTGTGATTATCGATTTGTGTCACTTGCCTGCAAATGAATGAAACTTATGAAATCGTAAGTATAAAAAAATTACCACCTTGAATAATTTTGTTTTGCAATGAATGAATTTTCGTCAGGAAACATTTAGTTATTGATCACTTATTTATAAATGCCCTGATTTTAAAATAATTAGTACTTTAAAATCTGGGTACTTTGAAAATCATAAAAACATTAAGAAAGAAAATATTATGATGGGACCAATAAGATAAAATAAAAATACAAAGAAAACAAGAAAAGAAACAAAACAAAAAAGCATTTTAAAGGAGAAGAAAACTAAACTAGCAAAAATAAACATTTATTTAAATTTTTGTTTCAAAATTTTATAAAAGATTAAAAAGTTGGTTTATATATATATATATATATATATATATATATATATATATATATATATATATATATATATATATATATATATATATATATATATATATATATATATATATATATATATATATATATATATATATATATATATATATATATATATATATATATATATATATCTTCAGTTATCTCTCTTCAGTTTGTATTATGCATTTCGAAATTAAAATTTATCCTAAGATAAAAATTATTCTTTGTGTTGCTTCCAAAAAGTTATATAATATCGTAATTGCAAATGGGTTTAAATTGAATTAGAAATAAAAAAAAATTAACTTACCGATAAAAATGAAAAAAATACCTTAAAATAAGGTATCTGCCTGCCTTAAAATGACCGATTTCATCAAATAATTCGAATTTCTGTTTTTTGCATTTTTGAAAAGAATGAACTCTTAGGATTCAAAAAATTCTTTGTTTTTAGAATTTTGATAATTAGAAGCAAAGTTATAGCTGATTTTGAAACCGGAAGTGAGATTCCGAAACACCGGAAGTGCACTGAAAACGTCAAAACTAATTGTAAACAATGTAGTTTTGAGCCAATAAGATTTTTTTTTGCTTGTAACGCTATTAAAAATGTTAATATTTGTTAATTTTTTTATATAATATTAATTAAACGCATCTGGCAACAAATTATGTATAAACTTTTTTAAGGAATTGAAATTGAATGGCATCAATTTTGATATCTATATTTTCTGTTTGAAAAGATTTATTCAGCGTTCAAATTTGCCACGTTCTTATTAAAAAAAGCTTTAATATTAAATTGACGGTAGTTTTAGTTGTTATTTAAGTACTTTTTATTGTTATTTAAGTACTTTTATTTCATTGTTTAGTTATAGTAAACAAATATGCTAACATAGTAAATCTTTTTTAAAAATTATGTACTGTAAAATTTTGTGTTTTCATAAGAAAGGCATTTCTTATAATGTTTATTTTAAAATAATACAGTTTATGTTTGAAATAAAGTTAAAAATAATAATAGTGTGTAGTATGAAGTTAATATTTTTAATCATGTAGTTGTGTATACAAAATACAGCGAAACTTAACGCGTCATTTTTGCCTGTTTTATGAAAAAATATAAATATTTAACTATACTACATTCTAAAATGACTTAGGTATTGTTTGCTAATTGATTCTAACAACCTAAAACTGTTTCAGAAGGAGTTTGGTGGTAATTTGCTGTGAATTATTGCATACCTAACTAACATTTTGAAAAAAAGAAAATCGCGCGCTCGAGTTACTGTTTGTCGCTCAATAGAAAATTGGCCATAAAAAAAAAGATAATGAATTAAAATGCAAACTGTAAAAAGCAAGAGCTACATAAAGGACTGAACTACAAATATTATTAAATTAAAGCTTGTTTAATAAGTCTATGTAACTATTTTTGTTTAAGTAAATCTTTAAAAGCGTTTTCTGAAAAACTGTATTTTTCAATATTTTGATTCACACCAGACACTCATACTCCAAAACTAATGGAAGTTTTCTTATGAAATTTGGTAACAATGTTATAAACTATATATATACTGTGTGGTGAACTAAAACTAAGTTTCAATTTAAATATTTGGTCATGTTACAGGTATATAAACATAAAAAACTATTGAAAAAATTGAAAAAATTGCTGTTTTTCTAGATTTTAGCACTTAATTTCGGTAATTTGTAAAATTTTCATAAACCTTTAGCTCAGAACACAGATAAGGGTCAAAGAAATCTGTACAGAAAAAGAAATTGTATTTAATTCATTTAAATTAAGTGTATTGTGTCTGGCGTAAGCTTTAAATTTCGCTCATTTTAGGCTTAATTTTTCAAATATTTTAAAAACTATGAGATATTCAGAAATATTTCTTCATGTTTATATCATTTTATGTCACACATGAACCAATAACACATATGCTTCTTAAAAAAATTTAATTTAAAAAAAATGTCATCGTACCCAGGCAGTCACCTAGATTGTTTAATTTAACAATTAACAAAATTGCTAAAAAGAAAAAAAGTTGAAAAGTTATATCTTTCTGCAGTAAGCGTGTTATATAATTGGTGAAAATGTAGTAATTTGAAATTCAGTGCTGTTATCTTTAAAAAAAATACTTTAAAAAATATTTATAGAATTCGGAAAAATATTAGAAATAAAACCAGAAAAAACAACAGTTTATAGGAATTAAAAAAATAAAGTATTTAAATTTGTTTAAAACATTCATTCAATCAATTATAAAAATAAGTATTTTTTAAAACCATAAATAACCTAAATTTATAAAATTAAAACATTGAAAAATTAAAATGTTTATGTATAAAGAAAACATCCATATTATTAATTTTTTAGGGTTTAACATACAACTACAAACTAAGAATAAGCCATTTTACTGGTTTTCCTTATTTCATATACTGTTTAATAAACGCTTGTTTAATGCATATTACGAAACACTATTATCTGTATTAGAGTAGGTATGGGATGCATATACAATTGCAATGAACGTATTATCATTACAGATGCAATTCTATAAAGTGCTACAAACTATTACAATGGTACAAATGCGGTTATTTAAATTTATCTAGTTAATTAAAGACTATATTAGTTTAAAAAATGTTCAAACTAACGGGATTCATAATTTTTATTGTATTTAAAATATTTAATTTACTTAATGCATTTCATTTATATTCAAAAAGTGCCAAGCTTTAATTAATATTTAAATGGTACTATCAAATCATAGAACATTCACAGTTTATAATATTCTACAAGCTATGTATTTTCGAATTGTACTATCCTTCTTAAAATATACAATGAAGCTAATAATATCGACAGATTTATATCTAAGGAAATTCAGAAGCTGTGTCATATAAACAATAATTTCTATCCATTCAAATAATTTTGAAAGTTCAATCCATTAAATATTCAAACTTTACTGTTGGTGTTATAGCAATAATTAAAGCTGAAACAACTATAGTTTCAAACATTTTAACTCAGAGATATGTTTATTTTATCTTAAGTAATGTCGAGAAATTCCCAATTCATTTAAAATATTAAAATGAGCTATATAAAATATTTAGCATTCCACTGACTCTACTAATGAAGTTATCGATCAGATGTTAATACCAATTATTTATTTATGGTTTATCTTTTGTTTTTTCCTCCTAAGTATTGTTTAAATTTCCGAGGAACAAAGCGTATTTGAAAGGAATTATCCCTAATGAGCCAGCTCCTGCCGATTAATATTTCTGAACGATTCCTGAGAGTAACACGCACGAAAAGCATTTTTCCAGTAAATGGGAGAAACTTCCATTTGCTTTGGTCATTAACTTGATTTCTTGCAGAGTCTCTTTGTAAAATGTCCTCTCTAAGCATGATGTACTCAATTTTCAGGTAGTAACGTAGTTTCTGTTATGGATAGACATCTTCATTTATCACTGATATTTTTTAGCCAACATTTCTCCAAAGTTTAGTACCACTTGCAGCGCTCCCATTTAAACTGGTAACGAAAAGCTTCAGGTGGTGATTGTGATAATGATTATTGGTTTCTCCGACATCAGACAATAGACCTGGGCAAGAACCGAGGTTGCTCCGGGACTAGAGTGCTTGCCTTCAAATCAGGTGAACCGAGTTCGAATCCTAGCGATGGCTAGTCGATATGATTTTAGCACCCGGCTTTCACCTATCACAGTGCTGATGTAAAATATCTTCGATGGTAGGCGGATCACAGGCTAACCATGGGAGATGTTTGTGGTTTACCGCTCCATGTAACTCCGCTAATGTAATTTAGGTTAGTTCTATGAAAAGGTCCTCTACGAAGGCAAATTCATCCTCCTAGATTGGATTCAAATTTACAAGGCAACGAAGTTGAACATTGGTAGTCGTGAACCCAAAATTAGAGTAGTTGTTCAATGATGGTTGCAAAATATGATGATTATAGCTTTACCCGATTAGGGTAATTAAGAAAAAACATCAGTGAAAAAAGATCCAGACATAGGCATTTGAACAAAAAATAAACGAAATGTGAAGAATGCATGAGAAATATGCACTTAATTTTAAATTGAAATTAGGATACATTGTAAAAATTTTGAATCAAATTACGGTAAAAAGCGCCACCACCAAGGGTGAAGGCACATTTTAGCGTAAAATAAATTTTTACCGGAACATGTCACTAAACAACTGATAAAACGCAATTTTTTCAGCAATAAATATAGTAAAATTTTTGAGTCACTGTAATTAAATAAATATTACCGTAACATTTATGATATAATATTTTACGATTAAAATGGATTTCACGGTAAAATTGATTTTAAAGATAATGCTCCCAAAGTGCCGGTACTTTACACCGTAATTTAATTCGAAATTTTTGACAGTGTAATGAAGTTGTGAATGCCAAGCAAATCTATACCGAACATGATAATTTAACCCTGAAAATGCAACAGTGTAGGAAATACAAGACTATCAGCGTAGGAAATACTGGGCAATACACAAGTATCCCTAACTTATTATTAACCCAATTAATCGAATTAATATGAATAATAAAAGGTGAACTTAAATAATATTTCTGAGTGCCGCTACTAACTTAAAATCACGCCGATCAGATTGCATACCGTATCAAACAAAAATCTCTTTCGGTGGTATACTAATTACCCCTTTTTTCAAAACCCTAGATGTTATTCTACTAAAACTGGATGTTATTGTTTAAAAAATTGTATCTTAAAAATTAGTTAACGCAGTATTCCTATAAAAACATTCAACTTGGAATAAAAACTACGAAAACTTTCGCGAGCGGTAGATAACCTTTTACTGGTGTATTTATCCATCCATAGTCTTTTATGTTTGGCGTATAAATTACACCTCGAAAACTTATTTCGATATCAAGCTAGTCAGTCGTCATAGCCTCAAATGGGAATACGAAAGTGAATCCTTTTCCACCAACGCCTGAAATGAAACAGCTTTCATCTAACATATCAGCTGGGCCTAAATATATTCATCGTGTTTTGCAGAAGTATTTTTTTTATAAACAATGTTCTAAAAATGTAGTGGTTTTTAAGTTCCTTAAGGGGTTGCAGAACTTAATTCTAACATTTTTAAAAAAAAATTTTTTTGTCTGAATTGTAAAGAAAATTTATGTTTGTCTCATGGCTTTGTAGTTTTTAAAGGCATTATAAAAGCCTATGGAATTTCGAGTTAATTTGCATTACTTATTAAAATATTTTTCTATTTTCTTTCTCTTGATTTATAGTCAAAAAACATCATCTCGTGAAAAAAATCATTGAAAGACCTTTTGCTACAATTTAATGCGTGAAAAAACGAAATTTTACGAAAATTTACACAGAGTATTTTCTTTCTCAATCCAATGATTTTAAACAAAATCTGTTTGTATCATTTTATATTCCTTATGTATTTCCGTTTGATTTACAGATTTGAGGTAATTTCTTATCTTTTCTTATTAGTGCTTATTTTATACAATTGTGAATGAATTATCACTGAGAAAAAATATATGACTAAAACATCCAAAATATTTTAAAATTGACCGTGTTTCTGGGTCTAGGCAAACATAAAAAAGTTTGGTAATTTTTGCCAAATCACTTTGGTAATAATTTTGGCAAAATGAACAATTAAATATGGTTTAGTAATGTGTAATAAAATTTGGTTATTTTATCATGCCTTCTCAGAGCATGGCGTGAAATCGTTTATTTGGTTAAGTTTACTTTTCAGCGTTATTTTTTTACTGATTGTGTGGTATTATTTTTTTTTCGTCGTATGCCTGTTTAGGCAGTGGGGGTGCGATTGTTCCTGATTTTCAGTGGCGCCATCTATAGCCTGGAATTTGACTTCTGCCGCACCATTCACACAACCACAACCCGTTTATAGGGCGGGTCACATTCACACACAAAGGAGAAAGGACACAGAACACACAGAGAGAGAAAGAAACATCCATGCCTTGCCCGGGATTCGAACCCAGGACCTTTCGGATGCAAGGACAGATCCCTGCCCCCTACACAGGCCGGTCGGCAATGTGTGGTAATGAGAACTTTAGTATAAAAAGAAATAAAGAATATCCGTTAAACCATTAACATATGAATGGAAAAATTCCAAATGGCATGGTTAAAATACTTTGTATTTTTGTTCTATTACCAAATCGTGGTTTTTATTACCACAAACATCAAAATTAGAACGAAATATTCCCAGATTCTTGAAGCATTGATCTGTCCATTTAGTTTCTGATAAAAACAAATAACATAAAAAATTAAATTTTGTGAAAATATATTTTCAAAAGCTATAGTGACGATTCATTAAATATTATATGAATGGAATATTTCTTATACATATTGTCTTAATACAGAAGGTGCATGGAAATCGTAACTTTGCTTTCAGGAACTTAAAAGATTGAAAATAATAAATCTGATCTTCTATTTGCAGTAACTTCCAACCATCTATTGTAAAGGACCTTTTGTTTAAATAATGCGAGGATGAACTCTCAAGGGAGATATACTTCTTTATTTTTCCTCTCGAATGTGTGCACTCCGTTGCAATGAATTTTATGTTAACAGACATTTAATCTATTATTAAAAACTCAATATGCCAAAAATACAGTCGTAAATTATGTATTGCAGAAAATGCATAATATAACGTAATTAAACTTAAAATCTAACAAAAATATAACAATATTTGAATATAACAGAATTACGTTTGATGTACAGATATTAAAGTTTTAAATTTCATAATAAGCGATATTTTTTAATTTGAATAATATGAATACAAATTTCATTGACTTTCAACGAAAGAAGACTCTACAAAATATTAACCCAGGCAGATTTTTAACAAGTCTTTTGGAAAAAATACTATTAATTTCGGCAACGCTTTACCAAAGCTAGGCATTTATTAGTTGCATTTTCTAAAGTCAGGAAACTACTTGACTACCATTAACTAATTCCAGGAAACTATTTGACCACCATTTACTAAAGTCAACAACTATTTGACTGTCATTTACTAAAGGTAGGTTACTATTTCATCATCATTTACTAAAGTCAGATAACTATTTGACCATCATTTACTAAATCCCGGCAACTATTTGACCATCATTTACTAAAGCCTTACAACTCTTTGACCATCATTTACTATAGCAAGATAACTATTTGACCATCATTTACTAAATCGAGGCATCTATTCGACCACCATTTACATAAAAACAAAATAAAAAAGGTTTTCTCACAGCAGTACTTTAAAAGTTGACTTCAAGATTGTTTAACCATTTTTGTGTAAAAGAAGTTTGCTTTGATCTGGCGAGCAGTCACTTTCTTTATGATATGTCATTAAAAACAGTGCTTTGTCATTAACGAAAAGATATAAATTTTCTGCAATATTTTTTACTTTTTTCTCAATTTTAGCTCAGAAAGTTTTATGGCTCACTATTTATTTATTTAATTACATACAAGAGTAGTAATACTTTTCTTAATTGTCCTGTAACCTTACAAACTACAAAAATTCAAACATTAGTAAGTTTGTATCGTCACAGCAGAACTGAATGCACAAATGTTACTGACACGCATCTTTATTATGTTTTCAACCGTTAAATATATTTTTAAAAAGGTGCTACTGATAAATAAATGTAAATGCTAATGTGAAACGTAAACTTTCAAGCATTAGTAAATCTTTTTTTCGCCTTTTCTAAAATAACACCAAAATCTTTGATTTTCTTTGGGAATATTTTTACAGAAATGTTCCCAATACCAAATAAGATTTATTAAAATGAATTAAATATTAGGTACTTTGAATTTAAATATTTAAATAATAGTAGCTTTAAATATCACTACTCGAGAAAAGAAACTTAGTTAGTTAAAAAATACAACGTTCTCTTCTCTGAATTTGAGATTTGTTTATAACTAATACATCGTAACATAACTTAGGGGTATTTTTTTATATTTCATTATCCTTTAACATAAAATTCGTATTTTTTACGTATTCTCATAATAATCGTATTTTTTACGTAAGTTTTTCTAAAAATCGTATGAGGTTTAAAACACTCATGTGGTGCCAACTTATAAATATCTCATTTAACATAAAGATTCATTCAATTAATATGATTGAATGAGAAGAGAATTACATATTATGCTCTTGTTTCATTAAGCCGAAGGGATGGATTACAAAACACTTTAGTATTGCTAAATTTTCATAAAAAATTTTTTTTACGGAAAACTATTGTGTTGCAACTTTAAAAATAAAATATTTCCAAACGTTTACGCATGTAATGATGCTTTGTGTTTCGATATATGAAATATTTTCTTAACTTTCTTAGAATTAAAATAGGCAGAAAAAAAATATTCCAAGAACAAATATACCAAGTGCAGATTTAAAATTGAACAAAACAGGAATTCAGTTTTGATGATGAAACCTGATTTTTTTCTCATAAAACATTTAGTTTCAAGAAACAATCACATTCAACTACTGCTTTTATTTATCTTACAAAATCTTCCTCTACAACTACAGGGAATACACACTCGGAATCAGATTTTCCTGTTTCAAATATATATGCAATTGGGAATTTTATTTGAAGTTGCAAGATTGTCTTAAAAACAAAAATGTTTGTAAGGAAACTTTATTGCTTAACGTTTTCAGAAAGCCAAAATTTTTTCAACTAGAGTTTTAAGCAAATTCTACGAATTTTTTAAACTCTAAATTAGTCTAACACAATTTATACCAAAGGTATGTCATAGAAATGAGATTTTCAAAAATGTGCGGGGGGGGGGAGTATGGTCAAAATTATCAGAATATGCTGAAACTTACCATATTTCTCGCTCTATAGAAACACCAAAAAATTCGGTAGTTTTTACTGAAGTGCTCTGGTAATAGTTTTGGCAAAATTAGCAAAAAAATATGGCTTTATAATGTGGCATAAAAGCTATTTAATCGGTTGAATTTACTTTATAGTTTTGCATTTTTTTTCGAATGTGTAGTAATAGGAACTAAAATTTTGAAAACATGAATTACCGACAAATTTTCAGTTTAAAATACTTATAAAAAATGGCTAACTCTACGAATTATTGTAGATATTGACATATGGCAGATTCATTTTTAATAACAATATATATCAAAGCAATAAAACTAATTTTGAAAATAATTACAATAGATTCGACTACAATTGAATTTTTAATAGGCATATTAACTACAATAAAGTGATACTCTCTTCTTTATAATAAACATTTATTAAATTTTACTTTAAAAAAAAGCTTATGATCAATTATTTTCATTAAAGTAAAAAATTTTGCATCATTCATTATTATCCTAATAATGCGTAATTGCGCTCTGTTTTGCAATGTTTATCATTATACATTATCATAATTGTAATACAAACTAACTAAAATATGTATTGCATTTGTAAACACTTGTTGAATGAATTATAAATCTATAACTTGCAAAAGTACTGGTCAAACTATAAAAATCATGTCCACAAGTTAAACAAAACATAATACTTTTAAATCCTTACAAAAAAGGAATTTATTACAAAGGTTTTAAATGAAAAATATCAATCTTCTATTTCTCTTCCTATTTCACATTTTCAATAAAGAACCTATTAGCAGTGATTTGAAAAAAGTCCACGCATGAATAATTTATTTGTTATATTTGTAACTAAAACTGGTGTATTTATCATTAAAATATGTTCAAATATGGTAAAAATAATTTTATGGATTGAAGAAATGGAAAAAAAAAACATACTGCTGTAAAATCTTCTCAAACTTAATCCGGTATTTAGACTGCAAGCTAAAAGTTTTTTTTTTTTGTGCAGCTCTTTTCCAGTTCAATAAATTACGATTCGAGAACTAATCTAATGATTTCTATCCTTCATCTTTTATCTCAAAGTTGTTTTCTTCGAAAACAATAGATAGTGGAAAAGGAAAAAAAGCAAAACCAATATAATGTTCTTTTTCTAAAAGCTTAACAGCTGATAGAAGGAGAAGTTGGTGAAATATATCGGTCGATATAAAACCACTAACTTACACACATATACTCAACTCTATCTCTCTTTATAAGCAGATGGTATCACGATATATACTACACTGGGAAAAAAAGTATGGTCAAAACTACCAGAATATGGTAAATTATACAGTGTTTCTGGCTTTATGGGAACAACAAAAAGCTCGGTTACTTTGACTATTGCTCTTTGGTATTGATTTTGTTGTCATTAATAATAAGAGATGGTTTTAAATAAAATTATAAAACTTGGTTAATGGGTAAAATTCGGCAGTTTTATCATAATAACTTCAATGTATCAAATATGATCACTATTGGGAAATTTACCGTGTTTGTAACTCCATGAGGACACCAAAAAAAGTTTGGTAATTTTAATCGAAACACTTTGGTAATTATTTTCTTCAAATTAACAATAAAATATGGTATTATAATATCTTATAAAATTTTTTAAACGTTGTAAAATTAGATATTTTTATCATAATGCCTTAGATTATGACAAAAAAATACATTTATTTGGCTACATTCCTTTTTTAGTAAATTAAATTTATCTTTTATTTATTTATTTCTTACTAAATGTGTGGTTATAAGAACGATAATTTTGGAAACCGGAATTTCCAATAAACAGTTGCCATACAAGCGGAAAAATTACTAAATGATTGGCTTAAATACCGTATATTTCAGTACAATACAGTGCGTTAATTTTTTCAGATTTTTTTTCTGCGTGTAGAACGAATGCTTATAAGCATTTTTAAATAAATGTCATTTACTTAAAAAAAATTAAGCAATTGTATTTAGCAATTTTAATCTGAAAAAGTTATTTAATATAAATTTACGTGCATCATATTTTAAATCTTAATTCTCGTATTATCTGATTAAATACTTCACTCCCTTCAAAAATATATAAGTAGGAAAAAACAGTTGACATGTTTCAAGCTTTCAAAAACAAGCTCTCATTTCCAAGCTTTGAATGAGTCCTGAAAGAGAAGAAACAAAACTGATTTGAAATATAAAACGAAAAATTGCCAGCGAAAAAATGGAAAAATAAAGGTGAGAAAAAAAACTAGAAAAACCACAGTAATCGAGAGATAAAAGATGAAAAACAGATCAAGAAAAATCGCAGAGGCAGAGAAGGTCAAATCAGGTAAAAATACGCATTTCCATTATATTAATATTAACTCTCGTATTTTAAATTATGCATATGCAATAAAATGTCTGTTTATTAAAAAAAAAAGCCTAATGCAAATAAATCACATTTGAAACGACCAATATATTTAAATACAATGCAATAAATATCCATTTTTAAAAAAAAAATACTTTCGTCTCACTGTTTTTATAACCCATTATTTATCAAGAAAGTCTCCTTTTACAAGGAATCAATAAAAAGACATTAAGTAAATTCAACAAAATACAAAATTCTCGCCTTTCCAATACACGTTCAAAACATTGAATCACTTTTTTGAACTAAGGGTTTTAATTTTTCATATAAAATACAAAGCAATATTTTATTTTTTGGATCAGTAAACAAAATCGTGATTTAGCGTCACTGTGTGATGATATGTGCTAAAATATCGAACCCAATGTAATGAGCAATAAACAAAGGAAACGAAGGATTAGGAATTGTAAGGTTTTTCAATCTTTTTTTTTCAGTTGGATTACAAATTTATTTATTTACAGTTACGTTTGATAACAATTATTCGACGTCTCGCTTCTTTAAGGTTTGGTAATCTTCTTTTCCAATGAAAAATAAATAAAATATATAAACGAAATTTATTTAAGACGTTTTCTGCTCTATGTCTTTATTCGAATTTGAATACATAAAATCGAAAAAAGAATCGGGAATAAGAAACATATGAAACAGATAGTTTTGCACGAGTGAATTTTCTTGATATAAACTTGCGCAAAATTTATTAAACCATGATAATAATTTACACCAAGTATAAAAAAAATGACTTTTAAAACACTCGTTAATCAGATATCTGTCATTCCATAAGTCCTGGCTCTCAAAATATTCTTTCGAAGTACGATTATTTATTGCATATAAATTTATTCCTAAATTTTCATCAAAGACGCAAACAGTCATAAATAAATGAACAAATAATCTAATAGTACTTACAAAACGGATAGTATAAAAACAAATATTTTTTAAACATTTCAATGAATTTTCCTAAATATTTAATGAGAATTATAAGATAGTGTGAGTGCAGGATTTATAAAATCGTGATAAAACATTTGAAAAATGAGTCTAATTCTGAGAAATTATCTTTCTGATGCTTTTGCATGTGAAAGACCAATGTTAAATTCGTAAATTATTTCTTTGATTATCATATCCTTTGCTAGTCCTTATTTAATTTGAGCAGCACATGATTAACAATACAGAAATAATAACAATGTATAACAATGTTTAACAATTCGCAGACTTTATTAAGTGCATTATTGAACAGCATTTTTCTTCGTTACACTTATTTCAATTGACAGAAATTGAGCTATTCAAATCATTGGTCAATAAGATAAATAAATAAATAAAATTAAACAACAAGAGTTAACAACAAAAACTTATATAATAAAAGAAAAGAGTGAAAAATGCAATTTTTATTATTTTTTTAAAATAAAAATCCGAAATAATTTTATGTAAACTCTTCTTCATTGGTACTTTGCGAAAGTCAAATTTATTAATTTCTATATAAATTAATTATCGATCCTTCCTGTCCCAGAGATAGACTCGCAATAATTTAAACAGTTATAATTTTTAAAATTGAATAATGCTCAATAAATTTTCATATTAATCTTCTTTTTGCTCTGTAGATCTACAGCTTGTTGCAGGCCAAGACCGCCGTTACCAATTTCAAAACATTTCTTTTATCTGGAATTATCCACTGCTTCAGTTCTCCAATGGTTGACCTATTATTGATAGTTAATATTAGAATATTAATATTGGAATATTAATATTATAATATTAATATTTAAAGCAAATAGTAGTTGAAGAAGCACTTGGAAAAAGAGAATGGATTTTATTATAAAATTAATTCAATGAAATATGGAAAAACTCGTTCTCAAAGAAGTTTAGTTGAGATATAAAATAAATTTTTAAAATCTATTATATAACCTTTTTCAAGTGAGTAATGAAACTTGAACCATAGATATATTTCAAAACAAAACGGAATATGCGAGTTCTTTAAGGTATATTTTGATATATTACAAAATAATAGGCTTCAAACTCATTTTTTTTTAAATAAAGGAATACTGCTGCATATTTCTTTTGACGTGAATGCTAAAGAAATCTACCTCTGTTTATTTAGAGATATATTTCTGAGTCCTGAAAATATGAAAATATATATATATATATTTTGAACATTTATTCTGTTTTATTCCAATATGATGAATTTCGATAGGTTTTTTTTTCCTCAGAGAAAAACTGTAATAAAAAAATGAAGAGAAAAATATTATATGAAATAAAAATATTATGTTACCATTGAGTTGAAAAAGATGATAAAAGTTCAAAGAGTCATCAAAAACTCAATTTTTCTTTCCGCATGAGTAGTCTTACAGATAAAGCCATATTTTATTATATGATTTTATTTTATTTTCGCAATAAGACAATAAATTTTAATAGATCATATAATATATTAATTTGCAAAAGAATGGTATACAATCTCCTCACTTTACGCAAAATTGTTTTGAAGTTATTTTACATAATTTGAAGAAAAAAAGAATGAAAAACAATTAAAAAGGGGTTTTGTTTTGACTTAAATAGAGCAATTAAAATGCAATATAATAATATAAATAAAGAAATATCGATGTAATATTTTAACTCGAATGTTTTGGAGTAGAATAATGGATCATTTTTAAGTTGTTTCCCACAGTAATATATTTTCAAAATTTAAAGTGCAATACGAAATCTAACATAAAATTATTTTTAAAAAGAATTTATTTGCACTTATTCCTCGTTTGTCCATGAAAACTTTAAAATTAAGCTGATAAGAAATAATTTATAATAAAAAAATTATAAAGGTTTTGTATAAAATCTTTCATAAGTCATTTAGTATTTACTTTTGTTTCTTTTATTATTATTCAAGAAACGTAGCAAAGCTATTTTTTTTTTATTAATACCGTATATTTTTACCTTCATATTAACATATACACTGTAAAACATTCCGATCAATTAAAGTAAAAAGTACCGGCACTCAGGGTACGGAAACTTTTTACTGTAAAATCCATGTTAGGGTAAACTGATATACCATAATTTTTACAATCACAATTACAGTAAAATTATTGAATCGCTCTAATTAAATAAATATTATTATGAGCATTGCTGTATATTATTTTAAGCTGAAAATGGATTTTACGGATGATGATCCCTGAGTACCGGTACTTTGTACTGCAACTTGATCCAGAATATTTCCCATTGCTCTTCATTATTATTTTGAATTTGGGATTAAGTTAATAGTTTCACGTTTAAGCGAGAGATAAAATTTTTTACCCACTGACTGAAACATTAATGCAGATGTGAAAGTATGCATTATTTTGAAAACGAGAACAAAAAAATAGTATTTACAATGATTTCTTACGATTGCACATATCATTAACATACAAGGCGAATACCTGTAAAAGTTTCTGTATACATTAAAATAAATATCTGCAAATTAGTACGTGTTTTAGGGAAGAAAATGTTTACTTGTAATTACGATTGTATAAACATAACTTATAAATTAAATTGTCATACAAATAAAATGCAAAAAAATAAAAATAAATTTTAGCAGTTTATAAATTATAGATCACTATTAGATGACATAAAACTACATATAAAAGATAAATATAAATATTTATATGGATTTATCTCCCACACGATGCATTAAAATATATTACGTAGATAAGATGTCACCGGAATTATTTCATAAGACGTGAAAATAAAAGAGTGGTTATTGACTCTTCTTCTTATTGAAGTGTTGTCTACCATTGGATTACATCCTCTCTTCTGACAACAGTAAGCCCTTTCCTGACAGAGGATAAGTTGATAGAGGATGGCAGTAAATATTAGAATCACAACATTGAGACTCCTAGTAAAAGAGTGGGAGTCATTCGGGTTATGAAAATTAATAGCACTCAGGTTTAGATTGGTGTACATAACAAGATGGGTGTGTATCAGAAATTTAATCGAATGCATATTGTCATTGTTGTTGTCTTGCCTATATCAGGTGCTAAATATTATCAAAAGTTAAGAAGTTGAGTTTTGCGAGTTTTGTAACCTAAGGACTATATAGGATGTATTCTGGTGATGAGCCGAGTTTAAACTTGGATCTGAAATAGTCTGGCAGTTGAAAAAACTCTGTGGAATTAATTCAGTTTGGTGTAATGTCTGCTTATGGGATAGTATCTAGTCGTCTTGTCTGGAGATATGTTTAAGTCCTAGGAGTGTCATGTCGGGAGTTTTGCTATTATGGATGAAAGGTTTCTAAGACAGTTAAGGCCTGGAAAGGAAGGTTTTTCACCCATAAAATACAGAACATTTACGAAAAACTAAGAGCAAAAGTGATATTTGTTTTTTTTTTATAATTAGGTTATAAAAGTTTTAAAAATATTTACTTAATTTTACATACATTTCTATTATGCTTTATTGGTTTATAAACTTATGTGTATTATTAGAGTAAATGAATTCAAATCTTCGGTGCTTTTGCTTTTTTATCCAATGGATGTTTTATATTGTTTAAGTATTTGTTAGCAAGGGAATCCACTAATTTTGCTCTCGTTTATATATAATTATGAATTTTTTTTAATTCTCTCTAATTAAATCTTGTTTACTGCTGAATAGAAATGTTTAAAATCATGTCACAGTAGTTTTGAAGCGAAGGAAACAGTTTTTGCAGAAAAATAAGAGACCAAAAAATCTATGGTTTGCAGCAAGAAGAGCTAATGTTTCTAAAGAGTTAAAGTTAGTAGTTAAGGTCTAATCTTCATCTTCTAAAAAGAGTAAAATTTTAAAAATTATGGGAAAAAAAGAAATACCTCAATACCAAGTTTCCATAATTTCGTTTAATACTGTGCAGTAAAACGTATTATATAATAAATTTAAGAAACTACATCGTGGTTTCAAGGTTCAGAAATTTTGATATAAAAGTTCTTTCCATCATTAAACCCCAAATTTATGATTATATAGTTTCAAAATAAAATTAAAATTTACTTTTGTTTTCAATGAGTCATTTATATTTGTAAGTTTTTAAACTCCTACGCTATGCGTATTTTCAATGGAACTGTTTTTAAATGGCTCATAAAATTTTTACGATTACCAATTTAATACTAACCTTACATGACATTATTCTATTATAAACATTAAATATTAAATACATTTTTCATCTTTTTTTCTTCAAATAAAATCCTCAATCAAAACTATAAATTTCATCATAAATTAAAAATGTTACATTGCGGAAATGAAATTATAATTTCAACCATAAGCCATTCTTAGTTTAGACCATAATTTCAACCTGCAATTTTCAGAAAACTACGTAAAATAATTTGTACAGAATAATTCTGTGTTACAAATATTGTAAAATAATTTGTAACACGGAAGTTTACTATCTACATAAATTTCTAACCTAAGAGTGTAAAATTTAAATACAATGTCATTAATGACGTTTGAGTTAAATTACTTCAGATGGAAATATATAGTTCTAAATAATGTGCTTGAAAAAATAAATGTAACACTTGATTTATAAAAATTACTGATTTCATGAATTACTGATTTTTGATTTAATAAAAGTGTTATATAAATTGAATTTGAATATGTACTGTACTTTATTAATGTGAATAATTTCTTTAATAACTTATCGAATTTGGTTTTATACGATCAAAAGTTATAAATGTTTTAAATAAAAATTATAATTGTTTGTTTTAATTAAGCTTTAAAAATTATTGAGATTTTAAATTATTTTAAAAAAGATAGGTGTATTTATTTTGATTTATTAAATGATATTTAAAATAATCAATGCAATCATTTTTTTAAACAAATTGATAAAGCAATATTTTTAAATGTTTTTATTCTTAAGTCTTATTCGTTATTTTTAGGAATTCCTTCTAAATACAAGAATTTCATGGATTTAGTACTTTTTTTCTTCTATTGTCTAAATAAAATAAAATAAAAACGGGCACTCACTGCCAATTAGAAAAATTACAGTTTCGAAATTGATTTTTAATTATATAGGAAAAGTAAGCAAACATTTTATTCTAATTTTATATGCTTATTATTATTTTTTTCAATTTGATTACTTACTTTACAAGCACTTAGTATAACTATTATTATACACTACAGAGTAAATTTACTCATACGTTCAAAGCTACAAGGAATGCATTATATTAAACAATCTTTGCAAGATCTTAAAGCAAAATATTGTTTTTCTTAAAGGAAAAAAAAACTTTGTGCAATTTCGAAGCTTTTTTTTAATAATTTCTTTAAGCCTCAAATGTGTTATATTTCGTAATTTTGATTTTGATTCATGATACGCGTTTAAAGGAATTTCAAATCAGAGTTTTAGAATATATATAAATCAAATAAAATGTAACTTTCATATCCAAAGAGCTGTAAAAATGAAACAGTTTTACAAATATTTATCTTTGAGTTAAATTCGTAAAATAAATATGGAAGTATCACATTGAATATTAATGTCTATAGCTTGATTTCAATTTTTAAATCACGTATAGAGTTATAAGATAAATATTTGTTCTTAGATATTGTTAAAAATAAATTACGAGTCAAACATTTCTATAAAATTTCTATAATATTTGCAAAAATAATTAACAAAATTTAAAAATAATTATTTAAATGGTTTAATTAAGCAATATGAACGAATTAAAGTAAATTGTGATGATTGAGTTTATACATTTTTAAAATGCTGAACATTTAAAAATATTGTAAACCTGTTTGAAAAATAAACCTTTGGTATAAGTATGAAAAGGAAAAATATGAAATAATCTACATGCAACATTATATCTGCAGACATTTTCTTGCAAAAATAAAATAAATCGTAGAACATGATCAGATTTCTGACTTAAACATCAAAAGAAGTCCTTGAGGTCTATTCTTTCTAAATGCTGATTGGATGATCAAGAAAAATCGGGTTAAGTACATACTTAGAAAATCCCTACGTAATAATCCAAATTAAATAATATGTGAAATGAATACTTAATAGCTCGTCTTCACAGTGGCTAATGTTCAGTGCTGCGAAGAAAAAGAAACAAACCACAATGAATAACTTTTGACTTAATAATCGGATCTTCATCCAGAACTCAATGGTTCGAAAGGGCAACCTCAAATATGGCAATTAATAAGTATAGACGATATTTTAAGATCGATAATCAGACACAAAAACGTATTTGCTCTGAATGAACATACCTTTTTTTTCTTCTTTCGATTCGGATTTCTTACCCTCAAAATATAGGAGGGAGCAGCAATCTGGAAAGTATAATCCGCATAGTTAGGTCAGGAGTGCGATTCCAAATTTGGACCCTTTAACGTTAATTTTACATTTTTGAGTATTTCACCATATCTGGAATATTTCTAAGATTCAACTTCTTTTGAACTATTCAACCGATTTCGAGCAAATTTTGAATTTTGCCATGCAAATTACATATTTTAAAATCATGTAAAAAAATTTATACCTAGCAGTTTAAAATTTTTTCGACTATTATTAAGTAAAATGATGGAAAATAATAAGTACCGACGAAAATTTTTTTGCATGTAATTATCTTTGGGCAAGCGAATTTTTCAATCGTGTGCAAGCTTCAATAGTACTCGAGACAAGGCGAAATGCGCTAAAAGTAAAATTATCATTAAGGTATTAGAACTTTGGATCGCTCTCTTGACCAAACTATAGGAATCATATTTTCCAGATTGCGGCTACCCTCTATATTTTGGGATTCAGAAGTCCGAATCAGAAGGAAAAAAATTTATGTTTATTCAGAAAAAAGTACCTTTTCTGTCTGATTTCGTAACTTAAAATATCGTGTGCGCTTATTAATAAGCTTATTTCAGGTTACTCCCTCTGGCCATTAAAATTGAGTCCCAGAACGCGAAAATCCGATCATTAGATCAAAAGTTATTCAGAGTGGTCCATTTTTCTTATTGCACTGCACAAAAAATGTATAGTATCCGTATGTATAGTACGGAACAGATTAATAACATTTGATATAAAAATAAGTTTTTCACGTACTGGGATTTGTTTGTAATGACTTAAGTCACGCCCCCCTAGGGGGGCGTGAGCACACTAAAGGGGAGGCACGAGAATATCCAAGCGAAAATATTATTTTAAAAAAATTGATTAACTGACTGAAAGGAAAGCACACACACACATAGAAAACAAAATACATTTCGGCATATTTAATAACTTATTAAAGTAAAGCAACTTACCTAATAAAAACTTAAGGTGGCTGAGCTAAAGGTGGCCATAGCTAAGCTTTAAGGACTTTTTTTTAATTTTTCGCTTCAGTCTGTTTGGCTGAAATTTTTTTGTAATTTCTTAAACCTCTCTCTAATACATGTCACATATACCTTTAATTGTAAAATAAAATTTCATTTATTTTGTAGTGCAATTTCAAAATTACAGCATTTGCACCTAAGTATGTCCAAAGGTACCAAAGGTGTCCCATATATTGAAATCACTTTATCACTTACTCAAATCATCTTTAGAAAAGACACTAGCAAACGTCTTCTGAAAAGGCACTTTAAGTGTCTTGCTGGTGGGGACAAGTTTCCCGACTTTAAAAAAGATATATTTGGTTTTAGAGTGTATAATATTTTATATGTCATTTACTTTGATGATTCTCGTGTGACGTCACTAGCTATTATTTTGAGTTAACTCAATAGAATAAAGCAAGAACTACCGAGTTAGTTCTTTCAAAAGCTTTAACTGGTAAGTAAGAGTTTTAACTAACCATACTAGAGCTAACTAAAACCTATAACTAGTACAAAAATACCCAATTTTAAAAGAAAATACCAGTATCTATCACAAAAACACACATAACTAACATAAATATACCTAAACAAATACTTTAAAATGCAAACAAAACAAAATATCGCAAAATCTACTAAAGTGCAGAAAACGTCAAAAAATTATAAAAATTTAAAAAAATACCGTTCCACATTTGCCTAAAATGAAATGAATCTATTGGTATTTAATTAAATCATTCCTTCTTGAGAAATGTATACTACGTACTGATTAATAATTAACACTTTTATAGATTTCAAGTTCGTTTTCGAATGTAGCCCACATGTCTTCAAGGTGCCATCGGTGTCGGGCCACCTTGGGAGCATTTATATGGTCAGCATTCTCAAGACTTAAAACTATTAATCTGATGAATTAATTAGAATTGAAGTAATGAGGTTAAAAAAAAAGAAATAAATTTTCAGAAAACATGTAACTCAAAGTTATAAGAATTTGAACACATATAAATTACAACATATACATATACCTAGAAATTAGAACGATAGCTACAAAAAATTAAATCACTTCATACAATGGGCGCCATTCAAGGAAATCTCTTCCAATTCAGCCACGTGCACCTCAGATACAAGATTTACAATGCATCAGAGCACCCACCTATCTTAATCACCCACCTATCTTAATCAAAACATACTAAATTAAAATAAAGTTTAATAATTATTAATGACTTCCTTGGGCCAGTCTTGCAGAGCAAATTTCTTCGAAGGAAGGCTTTGTATTAGAAATAGCCACTCTCAGTTCTGTTTCTATATTTAGCCGAGATCTATATTTTGTCTTCAAATAACTCACAGCAGAAAATCCAGTTTCACAAAGATAGGATGTTGAAAACAGTAATAAAATGCGAAATGCCTTAGTTTTTAGTGCAGAAAACTCCTCCTCTACTCCTGTCCAAAATTCCAATAGTGATTTATTACTAAATTGTCTTTTGGTTTCGCCACTTGAAGTGAAGTCTATGAATTTTTCTTCCTCATCAATTGAGAGTCTTTCGTGAGTCTCATGAGAGTAACTGACTATTTGTTTGACATCCGCATGAAAATACGTTCTTAAAATTCTTTCCCAGTATGGGCTAAATGATTTTCAATAGTTACAAAAACAACTTTTGCTTGTTTTTCTTCAGCCTTGTAAGTTTTAGTGCAATCATCCACATTTTCAACCATTGTTAGGTTTATTTGCCTTAAATTTCTGCTCCACAATTCCAATTTCCTACAAAAAGCATTAACTTTATCACTCGTATCCAACATACGTGTATTTGCTCCTTGAAGTTAAAGATTCAAGTTATTTAATTTCTCTAATATGTCGACCAAGTAGCTCAAATAATTCACGAAAATTAACAGCTTCCAGTCTGTTTTCTTCTTCTAGGAAAATGGCGATTTCTTCTCTTAATTCATAAGCACATTGCAAAAATTTCCCACGTGATAACCATCTTGCTTCGCAATAAAATAGTAACCCTGAATGTAACAAACCCATGTCTTTACAAAGTGCTGAGAGGATTCTTGATTTTAGGGGTCTCATTTTTATGTAATTAACACATTTTTACATAGTTAACACAATATTCGGACTAGGACTCATTTATTTCGAAGTTAAAGCTTCTCTGTGGTTGCAATGCGTTCAGACGCACTTAGGCTAGTTTTGTTTTACAATTGCTTGTAAACTTTGGAATCTTCGTGACATTGAGCGAACACCATCGGTGCATATTCCAACTCAATTTTTCCATTATATGTTTGCCTCGTATATAAAATTATTTAAAATAGCAAATAATGCGAGTCCTGTTGTTTTGAGTTCCATTGGTTTGCAGAAAAGTAGTTTTTCTACTACTGACATATTATCACAAAATCGAACATAGGCAATTAAATGAGCATCTATATTATTATCTCTTGCTTCATCAAGCTGTATTGAAAACAATTTGCCACGTAACTTCGAGAAAAGCTGACACTATACATCTTCACCTAGATCACCAATTCGACTAGCGACAGTATCATTTGAAAGAGGTATGGACTGCAATTGTTTGGAAAAATTATATCCAAACATAATTTCTACAATCTCAATTGCTGCTGGCAAAATAAGCTCTTCACCAATGGTGTGAGGTTTTTTACATCTGGCTACTTAATATGAAACTTTGTAAGATGCAATTAAAACTTTTTTATTCACAGACAAAGTTTCTTTAAAAAATTATTTTTACTTTTTATAAGATTTTAATTTTAACTCGAAGAATTCTCTGGGTTTGTTGACGTTCTCACTATGAAGCGTTTCCAAATGTCGTTGAAGTTTATTATGTTTCATGCTGTCTGCGGAAAACATTTTTGAACAAATGATACACAAGGCCTTACTTCTTCTTTTATTTCAGTACTGGTAAACCGAAAATTTAAGTATTCTTGAGAATATTTCCTTGATTTTATTTTCGGAACCACGCTCGTTTGCGTAGTTGTTGATGCTTGACTATCTTTTAATGCTCGCTTACTTCCGCTTAAAAATTTATATCCATGAGTCTGCATAAATCTGCTGCCGTGAATATTTAGTATGGTTAATTGCAGTTCACTCGAAAACATATCTAACATACCCATTTATGATAGATTCGATAGCGATATAGAAGGATCAACTCGAACGAGACTGGCTGGAATTGCAACTTGAGTTACCGAACATTTTCCTTCTTTCTATGAGAAAACATTTGCTCTACGCATGCTCAAGACGGCATCGGTCGTGGGGATTCCCGTCCAAAAACATTACTTTTTTTTTCTCTTTTGTTTAGTCATGCTTCTGTTTTATTTCCTTTATTATTCAAAATAATGTATTCCCTGTTGCTAAATTTAACTCACCTAGTCTAGATTAACTTTCCAAAAATTTTAAAGCTTGTTTATTGCTTTTGGTGACTATTTTGAACATAATATTACATTTAAAATTATTTATTTTCATTTCGCTTGATAATTTACGAGATGGTGGAAAAATTGACTAAAAAACTACATTTTTTATTTCCTTATTTTCTGAATCGTAAATTATAATAACAATATGCAAAATTTGAGAGCAATCAAAAGGATAACTTATGAGAAATCAAGTTTCGTACAAAAGTATTTTTACATTTTAAACTCTTACACAGATTCAATTTCAATTTAGATTTTACCAACTCAAAAGACATGATTTGAAGCTCCGTAAATATTTGTGTATCTTACGATTTAATTTTATTTTAACTGATAGTAAATCAAATGATAAAAATTAACAAATGATTCTAAAAATTACTATTAATTAACTCTTTTTGGATAAACAAAATTTTCAACTATATTCAAAAAGTTAAAGATTTTTGATAATAGTTCTAAAGACTATATAAAATATGCAAACAATTATTCGCAACGTCAAGTCCTCCTTCAAAAAGCTATCTTTAAATTTTAATTAAGTATATTAAGGTATTTCCAAAATTTTTAATATTGTTTTTTTTTTTGAACATTGTGCATGTAACGAGCAAATTTATTATGTTTCAATTTTTTCGTGTTGTTTCAAAATATTTTGGAAACTGTTCAAATTGTTAATATGAAAATATTTTTCATACCGTACATAAAAAAGAATTCTGTAAAAAAAATAAGAAAAGCAGGTATTTTAATTCAATGTTTGTTTTCTTATCTTTTTTTTCAAAAAAAAAATGATCATATGTTACGCCCTAAAATTGTACATAAATATTTCTTTATCCTTAATATAAGATCTTCAGAGTCTTACATTAAATTAGATTCATTATTATAAAATCTAGATAATGTACTACAATGCAGCACTACTTCGAAAAAACGTTAAAATGAATGAATATATTTGTCCTAAGAAACTGAAAGCATTCGCGAGCATTTGGAAGGATTCCAAAGCGTGCTGAGATGAATAATAACAAATAGGGGACTTTTAATGCATAAACATTAAGAAAAGAGACTTTTTTTCTTCAAGCTAAGTTTCTTTTCAAGAAATATTTTCCACTTCTTTACTCTTTTAGATAATCTAAATTCAGCCCCCAGATAAGCTATAATTTCCTTAATTCCCACACTCTTGTTTAATGACGTGATCTTTTAAAAGCTTTTAGGGTTGTTTCAGGGTTAATACTTTTGATTTATGAAAAATTTAAATATACCATTAAGAGCTCATTATACATCATACTCTTTAAAAGAACTCTTAATGGATATCAGCTTTTTTTATTTTCTTCTCTTTAAGACTACAAGGTTTTACACTGATCTGATATTGAACTGGAATACAAGCATAAAAACCATGTTTTTTACTGAATTAAAAGTTATTTTTTTATGTTCCATTAAAATCAAAATCAACTCATTTAACTCGCATTTCGAGACAATATGATTTGTTTAATATTCCTTTCGAATTAATTTTATTTGGTTTTATGGATGCAGTAACAGAAAAATAGGTTCAATGTTGACTTTTATGATTCAAGGGTGAAAAGTAACCAAAGATCTCTTAATGGATATCAGTTATTAGTTTTTGTTCTCTTAATGACTACAAGATCTTATACTGATCTGGTATTGATCTGGAATGCAAGCATAAAAGCCATGTTTTTACTGAATTAAAAGTTATATTTTTTAATTTTCCATTGAAATCAATGTCGATCTATTTAATTCGCATTCAAGACAAGGAGATTTGTTTGATATGAGTTTCAAATCAATTTTATTTGTTTTATGGATACAGTCACAGAAAAATTGTTCGATGTTGATTGTTGGATTCATCGTTGAGAAGTACATTGAATACTAATAATGGTGCAAATTTGCTGTACCATTTATACAGTGTTAAACTGAACCATGCTTTTTTTGATCTCGAACCACAATATCGTGTAAATATTTTTTTGAATTACAGCATCGCGGTTCAACTTCACACCATATTAAATTTGAACTGTTTTAGGGTTGAATACGATTTCAAAGTTTTGTCACAATAAATGGTTTATTTCATGCTACTGTTTAACACTGTGTTTTAATAAAGAAATTCATAACCTACAGACTTAAAAAAGGATATAAATCAGAAAAGCATCTGACGCAAAAGGGATTTTTTTTAATTACACTTTAAAGTGTAAAGCAGCTATAATAACTAAACGATACGTATTGCTTGAAATTTTATTCAAAACAATAAGTTTAGAACTAATATGATCTAAACACTGAACAAGAAAAATCAGTGGTTAGGAGTTGCCTAATTGCACTATTAGAACAATTCGTAAAGGTTTATCTTCGTAATACTTCAATTTGAACCATTATATAATTATGTAATTTTGCTGCAACCTTATCAAGCTGCTAATTTGGCTGATATCATCATCAAACTAGAACCATGCAATCATTTTAACCATTTTTTCCTTTACGGCAGCCCATGTTTTCAATAAAATTGTTTCAGCATTGAACAATAATCTAGATATCTCGAACCATATTATGGTTGAAATTTGTTGCAACCTTAATAAGATGTCAAATGTTTCAGATCGAGTTTATCTATTCTAGACAAACCAGTATAGGAGCCATTGCATGGCTCAAATTTTATACAACCTTTTAAGGAAGTTAAAATTAAGTAAATTTCCGATCAAGAACTTTACTAGGCTATCCGGTTAAAGAACCGTAACTAAATTCGAACTTCCTTATTAAACGATCAATTGAAGTATGTTTCTGATCAAGTTTAACTGTACGAGGTAATCCAGTTAAAGAGTTATATCCTTATAATTTCAAGTAATGACTGTAGTAGTAATCTTAATGAGATGTTAAATTGAAGTATATTTCTGATCAATTTTAACTATACAGGGCAATCCAGTAAAGTACCCTAATATGATTCAAATTTATTGTAACCTTAATAAGATGTTAAATTAAAATATTTTCTAATCAATTTTAACTATACTAGGCAACACAGTTAAATAACCATAATATCCTTAAAATTTGAAGTAACCTTAGTATTCGTAACCTTAATGAGACTTTAATAAGATGTTAAATTGAAATATGTTTCTGATCAATTTTAACTAAACAAGGCAATCTACTTTAAGAACCATAATCTAATTCAAATTTGGTGAACGTTAATATAACATAAAATTAATAAATATCTCCGATCAAGTTTTACCCTAAAGGGCAATATAATTTAAGATATGCTATTATACCTCACTTTTGATCCATACTGCAACAAGTTTGAATTTCAATGTGATTCAATTTATTTAAGTCTGGATATCTTATAGATTAAACTATATACATATCTATAGAGTACACTATTAAAACACACTATACTTTCTTAGGTTAGAAATACTATTTTTTTAAAGCATAACTGAATATTTACTTTTATTTATAGCACTGCATCCGAGGTAAATTGAACTTTTATTTTATTTTATCGAATCTTTGTTTAAACTTTTTTTGTGCGTCGTTTACTTCAAAGAACAAGTAAAAAAAATTATTTTTTTAATAATGATAAAATTTGAAAATCAGATGTATTGAAAACGCAAAGAAAAAATAATCCTCACGAATGCTTCCAAACTTCATGAACTGGAAATAAAAGCTATTCGAGAAAGATCTTTTAATTCATTGATCCATTGCGAAACGAACTTCCATCCCAGATAATATTGAGAAAGGCAATCAATGCATATTTGCATAATTCGAGTTTAATGAAAGCTCATCGGAATTAAATTTCAAACAATCAAATCTAAATGGAAATGCTACATAGGATCTCTACCAATTCGGGAATATAAAAAAAAATGAATTTAAGAAGGACTTAATTGTTCTTACTTTCTAAAAGAATAATACTCTTTATCGTGCTTTATAATCTAAACTGAAAAGAAAGGATTGATTGAATAAAAAATAATAGATTATTTTTCATTAAATTTTTAAAAAATGTACAACAAAATAACAATGTAATTAAACAGTTATGCATCTGGAAAAAACTCTTTCACTATACAAAACGTTTCAGCGTTTTTTTTACAACATACAAATTTATAATGAAAAACTATAAAACACTGAAATATTAGGCACAAAAATATCATTCAGTTTAAAAGCGTATTTTGCATGAGAATCGTCGTAACATATGTAAGCAATAGCGTGTATCGTATGTATCATATATATAATGTATCGCATGTTTTTTCCGTAAGGTTCACTCTCAGAAAATTGTTCTGAAAAAAATGGTTGTATGACAATTTATTTAAATGATATTTTACCACATTCAACCAATACAGACAAATAACCATAAATAAGATGGTATTCAAACTGTTAACTATGAGAAAACTATTTATTACCTGCTTTCAAATAATACAGTTAAACAAGTAGAATTTTACCACAACAACGAGGCCCTTCAAATGATGCCACTTAGTTCCTTGCAGCCGGGTACATATAATAGCCAAGAGGGCTAATTTGACTAACATGGCCTATAGATCGGGGGTTGGAGTCCCACCGTTGAAACCACAATATTTTTTCCATTCCCTTTAACATATCAAGAGCTTCCAATGTCCGGAACTCCATAATTTGTGATCCTGGAATATTAAAACGTGATACTCTAATTCATGAATGGATGACGCAGCAATTTTAAGGAAAACCTGACTCCGATATCCAGTTAAACTTCTTTTTCATAGTTTTGAAACCATGCTAGTTGTAAATGATTAAAAACCGTATAGTTTTGTATTCATGTTTCTTTTAACCATACTAGTTGTTAACGGTTTCGAAACCGTAAAGGTAACAAATGTTTCTAACAATAAAATTTACGGTTAATTGTACGAGAAATTGCTGCCGGTAATTTTACCGTAATTTTATAATGAAACTTCTAACTAAGTGTGTTTCATAATGAGTTTCTAATTCTAATTCAGAGTGGTAAAAATTCATAAAAAAAAAATTCTTTCGTCATTTTAGTCAGAAAGATCATATAATCAAACTATTTTATATTCCTGGTGAAAATGAGAAAATCAATCGATGCATGTTTACAGAATAATAGTTCAATAAAAGCTCATCTGAATTAAATTTCGAACAATTAAATCTAAATTTAAATGGTAAATTGGATTTTATCTAAATCTAGAACAGTAAAAACAAGTGATAAATGAATAAATTTATGAATAATTTCATTTAGTGGTATAAAGAGGTCTGATAAAATAAATAATTCATTTATTTTTCGACTTTTTAGTCATTAAAGATCATCAATCGATCAATTTCGAAGTGATTTTTTATCACTGATAAAAATGTAAAAATCAATCGATACATGAATTTAATAAAAATTACACGAATTATAGAATTAAGAATAGAGAATAGAATTAAGAATAACACGAATTTAATAAAAACCTCATTGGAAGTAAATTTCGAGCAATTCAATTTAAATTTAAATGCTAAATTAGATTAAATCTAAATCTGGAATATAAAATTAAAGAATTAATGCTTGTCCTCATTATTAGTAGTGGTAATAATTAAATCATAATTAATAGTCTAAGTACAAAATGAACAATTTATTTGACAAAAATAGACGCCCTTTTATTATTTTTTTAAAAATAATTGTAAGAAATTAAACAATAATATGTGCTTCTTTTGAAAAAGTTTAACAAAAACAATGCGGAGTAGAAATTAAAATGTTAGGCACATTTTTATTCATTTTTTTAAAGCATCTACTGCACGCTTAGAAAAACGAAAATGGACCTATAACAAACACCAATATAAATTCATAGTCTAAAACAAACACATATTTAAGGACTTAAAAAAGTCTATCGTTTATCCGAGATGTTGCATAAAATCCGATTAAATACAATTATATTATTTTTCGGAAATTAAATATTTTTCTTTTTTAGTAAGCTTTTTTTTTTCTTTCTAAGTAAACAATCTCTCCATAACAATGTTTGGTATCATTTGTTTTTTTTTTAAGTAATATTCAAAAAACAAAAATTTGCAAAATTCTGATTAGTGAAATTTAAATATACGATATTTAAACCTTTTATTTTGTAATTTTTTTGTTGATATGATAACGGCTTAAAAAATATTGGCATTCAAAATTATCGTTCTTATTACCACTCATTTAGTAAAAAGTACAAAACTCTAAAGTGAATTTAGCCAAATAAAATTAATTTATACCCTTCTCTAACGTATCACGATAAATTTACCACATTTTCCAAATTTTATCAATATTATAAAATTATATTTTATTGTAAATTTTACTAAAATCATTACTAAAATTTACCTTTTCTTCTTGCTGTTCCCTTAGAGCTAGATTTGCTGTAAATTTTACCATACTCTGGCAATTTTGACTTTTTTATGCTTTTACTTTTTTTTTCACAGTGGATAATAAACAAGAAACTATAACTACGATGTTACTGTATAGTGATCAATAGAAAACCTAAATAAGTTTTGTGATTGTGATTTTCTAGTAAGAATAAGTTAAGTTTTGTGATTGTGATTTTCTAGTAATCTAAATAAATCCTAATTGTTCGAGAGTGTAACCTATCAAATTCTCGAGAACATAACATATCTAATGCCCATAAAATATCCACATAATATTGTAAATTGCGAAATGAAACTCAAAATTACGCTTTCCATGATTGAATATTTATTGCGCTCAATGGATATAGATTTTTGATTTTTCAAATTCCGAAAAGAAGAGGCACAGTAATTAAATCAGATAAGAAGATTTAATTTTGCAGTTGAATTAAAATTATTATGCGTTGAATTATAATTTTAATTCAATGCAATTTGGCGTTGAATTTGGTTTTCAATGGATATAGAAATCTGATTCTCAATTTTTGAAAAGTAGAGGCGAAGTAATTAGATAAGAATATCAGAAGAAAGATAAAATTTTGGCGTTGAATTAAAGTTATTATTATTAATGTTGCATGCCCTTCTTTGAGTATCTCGTCATATTTATTATTTTATTTAAGTTAATAGAAAAATTATAGAGTCAAGTTATCTAAAAATAAATTTATGTAATATCGTTTTACAAATTTCATACAAGCTGAAAAGTGTAATATATTTATTATGCAAAAGATTGAAAATATATTTTAATTAAAAATATGTAAGTTTATTATAAACTCAAAGCATCTAAATGGAATAAGGCAAATACCTTTTGTCGAATAATGTATTGAATTTGTGTAACTTAGAAACTAATCCGCCGATTTAATTAATATTTTGAGTATTGCCTTTAAAATTTGCTGAGTTCAAACAAAGTTAAACTTTACATATTTAACAATTCTATTACTATTGTGCCATAATTAAATCTTTAATAAAAAAACGAATTGTCTGTGTGGTAACATTCTCATAAATTCTGAGTTGTTTGGGCTAAGATTCTGAAATTAAGAAAATATTGTAAAAGCTCAGTAGGCAGGAGGCAGTTTTAGCCAGCAATTCAAAAAAAATCAATCAATGTTTCAAGATTCGAGAAAGATAGATAAGCATCAAACAATGTTTTTTGTTTGCAAGCTATGAATGAATTTTATTGATAAGTCCATTTTTTTAAAACATAATTCTAGTAATTTTTGCTAGATAACGACTACGTTCATGAAAAAATGATTTTCACTTGGAGGTTATTATTGCGGACTCTGTATTTATTATTTATACCTTTTTTTTCAACTTTCATTGAAATGAACATATTTGTAAAATATGGGTAAAATTATTAACAAATCTGTAGTTTAAACTGTTACGCTCCTTAATGGAAAAAAATAGGAAAAACTTTCTTTGGGATTTTATATCAAACTTAATTTTTAAAAGAGTATTTAAGATTTAACGACTTTTAAACTGTTTTACTTACCGAAGAAATCTCTTCGATTTATCTGCAATCCATTTGCAAATTTCTCGCAATGGTCTGTTTTCGAGAAAAAATCATTTCTTTTAATGATCCTACTTTGAAAAAGAATTTTCAGATTATTTTTTTTAGAAAAAAATAAGACTTTTTTTTTTTTATTCTGAAAGTACCAAGAGCGATTTTGCTAGTATTTTATAAATTACATTTCCTTGAACACAATCTCTGACAGGTATTTTTTTAAAGAAAAAGTTTTTGAAAGGTTGTCAAAAATTCTTAAGATAAAATTAGATTATAACTTATATGCAAATGAACTATATAGTAACAAATAAATGCATAAAAAATAGTATTCGCTAATTTTTAATAACTAAAAAAATAAGTTATGGTGACATATTTCCATGACTGATACATCTCTATTTTATTACAAAAAATGTATTTACGTTAATAGAACAGAATGAAGGCGTTGGAACAAATTTTAATACCGAGACATCATGAATTGTATCAATTTTGACTCTTAATATTTTTCTTATAACTCTCGACTGCTTATTTACTTTTCAATTGTCGATGCATATAAATAGTAATAATGAAGTAATGCAGTTTTTGTTGAGTTTGTTTGTTTTAACATTTAATATATTTCCCAAGTTCTTTTAATTAGGAGTTTGATAATCTATAATTTAAATTAATTTTATCATTCTTCCGCATCTTAATCGAAAGATAGATGTATGTAAAAATTTTACATTTAGAAATTTTGTAACTACAATTACATCTCAATATCATAAAATTCCGGTAAAAACTACCGGTATTCACAGTGTTGGTTCCTTTTACAGTATGGTCCATCTTTACAGTAACATGTTACGGGACAAAAATATGATAAACCATAATATATCAAGTAAAATCACTAAATCTCTCTAATTACTAATTAAAAATTTGCGTAAAATTTACGGTAAAAATGGATTTGATGGCAAAATGAAGTTTAGGTATAACGCACCCAAAGGGCCGTTACTTTATACCGCAGTTTCAATCCGGAGCATTTTACTGTGTAAATGAGAGGCATAAATTATCGATAAATTTACTATTTTGTTATTTTAAAAGATATATTGTTGTAAATATGTAGTATTGTTATGTTTGTAGTAAATATTGCTATTATAAGAAAGCTATAAGCTGGTGTTCTACACAAATTACATAGTATACATTTAGTAAATATTTATATTTAAAACTTATAAATAGTTAGATAAAATACAAACACTCGAAATATTTTAAATATATATTTTTTTTCAATTTGAATTTATAATTTTTCCCAAATTCTTTATTATCTTCTACTGGCATAACTTCCGTTACTGTTATGACATTTAATGTTTGAATTTACATGTTTATATTTTTTGTTGTTTTAATAACAAGTGGTATATTTAACAGTTTTAATCTTGATTTTTTAATTTTATAGCTGTATATCATTAATAATATAAATGAAAAAATCATTGAATTGATAAAAATAATGCAAATTTTTAATGGTTAGTGGTAGGGCACAAAACAATAGCTATAGATGCATTGAGCGTTCATTAATTCTCTGTTTATTTGATCCTATTTAAGACCTAGATTAGTTAAGTCTCAAAATCACGATCTAAATATTAAAAAAAGAAAAATCTTAAAAGCGAAACTATATTTCCTCTTAAACTAAAAAAGTTTATTAAAATTGATTGGCAATTCGAATCAATTAAATGTATGAATCTGAAGACTGGTTTTAACATTCTAACAAAGATTCACATTTACTTGGTTTGTTAATATATTGTATATCATATGAGTTATTACGTATTGTCATGATTTTTGACTGCTTGATTAAAAACCTTGAATACTATTTATTTAAAAAGGCTTTACAGCAGGTCATCGGAGGCGGCTGATACTTGATAAAACAAAATATTAGTTTCTCCCAGTATGAAAAGTAACTTAGACTTGCTAGGAAGCAAATTTGAAATATTTCCTGACCATTAAACATAAATGCATTTTGTAAAGATTAAAGTTAACGAATTGATTGTATGTAAGTTGTACTCAATTATTTTTGCTCCTTGATGCAAAAATGACTAACAATACATATTTCAAATTTCCAATTAAAAGTTATATTTTTTAAGTTCAAAATGCATTGAATATGAGACATTTGATAGTTATGTTTTTTCGGTAGCATAATTCTGGTATACTAGCGTCTCTCACGTCAATGTTTCAGGGAAATAAGTTATTCTAAACTAAAGAAAGAGAACAATGATACACAGTTCAAAAAATGATCGATCCATGCATCGCGAGTGATATATCACATTTCAAAACAATCTTTAAGCATTTTTCTTTTTCTTTAAACATTCTGGATTCTACCCAAAACTGCACTTTTTTTCAGTCCAATGAATTGTTTTCAAAAAAAATTTAAAGGACGAAAATAACATTACTTTTAGGTGCTTCAACGAAAAAATTAAGGTAAATAATCAAATAATCACATTATGTACATATATATATATATATATATATATATATATATATATATATATATATATATATATATATATATATATATATATATATATATATATATGTTCAAAATGAAGAATAAAACAAAGAAAAATGATAGACAAATGAGAAAAAAAAGGTGGGGGAATAATAAATAAAAAAATAACAAACAACAGTTTAAAAAAAAAAAGGATTAATTTTAATAAAATTTAATCCTTTTTTTTTTTTTTAAACTGTTGTTTGTTATTTTTTTACTTATTATTTCCCCCCCTTTTTTTCCCTTCATTTGTCTATTATTTTTCTTTGTTTTATTCTTCATTTTGAACATATCTAATGAGTTCTGTTTACTTGCAGCTTAAGCGCATTAAATGAAACTTATTGTTTTTCTCTTAACTTTCTTCGTGTTTTCTTGTATTTATTTATAATATATATATATATATATATATATATATATATATATATATATATATATATATATATGTAGTATATACATATGCTGCCAGAAATTTATTTGTAAAAATGGTTTAATAGCAATTTATTAATCGCAATTTTTTCAAATACAACAAAAAGAATCAGATAACCATTAAAAAAAAGGTATTGAAACTGTTTGGTATGACAAAAAACATTTATTTATTGTTCTTTCCTGATACGGTTAAACAACCAGTATTCTATCCGGGCTAAGTAGGCCCCCTTATGAAGTCATTTTGTTCCATGCAGTTGAGTACAAACTATAGCTAAGAGGTCAAATCGGTCAATCTCATGACCGGTAGATCAAGGACTCGAATCCAAGCGTTGATACTACTATATTTCTTCCATTCCTTTATTACATAAAAATGTTCCAGTTTCCTGCAATTTCGAATCGGTGACGACTATTTGAATACAAATATATCACTCACACACAGAGCTCTAATATCCATTTAAGCCTCCTAGTTGTAAATGGTTAGAAAACCTCATAGCTTTACATTCACAATTTTTTAGCTGTTCCGGTTGCAAATTGTTTAAAAGGTATAGAGGATTAAAAAAGGTTGTTAAAAACCATAAACTTGATTGTTGATTGCACAGATATATAATAGATATAATCTCGACTTTTGCTTTCCAATATTTGATTTCCAAAATATTTGAAATCAAATATCGGAAGATTTTTAAAATTAAACAATTTTGTTAAATTATATATACCCCGGGGAATCTTGCTGCGTAATCATAACGATAATAATATTTTAATTTTTAAGTATTAAAAAGGAAGAAAATATTTGCATTGCTGACATATACGATAAAAGAAATAATTTTAAATTTAATATAAATGAACTAATTATATGAATTCTAATGTTTCTGAGACCATTTATTAAATACTAATCTTTATCAAATGAGTATAATTAAGAGAATTTGTAATTGTTTATTTATCTAAAAATCAAATGGAAAAACTTATTCATTTGATTTTTTATCCAAAATTTAATAAAAACAATGCATATCCAAGTAATGTAATTTTAAATTCTACATAAAATCATTAAAATAATTAATGTTACAGCCGTTAATAAATTAATTAAAAATTTCTTTGTTAACTAAATTTATATTTTTACTATATGCCAATCCGATTCGGGCGAATTCGTGGAAAAAATTCTTCTATTATTTTGTAAGGAATATTTTTTAACTATAATTTTGAATTATCCTGTATAATATTATTAGATTGCGCACATCCAGCACTAACAAATTAAACACGCTTCTATACTCAATAAGAACGCACCATGATACTATCCCACTATCCTCTATTTACTCTTTTGTTTTCACATTTTGTAATCTGGCAAACTTGTTACGAAATTATTTTAAATCATTTTTGAAAGATGCCGGTAAGTATAAGTACATTTGAACTCGCTACTCGCTTATATATAACCTTTTGTATCTTATTCTGCATTTTTCTTGCATTTTATTTTCTATTTTCAATCGATTTGTTTTATTTCCTATTTTTTACTTAATATGCTCTATTTTCATTGAAATTTTTCGTGATGCTAATCACACTATTCTACTATTCTAATGACAAATTTTGCTTTGGGTAAATTTTTCAATATTGGAGAACACTCTCTTTTGTGAATATGATTGTGTGAGCTGATGATGATATTATATATTTTCCTTTTTGTGTCTTAAGGCTTTTTAATTTTTTAAAATGTTTAAATATCTTCTGAAATATTTCAGTTATTAATAATTTTCTTACTCTCTTCAAACAAAATTATACACTTTTTCCTATGTTTTTTTGTGAGTGTAATTTCTTTCTGAATAAAATAGATAGTCAATGCTTAAAAGAATACTTCGTTAATAAAAATAATTAATTTATTTATCTTTATAAACAGCACTAGTTAGGCAAAAATGATATTTTCTAAGTAGACAGGGTTCTAATGAATAAAATGCAGTAGCATTTTATCATGTTTTTATAAAGATTTTGGACGTAAGAATGAAAGCTACCGGAAAGAGAAAATCTTTATCTCATCTGAGAATCCATTAAGAAAGGTTTTATATGAGAGAAAACATCCTTCTGCTCTTAATGTTTGTTATTTAACCATCGGTTTGTTGCTATTTTGTGTCCCGATTTTAGTAGGGAATATATATTTTATATCTAAACATTATTATTGAAAAAATGCTTAGATCCAATAAAGAAAGTACTATTTTTTTTAATAAATAAACCAGTTTTTATAACAACTGTAAAAAGTATTTTAAACTATTTTAATAAAGAAAGTGTATCTTAACTATAGAAACTCAGATCGCTATTGTAAATAAGAAAAGCTGGGTGGATTTCAGACGTAATTGAATTTTTACATCAACTTTTTTTCAAGAAGAATTTCGAGGGAACACTAAGCATTTTACAGAAACAGACTGGAATTCACAAGAAGCTTTATTAAGAAAATAACTTTAAAAAAATAATAGATACAGTAAAACGTCATTTAAAATATATATATATATATATATATATATATATATATATATATATATATATATATATATATATATATATATATATATATATATATATATATATATATAACTATCAAAATTCCCAGCCTCCCAATGATGCGACGCAGTGGCTGGTTGGTACAAATCCTGCTCTCGGAACTCACCGATCACAGTACCGACGTAAAATACCCTCAGTGGTAGACTGGCCAAGGGTTAAAATTCCTTTGTCATTGGGCTTACCGTGGGGAAGTTTCGTGGTTTTCCTCTTCATATAACTCAAATTAGGGTTGTTTCGGTGAAAAAAGGTTCTACAACGAAGGTTAGTATGTCCCTATGTTTGATTCAAGAAATTTCTTGCTCTTTGGGTTAGGTTCCAAATTTCAAGACAACTGAGCAAAAAATTTTTAGTCATAAACTCATAATTGGGTCTGTTATTCAACGCCGGTTATAAAATTAAACGACAATTATTAAACTATAAGCCTGAAACAACTATATTGCTTTACATCATTAGTTTAACTAGTGAAAACTTTTGAGAAAAAATTGCATGTATGTATGTTATGGCAGTTTTTAACTGAAAATGAAGCCATAGAATGTAAATAAAGCACAAATTGAGCTACCATTTTTTCGTGTTATTATCATATGCAATGTATACCTATTATTTGCGTTATTTTTACATGCAGTTCTTGAGTATGTTCGTTCATCGTATAAAGAGACTTATAAACATTTGATGATTATTTAAAAACTTGTAAGCACTTCGATCTACTTTAATTTTTTGCATTTTAAATTGTATTTATATATTAATTTTATTGCAGTTTTTGGAGTTTGTTATGAGCTCTTTCATACCGTTAATTTCTTTAGTTAAATAATAATTTTAATAATGTAATATAATTTAATTAAATATCGTAATATATTTTGTAAGAATCTCAGAATCTCTATGCATATTTATTATTAAATTATAATTTTGTTTCTATTTCTATTATGCTTATTTTTTGTTATGATAAAGAAATTCTTTAAAAAATTTGGATTGAAAAAAAAAACAATTTCAAACATTAATTTATCCCTTATCTAAGAGTTTCAATATTTAGAAAGAAAAGAATATTGTAAATTGTAATGCTAATTTAACAAAAAAAATTTAATCGGTTCCAAAATAAATTGGTTGTGCACCAGAAATTGACTAGCAGCAATCTTATAACTTAAATAAATTTTAAAATTCATATCCAATATATTTTCCATGATGCGTTCGATGAAATATAATAAAATGCAAAAAGAGCAAAAATAAATTATCATATTTTTGAAACTTAATACAAATTAAAAACAGATTTTCTTATACATTTTTTTACATGTTTCATGAATTTAATACATTAAAAATAAGTTGTAGCCGGTTTTATTTTCCTTCCTTCTTTCTATTTTTTCAATACTGTACTGATCCCAATGAGATACAAAATCCATTTTTTTTATTGAAATTAAAAAAGAATCACGAGAATTGCTTTCTCTTTTGAATATTTAAATTCTAGGTAAATATACAACTTCTTTAAAAATTAAGAGCAACAAAACAAATGACTCGCTGCGAAGAGAATGTCATCTAAGAAAAAGTTTTCCGAATGAAAGAAAGGCGGTTCCTTACATTCCATTTGAGAGGAACTGAACATTGAAAGAAGGCAGAGAAAATAAGTTTTTTCTACCAAATCCATTTATCACTACAGACAAACACAAGATCTACGGAAGAGATGACAGAGCGCGAAAAAGCGATAAATGTGTAATTGGATTTGGTTTGAAATGAAGGAACTGAATGTTTTCTATATGCTTAAGAGAAAATAAAAATATAAAAACGGAAATACTGATGAATAAGGCAAATTACTGAAGAAATCGCGATTACTAATTGCATTGCAAACAAAAATCCTAATAATCTTAGCTTTAAACTCATTTAATCCAAATAAGTTGATTATATGAAACATTTTTCTTAGAAATTTTCAAGATTTTATCAGTGATATTATTATTTACTTTTCTAGATATAATTATATAATTACTATCTCTACCAAGTACTAGTTTTAATTCTAAACTTTATTATCCCTTAATATTTTAGTTTGTAATAAGGGAGTGGAATATTTTCTATATCCCCCTCCCTCATTGCAAACCAAATAATTATTAAAAATACTAGAAAAGAATGTAGAAAAAAGTTTGATGAACAGGACAAATTACTGCATAAATTCACAATTTTCTACATCCTCCTCCCTCATTGCAAACCAAATAATAATTAAAAATACTAGAAAAGAATGTAGAAAAGAGTCTGATGAGCAAGAAAAATTACTGCATAAATCACGATGATTAACATAATTGTAAACAAAACTCGTAGTATTTTTATTTAAAAACTTTTTTAATTGAAATAAGTTAATTGCATTCAACTTTTTTATTAAAAAGTCATGGAACACTAATGATCGGCAAGTTTTATTCTTATTCAATTTTGTACATTATTGTTGAAAAACAAACTGTTATCACATTTATTTGAAACAGCTTTCTTCTGTTTCCGCATGCAATCAGAATGCTCTGATTGGAAGCTGAGTTTGAGACCAAGAAAGCTATAAATACAAGTAAATCCTTAACACCGACGTCATTTTTTTCTATTTGCTCTCTCTTAGTGTACGTTACAACTACGTAACTCTTCGCCTGTGTAATAATAAATAAGCCCTTCACCGATTCACTGATCCATTTCAGTATTTCATTTCAGAAACATTTATGATTTTCTTATTAATTACTTGAGAAAGATACTATTTGTGACACTGAAACGTTATGGCTCTAAGGTATATGATATCAAAAAGAAAAATATTTGTTTGTTAAAAATTATTTTAATTTTTACTTTAAATTGCTCCTGATCCAAAGTCCTCCATTTATTTATCACTTCGATAGTTGACACATTAAAATGAATAAAAATTCTATCATATGAATCGAATTATACATTAATTTATACGCATAAATTAGTGTAACACCGAAACTTAAAATTTACAATAAAAATTTGAAAAATTGAATTTACTAGAGCAAAATTATACATTTTTGAAGTTTATAAATAATCAATATATATATAAATGGTTGTCTGCCTGAGGGTGTGTGTCTTTCATAGACTTCTAAACCATCCAACCAAAACCAATGAAATTTGGCATACAGGCAGTTTAAAGCATGAGAAAGGTCATTGTCAAAATTAGAACCGACTAACCGTTCGAGTGGGATGAGCAAAAAACGAAAAGGAATCTACTGATTGGTTAAGTGTTATCCATTTATTTTGAATTTAACTATAGACGACTCAATGTTTTGCATATTTTAAATATAACATAAGTGATAATTGCAAGTTTATAGCTCTATTGGATCAAAAAAATTAGTTTATGAACGTATTTAAATTTTTAATTATTTTATGTTATCTTCGTCAAACAAATTCAATAAACAGCATTACTTACTAACACGCGTTTGTCTACGTTTCCAAATTTACTCTTTTAAAGTTATCTGATACCACATGCTTTTTTGATATCTATTAATTCTTTAAAAAAAGTGTTTCTAAAAAAATTTATTATTTAAAATCAACGGTAATAAAACTGAAAAGAAATATTTTTGTATTCAGAGACAAAATTAATGGATAAGTGGTACTAATTCGTTTAGGAGAAACGTTAAAAACCGTCATATTATTATTGACGCCAATGATGCTTAATTAATTAATTTAGGTATTATATGCATGTTGACATAAGCTATTTACGAGAAAACTAAAGTAATGTAGTAAATGCATTTATTTGTCTAGAAAAACCGTAAGAAATCATCATACTATCATCGACGTCAATGATCCTCAATTAATGTTGATAACATCCATTAATTGAAATAAGAAAAAATAACTTATGCACTGAAAAGCAAAATTTAATGTAGAAATGATACTAATTCGTGCTACACTGTCAAATACTAATATGTTATGAACGTTGCCTAGCAATGTTCTTGTATTTATAAATATTTGGTCTTTAAAATTAAAATTAATATTAAAAATAAATTAATTAAAATAAATAAAATAAAATCATTAATAAAATTACTAAAATAAAATTAAAATGTTCTTTACAAATATTTACTTATTTCTAAAAGTAAAAATTACTATTTCCATTTTTTTATTTTATAGTAAGACATGAACTTATTTTTGCAAGTCTAGTTACAAACAAATCAGTGACATGATGAAATATGCATAACATATTTCCTAACACTTAAAGAACAAATAAATATCTTATTTAATTATTTTTAAATAAGTACAAATCATTAATATAATCTGTATTATTTTTGTACCACAACTTTGAATTGAGTGCAGAATAAAATCTATTTTTAGAAATTCCCTCTACAGCTGCCTAACACATTAGCATAGAATTTGAGAACCGTTTTATGGTTGCTAATATTTTTTATTCACTAAAATTTATTATTATTTCTCTCACTTTCTTTTCTGCCAACTAGTGCGAATACGTAAGACAAAGAAAAAGAGCCTTGGCGATAGATTAAACCAATAAATAGCCAATACATGGATTCCTTAGATTTCTTTGGCGAAAACTATGTTAAGCATACATTCAACTTGCAGCTTTGATTTCTTGGTGGACGGAGGTGTATTGTGGGGCTTAGTCCAGCAGCTACATTCTCTGGTGCATTTTCTAATTTCATTATTTTATTAATTTGTACGCACATTAAAAATGAACATTTCTCTTTACTTTGGATCTCTATATGTTTTCAAAAATAAAGCGATTTTTATTATTTATCGTAATTTGAATCTTCTCTATATTTATTTATCTTCACACTCTGGAAAATAGAATAACTAGACGAGTGAATAAAAATAATTTCCTACACTGATTCATCAACATATTTTTTCACGCACTGTTTTCCACGAACAACTAAGATTCTTCACCTGGTATTAATCATTCAACTTCTTCAGTCAACATCTCCTACACTTTCTTTAATTTTCTTGATAATCAGTTTTAACGAATATTGTAAATATTTTGAAAGAAAATCTATGTTCTATTACATACGACTAACAGAATGACTCACGATTTAATATAAACGTCAATATAATTGCAAATTTATTACTGATGATAATTTAAAATTGGTTGTTTTATTCACCTGAAATTCTTAACACAACTATATTTTTAAGAAAATAAAGGCATGAGTTAACTATAGTGTTTTAAATAAGTTCAATAATAATGGCTTCACATTTACAGCAAATATTTTAAATTTCAGACAATTAACATTCTTAAACCGTGTCAAGAAGAGAATAAAATGCTGAAACTTTTTATTTTACCAATCTAGAAAATTATTCAGTTTCGTAATATTACAAAGATCATTAGAAAGATTTAAGATAACAAAAGTAATTTCAAAGTTACGGTGATTATAAGCAAAATGTATGTAATCATTTCCTATCATTACCTCACTCCTAAATTATGTTTCAAAATATAAAACAGGAACGAAGCTTATGAAGACTAATTTTGCAGGTGCTTATCAGATAAAAGTGGATTTTAGCTTTTCTCAATTATTCAAACCTGAATAATTTAGCAATAAAATCTGTTGTATCTCATTAATATTTACGGCCTCCTATCTAATTAATCCATTTTGCCTCTTTTTATACATGTATGTACTAAAAAATTATGAACTGTAAAATAGTATTTAATTTTTATATCGAGATTAGAAATAAACAAATTGACAATTTATATTTTTTATTATATTTGCATTATAATCAAAACTTTTTAATATTTATTTCTTTATAACTGGAACATTTTAATAAGCAAAGTAAACGTTCTTATTAGGGATATTCGGAAGGGAAAAAAGTTTAAGACGAAGAATGTTATGAATAGGTTTGATAAAAAAACTACAAACTACTATACTTAAACATCATTCCACTAAACTGTATTATTTTTTAATTATTTTTAAACTGTAAAATATGAACTATAAAGTAAACTGTAAAGTAATTTTCAAATTATGTATCGAGGTTAGGAATAAATAAATTTTATATTTATACTTTTTATTATATTCGTATGGGGTTCTGCACCAAAAACACTGAAAACTACTTACACAACTCTTATAAGACCAATAATGGAATATGCCACACCTGTATGGTCACACTCCTCCTCTACTTCAAGAGAGAGACTCGATAAAGTACAAGCGAAAGCCGCAAAAATAATGTCTGGTGCTGTCTCATCAACAAACAACTTAAGAATTCAAGAGGAATGCGGTTTGGTCCCTCTGGAAGAAAGGAGGCAAATGTTAATTGTTAAATTTACAAATAACGCCCATAGTCTTGACGAGGGGCACATTTCACATCGTACTATTATAAACTGGAATAAAAAATCTAGACTCAAAAGGTCATCTCCCCTTCTGTTTGACAGGGCGATCAGAGAAAAAATTCACCTTAAACCCGAAGACTTTCTTTTCAGAAACGAAACTCCCGCTATTGGAGTTGTTCCAGAGAATACGACAATCTGTCTAGAACTCATCGAGCCCTGCTCGAAAAAAGATCATGCGAATAAACTCAAGGAAATTGGGATGAAAACTATCGACTCTCTATCTGGCCTCAATCATGTCAGGGCTTTTACTGATGGATCTTCCGACTACCTTTGCGAGTGGTACTGCTCCTGCTTGATGATCAAAAACGAGAGTTCGCAACTGGTGCTGGAAAAATCGCATCTAATTTTACGGCAGAATTTATAGCCATTTCTACGGCAATCGAAACGTACATCAATCTTGAACCTTCGGAGCAGCTTAGTGGTATCACCATCTTTAGCGACTGCAGGTCTGCCTTACAGGCCCTCAGCAAAGGTATCTCAAGCCTTATCCTAAATATCTTAGAACAACTTGGACAACTTCAGCGTCTCCGGAAAAATTGCTTCTTGCAGTGGATTCCCGCCCATGTAAACCTAGAGTTCAATGAAGTAGCTGATTCCTTGGCTAAAAATGCCAGAGATCTAAAGCAAAATTCAATCCCAGCCACGTTGGCAGATGCAAATGCTTTTGCAAAGTCAAGACTATTCACCCCTTTAAAAATCAAAGCCCACGATCAAATAACTAACCTTGACATCGATAGAAAGACAGCCACTACTCTCATCAGACTAAGAACAAAACATTAAAATTTCTGCAGATGGGACTAGAAAATATCAAAACTGTGGCAAACTGTCTTAATGTGGAACTGACACCATATCATGTTTTTAACTGCCCTGCAGTCGCTGCAGGCCTTCACCTCTTAAACTACCCCACAGAAGAGGATTTGTATTCTTTTAATGCCATAGAAATAACAAAAACTATTCAAGCACACCATGAAATATGATTCAATAGAGGATACGACACCAACCAACCAACCATTATTTTCGTATAAAAAAGTCCAAATTTATATAATGGAAACTTTTAATATATATTGCTTAATAAGTAAAACTTTTTGATATGCATCTCATGCAATCTTATTGGTGATATTTTGAAGTCAAAGAAAGTTTAATTAAATTTATTTAGAATTAGTCATGCAATGTAATAAATAGTTAATAACAAACTAAAAACTACTGTACTTAAGTATTCCAGTAAGTTGCATAATTTTTAAATTATATTTAATACAAAATATTATAAATTAAGTGTAAGCAAAATCTACATCTTTGTTCATAAAATCTACATCTCATCAAAATTTAGGGAAATACTCTTATTTAAATATTTCATTTGTAAAACTTACATTTTTTATTCCGTAATATATGCAAAAGTCATATTATCGTTTTTAGAAAACGAAAGTTTTGAGAATAAGATGTAATAACATCAAAAAGGAATGTAAAAAATAGTTCTCACTAATGAAAAATACTTATTCTTCATTTCCAAAGCTACACATAGAAAACAAAAACTTTTTCATGTTTACATTATTTAAACTCATATTATGTAAATGTGGATTTTGTATCTATTTTTTGTATGGATAAGCTTTTAGTGTTCTTAAAAGATCAATAAAAGGAAACCAGCTAAGAAAGAACATAAAAAAATAAATTGAGGTGAAAGCAATTTTAAATAAAATGAGAAAAACTTGAAACTAATTTATTTTTCTTCGTAAGTTTATCTAAAATATTAATTTCCTTTCATGAACAGATATTGTGAGGGAAATATTCTTTATGTCATCGTCTAAAATATTCTTATAGATAGTTATAACCATTTTTCTGTATTAAAATACTTTAATAAATTAACTTATTAATTGAAGGCTCCAAATAACAAATGTATGCTTGCACAATTTTTAGATGTCAAAACTGTCTAGAAAACTGAATCAAAGAGAATATAAGAAGGTGAGAAACTTTCGGTTTTCTATCATTTTAATCATAGCTCCTTTTCTTCTATAATTAGTGACAAATTGTTGTAATATCATTAAGCTTACACTGTTATAATTTTCCTTCTAAATTTAAAATAAGATAAACGAAAGCAGTCTATTTGACAGTAAAATTAGTCCATTTGACAGTAAAATTTAAGATTAGAAACATCGTTTTTTACCCTTCAAGGTTTGAAACTGTTTACAATTAGAATGGTTTAATAACCATGAAAACGCAATTTGACTTTACAGCGTAAAGTTATGTTTGAATTTTCGTTAGGTAATGGACAGTGGATTCAAAATGAGGTCAAGCTGTGTTTTGTTAATTGAAACTTAAATATTAGACTTTTTGCGTTAAGCATCTCTGCGGTGCTGCCATCTATACTCCACTGTCCAATAGTCCACGGTCACCAACTAAGAATACTGAACACTGGAAAATTCTGGAATGTTGAAGGTATGGGGGATATTATTTGTTAACATGTAACCAGTTTACTAGTTTAAAACCTATCGCAGTGTTCTGATATTCTTGACTCAAATTCTTCTGCAATTACGTGCCGTGTAGAAGAATGTTATGTGATGTATGTAAATAAATGAATTTATTAATAAATTAGAAGCTAGAATTTATGATCCAAGAAAATAAAAAGTGAACTTTATATGCGATTATTTTTCACCAGTTTCTATTTTTTTCTTTGCTTTAAAATAAATTACTAATACAATATATTAAATACATGATAAACTAATAAATTAATAACATTAATGACAATAAATTAATAACACAAAGTAGCAATACGTATTTACGAATTTTCCCTCAAAAGTACTTGAAACGTTTTTGTAATGTTCATTGACCACCCAGAAAAGTAAATGACTTTACGTTGAAAACGGTAGGAAAAGATACATCGATATTTCATTTTGGAAATTCTGATTAAATTGCTTTTGAAATTTATGCTTAGATCTAAATTTTTACTTTACTGAAAGTCTGCTTTTTTTCAGAATTTCGTTAAGGAGTAACATATAAAAGTTACAATGATATTGATTCGGCAATAATTAAACAAAGGATAATTTTTAATGTATTTGATGATATTATTTGTTCCCATTTTGTATCAGTGATATAGGAGCCTTGAAACATTACAGGGTGCAAAGGTTTTTATTATAATAACTCGCTGTTAAATTTACGACCATATTATGATTTAAAACTTTCAAAACAAAATTTCTGACAGAGTACTAAGATGCCTAACAAGTATTTCTCAAATTTGCTTAATATTTCTCACTGAACATTTCATTCAACAATATTCTGCAATATATATACATATATATTGCAGTGTTGAATGAAATGTGTTTAATTTTATCTATTTTCCTCAAGCATTACTTCTATTTTTTGTATTAGTTATAGATAGCATGATTAAAAATTCATTGAAACTATTATTGTTTCAAGGCAGAGATAGAAAGTACGAAAACTATATCCATGTGAGCTTCTGTTTTTCTTATGTTTTTGTTATTTTTTCCCCCACCTTTGTCTTACACACAAACAAAATCTCTATGGGATCACTCATGATTATTTTATAAGAAGCGTTCTTAGATGCATTAAGCTGTCTGCTTCTATTCGAAATAATTTTCTCTTGCAGCTAGACTATATCTATTTTGTTATATAAATCATGAAAAGTGATTTCTTTTAAAAGCCTCTGAATATCATTTAGGAATAATATTTCAATAATTGTTTAAAATCTATCAATGCTTAGCAAATCAGACATGATTGCCACATTGTTTGCCTATATTGAATTCTATCTATGAAATTTAAATGAACTGGTTTCACCATTACTTTTACGCAACAATCATTTTGAATCATATCGTAGCCTTAAAATATAATATCTTAATCATATCATGGTTGCCTAACAAAATTTTCTGAAGCCTTAATAAGATGATCAATTGAGATGTTTTCGTTTAAGTTGAATCATAGCATCGAGTAAATGGGTAAATGGATCATTTAATTTTCATCAAAATACATTTTGCATTATTTAAAATTGCTACAATTTCACTCGAGAATTAAGTTCAAGATGAACTACAAATTTCGACAGTGTAATGCGTTATTAATGGAAACAAATAATTTCCACAAGTTTTCAAAAACCTAAAAACGAAAAATAATCGATGAGTACATAAATAAAAATTAAAAAATAGCAATTATTCAATTTCGAAAATTCATTACAGACAGAGAATGAAATTTCTGTTCTAATGACACTAACTGCCAGACTAAAGTTTTTACGCACCACAATTTTACTATCATTAAAATATTAACAGATTCTAAACAGATATTGAAACATTTTGTTTTTTAAATATTAACTGATGCAATTGAAAACAAATAGTATCAGAACTATAAAAGAATGTAGAAACTTAAACATCGTAAAATTTTTGTTATAATATTAATAATAATAATAACAGTAATATTTAAAATATTTACAATAAATCAAACTTTCGATTTCAAATTTCTTTAAAGAATGGTTTTAAGGTTAAAAGCGACATATTCGACATTAGTCGTCCTACACTGAGGAAAACGTTATGGTCAAAACTATCAGAATACAGTAAAATTTATCTATACTGGCTATATGGGAACTTTAAAAAAAGGTCAGTAATTTTTACCGAATCACTTTGGTTACGATTTAAGCCAAATTGACCCTTAAATATGGTTTTATAATATGTGATAAAATTTGGTAATTTTATCATGACTCTTTAGAACATGGCATAAAAACCATTTATTCGGATAAATTAATTTGGTTTTAACTAAATGTGTGGTAATGAGTGCCGTAATTTGGAGAACTAGAATTTTCGGTATAATTGGGTTATGACAACATTAACAGAAGAATTACTAAATAAATGGCTTAAATAACGTATATTTTGACTTCTTTAAACATAATAATGATTTTTTTACCAAAATTACCATTACCATACAGTATGGTAATTTAGCAATTTTTTTCCCAGCAGATCATCGAAGTCAAGCATCACTGACTGCGGTCAGTGTGCGGGTGGGTGACCACTCGGATCAGTGTGTGTAGGGACCGAGGGTGTGCGGTATTGGTCCTCTTTGAACTGTTCAACCGTAAAGTGCTCGACTTCGCGTCCAGGTCATCGGGCTACCGAAGCGGGGGTGCCATCCCCTCTGCAGAGGATCAAAATCGTGATGTCATGTCTTCGGATCATCCTCAGGGATGTTTCCCAAACCGTCGCCAATGGCCCATTGCGCAGCTCTAGTGCGACGTAAATGAACAACAACAACAAATTTTTTTGCCGAGTTAATGACGTTGATTGAATTCAAAACTCTTCTACGTGCCGTTGGATTAAAATACAAAAATAAAAAATTCTCTACGTTAGTTTAAAACTCAACATTTTAAGAGATAAAAATTACTCAACAGTCTTAATTTCTTTATCACGAATAGTGAGTTGTCAATTGAAAATTCCATAATTCCATGTCAATCGAAAATTCAATAATTCCAAAAAATAAATCATTTATTTATTTTCAAAGAAATATAAGATGATATTCTTAAAAAAAACATTGATTGTAGCAGCAGTTTATGAACACAAATGTTTTTGATATGTAAAAGTTATTAATCATACGGAACAGTCAGCACGAGCTATTTCTCTCCAATCAAAACAATTCCATACGCCATTTGAATAATACACAAGTATCTAAAAAATTTATCGTTATTTTAAGACTTAACATTTTAAAAGATGAGACTTACTCAACAGCCTTAAATTTTTGATCACTTAAAATAAGATAGCAGTTGAGAAACTAAACAATTTCTTTAGTTTCAGAAAAATATAAAATGCTATTTAAAAAAATATTAAATGTAGTATCAGTTTATTTAGACATAAAAGGAAAACACAAAATGTTTTTGATATGAAAAAAGTTAAGATCAAAAGGGAACTGTAAGCACGAGCTATTTCCCTTCATATCAAAAACTCTTAAGACCACTTACGTTTAATGCTCATATATGACATATACATTTCTCCCCACATACAGTCAAAATATTCAACTGCATGTAAGATAATGCTGATTCTTCGATACTACCAGCATCAATAACAGGATATTTGAGTCTTATATGATGATGATGGTTAGGAAAGAAATGAGGCTCATATTCTTACTTTGTTGAACATAATTCTCTCAAAGGAATCCTTCTTACTGTTCTCGTTCAAGGTTGCTTTACAGGATATAGTGGAAAGCGCTATGAAATTCACGCACGATTGCAAATAATATGTTTGATACTGGTGATAAATGATTTTTAAAAAATCGGTTAAATAACCTGGATATAAAGGATCTATTATTTTTGATTTTGCATACGTTTTGGAAATGTTTTAGTTATTTGTTTACTATTTTTTTGCATTTTATATGCGTCCATGCCCATCGTATAAAAAATATAAATATTTTTTTAAGCATTAATGAAAGCAAAATACAATCTCATACAATTTATTGGTTTGGAATTTGATTTGAAAAATACATTAGCTTTATAATTCGTAACTTACTTGTTTATTTTTAATTTTTACCAAGTGTCATTTAATTTAAAAAAGTAAAGCAATGATTTAATTAATTTCTTTAACAGTTAAAATGTAAAAAGTTGTATGAATATAATTTTTAATTTGATGGCTACTGTTTACTTGGCTTTTATTAAAAATCTACATTAATGAATATTTATGTCTTGTAAAAGGACAAATGGATTAAAAAATAAAGACACAATGTATTAGAGGTGACAGTGTATAAAGAAATAAAGTTAGTTATTCAATAAGTTTATTTTATGAAAATTCAAAAGTAAAAGCAATAAATGTATAGTTATATAATATTGCTCTCATCATGCACAACTCAAAAGAATAAGGTTTCTTTAAATTTAGCAATACACTAAAACATTAAAAGGAAATAAATGAACGAATAAGGAAATCGCACTATGTTGACATTTTCTTTTTTAATATAAATTACAATTATTTATTCTTTGAAGTTCTAGCGCAGACGAGAACGTATTTAAAACAGCATACGGAAAGTAATATTCTTAAGATACCAATAAAGTTTAACAGGAGTTCGAAACTTTTATTCTTTCCATAATCTTAAATATAAGTAATACAATAAAATAAAAGTATATTTTTGTTGCTGCAAGTTACATAAATAATAAAAACACGTTTTATTTTGCACTCGCATTTAAAATATTTGCTTTCAGCTAAGAGAAAAATATGAAACTTCCTCGGTGATATTTTCTTCCATTTAAATATGCATTGAAAAAAGTTCCTGATTAAAATTACAGTAAACAGTATTGGCACTCAAGGTGTCTTTACATTTTACCATGAATTCATTTAGAAAAATTGTTAAATTTTACTTACAATAAATTGAAAAAATTACTGAATTTTAAGAGACAATAGAAACTATTTTTAATAACTCCAACTATGGGGATAGATCACTCGCCTCCCCGTGAGGTGAACCCAGGTTCGAACCCCAACGATGTCTGGCCATTACGAATTTCGCACCCGGCTCGCATCGACCTTAATTGTGACGGGAAGTATAATCAGTGGTAAACAGTGGGAGGTTTTCGAAGTTTTGCTGTTCATGAAATTGGGTTCAAAATTACAAGGTTACGAAGTTGATTATTGATAGTTGTAAATAGTAAACTCAAAATTGTGTAGCCAATTCAACTATGGTTATAAAATAATTTCTACAGAATTAATAAAAATAGTTTCTATTTTGATTATTCACATCTTTTAAAACAATTTTTATTAATTCCATCTATTATTTATTACTTCCATCAGAAGCAGTATTTTAACGAGTGAAAAGACATGAGGATTTTCACCGATCCATATCTTAGTAGAATAAGTGGATTTGATGACATATTAAAAGAGCAAAAACCGTAAATGCAGAGTTCGTTCGAATTTTTTTTATAATTAAGATAAAGAATAAGGATATTACGCATGAATGCTCAAAGAATGCCAATAAATATTTAATTGAATTTGGCTCAACAATGAGAAAATTTATGAAAGAAAAAAAAATGATGATAAAAGAAACCGTTGTTTTTTATTAACGAGGATGTAAACGAATTATTTGTGTTGCTGTCAGAAAATTAAACAATTGTATTTTTTGTCTTTTTTAATAAAATAATCATTTATTGCTTTTTATTGTATTATAAAATCTATATCATTATTTTAGTTTTAGTTTATAGTTTCTTTTCAAGTTTTATTATTTGCAAAATAAAACAGTAAAATTAATATTTTAGCAGTAATTAATTAAAATGTATTTTTTTCACAATTCATTTATTTAAAACCTTAAAAAATCAAAATCATTAAATTTATTGTCGTACCTTTTATTTGAAGTTAAATATTAATCATTTAGTAGTTATATAGGGAAATAGTATTGTTCTACAAATCTCACGACATATAAAAAGTCTGACAACAAAGTATTGTTATACAAATTGCTGTATTTTCATAAAAATATTAATATATAAATATAGCATTTTTAGTAATATATAATATTAGTATCTAAAACTAGTATTCTTCAAAATATGTAGTGTTAGACAAGTTAATAATTCCAAGTGTAAGATTGTAGCAGAACTTGCTACCATTAAGGGTACGAAAAAAAAGATTATGTGATGTTGACGCGTCTGTATTTGTGGAAACTATTTCAACGTTGGCGTTTCTAAACATACTGCTTAATAACTATTAGGCCACATAGATCTCCCGGCCTGTCCTGCCTAATTCCTTTTTCTTTGAAAACTTCTAAAGAGCGCTGTTTACTAGCTAATTTCGAGTTGAAATCGTAGCTGCAGCAATTGTTGAAATACCAGGTACTTGACATCATTTGCGCGTGATCTATGTAAAGTCTGCACAGCAATAAGTGCCCTCGTAGGCAAAAACTGCCTTCCGAAGTGAAAACTAGCTGTAAAGTTTTCAGTATTAAAGATTATATGTTCTTTTTCCTTCGCTTTATTGTCTTCTCCATTTTCACCTAGCAGGATCCCTCTCGTTTCTCTGCTTTTGCTTTTCAACTATGTGGTAACATAGTCTACAGGGTAATATAGTCGACTGTATGGTATATGGTTTCAATATACGGCAAAAATTGTCTGTTTTGGGAATATTATCCTTTACATTTGAAACGATTTTTCATTTTTAACCGGCATTAAACAGCTGAACACTTTTTTTGGTTTACGTTTATCAATTTTCAACCCCATATCCTTATAACCTTGTAGTTTTGAGCCCAAAGAGAGGAAAAGGAAATTCCTTTATAAATCAATGGTTTGAAATAGCCTTCGTGGAGGACTTTTTGACTGAACTAACTTGCATTTGTATTACATGTACAGAAAAATCAAGAAATTTCCCATGATAATCCCGATGGCAAGGGGATTCTAATCTATGAGGATGTTTTACGGCATCACTGTGGTCAATACGATTCAAGAACAGAATTCGTATTGGCCAGACATCACTGAAACTGTGTTACGTAATTTTAAATTGAGGGTTCTAAATAATTTACTTACGGATATCAACGGAAAGATGTACGATTGTTGTAAGAAGCAGCCCGTTATTCAAACAATTATGTTACCATGTAAAGAAATTCCTGATAAAATTGCGGTGAAAAGTACTGGCACTCAGTGTACTTGTACATTTTACCTCTAAATTAATTTTTATCAGACCATACATATTACGGAAAAAATGTGATACACCGCAATTTTTTGAGCAATAATTATCATAAAAGCTCTGAATCACTCTAATTAAATATATATTTCTTTAAACAGTACGGTATTTCTTTAAACAGTAATTTACGGTAAAATAGATTTTACGGATGATGCATCTAAAGTGAAGGTATATTACACCATAATTTCATTTGGGATTTCTTGCAGCATAGTCTATATTTAAAATAATTAAATGTCTTACTTTCCCCCAAAAGTTATCATTATTATTCAAAAATATCGAAATTCTTTGTTTAAAGTTGCCAAAAGTTAATTAACGAAACATATGATCGACATTTGATAGAATATACTTATGCTGATTTTTGTTTAATTTTTTTTTCTTTTAAAAACAGAAAAAGTTGAATCGAAAACTACAATTACGACTCAAAGGCTTCTACATTATTTTTTTCTCAAAACAATGTGTACCTCCAAGCCTAAATAGCTAAATTTTCAATATAAGCAGTATTGTTTTAGAAACCTCTTTTATAGGTTTTTTGTTTGATAGAAAGTAAGTTGTTGAAACTTATTTGAAGAAACTGTAGCAACCGATTAGTTAGCTGCTGAAATGGTCCTCAATCAATATTCTGTTTGAAAATTTAATATGATTTAGTCATGCTGTTTGATTATAGACACCACAATTTTGATTTTTAAATAAAAGTAAGAAATTTAATATTTTTAAACTAAAAAATAATGGGGAAAATCTTATTTTTCCTTAATTAAAAACGGAAGTCATTACCAAGAAAAACATTGGTTATTGAGGAAAAGCAATCAATTCTTTTCTAATTAAATTAGTTACCCATCTGTTTTGTTAAAGAAAATTTTTCATGAAATATTCATTTATTTTAGAATTATCAAATCATGGACTCTGAAATATTCTGGTTCTAAACTTATGGAATATTTAACAATAAAAAGCATGACATACTAACTATCATGTAACATTTAAACATGTGGAATATTTAACAATTGAAATAACATGACTCACTAGCATTTATAACTTATGTAACTTTTTTTAGGATGCTTAACAATAAATGTGGTATAACCCACAATATATAGAATTCCGGTTCATATGCAGTAAAAAGTTCTGACATTCAGGGTATTATGAAACCTCATTTTAGTGTTAATCTTACCAATATCACTACACTTATAATATATTCCGGTAAAATGTACCACCACTCAGGATACAGGTACTTTTTTTTCGAAAATTCATTTTACGTTACGGAACAAAAATCGAGTATAAGGTAATTTTTACAGTAATGAACATAGCAAAATCACTGAATCACACTAATTAAATAAATATTACTCTAAAAATTATGGCATAATATTTTACGGTAAAACGTGATTTTACTGATGATGCACCCAGAGTGCCAGTACTTTATACCATAATTTGATCCTGAACTTCTTTCATATTTTGCTTAACTGTGTGGGATATTCAATAGGAAAAAAATGGCTCACTAATTTTTATACGTTATTAAATAATATGGTATAGTATGGACCACTAGTTTTCATGTTGTTTTAGCAATCTTTAACAATAGAAATAGCATGGTGTACTAGCCTTCATGCCTTTTTCCAACAATGTGGAATGGTAAACTATCGGAATAGTATGCCCCCACCTTTCATTCGGTATTTAATAGTGTGGTAAACTTATGTCTAGTGTCATTGCTCGGCCATCGCTTTTCCATCTCATCTTTTGGATTGCATTGGTGCCTCTGTGAGGCAACTGATGAGTGATGGAGAGACTGTCTATGACTTGCTGATGTGACATGATCTTCTGTACTTGGTCTAGGGCACTAGACCAAGGGGATAAGCTACAACAACAATATAGTGTGGTTATTAACATTAGAAACAGCGTGACCCACAAGATTTGATATGCTATTTAAAAGGGCGGAATATTTAGCAATAGTAATAATGAGACCCTCAAATTTTATTTAGCAGTAGGGATAGAATGAAAAAATAACTTAGCGTTATTTAACAGTTTGGAATATTTATTAATTGGAATGGAATAATTTATTAATTATAATGTTCTATTTAACTGTGTGGAATATTTCATAATCGGAATATCAAGACCCACGAGCTTTTGTTCGTTATTTTTATTACAAAAAGATAACACTTTCGAAAGCAAACATTAAAAATTTACTGCTGAAATTGAAGAAATATAACATGAAGAACGATTAAAATTAAGAATATAACGATTACACAGTAGAAAATTTATAATATCATACTTTTATATTATAATAATAGCTATTATAATATAGAAGTCAAGTTCGATGAATGTGCATAAATTCTTCCAATAAATTTCAATCAATTCTTAAGGACTTCATTATTTGACCAAGAAAAAATTCTAGATTAAGTTTTTTCGTTAAAGAAAGTTCCAAGATATATTTTTTGGCAGAATTAATCAGAAAAAGAAAAATTAATTCATTTCAGATAAGCAAATGGATGAAACTTAATTCGTTATAATTAAATATTTTCAGAAACCTGTTCAAAGTCAGATTAGTAAAGGGATCAATACTTTTTAATCTATAAAGTAATTTTTTTGAAATTAATTATAGTTCGTTTTAAATTAAATATTTTCTATTCATTCAATATGGAGGTATTAAGATAATACTTCCTATTTTTTTTTATCAATTAAAAACACGTCAGTTACTCTAAATTAACTTGAAACGAGATTCTTCGAACGTTTACTGGAGTTAATTATATTCCAGATAGCAGACAACAGTAAAACAAACCTTATATTTGAATTTTATTTTGGTTTTTGGTTCACATAATAAGGTTGACTCATTTATAATTTTTTTTTAACAAAAATCAAGTTATTTTAATATTAATATAGTTTCTTTAAAGATTGAATAACGGTACGTAAAAACATAGATGAAAATTTTTATTCTGCAGTATTTACTGTAAACATTTTCTATTCTTCTTCCTTTGCTTCGTCTACGTTTTAAAGAACCAGAAAAATACCCTGAAAATGAAATTTTCAGTTAGTAACCAGTGGCCGATAAACTTTAATAATTTAGTTTCCACTTTTTCTTCAAGCCTAATGAGTCGGTGGCCGATATAGACAGGTCCTTTTTATTTAATATCCACTTTTTGTAAGCATTTTTGCTTGAATTAGTTCTTAGTTTTACAAAAATTTTACATTAAAAATAATCTACGACTGTAACAAATTCATTCAATAATAAAAATGCTGCAAATATGTGACAAAATTTATTCAAACATACTGCTTTTATCAAATTTTATTTAAAATATTTGGGTAAGCAAAATGCATTTAATATGTACATTAAAACTTAGAAATATTAGACCAATTAAAATATTCTCTTTTTAATTAATTTTAGTAGTAATAGATTCTGAAAGATCAAAATTTTGAATGGATAAATGAAACACTTTAATAAAAATTCTATTTCCCGAGTCTTTCTGCATTGATGCACTTTTATAATTAAAAGATTTTAAAAAAATACGATGGGGGAAAGTGTCCAGTTGCTTATTTAATTTAAGTCTAGACTCTTTTTGTTGACTCACAGTGGAGCAAATTCCTATTTTTAGGTCCATTTGATAATGATGATAATCCAATTATCAGGTCGATTACCATAAATCATAATGCTTAATAAATTACGTAAAAAGATACACACACATGTCTTGTTACTGCAATTGTCCATAAAAACGAGATATAATTTTATTTTCCTTCTAACCATTATATATTAACAGCAAAACTTTGCTTTTTCTGAAAAATAATATAATTTACAACCTTGACTATACAGGCTTAATAAAATGATGGAAAAAAATTCGAGAAGCAAATTATAAAGATGAGAGTTTCGACAAACGGAATGTGATCTTTCACAGATTAGGTTCAGTGATGGTGCACTGCAAAATAAGATTCCATAGTAGGGAGAGAAGGACCATAAGATACCGTTTCTATCTGAGTTTAAGAGATAAAACATAATAGTCGATAAAACATCAAAGCTGTAGTTACTTTCATCACATATTTACAACCGCAATACTCTCTTTCTATCGAGAAAAATGAATATAGTATGCTAATTTATTTTATTACTGAATTAAATGAACCTCAAAATTCTTCCCAACAGACTATTATCATAAATTTATAAGCCTATAAAAAGAAAAACATGAACACAAATATTTACTCTCATGTTTGCTCGCATTTGGGTTGATACATATTGTATAGATAATTATTACAAACAATGATTTAACTTTTGAATATATAACTTTGGGTCGTTTAACAAAAGCATTAAAACTCAGAGCATATGAAAATATTTGGAGAGTTTTCTTTAAAATATATATATATAAATTAGTCTAACTTATGCACAGTTTACGGCGCATTAAATACAAACTAAAAAGTAATTCAATAATACTAAATAGAGTGGATAAAATATCGGTTGAATCGGTCAATTCTAAATATAGCCGATATTGGTTGAAAATGGCTATAACATATCGGTTGAATCGGTCAATTCTAAACGGGGCCATAAAATATCGGTAAATATGACAATTCCGATGAAAGGGCCGATATTGGTTGAATAATGCCCATAAAATATCGGTTGAATTGGTCAATTCTATAAAGGGTTTATATTAGTTGAAAAGAAGCTGTACCGCTAAAAGTGGTTGTAGAGAATAGAGTGAAATGGAAAATTCTATATAAAGCCAATATCGGCAAAATAACGGCCTTCTGAACGCTTATTGAGACAAAATGTGTCAATATTGAACCAATTAGGGTTTAAGTTATTTTGCTGCTACGAGGATCCCATATTTAAATGTGGGTATCATATTTTCCGAAAATACCAATACATATTAGCTTAATATATATATATATATATATATATATATATATATATATATATATATATATATATATATATATGTATATATATATATATATATATATATATATATATATTATATATATATATATATATATATATATATATATATATATATATATATATATATATATATATATATATATATATATATATATATATATATATATATATATATATATATATATATATATATATATATATATATATATATATATATATATATATTATATATATATATATATATATATATATATATTTATATATTTTATTTTTTATTTTTTTAAAGGTTTTTGTATCTCACAATTCATTTGATCTGGAATCATTTCAAAATTTGGGAATAATGTTTTTCAAAATTATCAATACGTTTCTCGAGAATACAAAATATATAACATTCTTTTATACAATATCCTATTACATAATGTATTAAATTTTGTTTAACCTACGCTTACCTGCTCCTGTGATTACTTTACTTGAGGCATTCAGGATTGGTTTGGTTCCCCAGAATATATAACATTATTTAATAGTGAACAAACTAATTTTATACTATTGCCCTAAAGTAATAAGTACATCCTTATTTATAATTAGAATAATTGTGTTATTTTAATGCAATAACTATAATTTAAAAAACAAATACATTAATACTTTCTCAAATAAATAAATAAATGATGTTAATAACAATCGCAGTTGGTTTTGTTTTCTTTTCAAACAAATTTATTGGTCATTTTGAACAGCAGCCAGCTTAATCAATTGCAGTTTACTCATAGAAGAAGAATTGATTGCTTTGAGACACGTCTCGCTAACCAATATCGTTCAAGAAACCTGATTTATTCCCTTCATTGAATTTCTACAGAAATTTGTAAGTTACAGGGAACTAATAGAAATCGTACTAAAGGGAATATTTTGGTTACATAGCTGTACATTTAACTTTACCCGATAAAAAACATTTTATTTTAGGTTAGGCTACAAACATTTTATTTTTTTCTGGAAAAATGGTATATAAAATGACACAAATCACACAAATATTTGAATGTAAAAAAATCTGAAAAAATATTTATGTATTGCATAATTCGAAAAATGTCATATTAATACACAATTACAAACAGCCTAGTACGTTATGACACTCTCATGGGAAAAAAAATGTTTTATTCATTACATATAAATTGATTGGACATTTCTGACAACAGTCAGTTCAATCAATTGCAGTTTACTCTTAGAAGAAGAATGGATTACTTTATTGACCTTAGAAACAAGTCACGCTAACCAATATTGTCCAAGAAACCTGATTTATTCCCTTCATTGCATTTTACAGAAATTTATAAGTTACAAGAAACCAATAGAAATCTCATTAGAGGGAATTTTTCACTCACGCAGATGTACGTTTAGCTTTATCCGATTAAAAATAAATTTATTATAGATTAGGGAACAAATATTTTGTTTTTATGCTGGAATAATGGCATATAAAATAAGAATGGCACATATTATCATTAAATGATGATGTTATCTATTATTACTTGGTTGAATATATTTTTGTTCTTGAGATAAATTGCTTTCACTTCATTTCCAATTATAATCTATTATTTTGGAAATTTACCTCACAGATATCATAAATATTTAGTTTTAAGAGTTTATTTGAATGGATATGCCTTAATATTTTTTAAAATTTTCATGAAAATGTATATTTGAAATTAGTATTATTAGCATAAAAAATATAACTTATTTTCAGCAATAATATGTTTTTAAACATAAGCACTTTAATTTATTTAATTAATGTTCTTCAACTGTAACAATAAATTTATTTCTAAGAATTTCTTAAAATAAATTACTTAACGTAATAAAAAATTAACGTCAAATTTAAATAATTGGAAAGTTTTATTTTCAGATTATACTAAATAATGCCATATCTGTGATGCTCTTAAATGTTGAAAAAATATAAAATGCATTCACGGACCCAAAAGTTAATGCTCTCGGTAATAATAAAGGGTTAGTAAAATAAAAATTTATGTAAACTGTACCTGAAAGTTGGAGAATTAAGAAAGTTTCTCTGGGAAAAATTATTACTCTCACTCGTAAAATTTTTTAATGATTATAGAAAACAAACTTAGAAACGCATTTACTATCCGTTTAACCCTATTTAAAATATTAATTTAAGGTCCTTTTTTAAATAAAAATGTATTTTTCAAAAAAGTATATGTTGGGAGTAACAAGCTTCTGTTTTTTTAATAATAAATAATTTAACCAAAACGAGTAGTTATCATCAAACAGTTAAGTAAGGTTAAGTTAAGTAACTGTAAAAAATAACCCTTTTTACCATAAAATCGATTTTTGCAGTGAAATATTATTAGGTAATTTTTACATCAATAAGTATGTAAATAAAATTATTCTGGGATTTTATGGTAATTATTACTGTGAAAATTAAGATATATCAAAATTCTTGTTCCGTAACATGTTTCGAAAAAAATGGATTTTACAGTAAAAAGTACCGTCGCCCTAAATGCCGGTACTTTTTACCGTAATTTGATCCAGGAATTTTTACAGTGCATTAAACTGTTTATAATTTATTATTAAAGATAGCTTATAAAATGTTCATATTTTATATTGAAACATTAAAAGAAAATCTGAAAATTTTTTATTTATTTACTAAACATTTTTTTTTAACATTTTCCTTTCAGCAACTACTAACTTCACTTTTTGCAAACTTTACTACAACTGCTATTAAAATATTTCATGTAAATTTCAAAAACGTCTCTAAACCCTACAAAAATATTTAAAATGGTTTCTAATATGCTATGGAAAAGATCTTTGGAATTTGTGAGAAAATATATGCATGAGAAAGGATAAACAAAATTATTTGAAGTATTGAGTGTTTTTCATCTCTTTACGCAACTTTATTCTAATTTCTTATCAAAAATTTGAACTCTTATCAAAAGTATCAAAAATAAAAACATTTTCTTATGATTTTTTATTAATATTCAAATTAGCTTATAAAAATGCTTAATGAATATGCTTTTCCAACAAAAAACATATTCTTTAAAAAATATAAAAACGACTAATTTAAATTACAAAACGAAATAAAATAATGTCATTAAATAAATAAAAAGCAAATATATAATTTTATAAGTAACATATGAACAATGTTGTGATATATAAACACATTTTCGCTTGTACGAAAATTATAGTTTCATGAAAATAAGAATTATTCGAAAATAAATAATCATAATGGAAGAAGATTAAAAGATTTATTTAAAACTTAATAAAAAGCTAATACATTTTCTGTTGAAATTTATGATGTGAAAGCTATTATCAAATTTTCATCATTAAACAAAGTATTAAATTACGAAACTATTTTTCTTCCATTAGTTTTTTCAAAGATGTGTCGTATTATTAAACATAGCACTCATAATTATTTATTAGAAAAGATTTTTAAATATTCATTTCACTTTCAAGAATCCTTAACAAAAGTTAATTAACTTTAGATAACGTAATATGCAGAAAAAATATTTTATTCCTAAAGACAGTCAACGAACAAATTGTTATACCGATTTCAATAAAACTTCTTAATAAGCTCCAGCTGTTTCCTATTCTAAACTAAATTGAAAAGTTACTTTTACTTTTTCAGACCAAAACTGTACCAATTCGGCAAAATGAATATCTTTAATATAGCTGTACTTGTTTGAAGTCTCTAATAAATAAAACAATAAATATTCGTAATAAGTTTACTTTGCTCGAAGATATAGAGTTTTTCATAAATAAATTAGAAGTTCTAGAAGGAAAAAGCATTAATTTATATTTATATTTAGAGCTTATTAATTTCATTATAAATGAAAACAAAGTACATGTTTTCAAAGTAATTGCTTAATCTAGTGAACTGAGATTTTAAAAAAATAAATAAAATGGAAAATTTAAATGTAAAATGAGATTTTAAATTAAATGTAGAATTAAATTTAAATTAAATGTAAATTCAAACTGAGAGTGAAATGAAATTTTTGTGAAGAAACTACATATGATAAACGTTTGACGAAGATAGGATACCGGTGTCCGCTTATGTATTTTTGTCTGATACTAAATAAAAATTCATTTTACTCTGATAATAAATTAAAAAGACAAAAATATATTTTGGTATTTTTAATTATAAAAAACAGTCAAATGGTATCTAAAAAATCTGTTAGATTATGAGAATTATTTTTATACTGTAATGTAAAATGTAAAAAAAGTAGCGTGATTTTCTTTTCATTTATAATCAAAAAGTTTTCGATAATTGGTTTTGAAATGAAAGAAACTTTTACTGATGAAAAGCTGTTTGTTTTAAATCTAAGCAACTACAAATAAATGCAAAGTTGAATATTTATTGCTTGGAAGTGAACCGTGTTTGTAAGATTTACCTTTAATAAAGATTATTGGTGTTTGTGCTGTACTTCATAACCATATAATATTAAAATGCTAAGTGTAATATTTTTCACTTATTTTAATCTAAATTCATACAAAGTAGTGAAAAAAACATGAAAAATGTGTTCAATAAAGATTCTGTGTCTAAGGGTTTAATAATAACTGTAAAATCACAAATTATCACAGTACCATTACCATATTATTATTTTTTTTACTACTTGCAGTAGCTTCCTAAGTAGCTTCCCAATTGCAATAACTTCCTTAATATATCTATTTAAGCCCTAAAACTTAAACATACTTGTACTTCTAGAACCACTATTTAGATCAAAAATTTACGTTTCTGAAAAGCTCATAGATACCTTGCAAATATGTTTCAAATAGTTTCAAGCTGCATGACGGCTACAAGCAGTGCAACTATCTATGAATTAAAGCAAAATATACTATGCTTGATAGCAAAGAATGAGGATAACGATATAAATTATCACCTTTAATTTTCGATCCTTTTTACACAAATCCAGTTCTTAACTCTCTAAGGAATTCCTTTACAGCATACTCTCCACCCCTATATATGCGCAAACAAGTGTCCTCGAAATATGATGACATTCTTTTAGTCACAGATTTAACGAAAACACAATATCGATATTTAAAATTATGCTCGGTACATTTATTTTTTTTTTTATTTTCTGACTTTTTTGTTTTATTCTAAAGATGTTTTCAAATTCAGTACCTAAGAATTTAATAATACGTTTTGAATGGAAATTTTGAATACTTCAATTTAAAAACATATAATTAAAATTTCTGTTTAAAATCTGAGGTGGAAATAGTGAAGTAGAAGAAATAGAGATATACGTGTAGATAAATTATTATTAATGATTACTTATAACGAAGTTAAGTAAAGATGTGTATGAAAATATTGCGTAAAAAATATTTACCAATTATGTGATTATGTGAAGATGTGTATGTGTATGGAAATCTAAAATCTAATTTTATATACTTTAGTTATATACTCGTTATAACGAAGATAAACGAAGTAATCCAACTCATGAAGTTTTTAAAATGACGAGTAAGATAAAATAGTTTCTTTATTGCATTTCTGGCTGTAAAAATAATTTAAAAATTCGGAAAATACCTGTTTTTAACTATATATTTCTCGAATAAGATTTTTCAATTAACTGCTACTTATTTAAGAGGAAAGAAGCTGCAAAGAAGTCTCTGTGATATAAAGAGATTTCGTCTACCGCAGCTGCGACAGGGGTTTCAACTCCCCTTACTATAAAACTTGATGTCTGAATGATTTCAGATTTCTTCTATCATGTCTAAGTGCACTGCAAAAAAAAATCCGTATTGAATTAAGGTAAAATATACTGAGTTGAGTACAGCTTCCATAAAATCCATTTTTATCGAAAAATTTTATACCTTAGTTTTTGCAGTAATATTTATTTCATTACAGTAATTTAGGTACTTTACAGTAAATATTATTGAAAAAATTGCGGTAGATCAGATATTTTGTTTCGTTAAATTTTATGGTAATTATGAATTTTACGGTAAAAAGTACTGGCCTCCTGACTGCTGGCACATTTTTCCTGAAACTCAGATTCCAATCCGATGTAATTTCATCCCAGAGTGGTTCAAATTCTACTCTAATGTAATTTTATACCATTGAGATTCAGATTCCACTCTAATGGGATTTGATCTTAATGTGGTAAAGATTCCATTCTTCGGTAATTTGATTCCAAAGTTGTTTAGATTCCACTCTAATGTATTTTGATACTAGTGTGGTTCCACTCTAATTAACCTATCTAGTGGTGTAAGAGCTGGAAAAGATTTAATGTTTAAGAGCGAGGAAGTAACTTACAGATTTCTGCTAACTTTATATCTGAAAAAATATTGAGCTTCATATGAATATTTTTCTTTATTATAACAGAAAGATTCCAATATTAATTTCCTGAAATGAACTGCTAGTTTTAAATCAATTCTTTCTGCACTGTATGTTTTTTTGTTACAATTATTTTTACAAAAATACTTATGCAAATTTTGAAAAATTTTAATACGCGCAAGTGTGACTTTAATTCAATTTATGTATAGATAACAAACACGATTGTATAAGATTTACAGTCCATTACCCTGAAATTTTCTTTAAGAGTACACTTTGAATATGACATGACTATATTTTTATCATTTAAATCGACCTTCAATTCCAAGCAATTCAATTCCAAACCAATTCAATTCACTCACTCCTAATATTGCTAAATTCAACTGAAAATTAAATATTTGAATTATTCCTTATGCAAACTATAATGAACTAAATCCAGACTTATTGTTAAGGAAAGATGCTTTGTGTGAATTTTACTCTTTTCCAAACACAGTTCTTTTTATAATTGCTTTCATAAAAAAATTTTATCGACCTCCATTGATAGCCAAGCACTGCAGTCATATATCTTTAGCCTAATCTAAATAAACTTTTCTAAAACTAATATAGCTAGTAAGGCAGAGTATTCTTTGTTATTTGTCCCAGTGGTAGAAGCACAGAGCTAAAATTGAAAAGGACTGGGGTTCAATTCCCGGTGTAGCTTGCAATCCAAACGATTTCAGGCCGACGGATACCAGCCTTCGTGAAAAGGGAAGTTAAATACTGAACTGCGATATTTTTGGTCAAGAATTTATGGAGCCTTGGCACCTAAACTTTCAAGTCCATTATAGCCCACAACAGGCTATTGAGGAGTAACTTCACTTTTTGCAACAAACATTGCAAGCATTTTTTATTTTTATTTTCCCGGTGATGTAAAATGACAGCGAGAAAAGAATGAAAGCGGAAGAAACGTTACGGTTTTAGCATTATAATTATCATTATCATATACTAAGAATATAATTTGATAATATTTATTTCAGTAAGCATTCCAAACAATGTGGTTTATCCCGTTACTTTCACATAGTTGGTATTTTAATAAATGAATATTTATTATTTATCATACGTTACAAATAATAATCGTTTAATATAAATGAAATAATTAAAAAATCTAGGTCTTAAGGATATTAATGGTATACTGATAATAAGACTGTGGGTAGATTTATTCTAATTCTTAGAAGATAAAACCAGTCGCAGAAATTTATCAAAAAATGGTAATGCAACAATGGAACTGATGATATTGCAAAGGCGAACATAGTTTTTTCTGAAATGTTTCTAAATATTGACTTTATTTCAACATTTAAATATTTATCTGCTCCTCCCACTGTAATAATTTAATATGTTCAATGTGTTAATTTTAATATAAAGTGCAAAAAAAAATGCCATCTAATGACTATTACAATATTTACCGTTAAAGTGGAACATAAATCCCTCCGAAATTTCTTCTTTCTTCTCTTTCTTTCCAGAGCAACTAATCTATATTTAAATATAATCTTTTACTATCAGAGATAGTGATCTTAAGAATTTGTACATGATTTTTTGAATACAAAAAATTGCTGAAAAAGCTTTTTCTGCTAATTGAGAAAGTAGAGAATGTGGTTTAGATAAAAAAAATAAACTGGAAAACTTTATATTATCTTTATTTGCTGAAAATAATACATCATCCTTCAGCTTGCTTCTTTTAAAATTTTTATATTAATAACTTTTAAATCTTAATATATTCTATGCTTTATATATGCCTCTTAGTTTAAGTACTATAAATAGTTTAATAAATAATTAACTATTTATAATAGCTGAAGATATTTATTTTCGAAAGGAATGGAGGTTATGATAAATACAAGTTGTTCCCTTTTTTCTAACTTCATTAGATTTTTCTCAAAAATAATGTGTAAGAAGAGAGAAATTAAAGAAAGAAAAGAGTAGAAATTAAAGAGTTTAAAATTATTTGAAGTTAAGTTAGTTAAAAAATTTCATGTTCCAAAATTAATTAACTATATGAAGTTCCAAAAAAAACAACATTTTCTATGTTCCTTTCTGAAATAAAACTTTCTTTTTTTTGTAACTTACTGTAGCTATTACACTCTTTTATGTATGACAAATTATAACATTTTATGTGCGATTTGGCAATAACTTCTAAGGAAAAAAAATTCAGGCAATAAGGTTTTTTAAAATACTTCTCGATTAAAATATATAAAAAATAATTTTTTTTCCAAAAATCAAATAATTGCATACAGTTTCAAAAAATAACATTTATTCTGTCTCTTTGAAAGAAAATTTAAAATATTTAGCTCTCATACTTCCTTAGCTGTGATACATAACAAGTTTGGAAATGTTTTCAGCTTTCGATAAATTCGTAAAAAAAAACAGGTTTGTACTAAATTATCAATTTGAGTGACGCCAAAACTCAAAATAGGAACTGAACCAACAGAATACTATTTTTAGTTTCCGTGTGTTACAAACACCACCACTATTTGATAGCCATCATTTGATGCGTTTTAGGCCTTTAACGATTGTTCCTTTTTTCCGCTCTGCTTAATTCTTGAAAGAAAGAAAATAAAAAGCTTGGAAGAAAAGAGACGAACTAAATCAGTGGTGAGTAATCTGGGATTTATCGAACAGAGGGACAATAGGGATATACTCGTATTTTATATGCTTTACTTCATACCACAACATAGTTCATATTTTATACCATAAAATACTATAATTAGTATTTCTTACCATTACATTGTAAGAATAATTTTCTATTTTGTTTTATTTCCGATGTTTCTTCTAAAAGAACAAAATATTCATATGAACCACCATAGATTTCTAAATAAGTCTTAGCATTTTTTTGATGAAGATTATTTGCACTATTATGTTTTGTTATCGATATTTCTTCTAAAAGAAAAAAAAATACTCCTATGACTCCTCCATAGATTTCTAAATAAGTCTTGGAATTTTTTTGAGGAAGATTATTTGCACTATTATGTTTTGTTACCGATATTTCATCTAAAAGAAGAAAAAAATACTCCTATGACTCCTCCATAGATTTCTAAATAAGTCTTGGAATTTTTTAAATAAAGATTATTTTGTTATAAATATCCTTCTCTTTGTTATTTTTAACACAATATTTTGGTTTAAAAACATGAATAGTTTTTAACATGAATATCAGCTGCAATATTTTTAGATTTACATATGGTATTCGTTTGTGGTCCAACACTATACGTAAATCTAAAAAAATTTACTGTTAAAATATTATATATAGTGTTGGGCCACGAACTCAATATCTCTCTCATCACTTACGGTAAATGTAAAGACTTCGTCGTTTTACGATAAACGTAAGGAAACTGACGTTTCGCAATGAACGCAAAACGTAAATGGCATTAGTATCAGAGACATTATTATTTCTCAAGTTATTATATCCAAACATATTTATAACCAGCTTTGCACTGAAAGTTGAAAATTGTAAAGCTAATTTTTTTTTTAATTTCTAATGGCAGATTATGAACAGTTACGGCTGAAAAGAAAGAAATCGAAGTACAACAAAAAATGCTGAAACAGAGTTCATAATTTAACATATCTTTAGCCTCCCAATAACGCTCGGCAAGAAAAATATTGCCCAGAGCAGGACAGTGGAGTAGATGTGCGGAATCCATGACCTCTCCAGAGATGCACAAAGTGCACATCGGGTAAGGAACAATTCTCACAATTTAAGAATACAAGTTCTACTATGTATCTTCTTATTCTTATAAATCATTTTTATCAAAATAAAATCCTTAAATGTACCGCAAAAAGCAAAAAAATTACCTCTTTTCTATTTTCCATTCATGTCTGTATGAATTACTTTAAAAATGCTGTGTTCACCCTTCTCTTAAACTCTAATAAAATTAACTAATAATTCTCCACTAATAGGTTCATGTTTTCGATTGCGTTTCGCGTTTATTGATTTTGGTTTTTTTTTTTATGAAGTTTCAAATGATCAAACATAAGAAAATGTTAATTTTTTCCCTATAATGAAGGAGATAAATTTCCAAACAATTTTGTAAGGCATGGGAATATTTTTGTAGTTATTTTATCTCAAATTAATATCCTGATAAAATATGTTAGAGAAACATCTAGAGACCAATCTAAATATGTTAAAGAAAATTCTGAACATTACTAAAAATTATTCAATTGTTTATTATTGAATAGAAATTGAGCAAATTTTCATATTTTTTTACCATCAATAATTTTTGGACACATGTATATTTTAATGTTTACATTTTATTATAATGCTTTAATAAGAGCATTACTGCCTTTTATAAGAGCATAACTGTAATTTAATCAATATTTATAATAAATTCATACATATTAATTGTACCAAGAAAGATATTTACGTTTATCCAAATTGCATTTGGACCTAAGACATATTTTAAAATGCACCCAAATCGAAAATTAATGTGTCAATAATAAGATGTTTAAGATTGTGCAATGTACGTGTAAACATAGCTAAATTGTGCATTGAGTATTGTCCAAAGTAGGTTTTAAGTGGCATTCATATTGGGTGTTACGATATCCAAATTGGATAATAAATACTGCCCCAAATGAATTACCAGTGGCGTTCCGATCGGGACTGGAAATTCCCAAAATGGGTCCGTAGTGATAAATTGAATGATAAATTGAATTGATGAACCCAAATTGGGTAACTTCATACCTAACCTCATAACTTCAACCTAAACTTTTTTTGCCCATTTTAGGTTTTTTTTTTCATAATGGGTACACAGCGATATTCAAAAAAGGAATGGATCATGATCCAATTTAGTATGAACTCAAATTGGTAACCTCATACCTAAGCCCAAATTAGGGTTTCAACTCAAATTAGGTTTTTTTTTTACCCATTTAGACTTTTTTTCTGTGCTCTAATTTCCAGGATAAATAAATATGTTTTAGATCAATGCCGCCTGGAATCAACACCGAACCCTACCAAATACTAAAATAGTCACATTACATGAACATTTAAGTAACTATTATCAGCCATTAAGTAACCATTAGTAACTATTAAGTAACCTTTAAGCAACCATTTAGTAACGTGACCATTTAGTATAATGATAATGAAACATTTTAAAAAATTAAATATTTCCTGATTTTTTTTTCTTTTATGGTTAAATTAATGGAAAAACCCAAATTATTATTATACTTTAGTCGGTATTATAAGTTTAAATTAGTATTCAATAAATGACTATAACTTAGCTTTTAATGCGTTTTGAAATTAATATACGTTTTAAATGAGTAACTGTTTGGCTTTTACTTTTATTAAAAAGTTTAAAATTTCCATAATAAATACTTTTTTACTCAAAATTAATATTTTTTTAAAAATCCAAACTTTGTAAATTCTGTAAAGAACAATTACAAGTTTAATTACTTTTAAAATAATTTTGGAGCATACTTTGAAAATATTTTTGTTTTTCATTTAAACTCAGAACATTATGTCCGGTAAATTTTATGGACAAAGTATAAGTACGTTTTCGAATTATATGCATTTATTAGAAACTCTGTTAACTCTCTTAAGAATACGGAATAAAGTGACACAATAAATCAAACTCTAAGCAATGTCGTCTAGCATCAACTTAACAACTTAATATATATTTCGCAGCGCAAAATTAGGTAATCAGCTCATAAAATCTTTCTATAAAGTTTTATAATAACACAAACTTTTAAAGGTATTTGCTTTAAAGCAGCTGCCTTTTAATTAGGTTATTAAAAGAGATTATTACGTAATTCAAACTTTTCTAGTTAGCATACTTAATTCATAAAATATTTTTCTTTCTATAAATTAGTATTATGGCAAATGAAAATTACTCTTCATTAATTAATTACATTAATATCACTGAAAAATGTTGTTATTATCTTACTAATAATTAGAAACCAAACTATTAGGGTAGATTATTTAATATTTTCTAATAAAAATTATTTTTTTAAAGCATTGAATTTTTTAAAAAAACGGGAGCACTAAATACTTTTAAATATAAAGTTCTATATTATTCAATCTTACTTAAATTGAAGAACAACAACTCAGATTCATACACTATATTTTTAAATAATTTTAACAGATATTTCCTAAAAAATAAAGGCTAATTTTAAATTAAATGTGTTTGCTTTTTCAAATAATGCGTTACTTATATGGTATATAACAAAAATCTATTGCTAGGAAGATTGATTTAAAAAACAAGCGTATGTATAATAATGACATAAAAATAAGTTTTAGAAGCAATTAATATAAGGTTTGGGCGCAATGTTTTAAAACTCTAAAATATACCTTAAAACATTTTAGCAACGTGAAAAATACATCACATTATACAAGTTGTCATTAAAATTGCTACACGAGGAATCTGTGTAAACGCATTGAAACCGCAAAAGAAAAGAACGGTATTTATTCGACATCTGCATAACAGTAAAAAGGGTAATTAAACATGTTATGAAGATATGAAATATGCATGAAATCAGGACGTAGAGATCCTTAGAAGCTAGTCCCCAAAGTTACTATCTATATCGAAAATAACAGAATTTATCCACTTGTGCAGGAATTTTAAACTAGACAACGAGCATGTAAAACATTTTGAGAACATTCGACAATACAGCTTCAAAACTATAAATTAATACCAAACCAGATAACAGGCAACCTAATGTCAAACGTTTCTTTAATTCATATTCATTTAGTTGACAACATAATAAGGTTGACTAATTAATCCTTTACAGTTTTTAATAGAAATATTAGTATGTCAATCTCGTTCACTTAAAGAAAGAATGAAGGCATGCAAAAGTCATCAAAAATCTGCCTTGAAAAAAAAATTCTGGTAAAATTACCGTGTTGTATGTATGGTTAATGTCATTTTTGGTAGAAAAACAAACTAATTCTGGTTTATAAAACCATAATATACGGTATTCAAGCCATTCATTCGTGAAATTTTCCTTTCATATGGCAACGGTTTAACTGAAACTCTGTTTGTCAAAGTTATAATTCTTATTACCACACATTCAGAGAAAAATACAGAACTGAAATGTAAAATTAACAGAATAAATGGTTATTATACCATGCTCTAAAGCAACACGATAAAATTGCCAAATTTTACCTCATCCTGAATATTTTATAATACATTATAAGACAATATTTTATTGTTAATTTTATCAAATTCATTACCAAATTGCTTTGGTAAAAATAAGTAAGCTCTTTGGTATTCCCATAGAGCCAGAAGCACGATAACATTTACTTGATTCTGGCATTTTTGATCATACTTGTATTCTTAGAGTAAGAATGAATAAATGTGGAAAAGAAAAAATTTTGTTGTGACTGAGAATGTTTTTAGGGCTCATGAAAGAGGTTACAAAATAAAAGACAAATTTAGAATAACTATAAAGATTATAAATTATGAAAATTTGGTTGAGTTAATGTTAACGTTCGTAAAGACGGAAAAGTTTCAGATTGGAATTAAAGACATTTGATTCGTTACGGCAAGAAAGTCAAGAAAGTCAAAGAGAATCTTATACTGCATTTGAATGAAATGTGATTCGACGTTGAGACGGAAAAGACCCAGATTGGAATTAAAGACACGTGATTCCTTACGACAAGAAAGTCAACGAGAATCTTATGCCGCATTTGAATGAAATGTGATTTGCGATAAATATTATTATAATTTCATTTACAAAAATCTCTCCTTAATATAGGAGAAAAGGAAAGAGAAGAGATATAAAAGGACATTACTAATAAGTAGAGCCCGGATTTTGATGACCTAAAAAATCTCAATTAATGCCCTTAAAAAGTGCAAAAAATGCCCTTATGAACTGCAAAAAATACCCTTAAAAGTGCAAAAAATGCCCTTAAAATGCGAAAATTGCGCTAAAAATGCCTTATGACATGACTTAAATAGAAGTAAATATATTGAACTAAAACAATGTTTTACTCTTTAAAATTATTATGAGTCGTTTCAAAAAATATAAAGCAATGCAATACTTGTTCTACGTTCATTAAAGTTTGACAAATATGTTTTATATCCAAAAATAACAAAAAAAAGGAAAATATATTGACTCCAAAACATTTTCATTTTGTATAGAAACTTAAATGAATATAACAACTTTCATCTCATAATATTACTAAATATCAGAATTACAGTGGATTACTAAATTTTTTTTAATATTTTGAAATGTAAACGAGCGTCTCTTGTCTGAAAGCAAATTTTTATACCAGGAGAAGCTTCTTTCAACGTCTACTGATGTTATTGGTGCGTACTTGAAAAGGACGGTCACACTTACTGACAATTCTTCTTTAATTCGAAAAGATGTAGCTGCATCTGTTAATATCCTAGAAATGTTCTTCATTGTTTGGAAGCCAGTGTAATAATAAGAAATTATAAAAAATAATAAAAATTAGAAAAATTTAAAAAATGCTTTAAAATGCAAAATACGCTCCAAAATATTAAAGAAAATGCCCTATAAATCTCAAAAAATGCTCTAAAGGACAAAGAATGTCCAAAAATGCAAAAAATGCAAAAAAATGCAAATGTCATCAAAATCCGGGCCTTACTAATAAGTAACTCCAAAAAAGTATTTTACCTCCTCTACTCCAGTGATACATTTTAAACGTTCAAAACGAGATATTTTTTAACTCATTGTTTATTTCATCTCATTATCTCATCGGAATTCAAATTAAATGCACAAAATTTCAAATTTTTAGTCCCTATACTTTATCAAAAATTTAAAAGGAGAAACAAACATTTGTCTCTCACATAATATCTTTAATTTGATAAAGCATTTATCGAAAGTAAGGTGAATAAAATTGCTTCCTTTGTTAATAATACGTCATAATTTGTTAATAATTTATTAATAATAATAATACGTCAACTTTTAATAACATAGAGCATTGCAATCATTACAATACTAAGGGATTTGCTTAAGATTATGATAATAAGTAAATAAAAATATCTAGCTCTATTTAAATTATTAAGTATTTTAAAGAAATATGCACGCGAAAATTCTTAAAACAATATAATTATTGCTTAGAGCCTCAAAATAACTAAATATATTTTCAAATAATCGTCTTCATATGTTGAAGCTCTCCAAATTTCACAAAATAAGCTATTGAGTCAAAAAAAGTAGTAAATACATAAATTTTCTTCATATAACATTTTTCCGTTTTTAAGCAATAGTTATGCGTATGGTTTTTACTACTTGGAATGTCTTGGAAAAAGCTTCGTCATCAAAATTTTTTTTATATAAGTACGCATTAAAAAGTCAGCAGAATGTCTTTCTCAAAGACATAAAAACTGACATTTTTGCCAACTTTTGAAATATTGATAGATTTCAACGTAAAGGAAAAACAAATTTGAAGGATTCATTTTTTTTGTTTCTTAAGATATAAAATAAGAGTCATATATAGTTTCTTATATCAAATATACGAAACTAGTATAATAATAATAACAATACCTAAAATTACAACGAAATTACTGTAACAATATTTTATGACTATTGAATCATTTATAATTTTTAGAGATTATATAGATTACGGACAAGATATATTCTTATATAAATCTTCATAATAAATTCTCTTAATTATTTATTCATGATAAAAATATACTTTTTACAGGAAATAGGATCAATAAATAACATCAGTAAACAACAAAAGAAAAAACAGCTACAAACGTATATATTATTTATTAACTAGTAACTGTCTTAAATCTAATAAGGGGAAATAAAATTAACTCTTCAATTATTTAAATTTTGGAAAGTTCTTTTCGCTTAAGACACGAAAAAAAGCTTATCTAAAAAAATTTTATTACATATTTAAACTAATATTTTAACGGTTTAAATTAAAGTTCGTATTTGAAGTATGCGGAGAACATATTTCGGTTATGTTCTTTACTGTACGATAATGGCATTTCCGGTCAAAAAATAAATAAAAAAATTATTAATAAAATCCAAAATATACGGTATTCAAAACATTCTGATTTTTATATCTTCCCCGTTCATATGGTAATGGTTTATGCTAAATTAAGATTTCCATTATTATATTTCTTATTACCACACATTTTGTAAAAAAAACACGCGATTTAAATTTAACCGAATAAATGGTTTTTATGTCATTTCATGATAAGTATAATGATGGTAAGTATCATGATAAGTATCATGATAAAATTACCAAATATTATCACATTTATTAGATTTTATCGCATATTATAAAATTATATTTATTGTTAATTTTACAAAAATCATTTGAAAACACTTCAGAAAAAATGACCAATTTTTGGTGTTTCTATAGAGCTTGAATCACGACCAATTTTACCACATTCTTTTACCTTAAAGGAAAATGAGAAATTGAGGAAATAAGAACAATTTTATCATATTTTTTTCATTTCTCAGTGTAAAAACACTTAAGATTTTATCTAGAAGCAAAAATATTAAGTAAAAACTCTTTTCCACTTAAACAAAACCCTTTTAGACGATTACTTTTTTTGGAAAAATAATTTTAAATGAAAGTTTTTTCTGAACAATTTTGTAACAAACTTTTTCAGAAAAGCATTGCATCAGGTTTAAACTTTTTGCTATTACTCCATTTGTTCTCATGATAAATTATCAATCTTTCAAGAACTTTAACCAACATTTTTATTATCAAAAACGTTTCTTATTAGCATCATTAATCTTTTTAAAAAGAACAAAAAGATTATTAAACAATGATTAATTAGAAGTTTAATAAAACTTTCATTCTTAAAGGAATAATTTATTTCAATGAAACAGGAGGACATTTATTCTATGTTCTTAACTGTTATTTATTTTAAGAAATTTTTTTATTGCGTAGATAAAAACCACTCAATCTTTAATAGTTTACAATGAGTTTCACAAGGAAATGGAAGACCTGATACGCCATGTCCAGATATGCTCAAAAACATTAATGCGTTATTTTCAACACTTTAAACCAGCATATTCCCAATAATATAAGTTTTTTAAGCATAGTTTAAGAACACAATACTGAATTACATAAAAAATAAGTAAACTTTAATAGTAATAATTAAGTAAAAAATACTTAATTATTACTACTATTTTTTACTTATTTTTACTTAATTATTACTACTTAAGTAGTAATAATTAATTAAAAATAATGTAATAATTAAGTAAAAAATTCTGAATGCAGACAGAGAGAAAACTTTGGTGGCTTAGATCGAGCTACGCGAAATATATTTTTATTTACTTATAAAATATGTGTGAAAATAAATAAAAGATAACTCAGGTAAAATTTATTAAAAAAATTAATACAAACGTTTTCTGTACCAAAGGGATGTTCTGTACTTATTGAGCAAAATATTTATGCTGCTTAAAGTCTTCATAAAAATTATACAAAATAAATGCATTATTTAATATTTAGCGAGAAAAAAACTTTTGTGGCTATATGTAGTTACGCATGTAAGAAAGGAGGTAAGAAAACATCAAAACTAGTTTGTTGGGAGAAATTTGGAGTTTTTAATAATCATTTTCGATGATAGTTGAAAAGGTCTTAAGGTTTCAGTCCAGCCTTCAACTATAGTGATTCATTAGATTTCATAAGCATTTTTTCCCTCAATACATACATTAAAAAAGTTAAAATATTAAAAGTTAATCATTTAAAATTAATGCATTAATCACATTCATCTTTCATAAAAATTTAATAACTACAATCTAAGGACCACCTTTAAAGCAAACTTCAAGAGAAAACAATTACGTCTTATTTGAACATTTTTACAATAGTTCAGAAAAGAAGTGGTTCATGGTTAAGGTATCAAACCAACATAGAGAAGAACTGGAAATCAGTTCTTGGTGGTGGCTTCAAGCCCACTAAGCTTCAGATCAATGCGTAAAAGTTTGTCTGGAAGTTAAATGTGGTTGGTGCGTAAGGTTGATCAGATTGCGACAATTCAAACAGCATCACGAAATCGAAGAACGGTGAACTCTACGTCCCCCCTGCCTAATGCCATTATGGATTGTCGCGGCAATGCTTTGTTTCTTTTCAGAAAACAAATCAAATTGCAAAGAAGCATATGAAAAAGGTACTTTCAAGCATAGAATAGTTTCTCCAGATCACGTGAAAATGCATTTTACCCTGATTTGCCCCTCTCAGTATGTGTTTTTTTTCCTGGTTCAGCTGTTCATTTTTTCTCTCTCGGCTGCAGTGATAGTGGCTAGTTTAGCTTCGCGCCTTTATTTTTCCTCATTTTGTTGGCAACTTAGCGTTATATATTTCTAATGAATTTTGTTTCTTCTCATTCACGTCTGGTGAGTTGTGAAAATGTGCGCTTGTTTCAAGCGCTTGAATTATGTCAACAGTTATTTCCAATTTGTATATTTTTGAGGAGAGTGAAGTTTGTAATCAAGTACTGTCGTATCATTTCAGTTTCTTAGGATTATTTAAGCAACAAAAACTGCCATAAGATCGCTAAAAATAAAAAGGGTTTAATTTGAGTTATTGCTACAAAAGTTGTTTTAAGTGGTAGCCGCTGACATCATTGTACAGTTACCAATATTATTTTTCTTTCTTAATAGAAATACATCCTTGCACAAAATTACTAATGATACCAATTATCTTTTGTAGATAATAATAATGCATCATTTGTAAACATAGCATTGTAGATAATTATACTAATTACAGATTTGTTATGATTATTTTAAATCATATTAACAAATGTATTTCTAAACTTCAGTTATTTTTTGCAATTATTAACTTTAATATTTTTTAAATAAATTTATAATTTAATTAAAATATCGAATGCATTTCGTAAATTTTATAAACTACTTTTACCAAAAGAGTACTTAAAAATTCCAACGAATCCGTAATCTTTGAAAAGAATTGGCACTAATGAGCAAAGTCTTCCCAATACATAATTGTAAAACATTTTTGTGATCAATATTTCTGAAACATTCTCTACAATCGTTGTACGAACTTCAGTTTCTGTTTAGTCATTAAGGTAATTTCTTGTTTGAAGAATGTACTTTCTGAAATGCTTTCTCTGAAGAAAATGAGCTCATTTGTCAAGTTACAGGAAACTTTAGATTATGTTGTCTTGAAATCATTTTTTGAAACATTCTCCAATGATATATTTGTAAATTTGACTTCATTTTTGCGAACATTTATTTATATCCTGAAAAAATTTCTTTTTTTCTGAAAACCATAGATGAGTAATAAAAACACAGCTATAATTAAACTGTCATATATACTAACTTTTTATAAAAAATAAAGTAATCCATTGATGAGTTAGAAAACACAAATATAAATAAATTGTCATATACGAATTTTCTTAAATAAAGTGATATTAATAAAATGTATGTAAATTGTAATCTTATTTCTGGAAAAAGTTTTTTATTGCTTCAAAACTCTCTAAATTCATAGTTTTGTGATTCACCATATTTTATATTTTAGTTGTTAAAAAATCCTGTAAAGTTAACTATTTTAAACCAGTAGCTAGGTAGGTTGTGCAGAACCTGAAATTTATAAACTTTACACATAGCCTCTACGACTTTTTACCATACAAAGACAAGTATTTTTCCGAAAATTTATGTAGAAAATCTGTAGTCGGATTCATTTTTATCGCAAGAAAACAAGTTTTCACAACTAAAATAAATCTGTTATGTCAACAGACTCTTACCATATGGAAACAAGTTTTCTCTCTGAAAGGTTCAAAGTAAATCTGTACTCGCAACAAATGTGAATCTTTTATTTCAGCAGAGTTTGTATCGATCAGTCATCACTTAATTTCAAACCTGGGTCACTTCATTCAGAGGCACTTGCTCTGTTCCCTGAGCCAAGTGTTTTATTATGAAGAAATTGTGATAGAAGTAATTTCGTTTCACTATTGTATGAATTAAACAAACAAGTTGAATCGCAGTTTTATTTATACGATATTCAAAACCATAAAATATTTGTTTAAAAATAAGAACAAGTATAGAAAATAATCGTAAAATGATTATTGAAAAGATTAAGTTATATTAAACACGTAATTAGCAATAAAATTAGAGTGTTTGCTTTCTAAATTCATATTTTAAATTTAAGCTAATTTAAACTAAACTAATCATTTAGCCATATACACTCATGGACAAAAAAATTAGCGCACCACGAAGGAGTCGTCAAAATAAAACGAAATTTTACATACGTAAAGACTACTTTGTAATGATTACGTAAAGACTACTAGTAAATGATTAGAAAATCAAAGAAAAACGATAATCTTTGCTTTTCTAATCATTTACTTACATCAAGGTAGTCATTACGTATGTAAAATTTCGTTTCATTTTGACGACTCCTTCTTGGTGCGCTAATTTTTTTGTCCATGAGTGTAATAACGGACTTGTTTTTTTTTAAGTGATTTGTGGAGCATCTTTATAGCAACAATAAATTTTAATCAAAATTAAATATTAATAATTGTAAATTCCTTTTCATAATTTAAATATGATGCTTCAGTATATTGAAAACTTATGTATTTTCTTTTAAAATAAATAATTAAAAATTTACTTAAGAGAAAACGTAAATTTAATTTTGTAAATTTTCTTTCATTGTAAAGTTTACATAGCTGCTACTAGACAAACATACAACAAAAATAACGTATTTTTCAACGCCACTTATGTAATATTTAAAGTTAAATATGTTTGAAGAATATGCATATCAAAATTATAAAATAATTTAGCAGGTAATTACAAATAAACTGAAAAGATGAATAAATATAACTTTTAGATTTTACATGGATACTAAATTTTGAAGAAAAAAAAAATTTATATTACTGTTTTTCACACTTATAGAACTAGTTTGTTCAAGTATCTTCAATCACGAAGGTGAAAGATGAAACGTTTCTACCTGTTTACCATTAGAATAATACTTTTTTTAAGAATATTGTTCTTTATAGAAAGATTGTTTCATACTTTGTGTAAGTGGCTTCACCGGGTCTCTTGGCCAGTAAGTGCTGGTGTGGATTTGTGTTTTTACTCTTCTGAAGAAATCTGTAGCGGCGGCGAGTCAAAATATTTACTACCCGAATACCCTTACTATGTGGGGTGATTAAACCTTATACTTTGTGCACTTATTTATGTAACTAAATTGCATAATTATTATAGTTCAATGATTCGTATATTTTTTCACCCAGTTAAAAACGTCATCTATTTAAAATGCAGTCCAGATTTATACCACCGATGTTTTAGTTTAATTATAAAACATTTTAAACAATGATTAATTTTTTAAAAAAAACTGATATGTATAACGCATTTAAAAACGTCATCCATGTACGCTGCAGGACAGATTTAACAACAATATTTTAAATATAAACAGCGTTTAAAAAATGATAAAAAAAAACTTCAAAAATTCATGTATTTTTACTTAGCTAAAATCGCTATCTATGTAAGCTACAGAACAGATTTACCATTGATGTTTTAGTTTAAATAGAAATATTTTTTTTAAAAAAAAACGAAAAAAATCTGTCAAAAATTCATGTATTTAACTCAGTTAAAAACGTTAAGAAGCTGTGCAGATTTTCCACCTTTTTTAAGCAATAATAAAAATATTTATATATTTTTATGCAGCTGAAAACGTCATCTAAATAATCTGCAGAACAGATGATGTATGTATCACTGATGCTTTAGTCTGAATATAAACTTTTTTTAAGACAGTACTAAAATTATGTCAAAAATTCATGTATTTAAATACATGAATTTTTGATGCTATCCCAGCTAATCCCAGCTAAAAACGTCATCCGTGTAAGCTACTTTAAACTTTTCCACCAATATTTTAACTGAAAACCTTTTTTTAAAACAATAAAAAAATATTTCAAAAATTCATATATTCTTCATCTATGTGAGCTGCAGTGCAGATTTACCACCAATATTTTAGTTTAAATATAATCCTAACATAGCTTTTAGTAACATGATTCTCTAAGAGCAGTAAATCAGATCTTCTATTTGCAATAAATCTCTGTCTAGCACCTTAAAGGGCTTACTGTTTACTTAGGGAGAGATCGAATCTCAGGAGAGAAAGAGCTCTTTAGATCTCTTCCTTTATAACTTCCTCTACCCGTTTAAACGTGACTTTTCTGCTTATAGAAAACCGTTAGGTATAATAGAAAAAGGCAGAATATTTAAAGTGAATAGATGTGTTTTCTTATTGCTCCTCTAGATGAAGGTGATTCGAAAATTGAACTTGGAAGGACAAAGTTGTTTTCTATGTCCAAAGAGTTTCCCTCCGTTTTGATGCAAAAGATTCATTATTTGGAAATAGTGGGTTGTTTTTTACTTTATGATATGAGTTCTTTTCTAAGAAATTGAAGTTTTTTGCTCTTTCTGGGTAATGCTTGTATATCAATCTGAAGTTGTTATTGATTTTTTAATTAACGAACAATTTCCTTTTTTTTAATAAACGATTTATTTCTTCCTACCTAAGGAGAATTTTTCACTTTTGAATCATCCCAGCGTATGCTCATATTTTAGTGCAGAGCATTATTGTAGTTGAACAGTGCAGTGAGAAAAAAATTATGGTCAAAACTTGAAAGATATGGTAAAATTCAAAATGTTTATGAAGCTCTTCACCGAAATTTTTGCCGAAGTGGTCTTGTAATGACTTTGGGTAAAATGAACAAGGAAATAGGATGTTATAATGTGTGATAAAATTTGGTAATTGTGATAAAATTTGGTATTTCATCATGATAACTTAGAGCATATCATAAAAACCATTTATACGATTGAATTTGCTTTTCATTTTTGTATTTTTTACTAAATGTATAGTTTTTCTTTCCAATGCCAACCTGTGTTAACATCCGTCAATTCAGGCATTTACAGGGCGATTTTTGTTGGCTTCTCCTTCAGGGGCACCATATTAGGTGGGACAACGTCGTTCCCGCAGTGAGGACAGATAGTACAGAGAAGGAAAAAACATTCATGCCTTGCCCGGGATTCGAACCCAGAACCTTTCTGATGCAAGGACAGTTTCCTGCCCCCTACACAGGCTCGTCGGCAATGTATAGTAATAAGAACTATAATTTTGAAAAACAGAATTATCTGCAAACCATTACTTTAGGAGCGGAAAGGTACCCAAAAAATAGTTTAAATACCGTATATTCTAGTTTTATTAGCCAAAATAATTTTTTTTTATCAGAAATGTCATTACCATACAGTACAGTTATTACACTCGAATGTTTCTCCATTTACTTTTAAAAAAATCCTACCACATATTATACTTAGTTTCTCTATGGATTTAAGATCTTCTCTTGAACATCAACTATAAGTTAATCTAGATCAGCATTATTTTTTGTAAGAGGAAATGTACATTCAAAGGAAGGAAAAATTTCTCCATAAATCTTTAAAGAATACCGGTACTCGGTATGCCAGTAGTTTATACCGTGCAATTCATTTTCATCGACACATGTTGCAGAGCAAAAAATCTGTTATACTGTAATTTTTGCAGTAATAATTACTGTACAACTTCTAAATCAATCTAATTGAGAAAATATTGCTACAAAAATTGCGGTATAATATTTCACGGTAAAATGGATTTTACGGATGATGAGCCCAAACTGCATCACTTTATACCGCAATTGAGAAGAAAAAAAATTTGAACGAACAAAAGTTCTGCATTTTTTACTGTTAAAAAACAGAATTTGACAAAGTGTATTTCTTGAAAGTTTAAATATCTGATTTCAATCTTTTGAACAAAGAAGAAGTACAGCTAACATGCCCAAGAATAGTTTAAATTAAACTAATATTCAAGTAAATTGAACGAGCTAAACTAAATGAGAACCTTACTGTTAAATACACAAAAATCTAAAAGAAGTGACTTTGTTCAAAATTAAACATTTAGTTTTATGCTTTCGAATCCAACCGACACACATATTCTTTTCAACATTCAATTTGAAAGACAGTCTTATAAAACTAAGTTTTGGAATGATATATCTTCACAAAGTGCTATTCGAAAGAGAAATACCAGTAAATTGAACAACTTAATACAAAGAATTTGCACTCATTCTCCCTGCCACCATTCAAAAGCTTTTTAAACTTCGGACAAAGACTTTCCACTTGGCCGAATTTCAGCCATCTTTTTTACTGTTTTGGAGCTTGATTGCGAAAGTGGAGGAACAAAGGAGGATAAGTAACGGAGAACTATTAAAGACAAACACATTTAGCACCCAAAAAAACGTGGGGGTTAGTTTTCAAATCCTTGAGAGTGAGTCTTTATTCCGTACGATTTAGTTTGCTTTGAACGCATCAAATGATGGCTGTTGTTGCTGATGTTATTTATGTACAGTTGAGAAGAACTTTTCAAACCGTTATCATCAGATAGGGGCACGCCACTTTTATGTCAGGACCTATTCTATCAAAATAAACTTATCAGGTGCCATAGTAAAGCAGTCCATATTACAAAGTTAGCGATAAAAAGTCAACGCAGTTTGGAATTAGATTTTTGACATATTTGTTTTTGTTTGTAAGAATCAAGAGTACTATAAACCTTATATTTAAGGAGTTACAATAAAACCTCTTTTTGTCGTTTATTTTATAATGTTACTGCACAGAAAACATTTCGGATCAAATTTCGGTAAAAATTATAGTAATTCAGTGATTTTACAGTAAATATTACAGTGTATAAGAATCATAGTACATTAGATTTTTTATTCCTTAACTTTAAGGTACGGAATATAAGGTAGAAAACGATGGCAGCCTAAGGGCCAGTACTTTTTTACCGTAATTTGATTCGAAATTTTTTACAGTGTGGCAAAACAAAAGTTTGAAGATATAATTCATTTAAAATTATCTATGCACCTACAACGCAAATGTTATTTATGTACAGTTGAGCAGAATCTTTCCGACCGTAATCTTCAGTGAGGAGCACGCCACTTTCATGCCATGACCTATTCTATCAAAATAAATTTTCCAGGGGCCATAGTAAAGCAGTGCATATTACAAAGTTAGCGATAAAAGGTCAACGCAGTTTAATAAGAATGGAATTAGGTTTTTGACATTTTTGATTTTCTATTTATTTTCAAATTAGATTCCCTTTTTATTTTAAAATGAAAGTTTTAAAATAACTAGAGTACTATAAGCTTTAAAACTTATAATTAAAGTGTTACCATGAAACCTCTTTTTGTCGTTTATTTTCTAATGTTACTGCACAGTGAAAATTCCGGTATGTGAATCAAATTACGGTAGAAATTTACAGTAATTCAGTGATTTTACAGAATAGAAAATTTATGGTACACTTGATTTTTTATTCTGTAATTTTCGGTACAGAATGTAAGGTAAAACACGATGACATCATAAATGCCAGTATTTTTTACCGTAATTTGATTCGAAATTTTTACAGTGTGGCAAAACCGTGAAGATATAATGTATTTAAAGTTATCTATGTACCTACAACGAAGAGAAGAACACTTTGGAATGTTTCATCAGATTGGATCCCACTACTTTCATGCCGAAACTCAGTCTATAGAAGTAAAAACTGATCAGGTGCCATAGTATTGCATTTTTAGAGATAAGAATTGGAAACAATTTAATAAGAATAAAATACGATTTTTGTCCTAATTTTGGTTAACCTTTCCGAAAAATTCATATTTTTTATATTTGAAATTTATATAATGTAAGGTTATTTTTAGTATTACAAATGCTTATACGTCTCTTTAATTTAAAAGCTAACTAAACTAACTCAGTGGCGCGACAGCCCATTAAGAGAGCCAAGGCCGACTGTGCCCATCTCAGTTTTCTTGACCTTGGGCTCTGGGGTGCAGGAGCATATGTTCCGGTCAGGTGGTCAGCCGAACGCGGAACCCCCAGTGTTAGTTCCCAAGCATGCTTGGTACTCATTTTATCGACCCACTGAAGGGATGAAAGGCTGAGTCGGCCTTGCCCGGCCCAAGGATCGAACCAAGGACCTATGGCACGGCAGCGCGAAGCGCTACCACTCAGCCACCGGGCGTCTTAATTTAAAAGCCCTCTTCTAAAAACTTTCTGAATAAATAAACCTAATTATTAAGCTTTTAGGTTTTTATTAGTATGAATTTTTGTTCAAAGGAATCCCACGTTGCCCATATGTCCCAATCTTTGAACAAGTTTGGAACAGATTTGAAAATGAATAAATATGTACTAAATGGTTAATTGTAAAAAGAATCTGGATCTCGTAAAAAAAAAAAATCTGGATTTGGAGCGAAAGATCCAAAAAGGCATCTGCGCTAAGGGAGCCGGTACTTTTTACCATAAAATCCATTTTTACCGGAGCATGTTACGGACTAAAAAATCTTATGTACCGTAATTCTTACAGTAATAATTACCGTAAAATCACTGAATCACTCTAATTGAATAAATAATACTGTAAAAATTACGGTATAATATTTTAGAGTAAAATTGGATTTTAAGGTATAAATAAATTTTACGGATGATGCACCCAAGGTTTCGGTACTTTGAAACATAATTTTTTCCGGAATTTATTACATTGTAGCTTTTATTAAAAACTAGCCGCCTAAGGCTGCCAGCTGTCCGCCACGCTATAGGTTTTCACAAATAAAGTTTTTTAAGACATAGCAGGAAATCTGAAGATTAGTGGGCAATTAAAGTGTTCCTGTCCTGCAATTTTATCTTCATATCCAGATGAACAGCAACAAATATATCAAAGCGAAGCGTTCTATTTACGTATCGAATATGTTGCCACATTTTTAACACAAAAGTTAAACTTTTCTCCACTTTGATAAATGTAAACTAATGCGAACCTTACAATTAAATTATTAATTCCTTCGTACATTATTGGTTTAAGTTGTCGAAAAGTTTTCTGTTGTGCTTGTTTGAGATGCTATTCCTTTAACTTTCTCAGATCCCGCCTCAATGTCAAAAAGTTTCTAATGCTTGTAATTGACCTAAATTATAATTATTTATTATTATGCCAGGAATAATTCTTATTTTTTTCTTCATTTTGGATGTTTTTATTCAGGTTTTTTTTTTTCAAATAGCCAGTCATAAGCTTTCAATCTTTAATGGATAAAATCTATTATGTCGGTTATAATTCAGTGACAAATTGTTTTCATATCATGCCAATTGCAGAATTATAAATAATTAGATAATTAATTTTTTTGAAGATTAAAAGTGCCCCAGATTTTTTGTACAAAGATTTCATATACAGTTTTGCTACATAAAGAACAACTGAGATTATAGGTAAGCATTTTAATAGAATGAGTAAAAATTAAAGTAAATAAAAAATTCAAGTTCACTTAAATAAAAATCAAAGAATTAAATGAAACATGGAAAAATGTTAACTAAATAGTGATTAAAAAATTTTAAAAATTTTAGTTATAAACTAAAGTTTTTATTTTTATAATTTTCAAGAGTTAAAAAATCGATTATTTTACAAAAACTAACAATATTAAAAGAAAGGTGAACTTCATTTTTTAGAAGAAGAATTTCATGCTCTAACTAGCATCCAAACAATATTATTAATTGCAAGAGTTAAATTAAACACGTTCTAACGGTTGCCCTATTTAGAGGCAATAAGAGAATGTAGATTAAACAGTGTTTTGTAAAACCTGTGTTTTGTGCTTTCAGAAAAAGTTTAAAAATTACTATAAAATATGTTTTTGTTTTCTATTTTCTTAATGAAAAAAAAAGAAAATATTTGAAACCATATTTGTGTTTTACTATGTTTACATAATGCCTTGTAAAACTTAACTTGAAATTTAAACTTTACAATTCAGATATTCTTTAAAATATAGATATTCTTTAAAAATCATTAATTAGTAACTTAGAATCATTTAATTAAAACTATTCCTTCAAATGAACTTTAATCAAAGTAAGTAATGAAAATTTTCTGTCTTGCATTGTAGTTCCAAATAACAATGTTCATTTAGGGAAAATTAGTCCTTCTGTCTTACTAATACTGCTTTCCCTTATTATTGCTTTTTTAATAACCTAACCCGTATTAATGACTTTTGACGGCCTTTATTAATTGGTATGACCTTACTAATGAACCTTCACTATTACATCTTAATTATTTGAAATTCTGGTTTATAGACAATTAGTTATTCAAAATCATTGGTTTCATTTTTTTCAACCTTGAATTTTAGTCACAGAAATTAAAGTAGTTTTATTAGTCATAAAAATTTAATAAATTTTATTAGTCACAAAAATTAAAGTAGTTTTATTAGTCACAAAAATTAAAGTAGTTTTATTAGTCATGAAAATTGAATGAATTTTATTAGTCACAAAAATTAAAGTAGTTTTTTTAGTCACAAAAATTGAATGAATTTTGTTAGTCACAAGAATTAAAATAATTTTAAAAGCAGATTTCTCTCAAAACTTATGACAGGCAAAAATATAGTATTTTTAATTTTTGACGTAATATAACTAAATTTTCGGATTTCAATAAAGTATTTTATTTGTTAATTATTGTATCAAAAGAGTTCATTTTATTAAAAAAAAAATTTTTTTTAACCTGTTAGTATTTTTAAAGCTTAGAATCAATAAATGATTTCTTTCAGAATAGGTATTTTTATCTTTGCCTTTAACGCTTTTTGAAGTTGTATTATAGTTTAAAAAGAAAAGAAAATGTTCGAGATTTTGAAGGCATGAAACCTGGATAAAAAATAAGTAGACCATCGAGACTTGAAATAGTAATTTATGAAGTCTAAGATTTAAAAATAAAAAAGAAATAAAAGAAACTTTTAGAAAAGTTAAGACCGGAAACACTTTGCAATCATTTTGCCGCAAAGGAGAAAGTTTTTCTGTTTCTATTTTCTTTATAAGAAAGAGGGTTTATTGTTTTCTATTGAATAATTGCTTCATTAAGAATTAAATTGCTTCAAGCAAGACATTTATTTTGAAAGAAAAAAACCAATACTAGTTTCCAAAATGAAGCTTTGTTTAAAATTAATTTAAAAAAATGAATAAATTCATGGTAATAAACAACGATCATTTAAAAGTATAATACTTTCTTAAATATACATTTAAAATCCTTATAGACGACCCATACACTTAACGGGATTTTTATAATTTCATATACACTCTATAACAAAAAAATCGACGCACCAAGAACGCACAAAGACGCGCAAAATCGACGCTTGATCAGACTGGAATGATGCCGACTGGGGGTGTATAGTCTTTAGCGATGAATCCCGCTTCCAACTGAGTCCTGACGATCATCGAAGAAGTGTTTGGAGAAGCACAGGGCAGAGGGGGGATCCTGCCTTCACTATTGCACGCCACACCGGCCCTCAACAAGGCATTATGGTCTGGTGTGCCATTTCCTTTGACAGCCAGACCCTTTTGGTCGTCATTAGAGGTACACTTACTGCACAGCGGTACGTCGACGACATCCTAAGACCTGTTTTGCCACCGTTCCTTTTGCTGCGCCCTGGGCTGGTTTTTCAGCAGGATAATGCCAGACCACATATGGCACGTGTTGCTATGAACTGTCTGCGAGCTTGTCAAACTCTTCCTTGGCCTGCCAGATTACCAAATCTCTCTCCCATCGAGCATGTCTGGGATATGATGGGAAGGCGATTGCATCTGGCACGGAATGTTGATGACCTCGTTCGACAATTGGATCGAATTTGGCAGGAAATACCGCAAAAGACCATCCTGGAGCTTTATCGGTCTATGCCACGCCGTGCGGCAGCTTGTATCCAGGCTAGAGGCGGGTCAACACCTTATTGAACTTGTTACTGTAACACTGCAATAAATTATTCAATTGCTCTGAAATTTTAATAATTTACTATTCTGTGTATTGTCTTCCTATCCACCAATTTTCGTTTCAATCGGACAACTCCTTCTTGGTGTGTCGATTTTTTTGTTATAGAGTGTATATCTATTATATTACACATTTAACCATTTGAAAGGACTATTTTAAACCATATTTACATTACGTTCATTATAAGATCGATAGGTTTTTCAGATTATTTAATAATAAATAATTTCAAAAATATCTTCACATGAATCTATTTATTAAACACATTTTATTTACTAAACACTGATTAATATTCAATTCATTAAAACATGAAAACAGCATTTAGAGTGTTAAATATACTTTAAAAAAATTCTCCTAAAATTACTTCACTGCATGGTAATAATGACAATTCTGGCACACAAAAAAAGGAAAAAAGAAAAATATATAATTTCGTTCAATAAAGTCAAAATTTGCGATATTTAATCCTTTCATTTGGCGTTTTTTTTTTCTTTTCAAATAGTAACAGTAGATTAGAAATTCTGGCTTTCAAAATTATAGTTTACTACCTTACTGCCACACATACAGTAGAAAATACAAACAAATTACTGGTTTTTATACCACGCTCTAAAATATCATCATAAAACTACCACATTTACCAAATTTTATCACATATTATAAAACTGCTAATTTTACCAAAATTATTACCACAGTGCTACTTTAAAAAAATACAAAGAATTTTAATGTACCATAGAGCCAGAAACAAGGTTTATTTTATCATTTTCTGATATTTTTTTCTAAATTTTTTCCCAGTGTAGAATTTTTTTTCCAAACGCAAATGTGTTTAGTACTAAAACACATATTAACGTTTAATAACGAACAAAGAATCCTCTACACAATTTTAAAGCTAATCAGTACTATATTTTTATGAAATTAATTTTTTCAACTATCGAATATTTAGCAGAATAAATACCAAAAAAATGTCTCCTTTAGTAATTAAATGCAACACTTACTCTTTGCCGGAGATAATATTTACATGAGTGGTTTTTCTCGTTCAAGAGATTTTTTGATGTTTCATTCAATTATATCCAAAAGTTAAAGTATCATAAAGCTTTTCAATGTACTGTATACTAATAGATTAAAAATAATTAATTCACGATAGATGATTATAAACATCCATGTGTTGATTTAGGGATTAACTAAATTATCTTCGAACAAAATTTCTTGTTTTGAAAAACATAGCGGCAAGGTTAATTAACTTCGAGAAAATTATTATTGGAAATTAAGTCATTTGCAGCTGGCAAAGAAAAAACATTCAAGCTTATCTTTTTTTTTTAAATTTCCGTTCTTTAAATTAAAATTTATTCATTTATTTCTAGGATCTTGAGGAATTAACTGTATCAGATTTGCATAAGTATGAATAATGTATTACATCAGTGCTTAAGCATAGCGTATGAAGTATAACTATAAAGTTGAAGTTACAGTCAACAAACAAAATTTTGAGGAAATTTAATTCAGTATTATGTAACTTATCAGAATATTACATAACCACTCTACTGTTATTAGTTTTATTTTTTATGTTATTATTACCTAATTGAGTAGTTTAAGTTATTTTATTAATTATTTCAAAGGGACAAAACATAAATTAATACAAAAACTCGTGTAACTATTAATATTTCTTCTGCACTATCATTAACTATAGTATATATATATATATATATATATATGAAGATATATAAAACAAGGATCAACACATACACAACACGTGGAATGATTACTATGATTGAAGGTGTCACGAAAAATTACTACAGCTGAATTTTGAAAAACAAAACCGTGTATTAAACACTGAAACATGTGAAAAATATGTTTAAGCAAAAAACATTGGACAATTATTCTAAGGCATAATTAACCTGATGCATAATATGAAATGTAATGAGTACTGTAACTTGGTGCATCGCGGTAAATGTTCCCTTATCATCTAATGTACTTAAATTTTCCTTAAATATTATATACTTTTAATTACTTAATTCTTTTCTATTAAATACTTAAATTTAAAAACTGCTTTGTTTCCTTTTATAAATATTTCTGAAATTCAAAGTTTTCGATAATTCGAGTTTTCTATATTTCGAGTTTTCGATAATTCGAGTTTTTCGAAATTTTGAGGAAAGCTCCGTCTGCTCCACATCGAATTATCTAACCTCTACTGATGCAGATTTATATATAAATGTAATAACTGATTTAAATAATTCCAAGAACATTTTAGTGACTATAAAAATTATAATTCTGTGATTAATACATAAAAAGTTTATTATTTAAAATTAACTTATTAGTAAAAGCGTTGATTTCAAAACATTATTTGTTAACAATCCTTTTAAAAAACAATTGCAATCAATAATTGCATTATCATTTCATCACTTTAGTTGAACTTTCTTTTTTTGGAGAATATAAATATCATACAGAATTTTTTATATGAATGACTAATTTTTGAATTTAAGCAATAAAAAAATAATACATTTGCCTTTATGTTCCTTTCGCAGTATATAATAAATTTGAGTTTCATTTTCAGTTTAAATTTTTCTGGTTAGATTTCAAATTTAAGCAATAAAAAGTCAAAATATACTTCAACATGTTTCTTGCAAAATATTTGCACATTTTAAAACCATCTGGAAAATATTTTAAAGAAACTGCTCACAAAATTGGTATGATTTATAGTTTTCTATTTTGGCAAAAATATTCCAGGTGAAAATATAAGAAGCATAACAGTTTAAATCGCTCTACCGAAACAATATCCTGTTTATTTTGCTTTTTTTCCGCAGAAGTTCTGTCAGAAAGGTAGCAATTCGACTGTCAATTTGAAACACTGAAGAGTTATGGCAAAGTTCAACCAAAGGATCTTCAACTGTCAAATCAACACATTCTGTTTCTTTTCCGAAAAGATCCTGTCTGTATTTATAAGTAGGTGAATTCTGGAATTTGTCATTTTAAACCTGCGATGGAAGTTTTATTTTTGAAATACTTTTTTTCTATATATAAAAGCTATGTTTCATAGTCGTTTTTTCCAGCTACCTGAATACCCGTTCTCCATACTGGCAGAAATATAAATAATCAAATTATTATTAATCAACACAACGAAATTCTGTACAAATATTAAATTAATACTCCGACGCAATTAAAAAAGTTAAGTTATCATGATGCTCTAAGGTAACCCTGATCTAAAGTAAAGTTACCAAATTTTACCACATTTAAAGAATTTTCTCATGCTATAAAACTACATTTTATTACTAATTTTACTAAAATCATTACCAATGCTTTTCAGTAAAAATTAGTATTTTTTTATTCCCCAGTTCACAACAATACTGTAAATTTTACCATATTGTTGTGAACCACATTTTTTTCTCTGTGTATAGTCTTATCTTTTGTATAAATCATGATTAAATTGCCTGAGATAAAGTTTTTTTTCATAAATTTGTCATTTTTTCAACTTTACTTTTTATTCCTATTTTGGTTTATAAAAATTATTATTCATGCCTTTTAAACTTAAACCACATAAGATAGCTATCAATCGTACCCAATTTTCTTCTTTCCGACAAACGTCCATTTTCTCGAGTGGTGAAAAAAGCAAGGAAAAATACCTTTTATTATATTCTGTTCATTTCAGAAAGATGTTTTAAGTATAAAGTTCAATTATTCAGTTTTACCTTAAATCAGTATCTACAAAATAAGCAAAGATGTCTGCTTCGATAATTATCCATTTGGATTCCTTGAAAGAAAACATTCAATTTTTTGAGAAAAATCTGGATTTTTTTTATAAATTTTAAGCTGGTGGAAAGAGTTTAAATACTAGTATAATTTTTTGGCTGAAAAATATAGAATATTAAATTTATTACAAATGTTTTCTTTCTAAAATCAACGACATTCAAATTCACGTTTCTTACGACCAACTGATACTGTAAAATATTCCGAATCAAATTACGTTGCAAAGTGCCGGCACTTTGGGTACATCATCCGTCAAAGCCATTTTAACATAAAATCCGTTTTTATTGTAAAATATCATACCGTAAATTTTACAATAATATTAAGGTGATTCAGTGATTTTACGGTCATTATTACTGTAAAAAATTACGGTATGTCAGATTTTTTGTACCGTTTTATGTTTCGGTAAAAATGGACTTTACGATACCGACACTCTGAGTGCTAGCACTTTTTACAGTAATTTGCAGAATTTTTTGCAGTGTAATGTACTGTGCAAAACTCTGAGATCATTTTAGTTTCAAAACTTTTCAATAGATTGAAATTACAATTAATCTTCAGTAATTAAATGCCCCTCAACAAACTAAATTGATTACTCCTTCAATATAAAGCTGCATTTAGTTATAAAAGGTGTCTCCTTCAGCATTTAGTTTTCCGAACTCAAATTATTTGCATTCCATATTCCAATTTGGAATGTATTTAACTGGATATTTCACACCTAGATTTCGCAGTGCTTCGAAAGAATACATTAAACCCTATTTTCATCAAAGCTAGAATTAATTAAAAGATGATAGTCTCATTCGTTCATTTTTCTGGAAAGTCAATTATTTATTCATGGAAATTATTGCTTAATTTTATGATGCAACTTCTTTCAATGCAAATGAGCTATGGACAGTTTGGTACAAAATGAATGCGTGAAAATAATTATGCCTAATGCAATTTATGCTAACAGGAGATAAATGTACTTGACTGCGGAATATAAAAACATTTTTTTCTTATAAAGGCAATTATTTAAAAAAAGAGTTTATTAACAATGATGATATTTGGAAGCAGCTAATTCTATATTCTACACTGTAAAAAATACCCGCCTTTTCTTTTTAATTTCACAGAATATTTTACAGTTTAATCCCGTTTTGTTGTCGTTTAAATAATGTTGTTGTCGTCTGCCTTTAGGACCAAAGGGGTGTGATTGTACTTGTTTTCCAGTGGCTCCATCTATCTTCAATAATTCGACTTCTGCCACTCCCATACGTGACACCCATTCACATGGCGGACCCATTCATACAACCATTTATTCATCCACAGATCGTAATTTTGACCTCAACCAGAGAACGAACAATCTCCAATTCAGTACCCCAAGAGATTTTGATTTGTGATAGGAACATGGAGCATTTTGTGACCAGACAGATTTAACGTGCAGGATTTGAACTCCCGTTCTCACAAAAGTGAGTCTAGCGTTCTACCAACCATGCAATCTCAGCCTTTAAATAATTAATGGTATATTTAATGATCATTAAATGGTTTTGTAGAATTTTGTTTTTCTCCGTTTTCACGTTTCTTTGCTTTTCTCCGTATGTTCTTCTTAATCACAAAGAGATTAAAACCGCCTATACGCCACTAGTGTTTGCCATGTAATTTTACGTTCCGTAATGTAATTTTACCTTTTCTTTAATCATTTTAGGATTATTTTCTATACTTACTCCTCCGTTTTTAGCAATTACTTTATGGTCTTGAAAATCGTATGAATGAAACTTTATTGTCATACTGATATAATATTAATTCTCCCTTAATTATTATAATAAGCAATATTAACAATATTCTCATAATGAAACACTTGACCTGCAGTGACTCAGGAAACAGAGCGTGCACCTCTCCATGAAGTAACCCAGATTCGAATCTTAACGATGGCTAGTCGATACAAATTTTGTCGATATATAATATCTTCTTCGAGTAGAGATTTATTTTGGAACTTACATGGAGAAAACATGATACCATATGGAAAGGCCTGTTGAGACAAAAGATTTATTTTTCTTGCAAATACCTTGTCTCGTTAAAGTTGAAAAATAAATTTAAAAAAATAAATTTTAAAAAAAGGATTTTTATGGAAAGGAAATATGGATTTTTTTCGTATTTTCAACGTAAAAACTTTTTTTTTAATATGGTAAGAAACCAACGATGCAACGGATCTGCTTCATAGCATTTACGGTTTTGAAAAATCAACCCAGCTGCTGGTTTAAAATAATAAATTTTAAGGGGGTTTTTTCAAAGGGAAATTATAAACTATGGAAAACTAGATAACAAAGAATTTAGAGAATTTTGAAATCATTAGACATTACATATATAAATATGTACCTCGCCAAAATCTTTTCAATCCATCTTCTTATAATATCCGGTCCGATTTTTCTTAACCAGTGGATATTATATTTCTTCATGAGCATCACTTTCGAATTATTTCTGTGAAAAAAGAATTTTTCCTTGTAGTTCCTGATATTTATTCCAGTAACATGAAAATATCATATTTCTTCATAAATTTTGTCGATTATACATCTGTTTGTATTACAGCGATTAATATATATATATATATATATATATATATATATATATATATATATATATATATATATATATATATATATATATATATATATATATATATATATATATATATATATATATATATATATATATATATTTATATATATATATATATATATATATATATATATATATATATATATATATATATATATATATATATATATATATATATATATATATATATATATATATATATATATATATATATATATATATATATATATATATATATTTATATATATATATATATATATATATATATATATATATATATATATATATATATATATATATATATATATTTATATATATATATATATATATATATATATATATCAACGATTCGACTTGGTAGTCGAATTGACGTAACATTGAAGCTAAATTATCAATAATTTCTTCATAATTAAACCTTTGAATTGCAGTATCGTAGTATACTGTAGTATAGACTGTAGAACTGATCACCACTGTACACAGTAAAGCCATTCTTTTAATTATTTTGTTTTAATTATTGAGGCAATGGATAACTTTTTGGATAAACGGATTTAATAATTGTGTTCTAAAATTTTTCAATTCGCTTAAAATGTTCTCGATATACCGTAAAGAAAACAAAAGGTAAATATAACATTAAGGGGTCAAATCTTTGTCCCGCTATTCTAACCATATTTCCCAGATTACGGCTACTCTCTACATTTTGAGGGTCAGAAATCTGACCCCGTCGAAAAAAACGTATGTTTAGTCAAAGAAAGTACGTTTTGGTGTCTCATTTCGTAACTTCAAATATAATCTGCAATTAGTAATTAGCATATTTGAAGACAACTGAAGTAAACCCCTCGAACCTGTAATGTTGAGAACTTTAGGATAAGATCCAATCATTAAATTAAAAGTTATTCAAAGTGGACTGTTTTTTATTTTGCCCACTGTACATACTATTATGAATAATTACCCCATATACCCAATTAGATACCATTATCAGCAATATTCAATGAAAAGGTAGGAATATTTGAAAAAGGAAAATTCAACAAAGTTAAGAATTGATTACAAAAGAAATCATGATGGATCTAATCATTTGAAAAGGTTGACTTAAAGGTTATTCATGAAATAAGCGGAAAAAAAATAAAGGTTGTACTTCAATATGTTATTTTAAACATCTGAATAATGACATGAACAATTCTTACAAACAAGCCCTCAAAAATTATGTCACTCAAAGAGTCACGCAAGCGGATGAATTGCTATTTTTTAAAAGCATCTTTATGTCTTTACAAGTAAGATTGGATTTAAAAATGACACAGGTGAATAGTCAAATGTTAAAAAAAAAATAATAATATACTATGATTACGCCTTTAGGACTCTAAAAGTATTATTTTGAATGGCGTGTTAAATAAAGTAAAAGAATGTTTTTTTATGTTCATATTAAAGAAAGAGAGATATTGTTATTTATGAATCAAGCATTTTTATTGAGCTTTTTGCTATTTAAATTGAATTCAAACTTTATTGACAATCTTTCTTACAATTAGAACATTTAAATACAATAATTAATATTTTTATTTAGGGAAAAGAAAATACTGGTTAAAATAACAAAAAAGGAGATAATCGTATTTAGAAACATGAAGATAAATGAAATCTTTTAAGCGACAATTTAGTGAATTAAATATTAAGATACTCAGCCGATTGTCTTTTAAATAGTTATTGAAAACCTAAATTCTTTTTAAAAAATGCATGAAGATAAATTTTATTCATTAAAAAAATCTCTATAAAAAAGCAGCCATTTGGAAATAATTTTATCCTTTCTCTTATTTTTAACAACATTTATTTATAGTTTTATTGAAATATTTACGTTTTTTTTTAAAATTCAAAATCAAACTATTTTTATCTCAAAGCATACTTAACAAAAGGCAACAGTTTGAAAAGTTTCTATTTTAAATATTGTTAAAAATATGCATGAATCACCATTGAAACAGACAAAGCGTTAATAAAAGAGACTGACTGTTTATTAACTCTTTGACTTTTTTTTTTAACTGTAATGACTTTTTCGCAGCACCCTTATTATGCTATTATCATCAGTAATTAAACCTGAAACCTGAAGTATCAATTTTATACATATCAATATATATAATTTTATCAATTATATGCATATAACTGAAAGGTAAAAAAACGCAAGTATTAAAAAATATAGAAATATCTCAATTATTTTTTATTAAATACTTACCAATATTGTGCTTTTCAGCATAGCATTTTTATTTTCTAACTGCACTTTCTTGCATTTTTAATGTCTGTCACAATTTAGTTTTTCTTATTATTTTATTAAATGAATTCATAAAGTACACAACAATTTTTCCTAACTTTGACTCGAATGCGAGAGATTGTTTTTCATAAATGTTAATTCAATAATTAGAAATATAGTTTAACACAAATAAAACACATAAAAAAATAATATTTAACCAGAAAGCAAGGAACTACATGCAACAATATTCATCTTTTGTATTTAAAAAATGACTAAAAGATATTTTAATCTACCAGAACATGAACCCCAGAACAGTAAATACCGTCTTTAAATGCTTTATATTCAAAATATTTAATTCCTATTTATTGACTTACAGACTTAAAAATAGGAAATATATTTTAATTTTGACATCTTTCACATTCATTAAAATTTTTTTTGATATTTTGGCTTAGTTTTGATCAAACGCAGTTGTTTTGGCAAAAATTGCTGTTATTTTAAACAACATTCCCAATTTCAGACCGAATTGAATGATTGGTTTATTTACATACTTTTATCTGTTTTTCTCGCACAATCATTTCCTTTGTCTTTCGATATTTTTCCTCACTGATAAATGGCTTGAAAATAAACCTGAATACATTATAATACTTCGGAATAAAACTGATTACATAATGATTCTTCGGAATAAAACTAAATTCATAATAGTACTTCTGAATAAGACATATAACATATGCCAGACATATACCAGACATACAACAATTATAGGCCAATTAAAGAAATAACGAAAACTCTTTTATTCTGACAAAATATGAAAACCAAAAATGTGCATACCGTCTTTAAATACCATATGCTCATAATATTTAATTCCTATTAATTTTTTTAGCAGTCAAGAAAGGCATTAGTTTAATTTTGACTCATATATTTTGTTAATTTTGCCGTTTAAAAAGTTTAATTTAAAAGTTTAAATTTTAATTTTGACTTATATATATAATCTCTTTTATATTTCGTATAGAACTCTGTTCAATCGTAGTAGTTTCAGGATCGTTTTTTTTCTTTAAACAGTGTCAGACCAAATCCAATTTTTCTTGCAAATTCATCGCTTTTGTTCTAAAGGCATTTGTCCAGATAGTTAAATGAATTCGGATTAAAAGGTAATACATAATAATACTTCGGAATAAAACTCAGTTCATAATGATGTTTCAGAATAATACTGAATGCATAATAATACTTAGGGATGAATACAGAAACATAATAATTATAGCCCAATTGTTGCAATGGTGAAAAATATCTTATTCTGACAAAACATAAAGAACAAAAAAGTAAATAGAGTCTTTAAATATCTTATGCTCATAAAATTTAATTCCTATCTATTCTGCTTGCAAACAAAAAGAAACATAAAGCTTAATTCTAACATCTCTCATATTATTTAAAAGATTTTTAATATTTGATCTGGAGTTTTGTTCAAACGTAGTAGTTTCAGCATTGCTTTTGCTTTAAAAAACTACATTTCCAGTATCAGACCAAATCCAATCATTTTCCTACGTATTCTATTTGTAAACTGAAAAAAATCATAAAATAAAATTTAATTCTGACATCTCTCACATGATTTAAATGCTTTTTAACATTTGTCTAGAATTCGGTCCAACCGTAGTAGTTTTAGCATTGCTTTTGCTTTAAAAAAAATTTTAGACCAAATTCAACTGCTTTTATCGGTTTTTCTTACTCATTCATCTCTTTTGTTCTTTCGGAAATTGTTTGCATTGTTAAATGGATCCGAAATAAAAATGAATGGATAAATAATACTTCGGAATAAAACTGAATACATAATAATATTTCGAATCAAAACTGAATGCAAAATAATCATAGCCCAATTGTGGCAATGGCGAAAAATATCTTATTCTGACAAAACACGAAAAACAAAACAGCAAATAGCGTCTTTAAATACCTTATGCTCACAATATTTAATTCCTATTTATTCTATTTGAAAACAAAAAACCATGAAGTTTAATTCTGAAATCTTTCACATTATTTAAACGTTTTTTAATATTTTGTCTAGAGTTCTGTTCAACCGTAGTAGTTTCTGCATTATTTTTCCTTTAAAAAAACTACATTTCCAGTTTCAGACCAAATCCAATTATACATTTATCGGTTTTTCTCGCGCATTCATCTCTTTTGTCCTTTCGGCATTTGTCCACAATGATAAATGGATTCGGAATAAAACTCTCGGTTCATTTTTTTTTCTCTTACATCTTTCTTCCTTTTCTTCTCTTGGTTGGTTCCAGGGGTTGGATCGGTAAAGATCCACTTTTCTTTCATTCGTCGTTGATCTTTTAGCTCTTTGTTTAGTCTTCAACCACTGTAATGGTGGTGCATGTAGTCACTGTACAGTATTTTTAGTTATTTTTCCCTGGTGTAACGAAAATTCTATTCAATAAACAGATAAAAGGAAACAAAAGTAATAACACAATAAAAGTATTTGATACTTTTGTGTTTTCCCCTACACTTTGATATGTTGGCAAAATAAAAATTCGTTCTTTTGATAAAATTTTGAAAACAAATGTGATAGTCATGTTATGTATGGCACAAAAAATTTGTTAATAGGACTCAAAACAAATATAATTTTGATTTGAGTTTTATATATCTGAAAAGAATTTATTTATTAAAATTTGAGGATAGCAGCTTTTTTAAAGAAATAACTAAAAAAGATTTAAACATACTGTAAAGCTTATATTAAATTGTTTAGCTTCCTGTATATTTGGAGGCTTCACTATTTGAATTGATAAACTAATTTTCTGATTTTTTTTATAAAATAAATATAAAGAAATAATTAGCGCCAAAGAGCTTCATGACTCCTAACTGCACTACTGACTATTAACATTGCTACACCTGGGAAGGAATGCAAATAACAGAATGATATTTATTGGTGTGGAAATAAGTAGTTTCCAATTATAAACTTTAGTGTCTGAGTTTTTTTTTTTCAGATTCGTTTCCAGGATGGAAGTAAAGGGAATTCAAGAAACAAGCATTCAATCAATGTGACGTACGAAATCGTTATCTATAAAAGAACGAACAATTTCTTCTTTCATGCCAGTGGAGAGGGATGAGCAGCCCACTCATCTTTTGAGTCTTTGGCCGATTGTATGATGATCCGATATATATATTTGCATATTCAATTAGAATTTTAGATTTAAGTTAACCATTGAAAGTAATAATAAATGTGTTCCAGTTTATTTGAGTACTTCATGATTTTTAGCATACTCTGTTTTGTGAGTTAAGTCCACAAAGGTTATGGGCCTTTGCCCACCTCAGCGCTATTTGCCCACTTCAACGCCTTTGCCCACGTCAACGATATAGATTCAGAAGAAATTCTATCTGGGAGCTGAAAGATTTATTTTAATAGCAGGAAGAAACTAAGTTTTGAATATGGAAGGAAATTCCGAATCAACGAACTTATCTTTTCCCAAACTTGGAGCATTCAACTACGATAGTTGGAAGTGTGACATGAGAGTGGCTCTGATGGATCGTGGAAGTTGGGAATTCGTCGGTGGAGCTGAACCACCATCACCGCCTGTAGACACTGCCCCAGAATCGGTTAAACAGAATTTCGAGATAAAGAAAGCTAGAGCTCATTCTACAATATATCAAGGTGTTGAACGTCAATTTTTGAAGTTGATTCAGTCTACGACAGATGGGAAGAAAGCTTGGGACATTCTAAAAGAAAATTTTGAACCTAAATCAAGAGCAAGAATTGCTAGCCTGGTAGATGAATTTTACGAATTGAAATTTCAGCCAAATGAAGAGGGGATTGGAATATTCTGTCAACGAGTTCGAGATAAAAGTGCACAGATTAAAGAAGCTGGGTTCGAGATTCCCGAACTATTAGTATGTTTCCAGATAATAAGAAAACTTCCGGAAGAATATGACAATTCAGTAGAGATCTTATATCGTTTAAAGGATTCGGAATTTACAATAAATAATATTGAGAGTCAATTGATCAGCGAATCCGGCAGACTCCAACTAAAAGCTCGAGATAGTGGGTTCGATTCAGTTACAAATGCTTACTTAGTTAAAACAGACATGAAATCATCAAGAGAAAGGAATTTATCGAAGAACAAAGACATTCCACACAGCGGAAGCGGTCTGGCCCGGAGAAGTACGCAAGAAATTGGATACAGACGAAACTTGCAGAGCAAAGGATATCGACATAAAAGTATGGGGCCGTGTTTCAACTGCAATAAACAAGGTCATTATTTAAGAGATTGCAGAGCAAGCAAAACTGCAAATAAGATGCATGATCGTCAAAGTGTGAGGCAAAATCCCGCTTCTGGTCTTTTCTATACGGATATTGAAATTAACGAAGAAGTTGCCGAGGTCGAAAGCACGGAACTGGATTTAGAAGAATGACTTATTGACTCAGCAGCAACATCCCATTTCACGAACAGACGAGAATGGTTCGAGACGTTTAGACCTCTGAAGAAAGCAAAAGTACTCGTCGGGGATAAGAACAGTACATCAGAAGTAGAAGGGGTGGGTGACATAATTTTTTATGTTAAAGATAACGACAGATTCGTAAAGCTAATATTAAAGAACGTATACTATGCTCCAAATCTACAACGCAGCTTAATAGCTGGATCTAATATTGATATAGCGGGATATAAAATTGTTTGGCAAAATTCAAAAATAAGAATCTACGATAACCGTAGCAGATATTTCTTCAGTGTACCTAGAATATATAAACTCTACATTGTAAAAGGGTTACCTGACAAACGTAAATCTGAAATACTTAAAAATGAAATTAACGCTGCATTAGACGTAACACTGTGTCATAGGAGATTTGCTCACCTAAATGACAGTCTTGTTAAGCACATGAGTAATAACAATTCTGTAAAAGGAATTGAGCAACTGAAAGGTAAATCTGAAACCTGCATCACTTGCAAAGTGACAAAGTCTACCCGAGCATCTTTTAAAAGGAATTATCAACGTCTACCAAATAAAGTACTGGATAAGGTGCATATGGATTTGTGGGGACCTTCTCCAACACCTTCAATGGGTGGAAGTCGATATTTTTTGTCGATAATAGATGATTTTTCTATGAAAAGTGGAAGTTTTTACTGTAGAGAAGAAAACAGAAGTTTTTAAATGCTTCAAAACATATCTCGTAAAATCTGAAAAAGAGTTAAACTGCAAATTGAAGTCAGTTCGAACCGACAACGGAATGGAATTTTGTCACGCCGAGTTTGAAGATTATTTAAACAATCTGGGAATTCGAATAGAGCGAACTTCAACTTATTCTCCAGAACGAAACGGGATTGCAGAAAAATTCAACCGTGACGCAGTTGAAGCTGTTCGAGCATCACTTCACGATAGTGGACTAAATGACCGATTTTGGGCTGAAGCTCTATATATATACGTTCATGTACGAAACGGAAGTAAACACAAGTTAACAAATGGATTAACACCTTTTGAAATTTGGAGTGGATACAAACCATCAGTTCGACATCTAAGAATATTTGGTTCTTTGGCATTTGTTCACGTACCGAAGGTAAAACGCAACAAGTTGAACAATACATTAAAACTAGGAATCTTAGTTGGCTACGCAACAAGAACGAAGGGTTATAGGATCTATATTCCAGAAGAAAGAAGTCCCGCAGTGGACTGATCGTTAAGACACGGTTCTCAGCAGATCACCGAAGTCAAGCATCACTGGCTACGGTCAGTGTGCGGGTGGGTGACCACTTGGATCAGTCTGCGTAGGGACCGAGGGTGTGCGGTATTGGTCCTCGTTAAACTGTGCTACCGTAAAGTGCTCGACTTCGCGCGCAGGTCGTCGAGCTACCGAAGCAGGGGTGCCATCCCCTCCGCAGAGGATCAAAATTGTGATGGCATGTCTTCGGATCATCCTCCGGGATGTTTCCCAGACCGTCGCCAATTGCCCATTGTGCAGCTCTAGTGCGACGTAAATTAACAACAACAACAACAACCAGAAGAAAGAAGAGTAGTAGAAACTATTCATGCTAGTGTTGACGAAACGAGAAATGGAGTAGAGACATTATTTGGGAAGAATAAGAAGTGTGAATACGTAAGATACAAAGACAGCTACCAAGAACAAGTGTTAGACAATAACGAAGAAGCTGTTACAAAGAAAGAAGAAATGCTACCAATAAAAATTGAAGAGTGGAAAAGAGTTGAAGCACCAAGAAAATTAAGTTCAAGAATAGATGTTTACTATTACCCACCTTCAAGCAAAGAGAGACTTCGATCAACTATGGACGTAGAACGATTTTGTGCCAAGAACGGATTAAAGTTCCAACCAGAACTATTTTCATTTAAGTCGACAAGTCCAAAGCAAGAAGATAGCGGAGATTCATCGACGGATTGTGTAGTTCACGATTTCGAAGATATTTTTGAAGACGAAGTATACAACTTGGAATCGCCTAGAACGTACGAGGAAACCCAAGAATCAGCCGACAAGGATAAGTGGAATAAATCCATGGAAGATGAAATTCAAATGATGAAAAATCGTAAAGTATGGGATTTAGTTGAACCTCCAGAAAATGCCAAAATCATCGGAAGCAGATGGGTGTATAATGTGAAGCGAGATGATAAAAACCAGATAAAGAAGTTCAAGTCCCGGCTGGTAACTCAAGGATTTAAACAGGTAAAAGGAAAAGACTTTTCTGACATTTTTTCACCTGTAGTAAATTTTTCAATTATACGATTTCTATTCATTTTATTAGTAAGTTTTTTAGGCTGGAAATGTGTACAATTGGATATTAAAAGTGCATATTTATACGGAAATTTAACTGAAACTTTATATATGTCTCAACCGAAAGGATTTGAAGTTAAAGATAAAGAATATATGGTTTGTAAATTAAATAAAGCTATATATGGTTTAAAACAAAGTGGACGACAGTGGAATATTGAGTTAGATAATACTTTAGGACAACTAAGCTTTGAAAATCTACTTTGGTGTAATTGTGTTTACAAATTAAAATCTAAAGTTATTCTTTTGGTATATGTCGACGACATAGTATTATTTGGGGAAGATCGGAACAAAATTGATGAAGTCGTTGATTTACTTAAAAGTAAATTAGAAATTCAAGATTTAGGCAAATTGAAATATTTATTAGGTGTAAACTTTGAAGCCGTAAATGATAGGGTTTATTTACATCAAGAAACTTATATTGAAAAGTTAATGAAGAAATTTGAAGAATTACCTAAAACTTTTGCAAATTTGCCTTTAAAACCTGGAATTAAATTACCACCTAAAGTTAACGAAGAAGAAATTTTTGAAACAGATTTAATGAAAAAATTCCCATATAGAACTTTGATTGGTTGTCTTTCTTTTATAGCTAATAGAAATAGACTTGATATTGCATTTTCAGTTAATATTTTATAGCAATATTGTAATGGATATTCTTATCAACATTGGAATATAGTTGTTGATTTATTAAATTATGTGTTTAATACGAAAGATTTAAAAATTAACTTGTCAAGTGTAAATCAAAATAACTTAGTAGCTTTTTCTGATGCTAATTGTGGATGCCATTTAACCAACGGATATTCATCGAGTGGACATATAATATATTTGGGTGGAGTACCGTTCACTTGGAAAACAAGTAAACAAAAGTGTGTAGCTCTTAGTTCTATGGAATCCGAATTTATCTCACTTATAGAATCTGTTAAAGAAATTATTTGGTTTTCAAGAGTTTTAAATGAATTGAATGTATTAGAAAATATGGAAGTACCAATTCAACTCTGTGACAACAAAGCTGCAATTTATTTTTCCAAAAATTCGATTGAAAATGTGAAAACTAAGCGCATAGACGTAAGATATCAGTTTATTAGAAATATGTTAGAAGAAAACTTATTTAAATTGGAGTACATCTGTACTGGAGTACGTCTGTAGTAAAGACAACTTAGCAGATTTTCTCACGAAACCTTCAAGTAAAGAAAAATTTCAGTATTTTATTGATAAAGTTTATAATGGGGCCGAATGTGGAAATAAGTAGTTTCCAGTTATAAAGTTTAGTGTTTGAATTTTTTTTTTCAGATTCGTTTCCAGGATGGAAGTAAAGGGAATTCAAGAAACAAGCATTCAATCAATGTGACGTACGAAATCGTTATCTATAAAAGAACGAACAATTTCTTCTTTCATGCCGGTGGAGAGGGATGAGCAGCCCACTCATCTTTTGAGTCTTTGGCCGATTGTATGATAATCCGATATATATACTTGTATATTCAATTAGAATTTTAGATTTAAGTTAACCATTGAAAGTAATAATAAATGTGTTCCAGTTTATTTGAGTACTTCATGATTTTTAGCATTCTCTGTTTTGTGAGTTAAATCCACAATTGGGCACATATATTATAGTTGGAAGAACCAGTGATTAAATTTTCAGGATATTTTGATGCATAGATCCTGAGGAATCAGTACTCAGAGTAGCCTCCCCTCGCAGCAATAACAGCAGTTATTCTCATGGGTATCGAATCGAAAAGAGATTGGACAGCTTGGACGGGTACAACTTTCCATGCAGCTTCAACATTATGCCACAATTCATCGACCGTAGTGACTGACGAGTGGTGGAGTGCCAGATATTCCGTAACCATTGACCAGACGCTTCAATTGGTGAGAGATCAGGAGAACGTTCTGGCCAGGCCAACAGGCGAACATGTTCTGTGTCAAGGAAGGTCAGGACAGTGCGGGCAGCATGCGGCCCTGCATTCTCCTGCTGAAACGTAGCGTTATGGAGGCCTCGAAGATAAGGCAGAGCAACTGGCCCTAACATATCAGAAATGTATCGGCTGCTGTTCAAAGAGCCGGCATTGCGAACAAGAGGTGATCCATACGTGTATCCAATGGCACCCCATACCATTACTCCAGGTGATGGGCCTGTGTGACGATGTCGAAAGCAAGCTGCCAATGTGCGTTCTCCACGATGAGGCCAAATACGGATGCGGCAATCATGATGCTATATACAGAACTTGGATTACTCTGAAAAGACGACGTTATGCCATTCCTGCGTCCAGGTTCATCGTTGATTGCACCATTGAAGACGCTCCTGCCTGTGATGGAGCGTCAAGGGTATCCGAAGCCGTGGTCACCTTGCTGACAGTACATGCTGCTGCAAACGTCGTCGAACTGTTCGTGCAGACACTTGTTGTCTTGCAAATGACTCCATTTGTTGAATCGGGTTCATGACGTAGCTGTACGATCCCTTAAGGCCATGTGGGTAATATGCCTGTCTTCTCGGCTGTTAGTGATGGGGGGGGCACTGAGATCCAGCCCGGCGTTCCATGTGACCGTCATGAACCCATCGATTCCATATTCTGACAAGAGTCATGGGATCTCGACCAACACGAACAGCAATACTTCGTTATGATAAACCGCAGTCCAGGTAGGCCACAATTCGACCTCGATCAAACTCACACAGGTGCTAGTAGGCATTTCTCCTTCTTACACGGGGCATAACAAAAACTTTTTCACCAAAGGACAAAGCTCAAATTCAATTTCTGTTTAAGAAACTTACTGTCAAATCTATTCTTTAATACACATTGTAGGTGTTGCTACCCCCGCCTGCTTTACATAAATGCACTGATAAGCTAATCATTTGCATACCACAACATGCTTTATCCATCTGCAAATTTCACGTTCGTTGAGTGTCGCCTTCCTGGTGCAGAAAATTTTAATGGCCAGTAGTGTATATTCACTTAAAATATATTCGTTTGAATATGAACAGAAATGAAGAACATTCTTTATTACTAAATAGCTTATTAAACGTACCAGTTATTATTTATTCATTTTTAGTTAATTCTATTTAATGTTTGAAGACACGATCTATGTGATTTTTTTCCTTACTTAGTGTTTCATGGAATCCTACTTAGTAAGTGAGACGTTCAATTCTTTTCATAAAATGGATAACACAAACTCATTCTGAATAATAACAAACTAGAGTTTGTTCTTAAATTTTAAACGAGAAGAATTTTTCTTTAATGTATCATGTATTGAATCTCTGTTTATAAACTAAGAAAGTAAAAGATAAATTCAAAAATATTGTTCATATTACTGGAAACGCACAAAATACCTTCTTTGGATGCAGTATATTGCTTTTTTTAGACAAAATATAAAATGTGAGAATTAATATATACTTTACGTCGACATTTAATTCAACAATGACAAATAATCCTTAGATAAAGTAAGATACAATGGTTTTAGAGAAGTAAATCACAGAGAACGGAGCGTCTTAAGTTTCTTCGCATTTTACATTTTTACAAAAATTCTTACTATGAAAGCTTAAAGATTTTTCCGTTGCGACGTATTTAGTTATTATCAATAATCTTAATCAATTTAGGGATTAACGGGTAAGGAACTTTTACCTTAAACTTCAGCGATAAAAAAGAAAATATTAAGTAAGCAGCATATCATTTTTTTTTAAGTAAACATAATAATTTTCAATTACATATCATTACAGCAAAGAGAATCGAACTCACTTTCAAAATTATAGACGGATTATAAACAAACCTAACTCATAATCATAACCTAACACACGGTAAATTTTACCATGCTTCGCAATCAATTAAAACTTAAGTTAAAGACCAAACTAAAAAATTATTATCAAAATTATTTTTAAATTTTTAATTGAATTTTACATTGTTGCAAATTTTGAAGCATGCTTAACAGTTATACCATTTAAATTTGAAGTAACCATAAATGGCACAAAGTTTAACTATATTAATTAAACTTGACTACTCGATGTTCTGACCCACCTTGGAAAGAAACATGGTTCAATTTAACACGTTATTATAGGTGCAGTACATTGGTATTGTATTCAGGTTCAAGGAACTGATAATACGATTCTACAATAAATTGATTTTTCGTAGTGGATGTATATGAGTGGATTCTATATGGGTTAGTAGCTTTCTTTTTTTTAATTCATTCATGGTGAAAAAATTCGGTGGAAATTATCGTACTGTATGGTAATGGCATTACTGGTACCAAAAAAGAAATAAAAAAACACAATTCTGGTTAAAATACCAAAATATACGTTATTTAAACCATTCATTTGATAATTTTCCGCTAATTTCGTAACAGTTACGTAAAAACTTTGTTTTTCAAAATTAAATTTAGTTAAAAATGCAAAATTGAAAAATAAATTTAACCAAATAAATGGCTTTTAATGCCACTCTCTCAGGTATCCTTATAAAATTGCCAAATTTTACCACATTTATAAAGATTTATCACTTATTATAAAACCATATTTTTTATTAATTTTACCAAAGAACTTCGAAAAAAATTAAGGAGTTTTTTGGTGTAGGCAAAGAGCCTGAAACACGGGAAATTTCACAGTGTTTCAAGATGCACGGCTCATGGTAATTTTATTCTTTAAGTTTTTAACAACATTTTTCTTCTCTGTGTAAGTCTTCATTTTTCAATACTCCTAAAATTCCAAAGATTGTAAAATTTTGTTCAATTTTTTCAATAAAAGAGCACTGAGAAATAACAAAATGTTTCCTACTAATGACAGTCAAGCAAAATCAAGCGTAAAAATCGTATTTGATTTTTAAAAAAAAGATTTCGGCAATAATGATGTGATATTCGTTATTCTAAGTAAGTAAATGATCCCTACCTGTTTTTATAAGATGCATAATCCATGATCTCAGAATCCTTTTTATAAAATATTGCAATTTTAGTATTTTGCCAAAATTTATGTTACATATTTTTCTACCAAAGTATTGATTTGACATAAATTTAGGACAGTAAAAGATGAATGCATAGAAATAATAATTAAGTTGACAAGATTTATGATTCTTTGAATAAAAAGTGATGTATTGCCTTTCAAATAAACTTCAAGTTTGTCTTTTTCCATCTGAAATGTCTTGGAAAGTACCCAAAAAAGTTTCCCTTTTTGCCTCTTAAATTGAAAATATTTTTTTTTTCTTAGAAGATTTTATCCACATTGAATTTAAAATGAATAATATTTGGTATTCCTTAAGCAACGCAAGAAAGGAAGATTGAAGTAAGCTATCATGAGAGATATATACTTATTGTCTTAGATACTACTCTTATTTTGGATGCGAATATTATCAAACACTCGTGTTACATAAATGAGAATAATATAGCATGAAAAATAGTAAAAATACATTATTAGTTATATGTGAAATTGTTAATTTATCTGAAAATAAACACTGCTTAATTCATAGTGTAAAGAATTCACTGCATAAAGCATCACTTTTATAAACACTGGCATAAAACAAAGGAAAGAAATTTAGTATGAAAAATAGTAAACTTAAATTTAGCAGTAAAGCTAAACTTATATAAATTATTAATCTTATGCAGGTTTGTTAATTTATGTGAAAATAAACACTGGTAATAACATCAAGACTTTTAATCACATCAAAAATAACAATAATTTCTGTATAAGCCATCCAGTTTCACACTTTTACAAACACTGGTATAAAATAAAGGAGAGGAATTCAGCATGAAAAGTAGTAAACAGTAAAGCTAAACTTATATAAATAATTAATTTTACGTAAAATGTATGTGAAAATACACAAACGAAAAGCGTAAAGACTTTTAATCACATCAAAAATAATCTTTATTTCCGTATAAGGCATCCAGTAGAAAATTTCTACCATCAACATAACTACCAAATACTTTTACTACCATGTTCTTTTACTGCCATTCGTTGCCGTCTACTTAAAACACCTTTTCCACGCGAAAATCAATTCCCATAGAAAAAATTATTTTGACTTAGAGTGAGGGTGGCCCTCAACTCAAAACAACGACTTTAAGTGAAAATAACTTCGAAGTTGAACTAAAATCTACTTGAAGTTTAAGTTACCATAAAGTCAAATATATAGTTTATTTCAATTAAAAATAAGTTTGAAGATAACTTTGACATGAAATAAGGCTATTTATTTGGCAGGAAAATTGCTTTGGTTACATGCTCAACACAGACATTCTGTTGCAGACGAATAAACAGATGACAGATAACAGATATATATATATATATATATATATATATATATATATATATATATATATATATATATATATATATATATATATATATATATATATATATATATATATATATATATATATATATATATATTTATACTGGAAGTGAAGATAACTTTTGCATAGCTGCCACTTTTTACACATTATGGTTTAATATTCTACTAAACGGTAGCGATATAAAATTTGATTTTACAATTGTAATCAGAAATCATTTTTACTAAGCAAACATTCACTATTTTTTAAAGAATATCCTCAGGAAATTTTTCTTACATATTTATTCAAATAATTTACACATAGTGTCGGTGATTAACTTTGTTTAACGAAGATAAAATGTATTAAAGTATGCACTGTGAAACCTTTTCAAAATAAAAAGAAAATCTCCGACAAAAACTAGTTGATTTGGCATTTAAGTTTTTCTACAAAAGTTAATTTCCCTTCAATTAGAGACTAGGAACGTGTCATTTATTACTGTGGAGCTTTTCGTGGTTTCCCTCCCCTTGAAATGCAAATGAGGATGTACTCAATTAAGAAAAGTTTGTTTTATCTAAGTTTTAATCAAAGAGATTTTATCGACAAGAATGTCTTTTTGGGTTAGATTTAAAATTAAAAGGTTAAGGAATTGAAATCTGATGATCATTTACTCAAACTGAACCGTTTGTTCTACGCCGGATATAAAATGATATAAGAATAAATTCTGCTTGTGGAGGCAACGAAATGATAAAAATATGCGTTTTCACCAGACGTGGAGCCCCCTCAGAGATTTGAAAATTTTAGCTTGTCGGGAAAAAATCGAAATTTCAAATGCAATACGGAACAACATTTTACATTTTAGAAACATTGTAAAATGTTATTATGACCCACTCCAAGTTTTAGCCTACAATAGCCTTTTGTTTTGCAGCTGATGGAAATTTTATTTTTCTTAAGTTCATTAAATAACCAAATGTTAAAACAAATCATATATTAAGGATGAAAACACAAACGCGAAACTGCAGATGAATGGCACGTAACGTTTCAAATGGCACGGAACATTTGCCAGTACACGTTTACTTTATAATAATTATTGAAAATTGAAATAAATTATGACTTTTTCTGAAATAAATTATGATTTTTTTTTCAAACACAACGGTGTTTAAACGTTAAAGTAAGCGTATAACGATGCAATGCTTTTATGTTAATTTTCCCCCTTGATCAACTTTGATTTAATAATAAACAAATAAAAAGTAAAAAGACTAAACTCCTCTTGTACTTTGAAGTCAGAATTATATTTGAAGTTAGTTCTGTTTATCCACGTAAACAAAAAAACAAAACACGAAAAATCAATTTTGTTAGTTCATGGTAAATATATAAAAAAAATAATAAACACGCATGTTAATATTTAAAATCTTACACAAAGACATATTACGATTTGAATAGCTTTTTTTCAAGTTTACGCGTTACCATGTCTACAATTTTCCATTATTACATAAAATGCCATGCCTTTTCAAAATAATATTTTTTTCTCACATCCATGAGGAATTGAGAAACACATTTGACATTTCTTGAAAATAAAAGCTTTAAATTGTATTTGGATAACGTTAACATTTTTGACTAAAGTCACGGCATCTAGAAGTAATTTTTGAGTGTTTTGTGCACTTGCTAAACACGCTATAAATATTTTCATGAGCATCGGCAGCTTATATGATTCTTCAAAAAAACGCAATTGTCGCATTTCAAAACAACTTTTAACAATGTGAAACCCTTTTGTAAGAACCAATATGATTATTAGAATATTAAATTAGTTCAATATGTTTTTTACGCTGTTAAAATTGCATGTTGAAAATATTTAATAACACAAGACCTGTAGAGCAAAACAAACATATGAACTTCAAAGAACGTAAGAAAATTTTAATGAGTTAAAATATTTTGAGCATGCTTTGTGAGACTAAATCTCGACCAATGTATGAACGCAGTAAACTAGAAAACTGCAGCAAAAGATGTTTTATATGTTTCCATATTAAAAATTAAGTAAAAATCCTACGGTTTTAGCATTGAAAATGTTAAAAAAAGTAATTGGGAAGATTTTTGCTAAAAAACACTTGCTAGTGGTTGTGTTTCTGATCCTGATTTTTGAAATAAGGTATGTACTTTTTCAAAGAACATAAACAATTTTTTATTAATTTAAATATTTTAGTATGCTTATTGAGATTAAAAATGGATCACTGTAAAGACATTGTAAATGGTAAAACTACATCATCAGATGTTTCATATATTTTTATATTAAAAATTAAGTAAAAAACCTAGGTTTTTAGCATTGAAAATGTTCGAAAAAGTAATTGGGAAGATTTTTGCTATAAAAACGCTTGCTCATGGTCGTGTTTCTGATACTGATTTTCTCAAAAATTTTGGAATCATAATAATAAGTGAGATTTTTTTTCTTTTCTTTTCTTTTTATTTTCTATCTTTATTTTCTTTTTTCTTTTCTTCAGAAAAAAACATTTTTAAAAAATCAAAGTCTTAGCAATCGTAAAAAGGATTGAAATTGCTTAAATCTGAAATTCATGTTAATTTCTAGAATCTTGTAGCATGATTTCAGGATTCAAACTCAACTAATAAATTTGAATATTTGCTTAATAATAAGATGTTTCACTTACTTTCATTCTAACAGTTCAACAGTATTTTAAATTCTCGTAGTTATTGAGTTACTGAATTCCCGTTCCTATAATTAAACGTTTCGTTCAATGTTATGGTTATTTTTTATTCTTATATTAATCATTCACTGTCAATTTTACAATATGACAAAAAATTTACGTCTAACGACGACCCAATGTCGTTTAACGTAAATTTTCTGTCAACTGTCCCAAAAATGACTAACGACTTTTGAAAAATTAATCAAAGAAAAACTCAATTGAAAGAAGAAAGCGAAAACGAAAAAAGCACATGAATTGCTGTAATATTCTTAGAAAACCAAGTATTTAATCTCATATTTAATATTATTAATTTAAAAGCTTTGAAATTTTTTTCCTGACATCACTATTATCAATAACGTTTTGATGCTTTAGTACTTTTTTTCACTTGAGAGCACAGTGGACATTTAAATCCCAAAAGAGCAATTTTTTATTCAATCATTCTAAAATTTTCACGAGTATTGCTCGCAAGGATAGAAAATAAAAGGCAATTCATTGACAATTATTAAAAACAAACAAAATTTTAGAAGAAAAAAATTTTTTTTGGTTATGAAAATATAACTAAAATTATGTTCTAATTGTTGAAAAAATTTTATTGTAAAAAATTTTTGAGAATAAGTTTTTGATTTGTTTTCTTGAAGTTATATCTAAATGCTTTGCTTAATACCTGCTTTCTGTTTGATCAATGAAGTTTTAGCTAAATAATCCGCATATTCCGCATTTTAACGCATTTAAGTAGTATGTAATTTTAATATAAATTCACGGGGAAAAAATTCTGTCAAAATCACCGTACTGTTTAGTAATGACATTCTTGATAATAAAAATCATTATTCTGGTAATTAAAACACAAATATACGGTATTTAAACCATTTATTTGGTAATTTTTCCATTCATATAGTAATGTTTTGCCGAAAATTCTGGTTTTCAAAACTACTATTCTTATTACCACACATTTAGTATAAAATACAAAATGGAAAAATAATTTTAATCACATGGATGGGTTTTATCCCCTGTTCCACTGTATCATGATAAAATTACCAAATTTTACCACATTTACCTAATTTTGCCACACATTATAAAAACATATTTTATTGCAAACTTTACCAAACTCATTAGCGAAGAGAAAAACTCATAAAAATTGCTGAGATCTTTTGCATTCCCATAGAGCAAGAAACACGATACATTTTACCTTATTCTGATAATTTTGTCCACATTTTTCTCTCACAGGGTAGGAGTTACATTTTTATTATGTCACCAAAAATATCTTCAAAAAACGCACTTATTAAGTTATATTTGTTCAGAAATTTAGTTATTAATTTGAGGTATTGTGCCAATTCACATGCTTTTGAAACAAAAATCAACATCTATCAAAAGTTAGCTCAGAAAATTTTTGAACAAAAGGCAAACACTGAGCAAAGAATTTTTTGAAGTTAAGAAACAATAAAAACTAGAAAAAAGCAACTTTCTCAACGAAAACTATATATTGTTTTAATATATATGCCTTTACAAATTCCCTTAGCAAATGTTAACTTCCCTGATTATTAGTAACCCTCCTTTTTCACTATTAATGCGTAAGCAAAAGCTTAGATTTGAATGATTTTTGTTTTTTATATTCTGATTGATCATTGCCTTTAATATATTTTTGAAATTAAAAAAGTATCAAAGACTACGTATTTTGAACTTCGCATTGAATATAGTTAAAAGAGGACTAAAATTTATTTTAATTAGTTTATGACTCACTTATGTAGTGCACAAAAATACAAAAAATGCTAATAACAAAAAAAAAATTACTAAAAATACTGAATTACTGCGCTAGCTGTATTCTTCCATGATAATACAGTCCTATAAGAATTTGATATAAAACGTTATATTATTACTTTCTTCAGCCAATTATTTATTTTTTTGCAAGACATTGTCATTATTGTCAAAAAATCTATTCTGTTCAGAAAATTTTACCACAATTTTTTCTATAATTTTAATTTTATTACACGAAATAAATTAACTAGCACCTTTACCTTTAAACCTTATTTTTCAGCTGTGAAGAGACTACAGGGGAGAAAAGAATAGAAGAAAAAGATATTGCACCACCGTATTATAATCGATTGTCACCACCAAAAATAAATGGTAAATTCTAAACTAATATTAATTCTTGATCATTTTATGAATTTGTGCCACAGTATTAAATAAAGGAGAACATCACCATTGCTAGTATAACAGCCCAGGGTAAGCCTTGGCCATCTTTAAAACATTGATAGACGTAGTCGCCAGTTTAGTACCTTGACTTTATTAAAATCCCTGTTGGTGGAGTCTAGTCATCGAGATTTTGCGCCTTCTAGGTCTGCTACTAATTGATTTGTGTTTAAACAACATTATAGAACAACGTAAAAACGAACAAACAATATTGTTAAGATACACAAACAATGTAATTCTTTGTACTTTAGTTGGAAAAACGGATTGGAGTTCGATCCCGCTTTCTATCGTTTTAATAACTGAAAAAGATTTTTGCTTAATATAAATTTTCATTTTTTTAATATATTTAGTTTAAAGGTATAAGATTTCATTACATTTATTTTAAAATATATATATAATAGATATTAATTGATTTATTATCAAAAAATTACTACTGTGAAAAAATTATTATTGTCAAAAAAATATTACTGTCAAAAAATTATTAAATTTATTTACTGTCATATTTTAACGTCAATTGCTTCAAAGTACGATCCGATTAAGATTACATCATAGTTTTTCTTCTGTTTATTCCCCTCATGTAAATCAATTTATGTTGATTTTCACGTAAAATTCTATACAAAGAGAAACTGCTAAAGACAATATTTTTCCCTTGAGTCGAGTTAGAAATTACAGGAATTGAATATTTGAATAAGTATTGCATATGATTTCAATTCAAAATTAAAAGAATTAAATATTATAGGATTAAATGGGCATAAACAATCTATAGACAGCAGAAAAAAATAATTTCAATTATAGTTATACCCAAAAACTCTCAATTCTAACACTTGAATCAAACAAAACTGAATTGAAACATAACTCTTAGCATTGAAGATATGCTTTATAAACTCTATAAGTCACTAATCAAATTTAAAACAAATACGCTTTAAAAATTTACAGAATTCCGTAATTTGGCCGGCTAATTCAGAGGGGTGATCAGAATCATCAAGGGGGGGGGGGAAATCACCTTAGAAGTGGGGTAACTAAGAAGATGAAACGCAATGCAAGCTCTCAATCTGGGTACCTTCCTGAGGCATCAAAACCTGTGTAATGATGTCAGTAGTTGTCATTTCAAACAGTTCTTGGGACAATAATTCAATTAATTCGCTTTGCTTGCAATTTTATATTATTTGCGTATAGTATTATGGTATTTTTTTAGTTGTTTTCCTGCTTGACGTCTGAACTTGCATTGGTTTTTCATGATTTTTCCTCTCCCAACAACACAGTAAAAAATTTCTGAAACTAATTTTTATTTGACAAAAACGTTTCCAAAAATCTCAGAAAACTTCACTTAATATTATGCTTCCGAACAATTTAAAAACATTTCATTTATTTTCAAAAGTAGGAAACTGAATCACGTTGACGCCAATTCAGTTTCGTAGTGTAGCAAAGCTACCATCATTACAACTATTAACTTCCAATTCACTAATATATAAGAACATGTTAACTCGATTCAATCAGAGTGGGGGAGTAATCTAACGTACCACTGCACCTACTAAATTCCAGTTCACTAATAAGTAAGACATGCCAACTGGATTCTATCAGGAAGTATGATAGATGACGGTTCATATTTTATTTTACAACCATCGTTGAACAGCCGACCCAATAATTGGATTTACGACTACTAATGTCCAACTCCGTAGTCTTGTAATTGTGAACCAAATCCAGAAGACAACGGAACTCTTAGAGTATTGGGAGAAATTTGCCTTCGGGGAGGACAAAAGTCTTCCACGAAGAAACCACGATGGAAGCCAGCATTTGAGTTACATGTGGAGGAAAACCACGAAAACCTTCCACAGTTAGCCTGTCGGCAAAGGTACTCTAATCCATGATCCATCTACCACTGAATATATTTTACGTCAGCACCATGGTCGGTGCGTTTGTCTAGCCCCACATGTGTTATCCGCGTACGTGATTTGAACACACATGCCTCGACCAACACGCCTACCTTGACTGAAACGGCCAATTTAAACACACATAGTTTGATGGATGGTTCACAGGGAGCAGTTGACTTGCTATTTGGGACCTCGACAGTGTTCTCCTCACGCTGTTCCGACTCAGTCTATATCACACATAACAGGGGCCTATACACACTAGACTGCTAATTGCTTCAAGGGAGTGAGCACGCCCACCATCATGATCCTAATCCAGCTCTCACGATCATCACTTAAAGTCCGGTGATCTTAATACAGCTCTCTTGGCCTCTCACAAAACAGCAATGAAACAGCTAGTGGTATCCAATCATCGAATTTTATCAGAGATAAATTTCAGGTGGGAAAGTAATGTCTCGTAGCTACCACTACAAATACTAAATTCCAATTCACTAGTATATAAGTCATGTTAACTCGTTTATGTCTTGAGATACCTTTTGATAAATGACGATTGACATTGCTGGTAGCCTAGCCCCACAAGAAGTTTCCGAAATATTAATAAAATTTTTGAAAACGACATGCACCATATCTACCCAATATATTCAGAAAAATATTTCGGAATTTTTTTTCACATGGTACCTTATTTTCCATAGCGAATTTTGACCCATGTGACTCATTTTATCCCACTTCTAAATTGATCAAATTTTGGAACACGTTTAATGATTTACTTCCATTTTTAATTAGTTCAAGAGAATTTCGAATGTCTTAGGAAATTGATTAAAAATGAACAAAATGATATTTACATGAAGGTAAGATACTCGTATTAGTAACTTGAACATTTAACGGGTAGTTACACGATAAAAAACAACAATTAACCAGGAATAATGAAGTTTTTCAAAAATTAAATTTATAAATTTCAATTACAAAGAAGAGCATAAAATTACTCTGAAAATAAATCTACGATGCGAAAATCCCAAATCAAATCCTTAAATGTTTTTTTTTCAAACAAAGAAGGCTAAAATAGTTTGAGGCATTAATAAAGAAATATTTTGAACAGTAAAATTAAAAACGGTAAAGTAGTATTACATTTGTTCATGCATTCTCTCTCTTTAAACATTATTTTCTTGTTGATTGATTAAAGTAATCGCAGTTTTATAAATTTCCAAAGCAGTTAACTTTAAGGGTCAAATAGTTTCACGAATTCTTCTTCTAAATTTCAGGCAGCCCTGTATTGGTAAATATAAGCATATCGAAGCTTAATGTTCGTTCCATCGATGAATCAGACATGGTGAGTTGAACGATTTTATTCTTAAATAATATTCATTCATGAAATCGAAAAAAACATTGTTATAATTGTATCTTTATTTTTCTTAAAAAATTCATTTAGTCAATATTTTCATAAAAAAATATTGAGTAAACCCCGAAATTATAAATGTTTCGAATGTATAAACGAAACTTTAGAAACATTTGAAAATAAAACAGCGGACTTTGGGAACAGTAACTTATTTATATTTCTAAATATTATTGAGCGTTTATTTTTATTTAGTTTAAAACTTACATTTTTAAAACAAACAAATAGAGTTTTTTCTCATTATAAGAACGAAACAGTTTTATTTTCAGAACTTAATTTATAATAATATTGATAAGGGGGTCAGACTTATACGTATTTTGTTAAACCGGAATTCATCTGAAAAACTTTATTCCTTAATCATTGATAAAATCAATCAAACTTAATCAATGAGTAAATTTATCTAATGCATCATTTAATTCTCAGAAAATTTTAATAACTGACCTAATTATATGATTTTGGCCATTAAAAACAAGATACAAAAAAGACATAAATACGAGAAAAAAATTGTTGAGTACAGCAGAAAGTATTTATTAGTGCTATGCATGAGGATAAATTTTAAATGTAAAATTACAACAATGAAAATGTAAGAGAATCGTCAATCCCTCCACACTGTAAAAAATTTGTGATCAAATTCCAGTAAAAAATACAGGCACTCAGAGTACTGGTTCTTTTCACCGTTACATCGATTTCTATATTACCGTTCAATTCAAACGTGATACGGAAAAAAAATCTGGTAAACCTTTATATTTTATGAAATAATGACAGTAAAATCAATTATTCATTCTAATTAAGCAAATATTACTGTAAAAATTTACAGAATAATATTTTGTGATAAAATGGATTTTACAAATGATGCACCCAAAGTGCTCGTGCGTTTTACCGAGACGCGACTCGGAATTTTTTACAGAGCAGTATTAAAACTAATGTTTTTAAAAACTATATTTTCAGATTTAAAGTTTACAGATACCAGTTTCAAATATAATGTAACTGTCTGATTTAAACGTAACTTTCTTATTAAAACGAAAACTGTCATTTTATAAAATAGATGTAAATATATTTATAAAAAATTGCTCCAGAGGGATGTCTGATTTTAATTAATAGTGATATTTCGAATGCGAATTTTTAGACTATTGAATTTTTCCAGAAGGTATATAATTTACAAAATCGATTTTGTTTCTCGCATTTTATTTTCATATTTAATCGTTATCTAAATATTTGAATCCGTAAGCACCTAATTTTCAAAATTCGTACGCACCTACTTTTTTTTTAAAAAGAAAACTATTTTTAAGGACCTAACTTAAAATAGAATCAATATTCATTTCTGACGTCTTATACAAAAGTTTAATTTTTTCGATGCTTTTTTTTTCATTATAAAATTAATTTTTATATATATATATATATATATATATATATATATATATATATATATATATATATATATATATATATATATATATATATAAATTCTTATATATATATATATATATATATATATATATATATATATATATATATATATATATATATATAAAATTCTTTTATATATATATATATATATATATATATATATATATATATATATATATATATATATATATATATATATATATATATATATATATATATATATATATATATATATATATAAGAATTTTATAGTCTTTCAGAGTTGTTATTGAAACATGGCAATCCTGGCAGGACCTCCGATTAAACTATCCTTCCTGGTCAAAAAAACCTGCCCAAGTTCTGGATTCGGCTTGGATAAAAGTGCTGTGGAATCCCAATATATATTTCATTAATTCAGTAGACGGGAAAATGGATGACATAATTTCACCCAGTAGTTTTTTCTGGGTAACAAAGACCAAAAATGTTTATTATTGTTGCAGGTGAGTACACTTATTTCATTATCACTTTTTATTACGTTCATCTTTGCATGCTTTCCGATGCTATTTTGCACTCGAAGTTTCGACCAATATCCGACCAGTAGTTTTTACTTAAGTAATCAAACTCAAAATCTTGCTGTTTTGTTGTAATCAGTTAAGTATTTGGAAAGGTATTACTAAAAATAAAAATTATTATAATAATAATCATAAATGACCGATAATGATAAAGCCCTGGAAGCTATGCTCTTGACCATGCTTGGTTGATGTAGTGTGTCATTGCAATTCAACACTATTAAAAAAAATTTGAAAAAAACTAAAACTTTGGAAAAATTTTAATGAAAAGGCAGAAAAAAACTTCACTTAAACAGTCTTTGTATGTTTCGTAATTTTTTAAAAATTTAGTTAGTGGTTTTTTTGCTCGTAATTTGCCAGTTTATTATCTACAATATAACTTTGGCAATAACGCTTTCTAATTAATATCCATGTCTGATTAAAGAATTTTATTACTATCGCATTCAATGACGTATTTTAACAAAAAAGGGGTATATTGATGACTCCATGTTAACAAACAAAAGATTTTATGTATCCAGTTTTTCTACTCAATATGCAATTAAATAGGTATGAATATTTCGTGTTTCTTTTTATTCTTAGAAAATAAATTAAACTTACTTATTTTCTAAGAATATTTAATTAAAAATTTCTAACATTGTAAACAATTTTAAAAATTTCCAAAGCTATTATAATAAACCTTAAACTGAAAGTACTTAGATCTTTTTTAATATTTAATAACTTGATGTTATTGAACAAATTTCGAAGAATAAAAGAGAACAGAATCTACTTCCAAATATTTATTAAATTATAATAAATTATAGGGAAAGTTTAATTTATTTCCTATTTAAAAATGTCCTTGTTCATTCAAAAACAAAAACAATTTCAATTTTCTGATTAATAGCTACAATGTACCTTCTTCCATTTTGGCTTTACAGCCTATTATAATAGGATGTAGCCGTTACAGTCAGCTACTATTGCTACTTATGAAGCGTCACAGACTTTCCGACACTAAAGTCTTTTTTAATATTCCCTTATGGGTGGCCCTCATTCTTGCCATCTTGTCATCGCTATCCACGTAACGCAAATACGGGTTAGTTCCATCAAAAAGTCCTCCACGAAGGCAAATTTCTCCCAATGCTTGATCCAGGAGTTTCCTGGTCTTCTGGATTGAGTTCAAAATTACAAGGCTACGAAGTTGTACATTAGTAGTTGTAAACCCACAATTTGGTTGGCCGTTCAACTACGGTTATAAAATAAAGTATGATAAATGGTAAGCCATGGTGGCTCAAGAAATAGAGCGCTTGCCTCCCACTTAGGTGACCCGGATTCATAACCTAACTATGGTAAGCCGAAACAAATTATACTCCCTACCATAGGGCTGATCACACCATAGTGCAAATTAATTCCAACGAAACACATGATTTGTAATATAAATGCAGATAGATCCACAACAAAAACTATAGCCAGGCTGAGAACCAATCACCACAGAGGCATGAAGATGGACAGAGAGGGCAGGAAGGTATATAGGAATTGTGAAAACTGCCCAGTCACACAGCTGACACCATGCCACATATTTGAGTGTTCAGCAATGAGTGCTAATCTGAGAGAAATATGAGTCTTGCCGTCATTGATTCACCTTTATGACGATAACGTCAAGCAAATCGCAGAAGCAGTAATCAAAACTTATGGAAACATTTGATTCGGCTATGTCATAGAGACGACAAAAAAAACAAAAAAAAACAAAAAAAAAAACATAGTGCTGACATAGAATATTCTTAGCGTTAAACGGATCGTGGGATAGAATTCACATGATCCATTTCCCCCACTTTGTCCCCATGATCCGAATCTCCATGGTCTATAGCAATGGAAGGTTTTTGTGGCTTTCTTCCCAATGTAACACAAATTCTGGTTAGTTCAATCAAAACGCTATCTTGCATGAACTCTATTTTGTTGCAATGTTTGCACCTCGAGTTTCCTTGTCTTCTAGGTTGGGTTCACAATTACAAGACTACGAACTTTAGCACTGATAGTCGTAAACTCAAAATTTGGGTCTGCTCTTCAACACATGCTATAAAAAAATAAGATGATTCGTAACTTTCATATTATTAAAAATAATTTCCTTCAGACTTATTCTTAAATAAACTTATTCTTTTCAAACTTTAGGCTGTTGTTGAAGCTGATATGTGAAATGAATTTAGTTCGATTTCCGCATGATCAGCAAACATGCTCCATGAAAATAGCTTCCGGCAAGTAATTCTTAATTACTTTAATAAAAAAAAATTAATCTATAACAGCCAATAGAATTGATAAATTTTATATTTTTGCAGCGTTTTTTAATGAGCAAGACGTTATTCTGCAATGGATGATTTCTGGAAACAAAACTGATAAATTCTCAAGCTTACAGCAATTTGACATAACCAATGTAGAAAATCGTAGATGTATCATGCAGAGAGGAAGTAGTAAGTAGAACATTGTAATCCTTATGATGAAAAGTAAATTATTATAACCAATATAGAAAATCATTGATGTATCATGCAGAAAGGAAATAGTAAGTAGAACATTGTAATCCTTATGATGAAAAGTAAATTATTATAACCAGTATGTAGGAAATCGTAGATGTATCATGCAGAGAGGAAGTAGTAAGTAGAACATTGTAATCCTTATGATGAAAACTAAATTATTATAATGTGCGGTTTAAAATCTACACGGCATTTTTTTCCGTTAAACTAGAATTAAAAAATAATTGGTAACTAGAAACAAGAGCAACAAGAAATTGAAATTTTAAAAAATAATAAAACTTATCCTTTATGAAGCCAGTGTTGCTTAATTAATTGTGATAATCGATACAACTAGTATGACGTATGTAATAGAAGCAGTTGCAATAAGTTTTCTTTTGACTCTTCCTGAACAGATAAGTAACAGAAATTTAAACTAAAAATCAATCAATGTACAAAACAAAATAAGTCTTAAATTGCGATAATTTTGCTTTATATTGTGTCAAATAGTTATAACAAAGGAACTATTAGAAAACGAGTAAAAAGTTTTTATCCACAGTCAATTACACCCCAGATTAATCTTTCCAAAAAAGAGAGCGAGTCGTTTAAAACCTCTGAAATTGTAAATTAGCCTCGTTGCTGACGAAGAATATCCTTAGTGGTAAACGTATCATGGGTTAAAATCCCCTTAATCCGTTTCCCTTACATTACCCCCATCATCCAAATCCCACAATTCCTAAACTAGAGAGCTTTCCGTAGCTTTTCTCCCCATGTAACGCTTTTACGTTATATGTGAAGGAAGCAGGTTTACATGAGATTATATAGAATCTGCAAGAATATGACACCTTAAGCAAACATCAAAATGTGAAAAAGTTATCAAAATTGTAGTTGATAAAGTGACCGAACAAACTGTTACGTGAAAAAAGGTGCAAATCATCAGCAAATGATTTTCATAAAATTATTCGCTTTTATTACATCCATTTTGAGATTTAAGAATTGAATAGTTTGTCCCCTCTGGCATATCAGACTCATAAGTTGTGGGGTATCTTTTATATATAACGTATATCTTTTTAACATGCATTACTGCATTGTAATGCATTACTTTTCAGAAAAAAGTACTTACACTTGTAATGAAGATGTTGAAATAAATCGTTACTTTTTACTAAAAGATTTCAATGTGCTCTAAAAAACGCATTTATTTCAAGATTTTTCGAAATAATCTAGAGCAGCAACTAAGACGTGAACATCAGCCTAACACAAAGATAGCGTGGTTCATTAACGAGCCATCATAGCTCATTTCAATATGATGCAATATCTATTTATTTTCGTAAATATTTATGTTTTAATGTCTAATATCTAAATGAAAAATTTATCATTAAGATGATCATTATGTCAAAAATTACTTTACACATTAGCGAGATTACACTTCTATATTTCAGAAATTTATTTCCAAATTTATTTCCAAGTATATTCATTTTTCCCTGATTTAATGTTCCGAAAAATTTCCAAAGAAAGCTTTAAACTTTAAAATAGATTTTTCATTGCTAATCAGCATTATGTTTCAAGTGTTTTACTTTTCTTTGACTTATTCTAGCAAATGTGTCTTGTCTGGAAGAAACGATTGTTCTTCTTAGAAGAAGTGGATATTTTCTCATTAATGTCTATATACCGACAATTCTGATCGTTTTTATGTCTATGCTGACCTTTTGGATACCGCACGATGCCGTCCCTGCCCGAATAACTCTCGGTGTTACTAGCCTGCTGACCATTATAACCAAGCAGTATCAGGCCTCACTGCCGAACGTTTCCTACATTGTGGCTCTCAATGTCTGGCTATCATGCTGTATCGCGTTCGTATTCTTCAGTTTATTGGAATTTGCTACAGTAATTGCTATGAACTCAAAAAATAAAAAATCCAGCAGTATATTTCAAGATAATCCAGAAATGATTTTGCCTATGGTAACTTATGATATTTTATTAATTTATGCTACTTTCTTAGAACACATATAATATCATTTAGTTCATTATAGCGGTGCACAATGAATAACGTTCCTTGCAAAATTACCACCCTGTGTGGTAATGACATTTCTTGTAAAAACAAAATACATCACTCTGGTTAATAAAATCAAACAAAATATGCGGTATTTAAACCCTTCTTTTGGTATTTTTTTCAGTTCAGATTGTAACGGTTTCCTGAAAATTCTCTCTTTCAAAATTATACCTCTAATTTCCACAATAAAAAGAAAATACAAAACTGCAAAGGTATTATGATAAAATCACCAAATTTTATCACTTAATATAAAACGATATTTTTTTGTTAATTTCAACAAAATCATTACCTCGGAAAAAAATTACGGAGATTTTCGGTGTTCCAATGCAGCCGGAAGCACAGTAAATTTTATCATATTTTGGTAGTTTTGATCATATTTTTTCTCAGAGTAGGGTACAGATTGCATTTTTTTCTACAATTCTCAATTTTATTTCAATAGTGTGTTTACATTTTCTAAAATTATTTTAAGAAAGCAAAATTATACAAAAATGAATTTTTTTAAATATGACATCTTCAAGGAAAGAAACTACAAGGATCATATTTTTTTAAAAATTAAAATGCATTGGAATATTTCTATAAAATTAAATTATAATGAATTATTTCATAAAAAATTTTGAGAAATATGGTCCTAAAATAGTTTGATCAGAAGAATGCTCCAAAATTGGGATCCCTTAATGTTAATTTTACTTTTTTCGTATTTCACTACATCTCAAGAACTTCTTAAGCGAGTGGAAAATTTTTTGCACAAAATTATAAAATTCACTTATCCAAACATAATTCCGTGCAAAACTTTTAGTAAATATTTTATTATATTACTTGAATGGTAGAAAAAATTTTGAATTGTAAAATATACAATTTTTGCAATATTTCAAAGAATGTCATTTTACTCAGCAAAATTCAAATTTTGAGCAAAATCGGTCGAATAGTTAATGAGAAATTCAATTTCAAATAAGTCGGGTACTTAAAATTAAATTTCTTGGGAACAATTCGGTTAATTTAGCTCAAATTTGTTGTTCTTCCATGTAAAATAACGTTATTTCAAATGAATAATGAATTGTAAATTTTTTCGACTATTCTTAAATGAAATAATAAAAAATAGTAAATATTTACTAAAAGATATTTTTTGAATGGAATCTTAGGATTAATGAATTGTTTCAATTTTGTGTAAAAAAATTTTTATTCGTTTAAACATTTCCTGGGATATAGCGAAATGCACAAAAAGTAAAATTAGCCTTAAGGGGTTCAAACTTTGGAGAGCTCTTCTGACCAAACTATAGGGACCATACTTCCCAGATTGCGACTAACCCCTATAATTTGTGTGTCAGAAGTCCGAATCCGTCGAAAAAATTTTATGTTTATTCAGAGAAAGTACATTTTGTACGTTTTTGTGTCTGATTTCGTAACCTGAAATATTATCTGCATTTATTAATTAGCATATTTGAGGTCATCCTCTGAGCCATTATGGTTGAGTTATAGAACGTGAAAATCCGATTATTAGATCTAAAGTTATTGAAGATAATCTGTTTTTTTTTTTTTTTTGGTGCACAGTACTTATAAGCACTTATGAGGGGGAAAATGACGTATAACCGATAATTTATGTTTTTTCCGCTGCTTAAAGGAACCATTTTAGAATAGTCAAGTCATCAAGATCGAACCGAGACTGAATGTAACGATGCATAAATAAAAGAGTCTTAAATAAATAGAAATGGTGAACCGTTCTTTTGTCTCTCAAAATCCTCATAATACAAATTCAATCATCAATTATTCAAAATATACTATATAAAATATAGTATGTATAGTATAAAAATATAGTATATACTACGCTGTACTATATTTTTCAAGGGGTGTCGGTAGGACATATACAAATGATGACCAGTTTCGATGTACCTTTTCTCGGTATCGAAACAAGATATTGCTGCATTTTTTTTCACCGAATATTTATTTATACATACATGTTAAGACTATGATAACTGTTAATACATATCTGTGGCGGAATGTTTTTTTAAAATATTATGAACTGAGAACTTTTACTTTTTTTTAAAAAAAGTTTCATCATTTTTGTGCAAAAATCTTTCATAACTCAAAAATTAATCCTGTTAACACTAAAAAATTATCACAGCTTACAACTGATATAATCTCAAATATCCCCAAAGAATTCTAAAGTGATATCATAGGAAGTTTCTTAGAAAAAGTGCATAGAAAAAGGTCAGTTTTAGTGTTATTGTTATCCTACCGACTCCCTTTTATCTGGAAATCTCAAGAGTTGATTTACAAATCTAACACACTGACATTACAATATTTTTTCATCTTTTCGGGTTTGTTTGTTTCTTAATCACTAGAAGGTGATTTGTTTAAAAATTAATTTTCTTGGCCCTTTATTAAGCGAGCATCATAATTTATAATTATTACCAATTTAAACTGAAATGATATCTTTCCCCTAATACAGGTCATGTTGAAAGCAAACGGAACTTGGAGTACAAAACAATGCTGGAACAGTATTTCCAAGCCTAAGGTGAAAATATCAGCCAACCATCTTGATTATGTCTCAAGAATACTTTTTCCTTTGTCATTTTTAATATTTTGTGTAGTTTATTGGAGTTACTATAACGCATTTTAATTAAAATCTTAATAAAAAACAAATGCGAAATATTAAATGTAGCAATGTAGCATTAAATGTAAAACTAAGAAATAAAGATCAATTGCCTTAATTTGAGTTGGAATTCCAAATTTTTGAATTCGTTAAATAACGCACCATTCCTTTACTCGTATCTGTTAGAAATTACAGAATTCTTTGATACTTTTTATGTTAATTTTTAGTATTATTTCAATTATTTTAATTAATTTACTTGTTAAATTAATTTATTTAATTAGTTAATTTAATTTATTTGACTATTGTTCCTTTTGTTTTAAAGATGAAAGGAAATTTTTATTGAAAACAGGAACAAAAAACAACTATACTTATTCAAAAAAAAAGGAGTTTTTTTTTTTTTTTTAAATAATTGTGATATTGCAGAAAATTTAATGAAAAAAAGAAAGAAAGTGTTGCTTAAAATACAATTTATTCACTAAATTTTAAATTTCTAAATAATCAAATCTTTTTGTCATAATTGACTAAATTTTAAATTTCCAAATAATCAAATGTTTTAGTCATAAAGACAATGGTAACTTTTAATTCTCTTATCCTAAAAATCCACAAAACAAAAACAAACAAAAAATTTAAAAAAAGAAAAAGAGAAAAACGAAAATTTAGTATTAAATAAAAGTTAAATTTAGGTTATACAGCAATTAAAAAGTTACTCTTTCCGCATTTTTTTTTTTTAAGAGCTCTTTAATGAAACTCTTTATTGAGTATTGGGCATTTTCCTATTAACTTAGGCACTTACTTTTATCATTACAACATTTTTTACATTGTTTTAATTTCTAATATTTATTTATTATTTTATTTCTTGTCTCTCTTTATTAATGAGCAATTTTATCTATTTATTATTAATTGAACTTTTAATTTATTTTTGTTTCAATTTATTTATCTTATTATAATTGACTTATTATCTTAATTTTTGCTTTTTCTCAAATTTTATTTATTTATTTATTTAATTTATTTATTTAATTTATTTATTTAATTTATTTATTTAATTTATTTATTTAATTTATCTATTTTATTTATGTATTAAATTTATTTGAATTATACATTTATTGAAATATTTAAATTTTTTATGTGTTTCGATTTATTTACTCATAAAAGATAATAAAATCATTTAGCACCAATAAAAGAAAGTCTGACAAATAAAAGAAATTTCTAATAATTAAAACTTAGTCCTGCCATTCTGATTTTTATTTGTAAAAACATTGTAAAATGAATAGATTTGAAATCTTTGTTTTTCATTTGTTAGTGAAAAATGCAAGCCGGCTGATTTTAACTTTGAATACATAATGAGAACAATATACCAAACTCGAATGAAGATCCATTCATTATATAAACTATTACATTGGCTTATAAACGCATTTCGACATTCTAGGAAATAAAAATATTAAAAAAACTAAAGTGCTTGAAAGAATTATAAAATCAGTCGTTCGTTATACTCTCGAAGAACAAAATTTGTTCTTTATTTTTTTCAATACTTGGAATTTTTTAATAAGCTATTTTCTTTTCTTTTTTTTTTTAAATTTATTTAACTGAAGCCAATAATATTTTACACCCTTAGCGTTCTTATTGAAAGAAAATGAATATTTATGTAAATTATTTTCCTATCTCTTAAAATAGTAACACAGTGCAAATTATTAAAATCCTTTCAGAGAAAATTAAATGTTTAAAAATAGTGATTCGAGCGGCAAGCATGACTTAAAGTTAAAATTTTACAAGGTAAATCTGTAAGATTCCAACGGATTGAAAAATTTAGTTCGCTAAGACATTGTAGATGACGCCACAAGTGCTAAAAATGGAAAAAAATTTCTCATTGCCAGTGTGATAGCAATAAGACAAAAAAATCTTTTATTTTTCTTTTCAGAAATCATATAAATCTCAATCAATATTTCATTTAGTGAAACATAAGCTACACAAACTATCTTAAGGGACAAAATTCCTATTTTTCGAAAAATAATTTATTCCTCTTAAAGAAGTAGTTAAAATTGCTTCCTATTACAATGTGCAGATGGCGCCATTATTTGCAGTAATTCTAAGAAACATTGCAAAATCACTGAAATCCAAGAAAAAAAGGTTTTTTATTTTGTTTTTATTTTATTTTTCATTTATTTTTTTAAATCATTCTTCAATTTATATTATTATTTTTTAGTATACTTATTCGTTACGTATTTTAAGTAACTATTTAGCAGGAATAAAATTCTTTAGAAATACAATGTTGCGTTAATGTTTTTTTTATCTTCTTAATTTTCAAATTTTATTGCAATGCATTTTTTTTTCTTTGGAAAGTTTAGATTTAGTTAAGAAAAGACGCGAAACAATTATCAAAACAATTTTTTGGTGTAGTGCTGCGAAAGAATGAAAGATTAGAAATAAAAGTAGAACTTGAACGAAAATAAGGAGTTGAGGAAAATTTTAATTTAGTATCTATTAAACACCAGTATCAGAGATAGACCCAAAAAGATACCGTTAGATGACATAGTAAGAAATCTAGAAATAATAAAAATTACAAAATGGATATATAAGGCTGCAAGAGCAGGTTTAGAAAAACATTTTTCAGCAAGACAAGGGCCACTGTAGGGCTGTAGTGACAAAAGAAGAAAATGATCATTTATATTCTGTAAAATGTGGTTCGAATAGGTCAACAAGAGAATAGGGAGAGTGGTAAAAAGTTGCGGGCTCGTTAACGTTAGTTTTAGATTTCAACCATCTAGTAATAAAACTGAGCAATAGAAAAACTCTTTTCACCTAGTGAAATTAAACATGATGAACACTTATCATTATTCCTGGTAATTCAGTTTAATAAGTTTTTTTTTTTTTTTCGTTCAATACTTAGTGAAAGGAAATAGAAAAATAACTATAAGTAATTTTAAAAATTACTTTATTATATTAAATCCATAAGGATCCGAATAAAGCGACCTAATCCGAAATAAGGCTGTTGAGATCACCAAGGTCTTTTAGTGACGTCACAAACAGTGGTGTATAGCTGATTTCAAATAGTTGTCATTCATTGAACAAAAGTCCCGGTTGTCCGTCTGTCGTTATGAAACAGTCCCATATGTTGTTATAAACCATTATCAAAAATCTATTTTTTGTTATAAACTTACAAAATTATAAGTTGTTATAAACCATATTCAAAAATCTATATATATATATATATATATATATATATATATATATATATATATATATATATATATATATATATATATATATATATATATATATATATATATATATATATATATATATATATATATATATATATATATATATATATATATATATATATATATATATATATATATATATATATATATATATATATAGCAATATTTTACAACTTTTAACAATGCCAAATGCAAGTGTAGTTCCAAAATGTAAAGTTAACTACAAAAATGGGCCAAAACTATCAGTTTTTAAGTTTCCAAAAAGTATTAACTTGATAAATAACTTTTATTTATTCTAATAAAAAGCTAAAAATTAACCACTTAAAAATATTTTTAAGTTCTATTAAATTAGCTGAAGCAAAAATATTTTACTTGGCTCAAACGTTTAAACTATTTATTATAGTTTTCTCTTAAAGTAAATCTGAACACCGCGCTATCTCATAGTCGCTAACACTTCCGATGATGACGTCACAAACCTACTGGGCGTCATTTCGTCATGTTCTGGAGTAATTCTAAAATATTTTTAAGTATTTTCGTATTTTCGTACACACCATTTTATAAAACATAAAATAAATAAAAAACTAAACTTTTTTAGACAGAATTTTAGTATGACTAATAGAAAAATATTTATCATTTACAAAATGCATTGATTTTTAATAGCATACAGTAGATTAAATACGGAATTTCTTAAGGCAGCTTTTTTTTCATTGAGATTATTATTAAAAATGTATTTATTGATTATTTACAGCAGAATTAGTAAATTGTTGTGATTAAAGGCAGTCACTCGGTGGGAACTAAACAGGATGAGGAACAGCATCCTTTTCGACACTAATTTTTTAATATTAATTTATTACGCAATTTAATTGTATGTAAGATGTTCCATAATGGTGAATTCAATATTTTTTTAGAATTCTTAGCAAAAGTGAAATGTAAAAAATTTACGCATAGGTGGTTCTTAAAGTAATATTTTTAAAAAGAAAATTATTAGAGATTGACAAATCATCAATTACAGCAAATGCATCATGAAATATTTAGAAGCAATTCCTTTTTGAAAAAGTTTTCGGTTTTCGTTCGATGCCATTTTTCACATGCAAAAGGAGAATTGCATTTTGATTATTTAATTCAGATGTGACGAATCAATATAATCTTTCTTAAATTTTAATCACCTTTATTTTATTTCAAATATTTAACTTTCGTCAAAAATTTTAAAACTAATGAAGAGCGTTGTTTTCGGAAAACATTGTTCTGGATGTTTCTAAAATGTAGGTGGAACAATTGTGTTCATCGAAACTCTTAACTATTTTATAATAAATGTAACAGTTATGAAATGAAACAGAGGCAAGTTAAATATACACTACCATACAGTAAAAGATTAGATACTTTCAGTTATTTTCATTTTTTTTTTTTTAAATGTCTCAAATTTCTCAAAATATTTATACAGGATTATTTTGAGATGGTAATAATTTTAAAACCTTCAGAGGAGATTTTAGAGAACACAATGTGTCACAATATGGTTCCATTGAAAAAGCGCGGGAAAGTATTTGACGCCTGTTATAAACCGGACAACCTGCTGCCCTGCGTCCGTTTAGGTTCAGTGAAACGAAGCAAAAAATTGCAAATACCAGGGCCCCGTCACGGTAATATTTAAATATTATATTTAATAAAAATAAATGTTTCTTTTTATTTTACATTATTGTAACATAAATAAAATAATCCTTTACATTAAATTTTAATTTTTCTGTTTTCTAAGAGTGAATAATAGCTTAAAAATGGAGAAATCGTTGCTCATATACTGAGAATATAAATGGCCTTATATCTAGTTGATTTGTTTTATTAAGTGTAAAAATTTTTAAAACTAGCATAAAATTATTTTTATTTTATTTATTTTTAAATTGCCATTTTTTGCAATTCGCTGAACACTCTAAAAAATTTATTTTGCATAAAACAAAGTATTATTTGAGGACTTTATTTAGAATTAGCTAAATGCCCGTTCTTCGCACGGGGTGAATAAGAAATAAGTAAAGTATCAATAAATCACAGTAGAGAAACACTGCGAAATCATGGTCATAACTGAAAAGCACATAAGCGACACAATGAAAGAGCGTAATGGAAAAACCAGGCAAGTGACATTTTTAGGGGAATTAATGAATCTCTGGTTTTGCCTTTCTTTAAATCTTAACACAGCTAATCACATAAATTTTTAGTATGCTAGTATGATTTTTTTTTATTTCAAATTAGGCAATAAGGTTTTATTTTTAGGTAGTTAAGTTTTATTTAAAATTAGGAACAATAAAGCGAATATTTATTAGTCCAGTTTTCTATTAAATCGGTAATAAAATAGTTCGGATGCAACTTTTTTTTTCCATTCTGAAAATGTCACTTACCTTCTTCTTCCACTAAGTTTTTCAATTAAAATAACTAAAATAATCTCCTTCCTATATTTAATATTATTTGTTGCCATTTACTGTGGCTTTACGTTATTGAAGTAAGTAAAGCGTATTTTTTGTAATTCATTCCATTAGAATAAAGAGAAAATGTATTTAGCATCACTTGGCATGATGCTATTATTTGCGGCTAAACCATAATAGTCAAAATTTACCATTATTTTAATTTTCTCCGGTACATATCCTTTTCAAGGGGCCGTTCTAAAGTATCAGTACTTAAACGGCTTAGTATTGGTTCTGTTTTAATCATAGAGGAAATTTACTATTATAATATTTTATATCTTATATTAGCATATTCGGTACTTATTGCACAACTCGTCAACATTTAAGTTTTGTGCAAAATATATTTGTCAGTGACAGCCAACTAAATCCGAAATTTAAGAAAAAAAATTGAATTCTTATTAGAACTTGATAGGGTTTTTGGAGAATGGCCATTTCTCTGTCTAACCTTTAATTAACTATTAAAATATTTAGGTGTGGAAGAACAAAGTTCTTTTGTTCTCATTCATTAGAATATTAATAAACTGTCTTTGCTACCACTGGAAAAATACTTTCTGAAATCACGGAAAACACGTTGTAGAATTCTTATCAAAACTGTACCGATTGGTATAATACCAGTAGTACATATTACCGTCAGGGATACATATAAGTTAAGCGTCATCTGTGAATGGTGATTTTCTACTGTTTTCCTAAGTAATTTTTTCTCCTTTAACTTTGCTTTTTAGCGCATAGCTTATATTATTTTATTTCAATTAATACATATTATCAATTTTAATAAAGCATTGGTGTCAGTAATAAGATGTCGATTCAAAATGAATAAGTATCTTTTTTCCAATATTTTTGCTATAATTTTGATCAGTTTCTTATGTTAATTATCAAATTACCAACACTAATTAAGCATCATTGCAGTCATTGTTAATATGACGATTTCTTACGCTTCTTTTAGACAAATAAATAAATTAACTCCATTACTTTTACTTTCTAGTAGAAAGCTTATTTCTTTCATTTCAATATGCATATATTATTTAAATTGATTGGGTATAATATGAAAAAAGCACAACTACTTCCACTTACTAGGAATAACATTTACCTTTTAGTTTAATTAATAAACTGAGTTTTAAATATGTTTACTAAATTCATTAACTTCGGTAAAACAACAATATAAATTATTTCCAAAGGAACTAGACTAATACAATTCCAACCTGGCGAGTAGCGACTTATAAACAAGACACTTCGTTTGATGCTTTTACTTGTTGCTAGAAATCAGGTTCGCAGAAAATGCTGTTTACTAGTTAAATTTAGTAGGAATAACACGATCTGTGACGTAGGCTATAGTATACCCAATTGAGCATTATTGCCATCAATAATAATGTGGCGATTTTTTACGTTTCACCTAAACAAATAAATACAACATTCCCATTAATTTTGCACTTTATATGCATACATATTTTTTTTTCTATTCAATTACCGTTGATTTTAAATTAAAATTTTTTGGAAAAATGTTTTAAAAGAAATATAAATTTAAAGAAATGTGTTGTATCAGACAACTTTAAATTAATAAGTATAAATTAGGTGTAATAAGTATTTATAGGGATTTAGGTGACGTAAACCTCGCGTGTTACCACATAGTTGCTCATTGAATTTATCTGACATAGCGAATATAAAATAATTCCATATTTAAATTCGTGCAATGAACTATTTTTTTTATCAAATAGTGCTATAAGCTAGATATTGTCACTGGTGCTATTCTTAAAATATGTGACAAAACTGAATTGTCTATAGCTAAATTTAAGACAATGACTAACGTTTAACCAATCAGAAAATTCCATTTCATTTTTTGCACATCTCGTTCGAACGGTTTGTCGTAGAATGCTCTAATATCGACAGTTACCTTCCTCGTGCTTCAAACTATCTGTATGCTAAGTTTCGCTGATTTCATTTGGATGATTTAGGAGTTTGTAAAGGATGCACAAACACACAGAGAGACATTCATTTTTATAGATTAGATAGATTCACATAGATTAGACAGTGGTAAATAAAATAAAGCGAAGAATTATTAGTCCCACCTTCCAATAAATTGGTATTAAAATAATTCGGATGAGGGTGCTCTTTTTTCTTTCTGAAAATGGCACTTACCTGGTTCTTCCACTAAGTATAGCTAAAATATTTTTTTTTATTTTACTTAATGTTATATGTTGTATTCTATGTTGCTTAATGTTATATGTTGGTGGCCTTACATCATTGAAGTAAGAAGAGCTTTTTGTTTACATATCCCTTCAACATTTGAGTTTATACGTATTTGTCAGTGGCCGCCAACTAAAGCCGCATTAGTTGAAAAAAAAAGGAAAAAGAGTAGAACCTTATAGGGATTTTGGAGCATGACCAATTCGCTATCTGACCTTTAATTTACTGTTAAAATAATTAAAAGTAGTAATGGAAAAAATTTATTTTAATTCTAATTCATTAAAATATTAATATACTATCTTAGCTACCACTGGAAAAAAGTATATTCTGAAACTACGGAAAACTTGTTGTAGAATTCTTATCAAAACTGAATCGCCAATTACCATTGTACCAGTAGTGCATATTACCGCCCGGGACACATATGAATTAAGCGTCATCTGTGAATGGTGATATTTTAATGTTTTCTTAAGCGAATTTCCCATTAATCTATCTTCCATGGGCTTGGCTTTTTAGCACATAGCCTATTTCAATTAATACACATTATCAATATTAATTGAGCATTAGTGTCAATAATGATATGTAAATTTTTTACGGTTACCCAAAGCGTTTTTCTCCTTATTTTTGCTTTTTAGTACAGAAGTTACTTTTTTTATTTCAATTAACATATATTACCAAGATTAATTAAGCATCATTGTCGTCAGTGATAGTAATACGACTAAGTAAGACGACTTCTTACTGTTTTTCAAGACAAATAAATACCTTTACTCCATTTCTTTTTCTTTCTAGTACATAGCTTATTTCTTTTATTTCAATATGCATACATTACCGTAATTAATTAAACATCATTGGCGTAATTAAGCCTCATTGGCGTCGTGTTTTTACGTTTCTGCTGAACGAATTAGTACCACTTTCCCATTAATTTTCGCTTTTGAATACATAAACATTTTTTTTTTCTATTTCATTACCGTTGATTTCAAATAATTATTTTTTTCAGAAACACTTTTAAAAGAATTAATATAAATAAAATAAAATCGCGTAGCATCAGACAAAGTATAAATTTGATGATGTAAACCACGCGTCCTACCACGTAATGTTCATCGAATTCCTCTGACATAACGAATATAAAATAATTAAGTACTTGCAATAAACTATTTTCTGTCCAAACAGAGCTATATGCTAGCAATCATTACTGATGTTATCTTTAAAATATTTGAAAATTGAATCGTTAAATTTAAAACAATGGCTAACGCTTAACCAATCGGAAAATTCCGTTTCGTTTTTCGCCTATCCTGCCAGAACGATTTGTCGCAGAATGTTCTATTGTTGACAGTGACCTTCCTCGTGCTTGAAACTATCTGTATGGCAAATTTCATCATTTTCTGTCTGATGGTTTAGGAGTCTATAAAGGACATACACACACACATTCATTTTTACATGTATAGATGCTATCTACTACGTTTTGAACTATTATCTTAAAAGCAAGTACGCCTACTACTGAGTTAGGGATCAATGCAGTTAAAAAAGCAAATTTTTTAAAATTTCTGCCCTTGTCTTTGAAAAAAAGCACGCATAAAAAATTAAACTCTACTTTTTTTTCTTTGTCTGTAGTTCGAAACATGTGTGCTCTAATCATGAGCATTCGTGAAAATTTTTAAACAATTATTAAGAAATTAAAAACAACGTGAGATAATCGGGTTTAAGGTGGTTTAAAATGTGAAAAATCTGATTTTAATTTAAACGCATTTAAAGACTTAAAATCATTAGTCTATCCACTGTTATTCCCTTTCACAAAACTGCAATACCATTGTAAATAATTTGTTTAGAAACAAAAATAAAGTATTTTTTGAAAGCTAAGAGTACAGGATTTTGAATTTATAATAAACTCAATTTCAAAAATTTTGTCCAAAATCATGTTTTTACACTAGAAAAATTGATTGAAAAATTGTTTAATCAGTGTATTACGCCCCTAAATAGTTACAAAAATCGAGAAAATTTAGAAATATATTGCAATTGAGAATATTGATTCATTTAGATGGTAAAATCTCGCCAAATTGATGTTTTACTATTTATCAGTGTAAAATATTTTTTTTTAGATTTAATTCCTTTGTTTGTTTTAAAGTTTAAACAATTCTTTTCAACTAAATAGAATTATAGTTTAAAATCGAATCCTTGCCTCTAGTTTAAAACACTCAATTTCACTTTTCATAACCCAATATTTTCTAACTCTTATAATTTAAGATTTAACTCTATTGATTCACAAATAATATCAAAATATTTTATGTTAATAAACATTATGAAGACCCCTTTCAGAAAATCTTTTATATTGAACTGATTATTTTTTAATAAATATGTTCTTTTACATAGTTTGAAAATTATTTTTCAGGCAACAAAGAAAACTTTAAAAAGGAAACAGGTTTCCATGGTCTAGAAATTTTTTTAAGTGGTAGCGAAAGTGATATAGATCTAGATGTCTTTAACTATCAATAAATATTTAGTTTTAAAAAAATATATATGAGTGCAGAAGGAAACTCGTGAATAATTTTGTAATTCACAAATGAAAGATAAATTTAAGCATTTCAGTAGTCTTTAAAAATCTTGGCTACCTCTCATTTATATTTCCCAGGTCATTGAAAAACAGGAAAAATCTTTCTGTCCTGCGATAATTTTGAGCAATTACAAAAGTACATTTGTGGAAAATTATATTTTTGTACAGTTTATTGAAGGAAAGTAAATTATTACTATTTACATATCATTCTGATTTTACGTAAAAGAAAAAGATAAAATTTCCAAACATCGTTATTGACCAATAACTGAGCCCTTACGAGTGATCACAGACTTTATAATTCACAGCACTCAAATGAGACAGCAATACAATAAAGGAAATTTTAAGTCAGTATGTTTAATAAAATTAAGAATTTTTATGCACTTTTATAGTTTATATGATATGCATATAGCATTCAAAATAAGAAAGCATAACTACCACAACAACGTCTGCTCTGTTGGTTGGTTGGCACATGATATGCAACGATGATAATGACACGTGGGTTTGGCTTTAAATATGTAAATGAATTAGTGAGGACACTGTTTTTATTTTAATTTACAACCGTCGTTGAACAGCTAACCCGAATTTGAGCTTACGACCGCCAATTTTCAACTCCTTAATCTTGTAATTTTGAACCTAATCCAGAAGACAAGGGAACTCCTGGATTGATTTGTTATGGGAACTAGGAGGACTTTGTGATCCCGACAGACTTAAAATGTCAAAATTTAATACGCAGGGTTTCATCGGTCAGCTGGATTCGAACTCCCATTCTCACAAATAGGAGTCCAACGCCCTACCAAACTGGCTATCACGGCCCAGGAAGACAATGTTTAAAGTTACACAAAAACATACCTTCTGATTACACCACTGAATAAACAATCCTTTCGACGGTTTAAAAATTTTGGCCCTCAAAATATAATAGGGGAAGCCGCCAGCTGGGAAACATGGTCCCATTAGTTTAGTCAGGAGAGCTGTCAAAAGTCTAATGTTAATTTCAAATTTTGCTATTTTCGCTAAATCTCTTGAATGCCGAGAGAGAATGACAAAATTTTTACATACAGTTATAAATTTTAGCTATCTAAAGATGTAAAAAAAATTTTTTATATTTATCTACCAACGAAATTATTTTTTTAAACTTATTTATTATTTTTATTAACTTGCTAATGGTTGAAACTATTTCAAATTGTTAACTATACAGTTGCCTAACCTGAGTCATTTAGGAAAAAAAATCCAAAATTTGAAGGGAATACCCAAATTAAATAAGTTCGAATAGTTCATGTGAAATAAAAATTTAAAAACGTGAATCTTGGATGGGGCGAAATACGCGAAAAGTGAAATTAAAATTAATCTTTTGCTTACGGTATTTAAAATGATGAATCCAATCTGGTACTTATTGTACCAGTCGTAGGCAAAAGGTTAAAATGCCTTAACTTCCGGTCGCTGTCTTGATTAAATTATAAAGACCATATTTTCAGATTGCAGCTGCGCCAAATATCTATATCCATTGAAGAAATAGGTTATTTTTTACTCAATTAAAGAACATTTAGTTTTTGATTTTGAAACTAAATATCAAGCATGTAATCAATCAACATATTTTAGGTTAGACCATTGAACCATTAAGACCGTATCTTTGTGAATTGAAATCCGACCACTAAATCAAAAACCAAAAGATATCAAATTGTTTATTTATTTATATATTTTACGCACTAAGTCATTCTAAACCTAAACATAAAATATATTTAAATTGAAACTCACCTTTTTTTAATATCTGTGCAGAGATTGCACTTAAAATATTAATCAATCCAGGCATTTGTAAGCATCATTTTAAGGCTTCACACACTAAATATTTTGTTGCTAGTCTTCAAAATACCTTACTAACGATAATCCATCTAAGTAAGACCTACTTTTCAATTTAAAAATAGAATATTCACTGCCTGTCCATGCAGTTTTAAATTTAAAATGACCCCATACCCTCTCTTTATATATTTTTGATTCGAATTTCATATAACTAAATGATTTCACATTTCTGAATAAACGTCACTATCTTCAGTGATGTTGCTCACATCACATTTTAGCCAACCGTTTCTGTTTCACCAATTCAACTGAGTTTTATTAGTTTTCGTTTCTTTTTTTACCCGTGGTGGCATTGTTACCCTTTTATTTTTGATGATTTCTTTTGTACTAACTGTAACCGAACCTAGCTAGCCACCGATCTCCGAGTTCACTCCATGATTTGATTCCACAAAACAGGTGATTCCTTCTTTGCAATTTCTCTCTCTCTCTTTTTCTTTTATTGGTGTTTTTCCCGCTGGGTGTCTCTGCGATCTGTGTTCTTTTTAAGAAGATTAAATATAATTCTAATATGCAACTAATATTTTTTTTATTTATAAAGTAAGTTAAACTTAATTTTGATCCCAGACATACAGCACTTCGATAGAGCACGTGGGATCCATGCTGGCTTTTCCACACGTTGGTGAACTCTGCGCCTGAATTGCGATCTCAGCAGATTTTAAAATTAAGTTATTTACAAGATGTGTGCAGTAAGGGATCGATTATATAGAGGATCTGCAAGTTAATTTTATATTCACCTATCTTCTGATGGAGAAATACTGGTATCCTTTAATCTCCAAATCTGAAGATCTTTTCCTGAATAAATAAAAAACTGGACTCTGAGTCCAGAACAATGTGACTATTCCATAAGACCAATTTCACTTTGAGCACAGACCGAAAAGATCCCGGATCAAATTCTAAGATGAATTGGATCCGTCAAACCTGATAGATCACTGGTAACTTCTTATCTTAGAAAAAATTGCTACATAATTGATTTGACTAGGAGGCTTCGCCCCCTGCTCGCTAGTGCTCGCCAACCCCCGGAACTGCTTTAGCAGTTCATTTCGGATTGCTTCGCAATCCGATGATCGCTTTACTCGCTCATTGGATACGTTCTTAACGTCTAACTTTTGTATACTTTTTTGAACACTGAAGTTCCGAAAACTTTTCACTGTAGAAAATTCTAAACCTGTACATTTCAATATTAATTTGAAATAGCAAACAGTTCACATACTTTTCTTAATCACACTATTCTAAACTTCAGTTGTTGAGAAAAGTAACTGTTGTAAGTTTTGTTTTAAAGTCTTTCCCACAAAAGGGCTAAAGCCATGTGTTGTAAAACAATATGAAATAGTAGTCTGCCACTGAAAGCCGGATGTAAAGCATCGGCTTCGCTAAAGATAATTTTGTATTTTAAATTCTCTGAATGGCGCCACCCTAATTTGGAATTTGTAAAATAAATGTATATATTTTTGATTGTTGATGAAGCCCATCATTTTGCGTTTTCATCAGTGTTCAGAAGCAGAACAACTATAAGTCTTTTTATTTTATCATAAAAATATAAAATGTATAAAAAACAAAGAGTAAGAAAATGAGTATAGTCATAGAAAAAGTTAAAATTATAATATAGTATTTATCAGTTAAAATAAAACTTTTTGTTTAAGTCATTGTTAACAATTCAAATTTCTCCGAAGCAATTCTAAACCTTAATTTTGTTCTAAATGTCAGTATTCAGACATACAACAGAAGTTTAATATGAAGTTTGCTCACTACGTGCTCTTGCGCGCCGAATCCAATCAATTAAAAATGAAAACTGTTGCCAGCGCGAGAAACGAAATATCATCGGTTTTATTGATACATACGTACGTATTAGCGTTTTATATAATATAGATAGATTTAGTTGAACTCTTTTACTAACAATATATAAAATTATTAATAATTTTATGATCGCAAAAATATGAAAAAGTTCCTAATTATCATCATTTACTTAGTATTTATTAGTATGATTATTGTCTTGCTTTTGTTGTTTCATATGTATATTGAGTAATAACTACATCATATCTTCTTATTTCTTTCGGACAAATGATTTTCTTAGATTACCTGGCCAAAATCTCTTTGATCTATCTTCCTATGATATCCGGTCCGAATTTTCTTAACCAGTGGATATTAGATTTCGACATGAGCATCTCTTTCTAATTATTTCTATGAAACAAATATTTTCCTTATAATCCCTGATATTTATTCCAGTACTATGAAAATACTATATTTCTATATAAATTTTGTCGATTATAATTCTGTATAATAATGATTTCCAATTTTTTTTTCATGGTATCTTAAATGATCAAACAGCTTACGGGGAAATCCCGGTTTATAAATTAAGTATTAAAAAATAATTGCACACGTAGCAACCAAGAAAATGACTACTAATTACTTTGAAATTAATTTTTCATTCTTCCAATTAAATTTTCAAAATATTTAATACTATTTTCACATTAAAAATAGATTTTATGTCAGACAGTTGAATAGTAAAAGGAGTGGAGCAACGTTGTGTTTGGCTCTGAATTTGTTTTTAAAATATGCTCTCGCGTAAATTGAAAATTAATAAAAAAATTCAAAATAAAAAATAATATTTTTAAAAACCACGTTTTTGTAGTGGAGAATAATAATTTTAAAAAAAATTGGAAAACGAAAAACGTGGGGTGCATGAAATACATAACAGTAATGTTATAGTGTGTGCTCTTGAGAATATGTGTATGGTATAATGTGTGCTCTTGAGAATATGTGTATGGTATATCTGTAATTGTATCTGAATGTGGATGTGGAATATGTTTGTGTATATGCATATGTATATGTAGCTGTGCATGTGTATGAGTAAGAAAATGTGTATATGTATGTGCATGTATACTGTTATGTATTTCATGCGCCCCACGTTTTTCGTTTTTCAATTTTTTTTTAATTATTATTCTCCACTACAAAAACGTGGTTTTTAAAAATATTATTTTTTATTTTGAATTTTTTTATTTTTAATTATAATTTTTTTAATTTTTATTTTATATTTTTTAAAAATTATTACTTTTCAATTATTATTCTTCACTACAAAAAACGTGGTTTTTAAAAATATATATTTTTATTTAGATTATTTTTCTTAGTCAAGAGTGGTCAAGACTACTACAAGACCACTACTAAAATAATAGAACTTTCATTTTAAATTAGGGATACAAAAATCTTTATAGAAAAACAATACCTTTACGACTTTCATTAGTTTTATGCTGATGACAACCAAAACAATCCGGAAATGAATGAGGAAAAACTGGATCCTACCACGTGATTTTTCAGCCAATAAAAATACTCCGACAATAAAAATCTTTTCACCTGACATGTAATACTAATTTGAAATAATGGAATCGACAACAAAAGACAATCTCAAAATTTTTTTATTTTTTTAATTTTATTTTACTTTGTATGTCTTTTTTCTCTTCATTTTCATGCATTGTCATCCAATTCTGAACTATGTGCCAAATTTGAAGTTTGTAGCTAGTCGGGAAGTTAGTTTAAAATCGATTACAAAATTCCACCCGGACAGACATACACGAAGGCAAGTTTATATAAACGTGGTAATAATAATAAGCCGCATTCTGGTTTTCGTTGCAATGAAAATGGAAGAACTGTTATAAACGTTTAAAATGATTTTTGGGGAAACATTTCTTTTTTAATGATTTCTTTAATGCGTATACTTTTCTTAACTTATTCAGTATATTGTTAATAGAAAAATTATATATTTTAAAGACTGAGCCCAAGTGGTTCAGGGGATAGAGCGCTCTACTGCCCATGAGGTGTATCGAGATCGAATCCCGTGCGATCTCAGAGATGGCTGTTCGATACGAATTCCGCACCTAGCTAGCACCGACCACCTTGCGGACGAAAAAATATTCTCAGTGGATCGTGAGTTGGAATCACCTAACCGTCAGGCTAATCGCGGAATGTTTTAGTGGTTTTCCTCTCCCTGTAACTCAAATGTGGGTTAGTTCCATCAAAAAGTCCTCTACGAAGGCAAATTTTCACAATGCTTTATTCAGGAGTTCCCTTATCTTTTGGGTTGGGACTATGAAGTTGAAAATTAGTAGTCGTAAATCCAAAATTGGACGACACGCTCTTCAACGACAACTATAAAATAAAATAATTTAAAGACTAAATAAATATTTTACTAAAATTATATACTAAACTTACTAAGACTTTATATTACCAAAATATTAAATAGTAGATTGGATTTTTGATTGAATACACATAATTTCAGGCATTAAAAACTGTAAGAGTTGAATAAAAATTAAGGAATTGGTGCGTATAATGTAACGTAAATTTATGAATTGTATTATAATTCATAGATTGAAATATTTGGTATATGTACTAGTAATTGGATATAGTCATGATTAAAAAAGTAAGATGATTGAAATGTCATAATAAATATAATTAAGGCCGAAATGTATAAAAGGTAAATTAATTAAATTGAAGGGGAATGTGATCGTTAAGGAAAGTAGTAGTACAAAGCTAATGTGGGATAACAATAACCCAATAGGTTCAAAGGGTCACAAAGTGTGAGGTTTGAACAAATTGGATGATTTGGTATCACCAAATTTAGAATAAGAGTGAAAACTAAGAAAAATTAAAGATTAATGGTAAATACGATAAAGTCATGCTATATCCAAACAATATATGATTTAATACAGTAAGCTGATGTTTCCAATAAGAAAAACTAATGAATTCACATATATGCATGCCCATAACAATAATTGAAAGGTACTCACCCCTTACACACAGGACATGATAAATCATGAAAATAGAGGCAAATAAATTCTCCAGCACAAGATTAAATTATTAACATATCATTTTATTTAGAACATACATCTTTCACCACATCTACCAACACAAGAAAGGCATTTTATTGAAATGGGTGACGGGAGAATTAAAACACAGAAGGCGTTATAGATAAATGTTAATTATAAAAGAACGAGTAATTTAGAGGTTAAAATAAATATGGAAAGAAAGCTTCAATTCGAGAAGGTTTTTCTTATGTTAAAGAAAATTAAAGGTATAAAATTTTGATTTAAAATTTACAGAATTTGATTAGAGGTATGAATTTAATTTAAGATAAAGGTTAAGAAAAAAATAAAAAGAAATCCCTCGATACGGACCGAAGTCCGCATCTCGGAAAAAAAAGAACATGCAAGGAAGAAGCCAACAGAGAATCTCTCCCAAGTGACTTAAAAATTCCTTAACTGGGGTAGACCAGAAAAACTGCGACCAATTAAATTTAAAGAGGCGGAGAGTTTGAAATTTAAAGTAAAGAGATTGGTTAGTTAGCCCCCCTAAAATTAAAGGAAGAAAAAGAAAGGCGTGAGTAGAGGGGGTGGTTGACTTTCCCCACAGGAAGTGCGATGACCGCAACGACCGTGAGAAAGGTCAACAAGAAAGTTAAAAATAAAATTGCCAAATTGAAAAAAAGAATAACGTTTACAGAAAAATTAAAGGTTAAGTAAAATTAGAAATTAAAATTGTCACATTACATTAAGTGTAAATGTGACAATACCCGGACAGACCGGAAATTTTTTTATAAAATTTTCGAAGCCGTAAGAAAATTTTAATTCAAACAAAAAATAAGTAAAAATCAAAATATAAGAATTTTCCTCAATACAAAAAAAATGTTCCAAAAAGTTTGAAACAAAAAATTTGCCTAAAATTCAAAATAACGAAAAAATAAAAATTTTTTTTATAAAAATAGATACCATAAAATAAAATTCAAAACTTAGCATAAAAGGTAAAAGTAGAAAAAGATAAAATTGGAAAAAGAGTCACCCATTTCTGTACACAGCACTGAATTTCTGTACATAGCTAACAACAATTGTTACAGGCAAGAATCTGATATGTTAACAGAACTCTTTGACGACACTGGAACGAAAAAACACAAAACAGCAGTAATAGTTCATTTAAGCACAAAAAAACAATTTAAATCAACAGTAAATAACAGGTGATTATATGGTGAGCAAATATTGTTAAGGGCAATAAATTGGAAACATCAGTGAAAGTTTAAAAAAATTAATACATGGAACTCAAACATATTGTGACGCAACTAAAGCGAGGAAGAAAAAAAACGAATAAGGCCAAATAAAACAAAAAAATGTAAAGACAATTACTAATAAATGTCAATTAAAATGACATAAAAGGAATAATAACATTAAATTGGAATCAAAAGTAAATTCGATTGCATTTTGCAATAAATAAACAATTTGTCGATTAGTAATATCAACATAATTATTAAATTTTGATTGGAAACGTCGTTTAGAACGCACTATGTTTGAGATAATCATACATTGAATTCATTGAACATAAAATATGTGAACCAAAAATACGCTAAACAGAATTAATGTTAACCATACACTCTAATAAAAATAAAAATTAATTAGACATTGTGATAAAAGGATTGGAGAAAAAAATTGTTCATTAAATAAGCAATGTAACTTTTAAATTGCTGACAGAAAACTAAGTACTTAAAATGAATAAAATAAATTAAGAATTATTCTCCTATTCATGAATATAAGGTTTAACAAATAATGTACAAAGAACATCTTATCTAAGAAACATCTCATTTACTGATAAAAAAATTGATCGCAATTAATTAAATTGCAAGTTGAGAATGACAAGTATTGTACATTAAAGACTCAAAGTTTATTGTGTGATTGATAAGTCTATTTTTTCCAAAAAAAATGACTCAGCTTGAAAATGGAAGATGAGAGAAATATCTTTCTTTTTTTCGAGGAAGTGGGGGGGGGGGATTTTCTTGACACAGTTTTACTGAAGTCAACAAGCAGGGTTCTGATGGTAGTCCTTGAGGTTGCCCCACAGAAGGACAATCTTATCTGGTCATTTGATCCTTTTCTCCACAGGACTCTCCCTTCAACCTTGGACATTGTGGGGAAGGGTTCCCTTCTGCAGGTGTTTTCCCCAATTAACGAAATTGATGAAACAGGAATCGACCAGGGGTCTTACAACATCCTGTCGTGGAAGAGGCCATAAAAATCTGTCTAAGCACTCCAGAGAAAGTAAGTAGTAAAATTCATGCTGTGTGCGATTTCAACTGGACAGCGCTTTCTCCTTCACCCCATGACCTTAGATAAGAGACCATGTCCTAGAACATACATCCATGAGACAAAAACGGTAGTTGAAAATGAGGGTTCAAAAGTTATTCATTAGAGGGGAGATTCTTCTTCTTGAAATTCTCAGAGCATGGAATGATGAGGAATAAAATAGGAAATTGTCCATTTTCACACAAATATGCTTAATAAGAAAACCTTTGTTTCATGATCAGGAATTGTGATAAAATAAAATATCAGTACAATTACAAATTTGAGATATTTGAAGAAATATCTATTTGATAAATAGCACTTAAGATATACACTATAAACACAAAATTATTGCAATTTATGTTAAAACTATATTATTGAGCATAATCGAACGAATGAAGAAAAATATAAAATGTCCAGTCACTTAAATGCAATACAACATAAGATTAAATAAAAAAAATTAGAAATTGACTTGAAAGTATACTAAAAAAATTGAAAATAAAGACAGAGTGTATGGTTACGTACATTAAATATTATTCATAGTGATCATATTTACAAAGAATTCGCAAAATTCATGATAAACACAGTTAAAAAAAATGATTGGTAGTGACATTAATTTATTAAATTTGAGATTATTATTATTATATAAATTTGATGATGCATTTAAAGATTTAGCTTACACAATTTATATATTAATTGAGTAGGAAAATGTATACAAAGAATCTTGTATAATTATAATTTTTTTTTTTAGTTTAACATGTGACCTATTGTATATTTATTCGTTTGTACAAATAGTCATTAAATAATTAAAGCATCGTTAATTATAAAAGATTTTGTAAATAACGTACTATTATAACAACAATCTTAAAAAAAATGATGGTAACAAACAAAATTGTTTTACGAAAGAAAATATTCATATAATTAAAAAAAAATTTTAAATTACATTTAACAAATGAAGGAATGTTCTTAAGCAAAGCAAAAAAATAGTTGTTTTACCTCAAAAGATACTTCATTATTATTTTAAAATAATGAAGGTAAATTATAAAAGTCATTTACATTATTAAATATTAATGTATATATTCAAATTATTTAACCAGGAATCAACAAGTTACGCAGATGATTTTTCCCATAGAGCATCAACACAATTTAATTTATTTAATAATTCACTTGAATCATTATTATTATTATTTTTTTTTTTTTTATATCATCTGGTTTTTTTTTAACCAGGAAATCATAATTTATCATCTGGTTTCTTTGACCAGGAATAACCTTCTGATTCATTTTTGATCAGGAAAATAAAAATAAAAATTAACTTCTGGTTCTATTTTGACCAGGGAGAATTCAAAAAAAAAATTTTTTTTTCTGGCTTAGTTAACCAGCAAAAAAAATAAAAAGTAAGAAGAAAATTCCTTAATGAACAAAACCTTAATTAACAGTGGACCAGGGTTTGAACCTGGGCTTTTGCAATGACGCAATGTACTTCATTTATACTATCGTATTAACCAAATTTAACCTTAAGGAAGAACCTCTTAAAAATAATATCATTCCCGAAAAATCGTTGAGCTCAGGTATTACCCAGAGCAATCAGGACATATTTTATCCCAATTATATTAATAAAGTAATCCCAAATAAATTTTTGAGGCATCTGTATTACCAGACACGATTCAGGAAATTCACTATCCCAAATATTTTTTTTTTTTTTTTTGTAATAATTCAAATAAACACCAAATTATCAGATACTCCATTAGGGAAATGGTAACAAAACCAATCAAATAAGCCTGCCAAATCTTATATCAAAACATTGATTCACAGATAATTGAGAAATAATAATAAAAAATTGCAAAAAAAAAACTAAGAAAAATTGACCAAAAGAAGAGTTTAGCCAGTAGATAGTAGAACCAAAATAACCTAAACATGAAATTTTTTTTTAATTCGTAAAATACACAAAGCCACGTATAAATACAATTATGGTAAGTATTTTTATTTATAATTATTTTATTTTATTTTTTTTTATTCATAAATATAAAGCAAATTAACGTTTATGTAGGAAAACAATTAGAATAGTTTGAAAAAAAAAACATTGAACCATTCCAAAGAAAGATCCAAATGATGGGCAAAGTAGCAATCCTGAAAAATTACTGAAGACGTCTCTTCAGCTTGGTATGGCCAGCATACAACAAAACTTAAAACAAAATTGGGACTCAGTCCATCAATATGGAAACATTGATTAATTTAGTTCAAAATTAAATATTTTTCATGTAGAATAATAGAACAAAATACACAACTTATTAGATTGTGTAAAAAATTATAATCAAAGCACCTTGTTTTGTAAAATTAGCACTATTAAATAATATACATTACAGTTGATAGGAGCTAAAATATATATAAATACAAAATAAATCACTTTTGTAATATTATATTAATATGCCTATTTAAAATGTTAGATACACAGTTAGATATAGTTCAATAAACACTTTGAGAATATTTTATGACATTCTTATAAATATATACTATATCAATTTTATCACTACCAAATCAAATAGCAAAACACATAGAGAAAAATTCAAATAAGAACAAATGTATTGTTCATTAATAAGTTTAATTAGTTGCATCATTTCAAACCAAATAACCTCACAAAAATAATAAATACGGCACCATTTGTAAGAGTTGAATAATAAATTCTTATTTGGTGCGTATAAAGTAAAGTAAAGTTATTTGTGTAATTGTAATTAATAGATTGGAATATTTGGTATATGTACTAGTAATTGGATATAGTCATGATTAAAAAAGTAAGATGATTGAAATGTCATAATAAATATAATTAAGGCCGAAATGTATAAAAGGTAAATTAATTAAATTGAAGGGGAATGTGATCGTTAAGGAAAGTAGTAGTACAAAGCTAATGTGGGATAACAATAACCCAATAGGTTCAAAGGGTCACAAAGTGTGAGGTTTGAACAAATTGGATGATTTGGTATCACCAAATTTAGAATAAGAGTGAAAACTAAGAAAAATTAAAGATTAATGGTAAATACGATAAAGTCATGCTATATCCAAACAATATATGATTTAATACAGTAAGCTGATGTTTCCAATAAGAAAAACTAATGAATTCACATATATGCATGCCCATAACAATAATTGAAAGGTACTCACCCCTTACACACAGGACATGATAAATCATGAAAATAGAGGCAAATAAATTCTCCAGCACAAGATTAAATTATTAACATATCATTTTATTTAGAACATACATCTTTCACCACATCTACCAACACAAGAAAGGCATTTTATTGAAATGGGTGACGGGAGAATTAAAACACAGAAGGCGTTATAGATAAATGTTAATTATAAAAGAACGAGTAATTTAGAGGTTAAAATAAATATGGAAAGAAAGCTTCAATTCGAGAAGGTTTTTCTTATGTTAAAGAAAATTAAAGGTATAAAATTTTGATTTAAAATTTACAGAATTTGATTAGAGGTATGAATTTAATTTAAGATAAAGGTTAAGAAAAAAATAAAAAGAAATCCCTCGATACGGACCGAAGTCCGCATCTCGGAAAAAAAAGAACATGCAAGGAAGAAGCCAACAGAGAATCTCTCCCAAGTGACTTAAAAATTCCTTAACTGGGGTAGACCAGAAAAACTGCGACCAATTAAATTTAAAGAGGCGGAGAGTTTGAAATTTAAAGTAAAGAGATTGGTTAGTTAGCCCCCCTAAAATTAAAGGAAGAAAAAGAAAGGCGTGAGTAGAGGGGGTGGTTGACTTTCCCCACAGGAAGTGCGATGACCGCAACGACCGTGAGAAAGGTCAACAAGAAAGTTAAAAATAAAATTGCCAAATTGAAAAAAAGAATAACGTTTACAGAAAAATTAAAGGTTAAGTAAAATTAGAAATTAAAATTGTCACATTACATTAAGTGTAAATGTGACAAAAACCATTACCGGTTTTTAAGAAAATTGAAACCCCTTCAACCCTGTCATAGAACCTTAGAATTCGGCAGAATACCGTTTAAGTATCGCTGCTGTATGATAGTAATGGAATTATTTCTTTCTAAAAACAATTTTTAATGCATTTAAGTCTCGTAATATTTAAATTTAAGTCTCATATTTTGTAATCTAAGTCTTTTTTTCTGTTATAAGTAATTTTGAAAGCAAATGGGACATGGAGTACAAAACAGTACTGGAACACCATTTCAGAGAAAAAATTTAAAATATCAACATACCATCTTGATTATTTTTCTAGAATAATTTTTCCCTTGTGTTTTTTCATATTCTGTATCGTTTATTGTCATTATTACAATGCATTTTAATTCAATTGTTTATTTTATTACTATTACGTATTTTAAAAAAAAAACATTTTAAGAGAGAAGCTCATTAATGAACCAGTTATTTCTCAATCTATTATTACAGCAGTGAGATTTTCAAAATTCAAAAATATCATATTAAGCACAAACTTTTTACGCATAACTTTATAAATAAATGAATAAATTTGATTTTTTTTCCTCAGCAAAGAGAGATTAGAATTATGCTTTTTTTATTTTAAGGAAATTATTAAAAATAGTTAATAAAATAAAAAGCGTCCTTCTATAAGTAAACATTATTTTTTTTTAATCTGGTTTATTTAAGGCGATCAACTTAACAACATAAGTGTTTAAAAAATTGAGAAAAGTCAAAATAACAGTAACTCAAAATGCGCGTTAAGAAATGCAAATACAGGAAGTTCCTTGCTTTTTAGAGTTCATGTCAAATACGAAGTCAAAAATCGAAGAGCTCATAAAAGTTCGCAAGCTAGTATTCATGCTAAATAATAATAAATGTTCACATACAGAATGTTCTTTATTTTTTAGAATCCTTATCAAATATCAAGTCAAGACTAGAACTGCATATCGGAGTTCGTAAATTAATATTTAAGTGAATTCTATTGAACAAAAATGAGATGGAGACACAAAAACATGTTTGATTGTCAGATAAAAAAAGCTCAAAGTTTCATCAAGCAGTAATTCTGTTTTTCATGTGATCGTTTTTAATGCAGATAAATGGGAAGATCTCTAGAACCTTCAACTTTTGATAATTAAAAAAAAATAATAGACACACTATTTTTACACCTCCAGAATTGTTTGAAAATGTATAAAATATCAGAAAGTAATTGTGAACATCTGAAATTTCGATGCCCTTATAAGTATAAACAAAAAATCAAAATTTTTGAATCTTCTTTATTTACCATTTATTTTTCAACAAAATTTATTAGTACGAGTATCATGAATGAATTGAAAAATTTTAATATTAAGTTAAATTGCTATAAAATGCATGAAAAGGCTTACTCTAATTATTTTCAGTCAAAAAATATCTTCAATTAGTAAAACATAGGGAAAAACTAAGTTCTGATATGTTAAATTCAATTAATTAATCTTGAGGTTACGGTTTGACAGGGTCACGGTCTGAACAACCTAGGGAATAGATCGAAAACTTTATTCAGAAGCAACGCAATGCGATGCACACAACACAGAAAATAAATTTTGCTATGACAAACGTGTGATCAAAATTTTGTTTGATTTTAACATTTACTTTTTAGATCTGCGTCTAGTTACGGTCTCGACATCGTTACTGTTACCTCACCGAATGACAGTTCGTGATAAATTCGATTAATTTATAATAACTGCAAATAAAAATATTTATCTATAATAATGATACAAGTTTTTTCTACTTTAAATAAGCTTTTGGAATATCACTAACATAAAACTCGCAGAATTGGATTGTATACCTTTTTTTTTCAATTTTCGATGGTTACGGTTTGACGTGCCAAAATTTTGCGACAAACTTTAAGTGTTTGCAAACGTCAATATTCACGAAAAATATAATGCATGAAAATATGATAGTACAGCTGAGTTACTAAATTATGTTTTTTGTGATTTTCAGTTTTTTTTTTAAACAGAATACATATTGAAAAAAAAAAGTATTTTAAACACTCTAAGCGACATTCATGAAAAGTTGTCAAATGTAGGATTAAAGTAAGACATGAAGGCCAAAACAAGTTACTAGCGATCAAAACTGTACGTATCTTAAAGTTAGTAATGCATAGTTATTCCAGTAATTTATTAGGATTAATTTTCGCTTATTATGCTATATATTTATAAGAAAAGTTTAAAGACATATAGGTTATGATTCCTGAGATTCGCCTATATATGTATATTAAAAATATAGTCAAATATATATATATATATATATATATATATATATATATATATATATATATATATATATATAAATATATATATATAATGTTTGTGTAAGCGTTTTATATTCGATATAAAATATAAACTAGTTAAGGAAAATTAGAAATTTTATTATCACTTTGCGAAATAGCATTTTTGTTTGCTTTGGTGATTTAACTATTTGCTTTATTTAATGTGTTATTCTTATTCATTGGAAATATAAAGATTTTTTGTTGAATAAAACTTCCGTAATTCTTAATCTACAATAATAAAATGAAGAGTTTGTCTGTCAATCTGTGTGGATTTCTCTCCTTTCTTAAAACTTAACCGTTTGGAAAATTTGGAAATAGGGAAATTTGGATAGCATTGGCGAATTACGCCACTTAATTAGTATTTCTAAAGTTATTTGAAGTCATGTGTTTATTATGCTTATAGTTGTGTTTTTAAAACGTGAGTCTATAAAAATAAATTAGAAAATCAACAGTAATTAAAATTTAAAAAATAAGTTTTGAAAAGCAAAAATAATAGAGATATAGTACTAATTTGTAAAGAAGAAGCATAAATAGTCACCACATTCTTATTCATACCAATCATTCTCAATTAAATTTAGGTATAGCCTAAATTATAATATTTAATACCCATATAATAGCTGTATTAGTGAAAATTATAACTCATTGTAATTAAACAAGTCTATCAATATGCGTTGTAAAAGCAATTTTAACAAAAATAATAATTGAGCTTTCATCAGAATTGGCTTTAGTAAAGTTGTATGCAAAACAAAGCCACGTATTGACTACGATGAAATAAGATTGCATTTGAGCAGTTTTAAGAGTCAATTGAAGTTGGATACATTTTGATTTTGTTGAAGTTTTTAGGATATATTCTTCACGTTAAACTAAAAGACGCTTGTTTCTTTATATTTGCAAATAAATTACGTTTTACAAAATTTGAATGAAATCGGTCGAATAGTATCTGAGATATTGCAGATGCTCTGGGTGTTGTTGAAGAAAAGATGAAAAGCCAGAACTGCCTGATCCAACAGCTTCTGAAACTATCAAAAAGAAATATAAGGATGATGTCAGAGATTGCAATATGGCAAATAACTGAGCTATGATGTTGTTAACCAACTCCATGACAGATGACACATTACAAAAGGTAATGAGATTTGATAGCGCAAGAGAAGTTTGACTGAAGCTTCAGAAAATTTGTGAAGATTCCTCTGACAACCAGCTCTATGCAATTTGTCTTCAATTCTTTAAATTTAGTTGGTCGGATGATGATATATCAGCTCATTTATCAAAGATCAAAAATTTATGGAATGATTTGAATAGTGATCTTGAGAGTAAAAATGAAAACATCTTCCAAAAATGTTGCTAATTTGGAAAATTTTGGACACTCTTCCTCTCAATTATCCTACTTTTAAATTAAGTTGGCTAGTTCTGAGTGATTAAAAAAGAACTCCAGATGAACTAACAACACAGTTGTGTACGCATGAAATAGAGATAAAGAAATATTCAAGTTTTAGTTAATCAAGAAGCATTAGAAGCAAAAGTAACTAGAGCCAAGCTGATTCTTAAAAGTAAGAGAAAAATTGGAAAATGCAACTACTGTCATCAAAATGGTCACTGAGTGAAAAATTGTCGAAAGTGGATTGATAATGGTAGGCCAGCTAAGCCAATGCAAAATGAAAATTTTCAGGATAGAGATAATGTTATAGCAAATAATTCATTACTAACTCTTCACGAGGAAGTGTTTTCATTTGAAGAAAGCAGCAACGGTTGGTGTATAGTTGGCATCAAAACATGTCTCCAATAATAGTAAATTCTTCTCCAATAATAAAAATTTTTGAATTCCCTCATGGGATTGCTGCTGCAAGTGGTTAGTTACTACCAGCTGTAGGCAGAGACACTTTAAAAATTATGATAAAAGTTGGATAGAAACAAAAACAGTAAATTCGTATCAACAACAGAAGAATGTTGGTTAAAAATTGGAAACAACTCTAAGGTACAAGAAATGCAAATGGTGACTTGAATGAAGCACATATGCAAGTTCTTATTCCAAACAATACAGTGGAACTGAACTTAGTTACCACAAGTGATTCGATTCTCCAATTATATCATGATCGCTGGGGACACCAAAACAAACGCCATGTAAAGAATGTTCTTGAAAAGCAAATGGATCAGAAAGTTGAATTAAACAATCAGCTTTGTGAAACATGCATCTACGGTAAAGCTCATCGGTTAAAATTTGGTAATAGACAGAAGAGCAAAAGCCCTGGAGAACTTATCTCAACAGATGTATGTGGAACTTTCGATCAATCATTCAAAAAATATCGTTATTGTAAAACTTTTAATGATCATTTTACTAAATTTAGCTATGTATTTTACCTTCATAAAAAATCAGAAGTTACCCAAGGTTCTGAAAATATGTTAGCAGATGCCAAAATTCTAGGGCACAATATCAAGGAGATCTTGAGTGATAATGGAGGAGAATTCGATAATGAAAATGTGAGAAGAATCTTGCATGAAGGTGGAATTATTCAAAGAGTCACATGTTCCTATACACCTCAGCAGAATGGCGGCAGTGAGCGAGAGAATAGGACTTTAGTAAAAACAGCAAGAACTTTGAAGAATTCCAATTCAGAAATAAATTTTCCTTCATCATTATGGGGAGAACTGATACATACGTCTGTGCACATATTAAACAGAACAGGAAAAAAGTTCCTTACTAAACATAAGTCCTTATGAATTATGGATGGGACAAAGACCCAGAATAAAATATATGCGAATAGTGGGATCATCATGTTATGCCCATATAACAAGTAAGAAGAGTAAAAAAGTTGATAAGAAAACAATAAAAGGTTATGTATTGGGATATGACGGTGATGACAGATATCGTATATGGATAAAGGAAAACAATAATGTAATCTCCTCTCGAGAAGTAACATTTGATGAAAAAACTCTAATTAACTGTGAAGATACCTACTGAAGCTGAAAATGAGGGAAAGCTTGATCAAATTGACTTAAGAGAGAAAATCAGTTCAGAAAATGAAAGCGAAAATTGAGAAAATTCCTTAACCATGAAACTAAGAAATCGAAGTGAACTAAAAGTTTGAAAGATTATGTAATGGCAGCTGAAAGTTTCATATCAGATTCAAATGAGTCAGAGTCATACGAAGAAGCTATTAATTGTAAGGAATACAATTGTTGGATAACAGCCATGAATGCTGAAATCAAATCACTAAAAGAAACTCAAACGTGGATATTAACACCTTTAACCGAGAAAGCAAAAGCTTTACCTTGTAAGTGGGTGTTTCGTATCATGAAAAATCCAGACGGTACTATAGATAAATATAAAGCAAGACTTGTGATTAAAGGCTTTAATCAAAGAAAGGGTATTGATTACAATCAAACTTTTAGTCCAGTTACTAAGTTAGGAACTATACGTTCAATAATAAGTATTGTAGCTTGTGAGAATATGCATCTTACGCAATTTGATGTATCAACTGCCTTTTTATATGGTGATTTAGAGGAAACCATTTACATGTAGCAACCTGAAGGTTATACTAATGGCACCAACGAAGTATTTAAACTCCAGAAAAATTTGTAGGGCCTCAAACAAGCTCCTCGTTGCTGGCATAAATGTTTTGGTTTATTCTTGTTAAACCTTGGCTGTAAAATTAATGAAGTAGATTAGTGTTTATTCGTTCACGAGAAAGAAGATAAAAATCTACTCGTAGCTCTCTATGTAGATGATGGACTTGTTGCTGCTACTCATGAAGAATACTAAAGTGACTTTATAACTCAGTTGAAAACTCAGTTCAAAATTCTAAGCAAGTCTGCATCATATTTTTTTGGAGTAAAAATTTATAGACTTGATGATGTAAGCATTAAAAGTTTACAAGAAGATTATGCCACAAAGATACTTTAGCGATTTGGTATGAGTAATTGTAAGCCAGTTCATACACTCATTTTGAAAGAGGAAGAACCATGCAGTGCTGAAGAAGGAAATGAAACAGTATTTCCTTATCGTGAGGCAGTTGGAGCATTAATGTATCTAATGATTGGCACTATGCCTGACTTGGCATACGCTATTAGCGTTTTGTCACGTAAATTAGAAAATTCTGCCAAAGAAGATTTTATCAAAGTAAAACGGGTATTTCGATACATCGCAAGTTCAAAGCAAAAATGTATTATCTATAAATTAGGATACAAACCCGGAATTCTAGAATGTTTTAGTGATGCTGACTTTGAAGGCTGCATGAAGACAGGAAGATCGACGAGAAGAGTTTTAGTTTTGTATGCAGGTGAGGCTACATCTTGGTTAAGTCAGCGTCAAACTATGGTTGCAATATCAACCACAGAGGCTGAGATAGTTGCTGCAAATGAAGCCGCAAGAGAATTAATTTGGCTTAAAAGACTCTTCAATGGAATTTCCTCCTTTAAAGTAGTACCAACAATTTTTGTTGATAATAGTGTAGCTGTCAGATTAGCTCAAAATCCTGAGTTTCATCGTAGAACGAAGCACATCAGTATAAAACATTTCTACATTCATGAAAAGGATTTGGAAGAAGAAGTTAGTGTGCAGCAGATATCATCGGAGGTACAAACTGCAGATATATTGACAAAGCCCTTGCCCAAACCGAGACTTTTAAATCTATGAGAAAAGATAGGACTCTTATAAACTCTTTACTTTAAATGTTACTTAGAAATTGGTAGTTTAGTTCTTTTTCTTTTCAACAGGGGGAATTATTGATGTATGTGTTAATAAGAAAAGTGATTGGTTTTTATATATTTATGAAATCTGGCAACAGTTCAGTATACTATACAATATATTATTTCAACTACTAGATATGAAGACAGCTGTCTAAATTATTTATTATATAGACGATCATCGTTCTATTTTGTTTATCTTTATACTATGCTGAATAAACAGTAAGTTTAACTTTAAGAAGTTAGATTTAGTTAATACTTGTATGACTCAATAATTTCTACATTCTGGAATTATTTTTTTTTGCTTCGTATGTAGGTTGAATTCAAATAAAATAGTTCCATTTAACAATATTTTTATCAATAAAAGTCTTAAATGAAAATATAAAACAAATATTGCAAAACATAAAATCAAGTAACAAACAAGTATTTATTCACACGTCTTACAAGTTTTGCTAGCTGTTTGATAAGGAAATTAAGAGAGAGGGTTTTTTTAAAAGCTACCATACTGTTTGATAAGATAATATAATGGCTATCAAAGAGCTTATATTTTCATATTTAAATCATTTTTCAACAGAAATGCTACTAATATTAATTCTTACTGCTTTGTTCTGGTGGTATGTATTCATATTTTAAATTGAATAGTTGTTCAATCAAATGTTATAGAATCATAGAAATACGGTTATCCTTAAAGGAGATTATTCAATCTTTTATATTTGACTACCCTAAACTAATAGATGAGACAAATTTTAACAAATTTATTCTAAGAGTACACAGTGACATGTATGAAGCGAAATTTTATTAAAAGGTCAACTTTTTTGATTGAATTCAAAATTTATAGTTTATTATTTATATTGCATTAAAAAAAGGTTTGGGAAGGAAAAAAGGAAAGAAAGTTATCGCGTACCAAAATATTTTTTTCAAAATACTTAAAAGGTAATTTAAAAAAAGTAACTCAGATAAAGTAAACTTACTTTTCTGAAGGGAATCGACAAATTTTGTGTGCAGTTTTATTGAAGCTTTTTTGTGGTTTTCAGCCCACAGTTTCTTTTTTCTAAAAATCATTTTCTTAGTAATAAGTCTGAAGAAAATATTTAATTTCTTAAATCTTCACATTTTCAAAAGTTAATCTGCAGCTTAAGTTCGCAAAAGATATCTCACTACAAGGAGACTGTTCCACAAAATAAAACTTTTTATTCAATATAATTTTCTTTTTTTTTTCAATATTTATTATTGTGAACCACATTAATTCGCTTATTGCACCAAACTGACATAAATCCATTTGTTATCGGTCGTCAAGTCACCATAAAAGATCGAACACCGGTTTTTTCCAATAGCAGTTCAGTGCTTTATCCTCTGTATTATCAAAGCTAGATGTTTCTAGAGAATTTTGATCCTGAGTACCTTCAGCATTTTTTTAAATTAAAATAGAGTACAAGATCCACAGATAGATTACATTTCACATTAAAATTTCTAATTTTTGTGTTCTCTTAGCAATAAGTATATAATATTGTTTATAAAAAGAATCGCAAAATTCAAATTTATTAAACATAATTGTAAAAATAGACTTTAAGTCCCAATGAATTTTGGATTTTAAATTTTAAATTTTTTTTATTTTCAGAGTAATAGGTATAATTTTGTTTATAAATTCTCAAACCTTAGCAATACTCAAATAGATTAAATTACTCAAAAGTTTATTATACATTTTAAATCTCATCAAATATTAAATCTAATGCTTATTGAGAAATCTTATGCGTCAAAGAATTTTGAGATTTTCTCAACTTTTTGCACACTTGATTCCATTTTGATTCAAGCTCGCTTCGTCTGCTTTTTGAACATTTTTTTTTCTTCCTTTTATTAAAAACAATTTAAGAAAATGAAAGCAACAATCTAATCACTTTAATGTTAAATCATATATAAAAGGGAGTCTCGTCTTCATTTTTCAAAACGGGGTAAAATTACAACACATGCTGAAACGCAACGGCAAAAATCTCAACTACTGGTTAGATTGATTACTCTATCTTTTCCTTTTATTATATTTATTTGAATTTACGATGTTTAATGTAATCTTTTGATTATTTGCTTCATTTTTGTTCCATAAAATATTTAGAATCTCGTCAAGTATGTTATGTGTTAAGGAAGACGCAAAAGTATCTTTAACCAAGTAAATTCGGATTTATTTTAAATATTTCTAACTATTTTCTTTGTTCCAAAATTTATTTCAATTTTGAATAATATGCATATTTATATGGGTTACATACACTATTGTTGCTTGAATTAATTAAAGTTTATGATGGCGAAAAGGAAAAATGAGCACATAAATTGCAACGAAGATATGACGAAATAGGAGAACGACAAAGACAAGAGGAAATGGAAGAACGGCGGAGATAAGAAGGTATGGCCAAAGTTAATTTGTTGCCATTTAAAATTTTGGACACTTTCTGACCAGCCAGAAGCATCAACTCCCAATTGGATCTTGCAACTTGAAAAAAAGTGAAGTGATTACGCTTAACCATGTGATTGAAATTAGATTTAATTGGATAACTGTAAGTGACGTCACGCACTGTATCGAACCTGATTGGCTTCTAAATCGACAAATGCCAGGATTTACCTACGCAACTTGCAGGCATCCGATTGAAGGTTTGTGTTCGTATACAACAGTGTTTCCCAAAGTGTGGTACGCGTACCCCCAAGGGTAAGGGAACAGTTTAGAGGGGGTACGTGTTCTTATGCGAAATATCTTGCAACAAACAAAAATTTCAAGAAATTTTATTTAAAAGCAAAGCTAGCCATGAAAATTTACGATTACGTATTTTTCTATTGGTTACTTTTTTGCAATAATTAGTGGTGTCAACAACCAGTTGTGATTTTTAACTTTTGTGCAATTTTGTTATAGTAAAGAATACATTCATTTCTTATTAATGGTACACAGCGTTACGCAAAATTTAAAAAAGGGTACACAAAAGTTATAAGATTTGGAAACGCTGCATCAGTGTGAAAGGGCAGTATTTAACAACTGGTTCGTGTATTATTGGTCGTCATTTTTTTTAATGCAATTTGTAATTCTCACAGCTTTCTGGATTTTATATTTACAATGATAGAGCATTCCCCTTCCAATGAGGTGAACCGAGTTCAAACATAATAATACAATTAAGTAATATATATATATATATATATATATATATATATATATATATATATATATATATATATATATATATATATATATATATATATATATACTTTTTTTTTTTTTTCCCTTCCGTAAAAAGAAGAAAGCCGTGCACATCACTTTTACATTACCACCAAAAATTACTCAGGAGTGTTGTTTTCTACTTCTTTTTATTTTAGATGTGATAAGAAAACGACTCTCTCTTTTTAGTCCACTTAAAAAATGTAGATTTCTAAATTACTTCTTTTTAAAATTTAGAAATTTAAAATTTAAAATTTTCTTTAAGTCACAAGCTTTGAGCCTGTTCACACTAATTTGAATCTGAGAGGTTAGCGTTAATAACATTAGTTTTCTCTATTTCAGGTATTCAAATAAAAAACTTTCGTATTGGAAGGATAGAAATGTTCCTTATGTGAAGCCACTTCCTTTTTTTGGATCCCTGATAGACCTTGCGACAACAGTAAGATATTTTGAAAATTATTATAATTTTTTAGAGAAACTTTATAGCTAAAATCTATTTAATCAAGAAAAAGCCATAGAAGTGTCTATATTTTTATTCAAGAAAATTAGGTAGAAAAAGGTGTACGCACAAATATATGCATTCATTTTTTTTTAATTCTGTAACTTATTTAGCTTGAAATTTGACACTCTATATGCTCATGTAACTCTGACTCCTTTACGTACGCATTATAAAAGAATATTTTATTACATAACACAAATTGAGTGTACTCACAAAGAGAATATGTAGCTGAGCTAAGAGTACGAAATACATATATTTGGATAGTCTTGATATCTAGTTAAAATAAACTATTTCCAGTTACATTAAAAATAGTCTGACGCAGTCATCTTACTTTTAAAATAACAAATAAGAATAACACAAGAGATGGAAATATTTAAAACTTTTTAGAGAGTTACTTTTGAACGCTCTAGCTTGGAAATATCACGGGCACGAGAAATAGTAGATGAAAGCTTACCTCATAATTTTCACGGGAGCGAGAAGTAAGGGAATAAAAAATTAAATTTATCTTACTGAAAAAACTCGGGCAACAAATTTTACAATATCACGTGAATCTTTGTAGACTTTCACGAAGAAGTTTAAGGAAAAGGGACAAACGAAATAGAAACCTTCTGGTAAGGCGCATTTTACTATAAGCTATCAATCGGTAAAATTTTTACAATATACGGGATTATTCAGAACAGCGATTAACCCTTTGAAGCAGAATTTATATTCAAGCCGATTTTTCATATTTTTTTTCCTCGACCTTTTTCCAATTATTTTGTACTAATTCAGGTCGAAATAAGTGAAAAATATTATATTTAACATTATAACAGTTTATGGTAATGATATACAGCTTAAAATAATCTGAGTCCTTTTCTGCGTTAACTATAAAATCTACCAAATACGATTCACTTCCAAACAATATTTGTTTTTTTTTTTTTGTTTTTTTTTTAATTTGCACTTATTTGTAATTATTGAGGTCTAAGAGAAACAGTTATTTATCATTTAAATTTACTTAATTTTCAGAATCCCTTATTAATCCATTTTTAATCCATGAATATACTATTTTTAATCACTTATTAATCCATGAATGAGAAAAAAAAATTCAAACTACTTTTATTGAATTTCATATTTTATTGCAAATATAATTGCATTAATCTAACAGATTATTTTAGCAATTGTTAGGCTGTTTTTTATACTTCGAAAATACCAAAATATATTTTTGCTTTTAATTAGAACGGCAGAAAAAATACATAAAAGAGACACCGATGGCAGACACCGATCTGCGTCAAAGGGTAAATAACAAAATTCACAAGGAAATATGTACTAACTGGACCTGTTGCTCCCAACTTGGTCATGAGTATGATACAATACTGACAATGGTACAAGATACAACTTTAGAGCAAACAAAAATAAATTTTTTTTTAAAAAAAATTGGTATTTAATATTAAAAGGTATAAAATTTTGGTATGTTCGTCGATTTCCAAATGTAAGTAATGCTGAGATTCATTTTTCAAGAATTCGTTTCAAAAATTATTCAGCAGCTAAAAATCAAAGAAGCAAATGTTCACACTGGTTCAAAGTACAAGACGCAAAAAAAAACCGACCATTCTGAATAACAAAAAAATGTATTAATTACATAGAAACTATTCCTTCTATTTCGCTCAAATTTTGTATTTTGAAATGTAAAATTACATTCTTTAAAATTTTATACCTTACAATTCAAAACTTTTTCAACTAATCCTGAACAATAAAAAAATGAAAATATAATAAGTATTTAATAAGCGTCATTTTTTTGCATGGAACTATGGAAATTACTTTTTGCATGGAATTATTACGTTATTTATATATCTTGAGATCGACAAGCTTTATAATTTTGAGAAAAACAAATTTTCAATTCGCTTAAAAATTACTCGAGATATGAAGAAATACGCAAAAAGGTAAAATTAACATTAAGCGCTTCAAATTGACCACTCTAATGGCCAAACAATGGGGAGCCTATTTTCTAGATTTCGACTACTCCCTTATATTTTGGAGGTCAGAAATCTGAATCCGTAAAGAAATATGTTTATTCAGAGAAAGTACGATTTTTCTAATTTTGTTACTTAAAACATAGTCTGTACTAATTAAATAGCATATTCGATGTCACCCCTTTGAATATTTATGATTGAGTGAGTCCCAGAATGGGAAGATCCGATCATTAGATCAAAAGTTATTCAGTGTTGTCCGTTTTTTATTTTTAACTATGTACAACACTCTTCCTTTCCTTAAACTATAATTGCCATTTTGTTGTCTGTTTGTGCAATTGTTGTTTGTTAGAGAATTGTTGGATAATGTTACATTCACATTCAATCTGTATTTGTTTTTCGATTTTTTCTGAAATTTTCAAAAATACTGGAATTTTTCAAAATACTGAATACTCTACAAAAAATACATGCAAATTTTAATTTTTTGCAATCAGTTCGTTATAAATTCAGTAAAATTTGCAAAGAGCGTACTAAAAATATGCATTAATCCTTTAAGAGCTGTTGCAATTTGAAAGCACTTATATTTTTTTGCCTATATAAATAGTTCAAAAAGCAAGTGCTAGGAAAGTGCTAGATTTTGCCATGAACATTAATCTAAGAAATTTAAGATAGTCCTTGTACACTAAAATACATTATTGAATTTAATATCGAATTGTATGTTTTTAGCCGGTATTTTAATATTAAATTATCAGCCTTTAAAAAAGACAAATTTGACTCAGTTTAAGCTTTTTTTAAAATTAATATATTACCACTATTATCGAAGTTAAAACTCGGTTATTATACTGAAATATATAAGTTAAGATGGAACGCAAGTACTACATTTCGTAACCAATTCTTATTCAGTTCTTATTTACACACACTAAAGTTCCAAAAAAGTTCCAAAAAAGGTGGCCACTTTAAGGTTACTCATTATGAGGTTATTTATAATCACGCAACATTGAAGAGCATATTAGATTAAGATCTAACACGCACAATTATACAAGTGGGTCTAAGGGGTTAAAAGGATTTACGGCTAACGTTGGGATTAAGAGATTTACGGCTTGGAAATAATTTTTAGTTTTGTACCATATTTTTCAAGCGTATTTTTTCAATTTTTTTTTTTTTTTTGAAGTTGACATCATTATTCGATAAAAACTGGACACTTACATCTTGAGAAGACTGTCGCTTATACACAGACACGTGACCTATGTCCTCATGGTCTCATATGACCTTATAAACAAGATGGCGTGTTAGAATCGAACTAAATTTCCTTACATAAGTTAGAATGTTAATGAACGTTAAGTTTAAAATCGAATTTGTTAAAATATAATTCATTCTTGACTATGCCTTTTACATAACTTAGATTCATTATTTGCTTGAGCATTTTATTGTAACCATGATATATTTTTGTTGTGTGTACCTGGCAACTTCGATGCAATATTAATTCGCTTGTGTTCTACATGGCATCTTGCCAGTTTGTGTGTTAAGTTACAAATATATAGTGAAAAAATTTAAATCTTTGTGAATGAATGTAGAATGTGTCCCTTAAAAAGAATTGATACTCAACTGATTAGCTTACTCGAAAAACAATGGAAAGAACAGTTGCTAGCGTAAGCAAATGCCACGTTTCATCAACCAATCAGGATCAAGATATCCATACAACGTCACTTACAGTTATCCCATTTTTCCGCAAAGAAATTTATGAATTTTAAATTTTTATTATGGCACTATTGTAAAGTGTGTGTACACTGTACACATAGAGTAAGAGGACACAAAGTCTTCCATAATAACCACCCTTACTATATGTACTTTTAGAATCCTTGTCGAAATTGAATTCAAAATAATATATAGATAAAGGATCAAAAACTAACATTTAAGTGAAGAATGAAAACAAAAATATTATTGAGATCTAATAAATCAGCACTGAAAACATCCTAACCTGATTGATTACCAGATAAAACAGATAATAAATATAAAAATTCATAGTTAAGATTTACTCAAATTTCACCAAACAAACAAACTGGTTCAGGGGCTTTTCAATCTGCTTTCTTCGCCAACAATTCGTTCACTGTAAAAAAAAAAAAAATTGGTCTGAAGTTACCACCATTTTTAGTGTTGAAGTAAACAAAAAAAATTTTATAGTGCATGTAGTCACATTTTTTAATATTTTTTAATTGTTTTAGTTTCAATATAAATTTATTCATTTTTTGTTCGGTTGTTTACTGACAACTCATATTTTCATTCGCATTAGAATCAATTTATGACTGTATAGCAAAAACCTTTCTTTTTTTTTTAAAAGAAAAAAGCTTATTTTTAGTAATTACCTGAATTCTTTCAAACAATTGTTATTTCCTTATTTTTATATATATTTTTGCACGATAACGACAGTTCTGTATTTAAAAATGTTTTTAGCTTATCTCAAAACCAAGAATGATGGCATCTCGCCAATATTTTTTACACTATTACTTTTTACAGTATATAGAACTTTTTGCAATAATACTGCTCCAGCATTTTTTTCTTTTTCACATAAATATGAATTTGCAACACTTAATGCACACATATTTTTTTAACATAATTTTTAAAAAGAGTTGTAAAAATGTACATTAAGGAAGGTAGTTGCAGAGCATCTTGTAAGAACACTTCTAAGGCTATTTTGTAGAATGTTAAAGTTAAACGAAACTACTATTGATGTTATTGTCGATTCTAAATTATATTTTCTTGACAGTGTCATAAGCCACTGATTATGTTCAAATTTAATCTCAACTATTTGCTTAATCAGAGTATAGAATTTAATTTATATCTTAATGCATTTTGACATTTTTTTGCAGCCGATGCATGTTCTTGAACTAAACAGATATTTCTCCTTAGGACCAATTCACGGGTAATTAAATTCAAATTTTATTCCTTATAACGAACTATAATTCTCCACTCTACAAAGAATACAGCCCTTCCCAGACCTCCTCTGTCTCAATTACGTAATTTTCCATACGTTTATTATCTACACTGCTTCCCCAATTTCTTTTTCGTTGTTATTCAACCATCTCGTTAAAGCTGCGATGGCTCAGAGAATATGTAGCGTACTGGTTTCGAATATCAGCGATGGCTTGTCGAAAAATATTCCACATCCGGATCATGCTAGCCATATTGCTGACGTAAAATATCCTCAGTAGGAGACGGTTTATGAGTTGCGTCCCCTTGACGTCAGATTAATCATGGGAGGTTTCCGTGGTTTTCCTCTCCATGTAACGCAAATACGAGTTTGCTCCATCAAAAAGACCTCCATGAAGGCAAATGTCTCCTAATACTTGATCCAGAAGTTCCCTTGTCTTCTGGATTGGGTTCAAGTTTCGTCCATAGATTGCGCCACTGAAAAAACAAGAAACGCACCACCTGCCTTAAAAATTGGCTTGATTTCAAGCAAGCTTGCTGATATTGGCAAATGGTCAAAGTAACAACAACAAGACAGTTTTGCACATTTTGACAGAACTGATAGTTGAAAACATCTCATACAAATATTGAAGATTTTGATATTCATAAAAATACTTAAGATTTCGATACTCATATAAATCGTAAAGATTTTGCACTCACACTAGTGCTGGTGTAATAAACATTGGCAAACTTTAAATAGCACTCTCGAAGCAGTGTATTCCATAAACTGTAAACATAAGTATTGAATGTAAAATAAATGGGAAATAAAATTGGCAAAAAAAATTGCTAGCTGGCTTGCCAGAATAAAACCCTTTATTTCACAGAAAGATACTGTTATTTAAAAATTAACGCTTGTTTTTTTAAACAGATAATTACTGTTTATTTTACCAAACAAACTCCATTATTTTTACAAAAAAACTCTGTTATTTAAAAAAAAAAATCTACAAAATTACTGTAGTACTGTATAAAATCATTGTTATTTGCTTTGAACTTCTTTCATACCGCAGTGGACTGATCGTTAAGACACGGTTCTTAGCAGATCACCGAAGTCAAGCATCGCTGTTTGCAGCCAGTGTGCGGGTGACAACTTTGAACAGCTGATTAGGAACCAAGGGTGCTCTGTATCGGTCCTCGTTAAACTGTTCTATGTAAAGTGCTCTACTTCGCACGTGGATAGTCGGGCTACCGAAGCGGAGGTGCCATCCAGCAGAGGATCAAAATCGTGATGACAAATTCAAAATTGTGAGTTTTTGGACCATTCTCAGGGATGTTTACCGTCTCCATTGTCCATTGGGCAGCTCTAGAGCGACGTAAATAAAGTATCTACTTATCTTTTAACCAGCAGTCTTTTTTCTTTGCAAAACCTGTGTTTTTTTCTTCATAATTTATTGTTTTTTTTAGAGTGTACTCGCCGACTTTATAATTATTCAGCAATTTTTTGCCAATTTACTTGTAAGCTTGAGAAAGCGTAAATAGCTAATATAAACTCATGTTTGTGAAAATTGCAACACCATGAAGGAATCGTCATAATTAAATTAAATTTAATACACAGCTGACTAGTAGTAGTACAAAAAAATGATTGAATTTTCAAAGCAAACAAACAATAACAAGAGATCAAAATCAGTATTTTGTGTAACCACCACGCGCCGCAATAAGTGCTGATACACGACGTGGCATGGAGTCATACAAAGTTTGAATGTCTGCCTGAGGAAGAGAATTTCATATTGTTTGTATGCGTACCCAAAGTTTGTCTGTAGAAGCAACAGGACGATGATCACGAGTGAGACGCCGATCAGCAAAATCCCACACATGCTCAATCGGTGATATATCCGGGGAATACGCAGACCAAAGAAGAAGCTGTATCTGCCGCGATGCTAGCAATATGAGGGCGGGCAATGTCCTGTTGAAATACAGCGCCTGGCAAGGCTTGAAGGAAGGGAACAGCTTGGGGCTGTAGAACTTCACTGATGTGCCGGTTGCTGTTCAGATTACCCACAATTCGTAGCAATTGAGACCGTCCATGATATGCTATGGCACCCCAGACCATAACTCCGGATGTTCGTCCACTGTGGCGTTCGATAACACACTCCGGATGGTGGCGTTCACCGGCATAGCGACTGACACGAATGCGGCCATCATGGTACTACAAATTAAAGCGGGATTCGTCAGAAATCACAACACGCTGCCAATCAGCACGCCAGTCCCTATTCTGGTTGGCCCATTGCAGCCGCAGGCGGCGATGGTTTAGCGTGAGGGGGATCCTGTATAATGGAGTCCCTTGCGCGCAGTCCACGCTGCAGCACTGCTTCCAAACACGCACCACTGTGCTGCTGTTACGCTGCACACGAGCGGCATCTGCACCATAAGATAATCCAGCTTCCTGAAGGCCGATGGTTCTCCCCCGTTCAAAGTCCGTAAGTTGCTGAAAACTTGCTCTCTTTCGTCGAAGAGGCATAAGTAACGACTAAGCTAACGTTTACCACAAGCAGATTACCACCGATAACCATACACGCGTCGCTACAGCCGTCTATTTATTCGGATCCATAAGCCGTTCAGAGGGCGCTGCTCAGCATGCGCATGCCCTACGGATCTGAAATTCTAATCATTTGCATAACATGCTCTACTTTGCATTTCCTGAAAATTTCAGCTATCCCGCATAAGTCCTTCATGGTGTTGCAATTTTTACAAGCATGAGTTTAGTTTCCATTACAAGAAAGCTTTATTTTTTAAAAACATTAAATTAATTACAAAATAATAATCGAAACTAAATTTCGATATTCGTCTAAGGAGTAAAAGCAAAATTTCCGAGTGGTGGGATTTTTTTTAATTTTGCAGGAACATAAATAAAATTTCGAATAAAGACTCTGGAAAACTCATATTGTGCAAAAATATTTTCAATATAGTATTTATCTTATATTTTAAGCCTTGGTAGATCAGAGCATAGAGCACGCGCCTACTAGTGAAGTGCCTCGGGATCGAATCCCAGTGACGGCTAACCGTGGGATTTTTTGTGGTTTTCCTCTACATGTAACGCAAATGTGGGTTAGTTCCATCAAAAAGACCTCCACGAAGGCAAATTTCACTCAATACTTGATTTAGGAACTCTCTTGTCTTTTGGATTGAGCTCATAATTGCTCGCCTACGTGGTTGAACATTGGTAGTCAGAATTTCAAAATTTCAAAAAAAAACATTTATAAAACCATCTGATAGGAGCCGTGGTGATTTGGGGGATTGAGCTCTCGCCTCCTGATGACACAGATTCAAATTTCAGCTGTAGCTGATTGATACGAATTCTGCTCCTGGATTGCACCAACCACAATACTGACGTAAAATATTCTTAGTTGTGGACGGATCATGAGTTAGAATCTTTTATAGACGGGTTAATCGTGGAAGGCTTTCGTTGTTTTTCTCTTCATGTAACTCTCAAGATCCGTCAAAAAAATCTTCCATGGAAGCTAGCTTGCTTCAAAGCTGAATCTATGAGTTCCGTTGTTTTCTGGATTGGGTTCAAAATTTCAAGGCTATGAAATTAAACATCAGTAGTCGTAAACTCAGGATTTGCTCTGTTGTTCAAAGACGGTGATAAAATAAAAGATAATTTTTAGCCATTCCTTCAATAATGTTTTTATACTCGTAATTCTTTTATAGAAAACTCTATCAAGTTATCAAAGGTTCATTTTGCTCTGAAATAAAATTATTTTATGACTTTTTTTCAGTTTTTTTGAAGGTCTTCGTCCCGTTCTAGTAGTTGGTGATCCAAAACTTATTAGAGACATTTTTATCACGGATTTCCAGATTTTTCCGAATCGAAGAGTAAGTTTCTTCTAAGCCCATGTTCTAAGTATGTTCACGCACTAATGATTTCATACTAATGAAAATAAATATTATTTGTGTCAAATTAAATCCACCTGTGAAGGTAAAGGAAATTTACTCTGTAAAAAATTGTATAATGCCATTCCGTATCAGGTTTACGGAAATTCTAAAAATTTTGAGAATTAAAAAGTTATTTCAAGTTAGCACAGGATCCAGAATATAAACACTGCAAAAAAATTTAACTAAAAAATGGTTGCAACTTCTTAACAAAGTGAAAGACCACCCTCTTGAATCTAATGTTTCACTACACCAATGTTTTTTTTAACCATTTGTTGTAAGGTAGCCGCCACCATTTTTGCTACTCATTAACATCAAAACTTATGATTACATTAAAATACACTTGCGGTAAAGTTATTTTTACAGTACAATATTAAATAAGATTCATTAATTTAGAATGCATGTATACACTAATTCGTAAAATAAAAGTTTGCGAATGAAACATCCGCGTAGCTCGGACAGTATCTTTAAACGAATTCGAATTAGGCTTAATAAAACGGAAGCAGATAGAAATTACAAAAATAAAATCACTTAATACAATTCTCAGAATTTTTAAAATCAAAATATAACTATCCTTACTACACAACTAAAATATACTTACATAATTCGTGGCCAATTTTTGTTTCTGTTGATGAATAGCAGCGTTAAAATTTCTACTATTCATACTTGGCGCATCTTGATATTCAAATCGTGCCAAGCGCCAGCATTGGTGTTCTCCGAAGTAAAAATAATTATAATTTGATGAAAAAGTGCGGATTAAGATATTGAATTTTTATTGTTTAGATTTAAATTACACCCCTTAAATAATATATGAAAGCTTGATTTCTTATTAATCCGGAAGTGTTCCTTGACACAACGTTTTGGTTGTTCAGCGTCATATTCGGAGAGATATTACACCACAGCTCTTACAGTGTAGCGCAACAACTGCGGTTAACAATCTTTTTCGTAATTTGCGGTGTAGTGTGCTACTTTAAAAAAAGAAAAAAGAATTAAAGTTTCATACTGGGACGAAAAAAACTATAGCTTGAAGCGGTTCCTGGTAAATACTTTTAAGGTTAGCACGGTGAAGAAACAGGGTTCAATTAACTAATTTTTTGTTAATTTAACTTAATGTTATTTCAATGGAAAAAAACATAATTCCTCTGTTATTATTCTGTACAATGCGCAAAAAAAGAAAGGAAAACAAAGTTATATATAGATATACCAAAGTTGGATTAGCCAATACTTTGGATATGTTAAAGTAATATCTTGAGTAGTAAATAAGTCATATAATTATTTACTAAGCATTAAATCATTCTCTAATCTCTTACTTACCTCTTTGCAAGCTAACTATTGTTTAAGAGCAGAAATAATACTTTATTTAAAGTGATGCGTAGTTGCTTAAATCGTAACTCGTATGAGCTCCTAAAACATAACGCTCGATTTAAGAGCAACGTATCAATTTCAACGAGTGAACAGGTCGTTTTTAAACTGTAATAAAGCCAAAAATTTGGAAAATGGATTAGAGCAATTTCTGAACTAAATTTACATCCAACATCAAATTTCTCTTTTCATGAATGTAGTTCATAATAAGAACGTAACAACAGAACTCTGAGGCAGGGAAAGCCTGGTTAGCAGGGCTTTGGGTCGATGTTCAAGAAATCGTGAGTTCGATCCCCGCCAGTCGAGGAGCACCATGAGCAAAATTGTGACTGGTGCACACTAAATCTGTCAGAGTCACAAAATCCTCCAAATTCCCATGTTAAAAAAAACTCTCCGTTTAGGGGTACTGGATCGGAGATTGATCGTGCTCAGGTTCATGTCAAAATTACGATCTGTAAAGTGATGGGTGGCTTGTAAATGTGTCCTCCCTATAAAACGGACTGTAACGCATGCTGTGGCAGAATATGAATTCTTGGCCATAGATGGCGCCATTTGAAAACAAGAAGAAGAGCTCCTCTCTTGCCTGAATGGCATAAGAAAACAACAGAAGAACTCAACACGAAACAACAAAAGAAAATTTTAGTGGATTAATCATTAATTGCACTGACTTTTTGCCAGCTGAATACCTCAATCAGAACCTGATTCAGTCGGTAAGAAACGAATTTTTTTCAGTAAATTCAATGATATTAAATATCTTTATGATGAAATATATTTTCCCTTATATTCAGAAAGGAAAAAGTAATTAAAAACACAGATGTAATGGGCCTTGTGATTTGTTAGTTATGATGCAATAATTATTGGCTAGTAATGTAGTTTGATAGACAGATCTGTACCAGTACCTTCTATGGTGATTGTTTCAGTCAAACAAATCCCCCCCCCCCCTACTTCTAAAACCTAAGAAGTAGAAAATCGAATGTAAATCCTAAGAAGATTCTATCTCAGCTTGCAGTACCTCTACACGTCAGGCATGAATTTAGGCACATTCTACTGTTACTATACCTGAAGCAGTTACAACATTTATATCCCTTCTCCTAATATGCTCTTTAAAAATAACTTTTGTTAAGGATCGCCTTCCTATTTACTTTATCATAAGTACTCAATATTTTTGAGGTTCGTACAATTTGGGAAGCACCTGGTATGAATCAGATAATAGGTATCTAAACGTACCGAATAGGTATCCTAAATAATATCCTAATATCGATAATAGGTATTCTAAACGTTTTTCTCCGAAAAAAAATTGTACAAAGTCATCCCAAGGTGCATTTTTTTTTGTTAATTATTAAATAACTAACATTATAATAATTAAAAACAAAAAATAATGCATAATTTGTTATCTCAATTGATAAGACTTTTAAAGTATAGCCTACCTTCCTGGCCAGGATAACTGGAACTTCGTCAACCGAGCAGACTTTCCAGGCTCCGATTTTGCGTCGTTAAAAAATTGAAACTGTTTGTAACTTGAACTCACCATTTTCCAAGAATGATGATGTTTACATTGCCAGTTCTTGGTAAACCATTAGTTTGTTATGTTGACAACTCAAATTAGTTGATTCCGAGCTGAAAAAAAATACCCCTAGATGACACGACGCAAAAATTGAAAAATGACAGTTTGCACAAAACCACCCCTCATTGCACAAAGTCACCCCATCTGACGGTATAAATATAATTATAAAAAAATCCATTTTATTATTTAATATTTCAAATGTAATTGTTAGTGATTTATGACTGATTAAAAATTTAAGTTGAAAAGTGGTATAATTTAGACAAATTTCCTCTATACTCTTTAGAAGGTGTCTTTAAATCTAAACACAAAGAAAGATAAATGCTCAAACGCATTTTCATTTCTCATGAATTTTTTAAATCTCCGAATAGCCAAACTTGGCTACTTTAGGAAATCGTCAGATAACAACGATATATTGTCTACCATCGAGCACGAGAAGGTGTAAGTTTGTTTTCGCCTCGCTCGTAGCTAAACCTTCCGCAGAAACAGAAAATCGCTCTTTTTTTTTTCGATCTACTATTTCTAAGGAAATAACTTCAACATACTTTAAGCAAAATACCAATCTTTATTTAATGAAATAAATGTGTTTCTGTATATTTAGGTTTTTCAAGGTTGCCCTATTTTGAGCCGATCTCTTTTAATAAGTGAAGGAGATTATTGGAGAAGAATTAGGTCAATCGTCTCTCCCACATTCACAACAAAAAAGCTTAAAAGAGTAAGTGATTTAAAACAGTTTTGTTACTGAAAAGAAAAAAACTATAGTGGATAATAGAAATAAACACTTTTATTGAGAATAACAGTACATATTAATAGAATATTATTTATTAGTAGTCTCTTCCTGAATTCAGTGACTATCACCAAACCCCAAAGAAGCCTGTTTGAAATTGCCCTTCACTTGCACGAATTCTCTTCTTTGTGATTTAATGACTTAAACGCAGGAGCTATGCTGCATCAAACACATGGTGGTATTTCGTGGAATGTGTAAATGAACATAACTGTCTATCCCCTAATCACTCTAATAGTTACAAAATATTGAAATTAAGCTTTTTTAATTTATCTCTTTGTCTCATAGAAAACATATGGTCCAAATTTGAGACTTGGTAAAATCGTTATTCAGCATTGCTGCCAACTAGAACTTCCCTTAATTGTCCTGATAAACCTTGGTAATTACAAATACCAAAATTAAACCAATGTTTTTTTCCTGTTATCTCATCGCACGTTGTCCAAACTTGAGACTTCTATTTGGTAATAACTTGTTATTTAACATTATAGCCAAATTTAAGCAAATCACCTCTAACTAACCCGGTAGGTACAAAATATTGTAAGGAACACATTTTTAGTTGATATCACGCCCTCCAGCAATAAAGATTGGATCAGCACTAGGACGTGATGATCATTAGGATCGCGAGTTATTTAGGGTGGTGCGTACTTTTTTTATTTTTTATTATTTAAAGCAATGTACATTGGAAATGGGATTCCTCTCATTGAATCGTTGAACACTATCGTGGAAACGGGTTTGGACAATCCCGAATAACAAAAATTGATAGAACAGGAACTCGATCAGATATTTAATGTTTTAATTAATTAGAATATTTACGAAATTCCAGCTCGTACTCTTCTAGAATCTAGCTATTATCTAACGCATATCTATCCGACACTTTATTAACATCCAGAAAAACTATAGTACAAGCGGCTAAGATTTCTATAAAAAGCTGAGAAAAGCTTATATGTTGCTAATTGGCATAAATCTAGAACCAATATTCTTGCTAGTTTTTTTTCCAATTTCTAATCTTTTTTTCTTCAAGAAAATTATAACTAGGGAAGCTTTACTTGATATTTTCAGGTCTTGTAAGCTTTGGTTCATTTATTTTTCACTTTGTGAAGAGTTCAAAACGAGACGTTTATTGCATGATCTTTCAGTATATAAAAGTGCATATATTTCTATTAATTGCTTATAATTTAGTATTATTAAATTTTGAAATTGATAAAATTTTAATTTGCCTTTCTCTAGATTTTGGGCATATTCGAAGACTGCTCCAAAACATTGGTTCAAAATTTCAAAATATCAGCACAGAAAGAAAAACCATTATCTGTGAAGAGGTCAGGTGTTCGTTAAGTATTCTTAAAAAAAAATTTTTAAACGTAATATATATAATATATATATATATATATATATATATATATATATATATATATATATATATATATATATATATATATATACATATATATTATATATATATATATATATATATATATATATATATATATATATATATATATATATATATATATATATATATATATATATATATATATATATATATATATATATATATATATATATATATATCTTTATATAATATAAGAAGAGAGTGGAATGATAACACATAGCCAATCAAAACTGAAAACGCATGTGTGTGAAAAGGTAATAATTTTTAATAATGCTGTCTACAGAAATGTTACAACTAAACTTACCAGTTAAAGCTAGTTGCGATTTCTATTTTGCATTGAATGTGTGAAATATATTGAACAGAGTTTACTTTAAAATACTTATATCTCGTAAATAAAATGGATCGCCGTGAATATCTTAGGCGATATCAGTAGCGACATAGGGCAAAACATAATTGGGTATACTATAGCCTACGTCACAGGTTGTGTTATTCCTACTAAATTTAACCCATGAACGGCATTTTCTGCGAGCCTAACTTCAAGCCACAAATAAACAAGCGAAGTGTTTGATCGTTTAAATAGCTGCTCGCCAGATTTTATTGCATTATGAAGAAAAGTAATTGATATTCGATTTTTGATTAATAATTGATTTATGTGGATAGTGGCATTTATGTGGATAGTGGCATAGAATTTAGCATTGCGTCATGGTAAATATTATTCCTACTAAGTGGAAGTAGTTGTGTTTTTTTTATATTATACCCAATTAAGTAGCACAAAATTACCGGGAAAATAATGGTAGTGCTATCAATACGCGACAGCGAAATGCGTGACGAAGAAACGTTGAAGAGTCAAGACGTTTAAATGAAAACGAATAATATGGAAAAGAAATTGATAAAAAAATTTGTATAAAGGAGGTTTGGCAAATAATTTTTAATTTATCATTGTTTTTCATTACTTATAATTGTTTTTTACTTACTTTCAAAAAATCGTTGAGGCAGAAATATAAATTAACAGTTCATATTTGTTTGAGATATTTCTTAAATAATGCATAAAAGTGCAAATCATTTGTACACAAAATGGTGTGAAAAGAAAATTCAATGAAAAATGTACATAGCTAGGTTTTGTAAATATTCAGAGATCTATTGTAAATAATTTTTAATTTTATTGTTTTCACCTTATTTTTTATAACAATTCAGACAAAAGTGCTTATTGATCATTGATAACATAATTATTTCATTTTACATTTGTTTTTTTATTAGTATTCAATCTGACAAAAAAATTAAATTACATAATTTAATTTGTCGAAATTCAGTTACATATGTTTTTATTATATATTGGCAATTATATAATTGGGCAATTATTTGCAGTGGTTTTTGCTCTGGAAATATTAGTCGGCATCAACTTATTAATATTACATGTTTCAATTTGTTTGCCATATTTTAAAGTTCTTTTTTCATTAGGTTTTAATTGTTTTCAGTTTAAAACTTAAATTACTGTTGGGGGGCGGAGATGAAGCACTGCTTGATGAAGCAGTAATGATTTGAGTTAGGGGTAAAAATATACTTGAGGGTGCCCCTTGGCAAAATTGGCGATTTATGTTTGACGCCATTCCTGTTTGGTGGAACACCGTGATAACAGGAATGGCTGCTAAAATATAATGATATTTCAATAAAACATTGGAAAATTTCAACAAAACGTCGGCCCAAACTTTATAAAATTGCAAAGAGCCCGATATGAGCAAAATTAATAAACCCAATAAAATGCATTTTGAACCGAAACAAAAATTAATGGAGTAAGCACAGAAAGAAAAGGAAAATAACAACTCACTTCTTCGTTAAGAGTGAATATCCTCAGATTTAGATGCCCCGAATTCTCTAATAGCAGTTAGATACTGTCTAAATTTATCATGAATAAAATCTGTGTACCTCCATCGCCACACAAATTCTGCGAAAAACGAATCGAAAATGGCGTCTGTGGTACCAGACTGGCGATGACATTTTTTTCTGAAGTCCCTTTTTATGACTGCCCACATATCTTCGATCTTATTGACTAGAACAGGGATGGCGAACCAATAGCACGCGTGCCATTTATGGCACGCGTCGCAATATTCTGGGCACTCCACCGATCACAATTGTTGTTACATTATTAATTGATATTACACAAATGTTATTACGCTACGAAGCATATGTAACAATTAAATTAAAATTCACAAAAAACAAACAAAAGAATAAACAATTATAATTAAAAAATTAAAAATTAATACTAAAAAAACAATTAATAACCGTAAAAAACAAGCTAACAATAAATAACTAGCAAAAAAATCAACAGTCCTGCTTAAACTAACATCTTACAACCTAATATAACTTATTGGTCATTTAATCTGCAACAACAGAAGTCATACTGATGTTACTTTAAGTTGAATTGCGTGTATAACTGAGACATTGCAAAATGTATATTTTTTTCAATGTAAATAAAGAGTTTTGAGTTGATAGTATTTAGTATTATCATTTTCCCAATAATCACGTTAAAATTCCCAGTTAAAATTATTTGACAGCACGTCTATGACCTCATTAAGCAATTTTTTAGAGAAAATGGCACGTTGGTGCATAAAGGTTCGCCACCCCTGGACTAGAAGCAAAAGTAACCTTACCAGCCGGTATCGAACGTAGAACTAACAGATCTTTGAAATTTCATATACCGTTGAACATTTAAAAATAACGCTAAAGTCTAAACCAATCAGAATCACGATTATGTTTCGATATCGCCCAGCTTGGTGATCAACCGCGATCACAACTTGGCGAGAATCAAGGGGCACCCACAAATACTGTCTACCCGAGTTAGGCTCTGCCACGCGTGCTTCGGATACGGTAATTAATTTACGGCTAATGCCCTATAGTAATGTGTTAAATAATAATGCTCCCTCGCTTTATATAAGTTTATAATATTGTTTGCATTAAAATTGCTTTATATAAATTTATAATGCTGGTAATAAGGACCTCTGACATTTTACAATCCTATCATATTCTCTCTATGTGATGTTGGTGCAGAAAAATTGCCAGCTAATCTCCAGCAAAACAACTTTGACTTTGTTGCGAAGCGAGCAAAAATGAAATTGCGTAGCAATTATCGAGGGTTGGCGAGCGGTAGCGATCAGGGGGCGGAGCCCTCTAGTATATATATATATATATATATATATATATATATATATATATATATATATATATATATATATATATATATATATATATATATATATATATATGTGTGTGTGTGCTTGCAGTGGACTGATCGCTAATACACGGTTTCCAGTAGATCACCGAAGTCAAGCAGTACTGGCTGCGATCAGTGTGCGGTTGGGTTACTACTTGGATCAGTCTGCATAGGGACTGAGGGTTTGCGATATTGGTACTCGTTAAACTGTTCTACCTTTAAGTGCTCGATTTCGCGTTAAGGTCGTCGGGCTACCAAAGGCAGGGTGCCATCCCATCAGCAGAGGATCAAAATTGTGATGGCATGTATTCGGATCATCCTCAGGGATGTTTCCCAGACAGTCGCCAATAGCCCATTGTGCAGCTCTAGTGCGACGCAAATAAACTACAACAACTGCAACATACATATAAATTTATTTATATATTTTAAAGGATTTTTAATGCTTTCGTATTGGACGTGACTGCAAGTTCTGCTTTTTCTACGAAGATCGATTCCCTCAATGATTCAAAGAGTGAGTTTGTTCAACAAGTGAACAAGAACTTTGGAATTATACATAAATCCAAATTGTGCCTAATGTGTAAGCCATAAATAACTTAAATCTTTCATTTTATTATGAAAATGTGTATAATTTACTTAAACTTCGTTTTTTTTTTGTTTCTTAAGTGCTTTTTACTTCCTGGCATCATCTTAAAAATATTTTCAAGTCATCAGCTGTTAATGGATCTGCTCTACAATTTTTCAGCGACTTCATAAAAGAAGTAATATCGGAAAGAAAAAGAACTAAACAAGTTAGATTAATTTTTATAGATACTCTTTCTGTCTCATAAATGCATTTTTAACTACTTTTTTTTCACTTGCTTTAGAGAGATACGAAAACTGATATTTTATAACTTTACAAAGTTTTCATTGAAATTATGACCATTAGAGTGAATCGAAAAAAAATATATTTTTTAATTTCGTAACTCTTTAGTGTGGAAAAGTTACGCCGAAATTAAGAAAATTAAAAACGACAAAAACATTTACAATAGGTACTTTTTGTTGTTGTTGTTGCTGTTGTGGCTTATCCTCCAATGCCTTACGAAGTCAAACAAGATCCATCAAACGGTTTATCCTAAGAAAATCGAGGACCAGAAGGGGGGATAAGTATATGTTCTCTCTGGAAAGTCCCAAACAGTCCAGGATGTGTTCGGGAGATGCCTGCTCAGTCTGACATTTGGAGCAGACCTCGAAGATTCTCCTGCCTTCGAAAAACGAGATACTTTTTGTGGACTTTTAAACTATAAAATTGTCCCATCACTGGAGATTTATATGAATTACTCACATCTTCAGTGATTTATAGTCGATTTAGTTTAAGCTGAAGTAATTCGTTGATTAACAGAACAAACCTTGAAAAGCAGAGGAAAGGGCATGAAATAATAAAAAATCAATATTAGTCTCATCACTGGGATATTACTATCCACAGTGATTTGTAGTATGCTGAACAGCAAATGAAACATAATAAATCAGAAGATTGACAGATCTAAATCCAGATACAATATGATATTGATGAACCTCTGTGATGTATATATAATTTATAGATTCTTTATCTTGTTTTTTTCTTTCGTTAATGATAGTCAGTAGTATAATAATGGAGTTTATAAATTAATATAAGAGTCCAAGTTAGATATAGATTCAGAAAATAATCATAGTCTTAGTCTCTAAAAGAAATATAATGTAATTGCTACAAGGGAAAATTGGTCTGTTGTTTGGAAAGGTGAAACTAGTGCAACTAGTGTTGTTGTATTGGTCAATCAGAATGAAATAACAGATACAAAGTGACAAAAGTGTGTTTATGTCAAAAGTCTTATTTGTCCAAGTTTTTGTTAATTTTATATACAATGTGAGAATGGAAGATATTAACCAATCCTAAAAGTTCGAAACGTTTTTATTCTTACACAAAATGCAACTTAACCGCAAGAAAGTGTTCCAAAACTTTACAGAAAAATCGACGTACCTATCTCAAATATTACTTTTCATCTTTCATTTCATGTTTCTATGACATTCTTAAGAATCACTATAATTATGATTATGTGTAGGGGAGAGTGGGGTCAATTGTAAAATTTCTTACTTAACTATTTTTAACTAACAAAAAATCCAATATATTACTAGTATTAATTGACATACGAGTAAAGTAGACTATCCTCTACTAGAAAAAAAAATACCTTATTTCAAATGTTATTATATTAGTTATTAACAATTTTTGACAGTCGTGCACTTGCTACAATTGTCCCCTCTTACGGGGTCAATTGTAACAGTTCATAAATTCGACTAAAACATAGTTAATTATACATATTATCATAGTTGTGATATATTTTTTTATTGATCAAAATAGTAGTGATATTTTAGGAGTAAAAATAACAATGAACAGAGACCTAAAGGGTTAAACTTTTAACTTTAAAAGGTTACTGATTTTAATTTATGCTGTGAAAGGTGACAAATAAAATAATGCACTTGCAACATATTATACATGGTATAGGAAACGATTGGTGGTTCTTAAAGAGTTAAGTAATGGTTTGTAAACATAAGATCATTTATTTTCAGCTGTTACAATCGTCTCCAAGACACCATTTCAGCTTCATTTGTTAAAAACAATTCTAGTTAATTAACAAAACTAATTTTTTTAAATGTTAATTAAGGTGTCCACTTACATTTTCTGCTAATAATTTTTTTTTGTTTAAACAAAATAACTTTGTTACAATATAATATTCTAATATCAAAAAAAGTACTTACGTAGCGTGAAAATACCTTTTGTGGTGTAACTTTTTCAAAAGTACATAAAAATGGTTGCCAGCAGGGATGTGCATGTAGATTTATTAAATAAACCTTGTGCGCCATCTAGGAACCAAATCTGGAACCCGACACTCGAACTTTTTGCTCCCCAGTTTTCCCAACTTACCTTGTATGAAATATGATTAAGATTTATAAACAAAAGAAAAAATAATACAAAAATCTAAATCCTTAAAATCAAAAGCATTGTTTATAATAAGTTATTAAAAAAATTTTAAATTATTAAAAAATTATTTTTTAACAATACATTTTTAAAAATAAAAGTAAGAGTATTGGAAGAAAACAATCATTTTCATCTTTTTTTTAAAATAGGTTAAGATGAAGGCATGAAAACATTTGATCTGTTGGTTTTAAATGTTTTTTTTTAAAATTCAAAATAAATGACGACAATGTTCTTGTTATCCCTTTTTCCTTCTGCTTTGATCTAAACTCTTATAATTTTTTCGCAATGAGGAATTTTCAATTGCTCTTCTTAAAGCATTGTAAATTCTTTCAGTAGGATTCAGGTCTGGAGATCTGACTGAGAATTACATTTGCTGATTATCTTAGATTTCAATGTAGCTTTCGGCGGAACTAGCCCCGGAATAGTATAAATTGGCATTCATAAAAATGAACTGGGTCAAAAGTATCTTCGAATAATTCTACTTAGGAGCCATTCTCACTGCTTGTGAAAAACCATCAGACGTAATCTTATGTGACCATCAGTGTCAAAACTCTCACTATTATTACACTACATTAGACTAATAATCCGTTTCATATGGGTTACTTCTACCCTTTCTGGCTCAGGATATTTAGAATGAAAAGTTTTTCAGACAACACATAAGCAATTGCAAAGGAAGATAGTGAATTCTAAATTAAAAGATTTACTCTATATCTCTGTGCGTATGAGTAATACAAACAGACTGCTTTAATGTAGACAGATTAAGTTATTCATTTCTGAAAAGTGATGTTCATACCCAAGACCCTGATGTAACATAAGAAAAACTTTATCCCTTATTTAAAGGATGCTACACCTCGGAAGAAATCCTACATGGTGAATTCTCTTTCAACACAACATTAATTATTTAAAATTTAAAGTATAGTAAAAAATGAGTTCATTCGATAGATTAAAAGTAAACTATGAAGTTTGAAGCTGAATTTTTTTCTTAATATTCAACTGTAAGCAAAGTATGGCAGGGTAAGCTGATGTTATGAGAGGAAAGACGTAATCCAGTCATAATTTATTTTCAAAATGATTTTTTGAATGATATATTCATTTAATAAACTTTATTGTGTATTCTTGTTTCATCTGAACTCATTTTTTTTGTATAGTTTCAATTTTAAATGAATGATGTACTTGAAAGAGAATTTGATATGAAGGGTTTCTTTCTTTTAAATGTAATGAATGAAAAAGGACCTTAGTTTAATCACTTTGCTGAAAATTAATCATCTTTAAATATAAATAGTACTGAATTCTCTTTATGCTTTATAGACTAGAGACGACTTTCTTCAACTGCTCTTAGATATTGAGAAGAAATCAACCATTGACAATGAAAAGGAATATGTTGAAAACGATGATGATATTGATACTAATTACGGAGAAAATATTTCTGGGCAAAATATTTTCCCTGGTGAATCCCAAAAGAGTAAGAAAACCTTCTAAAACTTCCTTATCGTAATAGAGATTTTAAGGTTAGAAGCTGAGCTACATAATTTGAGAGGAATAAGTCAATCAGTTGTATTTTTGTTGTACTGGATGGCAACCAGTTGTTTATACTATTTCTATAAAACCGACTCATATTCCTATCCGTTCAGAAAGGCATTCTTGTTAGTTGTACCCGATTGATTATCTATGGATTTTCAGTGAATAGGTAACTAAAGTGACGTCAGCTTGGAGGTCCCCATAAAGGATGAAAAGGTAAAAAGTAATTCGAGTTGCTAAAGAAAATAAGTTAGTCTCAAATTTTAACAATATTTTTTACGAGTACTAAATTTCAATGTAAATTTTACATTTAAGTATTCCTCTCCATCAGGGGTCGAAAAACCACCCGTCCGCCCGCCCTCGGCGGTCAAACATTCCCCGCGGACAACGAATTTCTCGAATCTGACGTCCGCGCGGACGGCCATTTTCCCGTTAATGATCGTGATATATTTTCAATTTTTGTTATCTTACAAGAATCTAGCGCCTCACTTCTAAAATGACCCACTAACCTAAAAATACAGCAACATACTGCGTATGGTAGAATTGATGTTTTCTCTGTCTGGGAGTACTGCAGCTGTTGAAAGGGGCTTTTCAGCAATGAACTTACAAAAAATTACATTACGTTCTGGTCTTAAACAAGCGGTAAACGCAATTATGAGCATCTACCTAAATGGAGCGTCTACCTAAATGGAGCGTCTCCCTAAATGGACTCTCGAGTGCTTAATTCCATGAAGGTTCTTGATAATTTACCAATGAGGCACATACATGTATTAAAATTTTCCCCTTAACGTCCGGCAGGTGGCGCAGCGCCGCAACTGTTGTGTCTGTTTTGTTTTCGCAAATGTAAGAGAGCGTAGAGGTGCGCGCTAATGAGCCTGTGCAATCATGATATCTGTAAATATTGTTGCAAATAAATAATTAATATCATTAAGCTCTTACTTCCTCTTCCCCCCAACCGAGCTACTCGACACCTGAACAGATGAAATGTTTACAACACATGATTTTTCAACAAATTTGCATGCTTAATGTGCATTTTCTAATCTATATATAAAAAACGTTGTTAAGCAGGTGCCTATGAATAAAGAACACATCTTCTTTAACTGCAATTATAGTGTCATTTAGTTTATTTGAATTTATTTTGATGATTTCTTGTTAAAGGTATGTTGTGCAAACTATACGAAGACAGAATTATGAAAGATTTTTCGTACTGTTTCATTTATATAGAATACATTTTTATCACTTCCTCATGAAGCGAAAAACATCTAAAGCCCCTTAGAGAAGTTAGATGGTTAACTCAGTTAGGACACTCCTCTACCCGAAAAAATTCCAGCCATAGAAAATTTTCCTAAACCAACTATTGTGACTAAATTATCCCGATTTCTATAAATTTTGAATTTTTATCGTCGATTTATACACAACAACTACTGAAAAATCAGTACCTTTAAATATAATGCTGAGACCTGAACTAAAAAATTATAGAACTCCATTGATTCGGACAACCGAAACGAATGAAGTATTCGTAAGAAGCCATTGAAAGTTAATACACTTTTATCCCATCCAGTTCCTAAAGCAACGTTAACTTTAAATACTGATGCTTCTGGTTTGTCTATAGGAGCGTATGTGTCCAACAACATAAAAAAGTACCTGCCAACCTTTAGGATGTTAGTTCTAAAATTTTATTAGGAACTTAGTCCAGCAGAACGGAAATGTAACGCGTATGGAAATTTTACAGCGGCCTAGGCCTATAGGCCCATTCGCCGAATGCAGTGGAACCACAATTTTTAATTTGACAGCAATTATATAGAAATAAAATGTTAAAAATTTTACAGTTAGTGAATTTAAATTTGATTGAAAATGAACGTGCCAATCACATAAACATCGATTTTTTAGGAGCTATTCAATGGTTCAATGTGTAAAATCATCAAATGGTTTTACACATTGTCTAACCAGTAGGGATCGTTTTTCTCGATGGCTAAAAGCTATTCCAATAGTTGACACAAAAACAAAAACAAATGCTCAAGCTTTATACAGTGGATGGATATCGAGGTACGGGGTACCTAAAGCAAATGCTACTGATCGTGGGTGCCAATTTCGAAGTGATTCACTCACGTTAGCAAATATATTTAGAATTCATATATCACGTACTATCATCCACATTCTAATGGTGTAATAGAACGATAGCACTGTATTTTAAAAGCAGCAATAATGTGGCGTGCTTTTAGAGATCTCTTGCCATCAGTTCTATTGGGTTTACGAACTGTATATAAGGACGAACTAAAATGCTCAACTGCTGAAATAATTTATGGTAAAAACTAACGATTCTTATTTTTAATAGAAGAGAAAGCAGATATTTATGTAAATCACTTTGTTATTAAACTGAAGTAACATATACAGCTACTGAAACCAATATTAACATAAAATCATTCCGCTAAGACTAAGCTAGTCTTGCAAGATTTAAAAACATGTTCACGTGTATTTTTCAGAGTGGATTCTATGAAACCTTCCTTAACAGCTCTCTGTAATGGTCATACAAATTTGTTCAAAACATTCAACATTTTTGGCGAAAACAAGTTAGGGTCAGCATTGACGTAATAAAGCAAGTTTATATCTTTGAGGAAAATTCATGTCATTCTTTCATGGAAAACCAGACTGGCACTAAATTAGATATAATACTGCCAAATCAAGAAAAAAACCAAAGTGAAAAGATATATGATTCATCGACTTCGATTCATTTGATTGATAGACCTGGAAGACGTGTATAGTTTCCTGCAAAATACAAACACTATGCACATTATTATTTTTTCCTAGAAATTTGGATGATGTGGCGACATTATATTTTGACGTGCTTACTCTTAAGGTAAACATAAGCATAAAATGTTGAAGCAAATTTCACAAGCTGATGATGATATTTAATAATTATGTTGTTCAAATTAGGTGTGATTTTTAATATCTGTGTCTGTTATAAACTCATGTTTGTGAAAATTGCAACTCCATGCAGGACTTACGCGAGTGAGCTGAAATTTTCAGGAAATGCAAAGTAGAGCATAATATGCAAATTATTAGAATTTCAGATCCGTAGCGCATGCGTATGCTGAGCAGCGCCCTCTGAACGGCGGATGGATCCGAATAAATAGACGGCTGTAGAGAGGCGTGTATGGTTATCTGTGGTTATCTGCTAGTGGTAAACGTTAGCTCAGACGTTACTTATGCCTCTTCGACGAAAGAGAGCGAGATTTCAACAACTTACGGAGTTTGAAAGGGGGAGAATCATCGGCCTTCGTGAAGCTGGATTGTCTCATCGTGCAGTAGCCTCTCGTGTGCAGCGTAACAGCAGCACAGTGATGCGTGTTTGGAAGCAGTGGACGGACGAGTATCAGACAACACGGAAATCCGGGAGTGGACCCCGAAATGTCACGTCAGCTCGCGATGATAGACACCTGGTCCGCATGGCGCTGACAGACCGTACGGCTCCCTCTAGACAACTGGCAGCACAGTGGTCCATAGCTACAGGTGTTTCAATGTGTGCTTCATCAATTCGTAGACGTCAACTGCAGCGTGGACTGCACGCAAGGACTACTTTATACGGGATCATCCTCACACTAAACCATAGCCGCCTGCGGCTACAATGGGCCAATCAGCATAAGGACTGGCGTGCTGATTGGCAGCATATCGTGTTTTCTGACGAATCCCGCTATAATTTGTGGTACCATAATGCCCGCATTCGTGTCAGACGCTTCCGAAGTGCATTATCGAACGTCACAGTGGACAAACACCCGGAGTTATGGTCTGGGGTGCCATAGCATATCATGGACGATCTCAATTGCTACGAATTGTGGGTAATCTGAACAACAAGCCTTGCCAGGCACTGTATTTCAACAAGACAATGCCCGCCCTCATATTGCTAGGACTGTTCAATCCTTCCTTGCATTGCGGCAGGTACAGCTTCTTCCTTGGCCCGCGTATTCCCCAGATACCTCACCGATTGAACATGCGCGTCATTTCGTTGGTTGGTGCCTCGCTCGTGATCCTCGTCCTGCTGCTTCTACAGACAAACTTTGGGTACGCATACAAACTATATGGAATGCTCTTCCTCAGAGAGACATTCAAAATTTACTTGACTCCATACCACGTCGTGTAGCAGCGCTTATTGCTGTGCTTGGTGGCTACACAAAATACTGATTTCGATCTCTTGTTATTGTTTGTTTGCTTTGAAAGTTTAATCATTTATTTGTACCACTACCACTCAACCGTGTAGTAAATTTAATTCAATTATGACGATTCCTTCATGGTGTTGCAATTTTCACAAGCAGGAGTTTATATCATCTTAGTATTTTGCAAATAAAATGTATAGAGTTTTATTTCATTCTGTAATCTTATTTTTTAATGGACGAGGTGATTAACTTGCACTAGAATCGCAGTAAACTTGACGGAGCATCTTAAATCTCAAGCTGATCATGGGGTGCTCCAAAACTAACAAAAACAAATCAGCCATACTTTACATAACATGCGCTACATTACATATGTTACATAGTGAATTTAAAGTTAATTTATGATTAAAAAAAACTTGTTATAATTGTCTGGGCAACAAATGAATGAGAGAAATAACTTAAAAACAATAAACTCTAAAAATAACTGATCTGTTAATATAATAAATAAACCAGTCTACTGCTATCTCAACCGATATTAACAAATCAAAACGCTAGGCTCGTAACGCAACTACCGCTACAAATATTAAATACCAAATCACTAGTAACTTTATTCTTTCATGGGGTACCTTTTCATAGATGAAGGCTGACATAGTCAAAAATTAAATTCCCTTCAAATTGAAGGGATTTGGGGAATTAATTATCGACAAAGTCAACCTTCATCTATCAAAAAGTACCTCATGGTGGAATCAAGGCTTATATACTAGTGATTCGGTATTATTATTTGTAGTGGTAATTACGCCACATTACTCCCGTTTCTCCGGATATGATTATGAACTCGTCAACATCCATGGAAGGTCCACATTTAACAGTTGATTTGCTTAAAAATTATACTGCTCAAATGAAAGAAAAATCCGGTGAAGTAAACAAAGTCTCCCTTTCAGTAAAGAAGAAAAAAAATAATGAGAGAAATGCTATAAATAAAAAATGAAGAAAAAAATTTGCGAAATTCTATAAACAGAAAAAGGTCATGGAAAATTACAATGAGCAAAATTTATATAAATAAATAAACATCATAAATCAACTAGTGATATTTTTTTTAATATCGGCAGGTACTTGAACTCTAATTCTTCACCTCAGAAGATGCCTGAAGTGTTGCTCATTTAACGTTACCCAGTGGGCACCTGTGAACCAAAGTCACGGAGGCGAGCAACATTACCCAACCTATGATATTCGTTCATGAACTTTATCATAGATAAAATTTTGCAAGGGGAGTATACAGCGTAACTACCACTGCAAATATTAAACACCAAATCACTAGCATATAAGACAAGTAAACTTGATTCTATCATGAGGTACCTTTTGATGGATGAAGGTTGACATGGTCAATAATTAAATCCCCTCAGGCTCAGCTTTTGACAACCATATAGAAGATATGTGCACGTAAAAGGAACATTTAAAGCAGATATCATGTTTACAGAAAATTTTTGATGAGATATTATAAATTTAAAAAATATAAAAAACAATACTTGCTCATAGACGAGAAATCTTAATTTCTAATAATCTTAATAAAAGAATCTTAATAAAAGAAAAAACATATGGCACCTAACAAAAATAGCAGCGAATTTAAAGCATGCAAACACGTTTCAAAGGCGTTGTTTATTTTTATAAGAATTTTCATTTGTTTTTGTTAACTATTCTGTTTAATTTTAGATCTTACCCACGAAGAACTGGTCTCCCAGTGTGTCACTTTTTTAGTAGCTGCAAATGACACAACAGCATCGTTGCTAACCACCACCACGCACATACTGGCTACCAATGAAAGCATACAGGAAAAGGCATATCAAGAAGTTGCGAAACATTTGCAAGAAACAAACGTAATTATTCGAAATTATTATTTTTGTTATTAATTATTTTAGCTTAAAGCGCTAGTTTAATTCCTGTAAGAAACTACATCCCAATAATACATTTAGCTTTATTTTTTAACACAGCAGCCATATTCGGTTTATCATTTTTTTCTGCTCTACACTGGCGGACAGTTGCTAAGAACAAAACACTTTTCTGATGATAAATCACGACCAAAAATGATGTCACGAAAGAGTACTTGTGGTAATTTACTGCCAATTATGACCATCCTCGACAACGATGCTGGACTCATATTAAACTCTCATGTTGATTATGAGCTTATTCAAAAAGTTTATAACAAACAATAAATTCCCCTCAATTACAGTGGCTCTAGTAAGGAGGCTTTTAAATATGAGAGGCCTCTGAGAAGCGATAATGAGTTGCAATTACTCCACCAAGAGAATTAGTTTCAAGACCTACGAGAATCAGGTCTGCAAACCTGTTAACTTCTTCATTCCTTTCTCCAGTACCGCCCTATGAAGCCGCATATTTTTCTCAGAGAAAGTAATCATGGAACCAGCGGTGCCTCTGAACAAACTTATAGGGATCCAAAATATCAACCCTAAATCTCCAGTCAGAATGTCTCCTTGAAAATGTGCATTCCTGTGGGGCTGTCTAACGTCACTCTATCCTAGACCATAAAGCCGTTACCAACTGTTAAGATATTGCAATGTTGTACTGTGCGTCTGGTACACTCCATATGAGAACGCGTTGAGTTCAGACTTAATTCAGGCTCATCGGGGTAGAAACTGTGCCCGTGATGTTGTATGCACCAATTTTGACGGGCTTTCCTCTGACCTGGAGTCAAGAAGGCAACGTGTCTTTTCCAAGTTTTAAGGTCTAAGATTTTTCAGTGGTGCTGTCAGTCTCTAGTTCCTCTTTTATGAATGGCAACATGCATTTTCACAAGTTTGAGTTGGACAAGAAATACCGTGACGCGGAAGATAATACCTCACTGGAGTGGCCAGCCAGATCTCCAGACCTCAATCTGATTGATCATGTCTGAGATACGCTTGTCAAGGCATTTACAGCTCGCAACCCTCATCTGGAGACCTCTCAGAACAAGCGAAAACTGCTTTAATAATGCTACCTAAACACATTGGTCATGGATTTTGTAAACTACTCAGTAAACATTATGAGAGCTGCATTGTTTTCAAGGTTGGTTATATCTCCTATTAAAAACTTCGCAAGAGCTAATTTGCTATTTCCTTTTTGAACTAATCTGATGCGATATCCTCTAACTCATCAAGTTTCGTGCCGTTATCTTTTTGTAATCATCTTTTTTTTTCTATCAGAATGCGATGTTGCATTGATCTAAATCACTTGATCTTATTCATCATTTCTTGAGTTATCTTCAAAATGTGCTTGGGCTTAATGAACTGTTCATCAATTTACCAATTGAAACTAATTTGGTGAATGAATACGCACTATGCCTCAAAACATCTTGAACTAAGTATGAGGGGGTGAAGATCAAAATTTAGAATAAATTCATATTGTAGTTGTAATTTTCCATTTTTCTTACTTGTAATTTCAATGCGCGAGAGCCTGTCTTTGTTTCTTATTTCTATTTATCCGTTATCTCAAATTTAAACATTTTATTTTTTAGGGGAAACTAACATATGAAGCTTTGCAAAAAATGAAATATTTGGATAATATCATGTCGGAGACTTTGAGATTATATCCTCCGGTTATGAGGTGAGTACCGATTTTTAGTTTCTCAAAGGAAAAAAAATTCTTGTCGTAACATTATAATTATAATTCTACCATTGCATTAAAAAAGTTTCTCCCCCTATAATGATCTACTGTTTTGGTACTTCCAGTAATTTAGAACTCAAGACATGCTGCTATAATTTCAAACAATTTACAAATTAAACTAATACATTAATATAAATAGCTCAATTGTTCTATTTTTATTATATAGAGTTTGCCGAAGAGCTGAAAAAGAATATAATCTTGGAGAAACAGGCATTAACATTCAAAAAGGTGTGGTAATTTTGCTTCCCATTTTGGCTCTTCATAGGGATCCAAAGTACTATCCAGACCCTGAGAAATTTGATCCAGACAGGTAACATTGTAAATTACTTATTTTTAAAATCTTTATTTCTTACAGTTTAAAGAATCGAATTAACAAATATGCCATGGCAAAAATCTGCTAGATTTATCATATGCCGGCTTATCATTTGCTAGTATGGGCCGATTCATGGTTTGCTTAAAAGTTCTTTTTTTTTATTTCCAATGACAAATTTATTAGACAGTAGTTACAGCACAATAAGAAAAGTTAATACAATAAAAGATGGTGAACATAAAGCAGTAACTCGAGTTCATTAATTCAAAAGCTCTCGGGCTTCCCAATATCGCTCGGCTAGAGAAGACTTGCGCAAAGCAGGACAGTACATAATATGGGCGGCATCCATTTCCTCCCCAAGGTTACAAAGTGTGCAGATGGGAGAAGAAGCTATGTTAATTCTGCTGAGGTGTTTAAGAAGACAGTCGTGTCCAGTGGCCAGGTGGAATTCTGCCACAGCTCTACGCTTTGGCTCAATATAGGATTTTGGGACTAAATCCCTCCAATGTTTATCGAACACTCTTTCAAACAGGTCCATGAGGGAATGGTCTTTTATGCAATTTGTTACCATTTTCCTGATGGAACAAAATGGTATTGCTCGGGAAGGAATTTCAATAATTGAGGCGCCCTTCTTGGCCAAAAGCTCTGCACTCTCGTTTCCCACAACTCCGCAGTGGGAGGGTATCCACTGAAGGACAATGTTTTTCCCGTGTGACTCAAGGTTTCGAAGGAGTCGTCGGCAGTTTATGGCTTCAAGTGTTTTGGGATCGTCAGATGGCTTAAAGTGCGGCCATAGAGTCACAAAAAATAACTGCTTTTGTGAAATGGTCAAGATGACAGTGAATTTGAGGCAGAACAGCTCGAATGGCGGTTATTTCACCATCAAATGCAGTTCCTTGTCCCACAGAAGTGTGAAATGAAAATAATTTTGAGGAGATTCCTGCCCCTGCATTATTACAGTTGGACAGTAGAGAGCCATCTGTAAATATATGAAGCCAGAGATCTTCAGGATAGCAATTATTTATTGCTTCATAAGCCAGGGGTCTCAAGATGGTAGTATTAGTATTATTTTTTAACATCTTTTGACACAATTCAAGATTAGCCTTAAAGAGCCTCATTGTAGTTGGATTCTGCGGAGGTATAATAAATTCTGGTTCGTGGTTCAAGTTATGGGAATTCTTCAGCTCGAAAACCCCTTGTGGAAACCCTCGATGGGTCTTTAAATTTCGTATCAAGTCATAATGCTTAAAAGTTCTGAATAACATTTTAAGCGAAATTGAATGAACATTTTTTTTGATGAAATACTGAATGAACGCTGTTCTTTTTAGTTAATTCATTTCATCTCTGTATTGTTTGTATATTGATAATTGAGAAATGAAAATGTAACCAATTACTTTAATGGAAAGTAGGACTGACAAACTCAAAACCTCTGGAATTCGTCTGAAGCACAGTCCGCAAAATAAAAAACGAACCACGGTGAATGACTTTTGATCCAATGACCGAATCTTCACCATCCAGAACTTATTCAATCTTAATGATTCAAGAGGGTGAAAAATGTGTTAATTAATTAGCACAGATGGTATTTTAAGTTATGAAATCTGGCAGAAAAACGCAGTTTCTCTAAATAAACATACTGTTTTTTGGATGGATTCGGATTTTTGACCGCAAAATGTAGAAGGTAGCTGTAATTTGGGAAACATGGTCCCAGTAGTTTGGACCCCTAAATGTTAATTTTACTTTTTGCGTACTTCACCATATCACGAGAAATTACTAAGCGAATCGAAAAATTTTTGCACACAGTTATAAAATTTGTTTCTCCGAAACTAATTCCTTGTGAAATATAAATTTTAGTAAATATTTATTATTTTTTGAAATTCTAATTATAATCGAGCATTTTTGAAATTTCAAGAGATTTTTACATTTACAAGAATTCGATATATATTTATAAATGTGAGAAGACTGAAATGAAGAACTCATCTATGAAATGTGAGGAAGCCCCTCTGCCTCTCCGGTAAGACGGTTCCTGTTGTTAACGTTGTGCAAAGTGCAAGAAAAAAACTAACAAATTTTAACAATTTTAAAATTTAATGAAAGTATTTTCAAGTACTAAGAAATAGTAAGACTCAATTTTAATAGTTTGAGGACCTAACCCTAAATATGCAAATTAATTCTAAATTCTAAATTCAGTCAGACACGGAAATGTACTTTCTTTGAATATCTTACATCGAATTGATTTGATTCTTGATCTCCCAAAGTACGTATAAAGGAGGGTCTCAATCTAAGAGCCAGTCAAATATGCATTTTTGAAAAGGGCGGGAGAGCCGTAAAAGTGGGCGGAGCTAGTTACCAAGTTTACCATTGTGTCCCCACAACTAAGCATTTCAGTCGTCTTGCAGCAGTGGTCTAAACAACAACGTTCGTTCGCTGTGAAATTGTTTTTCCAAATCAGGTGATATCCCGAAATGGAGCAATTTCTTGGCCTCCCCGATCTCCCGACCTCACAGCGTGCGATTTTTTCTTGTGGGGGTACCTGAAGAGTAAAATCTTTGAACAACGACCTCCAACGCTTGGGCAACTCAAGAGGAGAATCCGGTTGGAAATCGAGAAAATTCCTCAGCGTATGCTCCGTTATGTGATGGGCAGTTTCAGAAATCGCCTACAACAGTGTTTCCCAAAGTGTGGTACGCGTACCCCAGGGGTACGGGAACATATTAGCGGGGGTACGCGTTCTAATGCGAAATATATTGCAACAAATGAAAATTTTATTTAAAAACAAAGCTAGCCAGGAAAATTTGCGATTACATATTTTCCTATTCGCTATTTTCGCAGAGTTAACAGTTAACAATGAGTGGCATCAACAGCTAGTTGTGATTTTTACCTTTTGCGCAACTTTTTTTATAGTAAAAAAATACATAAATTTTTTTTAGTGGTACACAGCGTTACGAAAAATTTTGAAAGGGGTACACTAAAGTCATAAGTTTGGGAAACACTGGCCTACAAGAATGTCTCGATCGGGAAGGACACCATCTTACTGGTGTTATTTTGAAACAGTGAATGTTGTTTCTTAAAAGCTTTTTAATTTAGATTAAGATAGTAACAATAAAATTTTGAAATATCCATCCGTTTATTTTTTACAATCAGTTCAAAAATGCAAGTTTGACTGGCTCACCCTGTAAATAGTTTTAACAGGAGAGAGTTTGAAAATTTGAGTCCTTTAATATTAATCTTATATTTTGCATATTTCATCACATCTCTGAAGATAATGAAGCGGGTTAAAAAAATTCTTGCATGCAATTATAAAACTTGCTTATCCAAGGCAATCTCATGCAAAATAATAATTTGTTTCATATTTAGTTATTATATTTCATCATTTAAATTACTGAACGAAGAGAAAAATTCGTTATAATTAAGGTATACAAATTTCGACACCAAATTAATCTTAAGGCCTGGTTTCTTAGGACAGGACGCCGTCAGCTGGAAATCAGCGCTAACCTCTGATTGGTTCATTTGGGAGTTTGATAGTATACGTCATCGAACGCTCATCTTGAACTACAATTGCCGTCCAACTCAACTGCAGTTGGATTACAACGTGACGTTAACCACAGAAGCAATGGCGGACAACATCCAACAGCACATTGAAATCAGCCAAGATTTTGATTTTGACATTAAACATAGCTTCTTCATTAAACATAGCACTCTTCATTTAGCTCAGCTATAATGTGTTTTTTCTTGAGCAAAGTCATTATTTGTTCTCTGAAACACTGGTTGACAAAAACAAAATCAAATTCAAAACAAAACAAATTCAAAATAAATATTTGTTTACGTTATTAATGCATGCGCGATGAGAGATAATGTCTGCGTTGGACCGACTGCTCACCTGAGCTAACAAAAAAAGTATTTCTTTGGCGTCAGCTCTACGTCATCTTTCCGCTGACGCCCAGAGAAGGCGCTAGTTCTAAGAAACCAGGTCTTGAGCTAACAAATCAGTATTTTGTTGGAGATCAGGCGCTTGTCCTAAGAAACCAGACCTTTAGGTAATAAAATTTAAAATTTGAAGGGAATCGGTAAAATAATTTTTATTGCTTTTTTACCTGCACTATTTAGATCATATTTTGCAGATCAGTTTAAGGATCTAAATTCGTCTTAAAAGGTAGAGGTTTATTCAGGGAAAAAAACCTTTTGTGTCTGATTTCGTAACTTAAAATATTCCATGCACAAATTAATTTGCATATGTATGATTGGACCTTCATGAGTCCTAGTATGTGAATATACAATCAGTAAATTAAAAATTATAAAAAACTTTTTTTAGTTCACTGTACTACGTTATTGAGGGAATGTTGGGCTATGAAAAGTTAAGTATATTTTTAATCCGTCTTTTTCATATGCAACAATATCGTTGCTCCAAATAGTGCTCAGAACTATTGTAAAGTGAGACATCTTCTTAATAAAATAGTTTTGGGGGATATTTTCTAAATTCTTTAACTGTTTATATTTTCGCCTGTTCTAATCATCAGTTTTTGAATCTGGACTTGCCGTGCTTTCAGACCAAACTCTTCTATTGTAATTGTGCTTTTTAAGCTCTTATTTTCATAATATATTTTTAGATTTTCTGACGAAGAGGTTGCAAAACGAGATCCCAACACATATCTTCCTTTTGGACATGGACCAAGGACCTGCATCGGAATGAGATTTGCACAGTTGAGTGCCAAAGTGTGTCTGGTGTACATTATTAGCAGCTTTGTTATCAAGTCATGCTCCCAAACCAAAGTAAGCTTTATATTTAACTTGTATGAGTCTTATGTTTTCGTTTTATTTACAGTAAAATCAAGATGTATGAATTTTCAGCACACATTTTTTTTTTAATTTAACCGTTTATCAAACAATAATAATCAATTAAACAAATGCTTTAGATTTTCAGTCATTTGAAATGAAAACATTATAAATATCTAATATCTACCTACTAATTCCCATATAATACATACATATATAAATGCATGCATACATACAGCATTGATGCAGATGATGACTTACACAATTTTTACCTTATATATAAATACATATACAGGGTGTTCCAAAATTATCTTTACAACTTCAAAAATTCATAACTTCGAACATAAACAAGATATTTTTATTCTGTCTTTTGCATGTATTACTGCAACTTATCAAGTTTTTTTTCAATAGGCTGAAAAGTTATAAGTGAGGATGTGGACACCACAACAGAAAGCTCAATGCGTCTCATGGTTCATAGAGACGAAATCAGATACACAGGTTCAACGGAACTTCAGGACAAATTTCCAAAGAGACCCACCATCCAGACCCTCCATCCGTGCATGGCACACAAGCTTCATGAGCACCGGATCAGTATTGCATAAAAGTGGAGCCGGACGACCCAGCACAAGTCCAGAAAATGTGGAGCGAATACGGCCATGAGACGCATTGAGCTTTCTGTTGTGGTGTCCACATCCTCACTTAAAACTTTTCAGCCTATTGAAAAAAAAACTTTATTAGTTGCAATAATACATGCAAAAGACAGAATATAAATATCTTGTTTATGTTCGAAGTCATGAATTTTTGAAGTTGTAAAGATAATTTTGGAACACCCTGTATATAAAATAAAAAATACTGTAACTTATCAGCAGCCAATATCAACACAAACCTTTTTTAGGAGCTTCTGAGCTTCGCTAAAACAACGCGGCAAATAGCAAAATTTATTGGCCATGATGCTTCTAAATGGACCCTACACTATCGACTGGAACTTGAGAATATATTAAATATAAGTATAGAAAAAAAATGAAATATAGCCCCAACAAAGTTTTATCCGAAATCACAACTCAACCCATTTCTTTTCAGATTGCCATCAACTAAATACCCCAGAGTTTAAATTATTTCAATTATCAACTAAAAAATATAATTAATTAATAATTTTCAAGTGAAATTAATTAATAAGCAAGTGTAAACATATAATTAAAAAATATGATAACATTTTCATCTGTTTATCAAATCAAATTAACACTTTAATATATTTTAATGTTTTATACTAATACTTTATTCTTGTTATAACATGCAGCTTAGCACTGCTAAACTTGGAACTAGAATAACAGCAAAACTCTTGAAGATATGAATTATTAGTGTATTAATGTATAAAAATGTCATCTAAAGAAAGTGTAATATTTTTATGCATTATATTTTAATTACTTATAATTGCATTATTTTGCACTTTCAGATTCCAATGGAGCTTCTCAAAGATTCTTACTTCACATTACAGGCAAAAGATGTGACTGTTAAACTGGAAATTCGAAAAGATTGCCCATTAGTTTAAGCTTAAATGATGACAATAACGCTATGATTGCTTGGATTTTGTAGTTCTTTATCATTGAACTGTTGTAATAAATAAATTTTACCAGCTATAACTTGACCTTTCTTAACCTTTCACCCAATCCCATCTGGGTGGAGGAAGATGGAGTTTGGTATCATTGGATTGCTTTTAAAAAATATTTAATGTATCTAGTTTCAGTTTTCGATCCGATGTATATTTTTCGAGATATTTGACCATTTCGAAACTTCTTTGCATCCTGTTTATGCAATATTATTCTCAAGTTCTGGACCCAGAGGTAAGTAAGGAAGTAGTACAGCACGTTACGGAGCATTGAGATAAGCTTTCTCAATGCTCGATAGTTATAGACATAATTTTAATACTTCTTCTGCCTACTATTCTGAGATGTCCCGAAGTCATACTTAAGGTTGTTGACTGCTGGACAGATTTTCAATTATTACTAAAATCAACTATTACAACTATCAATACATTAAAAAGTTTGACAATACCATGGACATCTCTAGAAAATAGTTAAACTTGAAATCAAAGCATTTCCGCGCTGGCAAAAATTAAAAAGGATCAGTGGACACGAGTAAAATTCTCTTTTTTTTCCTATTATAGTATATTTAATGCATTACCTATTCATGATTTTAACTTTCAAATACGTAATCAAAAAATTCCTTCCTTTCTTTCACTACATCACTAGTTGATTTCCAATGTTATTTTTACAATGCTAATCAGTGGCCCGGGGTAGCTGGTAGGTAGGCCGTTGGGCCTATGTCCAATAGGTCGTGAGTTTGATCTCCACTGGTCGAAGACGCCCCATGTAGTAAATAGTGACTGATTTACGTTAAATCTGTCAGGTCACAACGTCCTCCATCTTTCCATAACAAATCAATGCATCTGGGGGTATCCAGATACCAAAATGATATTATCAAACATTAGAAAGATGCAATGTAATACTGCCGTGCTAGAAAACACTAGACTCCTTAATCCTATCTTCTATTATTAGAGATAATATTATATATATATAAGATTATAGTGTTCATTCGAACTTTTAAAATTATCATCTATTTCATTATTTTTGGTCCCGCCACACTTTTTTGCGAAAGGCTATCCCATATTATTAATAAATAAACATTTATTTATGAAATAAAGCAATAAATTAAATATTACTTAAAATATCATTTTTAGCCAATGCAATTTTATGCCAGAAAACGCAAAAAAATATTAGTGGAAGTAAATTCTGTTCACGAACGATATAACTCGAAAAACTTTTTCAACTTTTGACTTGTAACTTCTTTATGATTGTCTGCAATTTACATCGCCATATTGTTCGTGGTCGTCAACTAAGATTAATCGTTTCAATTACTTAAGGTATTTATAATTTAGTACTTTTAGTAAACTTTATATAAATTTCAAGGATAGTTACATGAAACATTAAAGTAGTATAGTAGGAAGTTTGTTTCCTTTAGTTAAAAATAAACTAGAAAAGTAATATAATGCCCGATGAGTTAGAGAGGATGATGTTGTAGAAACATTCAGTGTACTTATAACCTTAACTGCTTAATTAAAACTTTTAAGAATTAATTTAATGATCATATATCTAATAGAGTAAGTAAATATTATGAATTGTGATCATTATTGACTATAAATATCTCGCCCGTAGTAGTTTTTAAAATGTTTTGTCTAACTATAAATAATAAGTACTGTAATTAGTTCAGAATATGCTTGTAAAACAATGTTTGCTTAGTTATTCGTCTGTGACAGAATTTTTCTGCAACAATGAAAAATATAAAAAAAAATATTGTCTGTTACTAAATTACCTTGTTAAAACAATTAAAAATTTATAATCTGCTTTTTTTAGCTCAGTTGAAACCATTATATTGTAGAATGTTTAAAGTTAAATACAAATAATATTGTTTCCGTATTAAAATTTAATGTTTAAAATATTGTAAAACAATAAATTAAGCACTTTTAGTTAAATTTCTTGAATATAGATTGATGCGTATGTTTTTGGTGCATTATTATTTAGATTAATTTGTGAATGATTAAAAAATAAACGATAATATGATCTATTCAAAATGATGTTTGTGGAGAATGAAGAGCAAAGCTGGAAAGTTGGTACAATTTTTATTAAGGACGTTTAAGAAAAATGCGAAAATTTCCTGTTGGCTTCATATAAGCTTGGGTGATGTATTAAAATTAAAATGATTGAATTTTATATAATTTTATATCAGAATATGCCTGAATGCTCACTCCAACTAAAAAGCGGACCTAAAAATTTAAATTTTCAGATAGTAGCCTGGCAGACATCAATGTTTCAGCAGCCATTTTTTCCTTAATCCTAATGAGTTATTGACCGAAGTAAATAGGTCCAAAAAGATGCCATTTAAGACATTAAAAAGCCATATTTTGCAAACTTTTTTTTACTTTAATTAAGTTATATTTTTTAAAACATTTCCGATTAGAAATAATGTAAGGCTGTAAAAATTTAATAAAACAATAAAAATAACAAACATGTGACCAAATTTAGTTAAGCATACTGACTTTTAAGGAACGATGTGTCTTGGTGGGGGTGGGGGGTGCAGAATATATTTAATGTGTTGAATTGTTAAAAAATTCTCCTTCTACCTGGTTTTTCCAACCACGAATTGATGAATTCTGAATTCCTAGAGTATCTTTTACATTTCACATTAAATGATTTTTAAAATAAGCAATGAAAAAAATTAAGCAGTTGTTTATTTAACACTTTTCGAAACTTTTTTTATTTACTTACCACATAGCGAATCGTCATTTTCAGGTTTAATAGAAGGGGTTAAAGCGTTTTGAAGTTTAAAATTTTTCTTTAAAAAATATGCTATAGTTTGCTTGAGAATTCTCTAAACTCTTTTAGTTAATCTCCTTCTTATTTTTTGCTCCTTGTGCTGCTCTTATAAGATTTCTTGACGCAGGTATCGATACCGGAATTCACCAATCGAATTTCAGGGTAAAGGATATTACAATTTTTTAAAAACATTTTCAAATTAGATAATTTAAGTTTCAAATAAATATTCAATGTTTCACAGTTTTAATTTTGCATTTTCATTGCAAAGTTTAATTTATTTTCTTTAATAATTTCAGCTGTAACTCTTCATCTTCAAGAAAATATACTGTGAGGAAACTGTTTGTTTTCAAATGCAGAATCTCGGAGCCGATTTGATTTTGAGAAGGGCTGCTGGAAATTGCATACTTTGAAGACAAGCTGGGAGTTCAAAGTTCTATCCTTACAGCAAATGAAGCAATCAGTGTGGATATTCAGCAAGGTCCAATTTAAATCTGCCATGGCGGAAAGTCCTCATTTTGATTGTGGTGTCGAAGTTTAAAGAAAGAGAGAGAAATCTGTGGGATTCATCCCTGTTCTGTGTTTTTGTGTGGTACACACATTATTAACTGTTGCTGAACGTTTCATAAAAATTTTCATAAAAGTATTTAATGACTTCCCTTGGAAATATAATTTCAAATAAATGAAGACTTTCAATTGGCGTAAACTCAAACTGTATCAAATAATTCTAAAGTCATGAAAAAAAAATTATATTATTTAATAACAATTATGTATTTTTAACTTGTGTTTTACCAAAAGGTTGTCGATATTAATTCTAAATAATGAAGGTAATGTATTGCATTTCCAATTGGATGAAGTTTATTTTATAGTGAGTTTTGTTTATAAATACAATTATTGTATGCTGTGAAATTGTTGTAATGTTTATCACGAATTTTTTTCCCTTATTTATGCAGTATGTAATTTCTTCCACTACTTCTATACATAACAATTAACGCGGCTGTGTGTGTGTCTGTTTGTCTGTCTGTATGTAATCACATTAAGCCTCGCCAGGCACGAAACTCGGCACATAATTGTATTTTGACATAATGAAGAAGTATTTTTTTTTTCTTTTTCAAAAATTTGGATTAGTTTTTTAGTTATCAGTCATTTTGTAAGAAAATTTTTGCTTTATCGTCTTCAAAGAGCCATATTCAAAAAACTATTAAAAAATGCATATACTTTTCTCCACTCTTATAAATGTATGCTAATGCGAACCTTACAATTGAAATATTAATATTCGACAACTTAAACCAATAATATACGAAGGAATTAATAATTTAATTGTAAGGTTCGCATTAGTTTACATTTATCAAAGTGGAGAAAAGTTTAACTTTTGTATTAAAATGTGGCAACATATTCAATACGTAAATAGAACGCTTCGCTTTGATATATTTGTCGCTGTTCATCTTGATATGAAGACAAAATTGCAGGACAGGAACACTTTAATTGTCCACTAATATTCAGATTTCCTGCTATGTTTTAAAAAACTTTATTTGCGAAAACCTTTAGTGTGGTGGACAGCTGGCCACCTTAGGCGGCTAGTTTGTAATAAATCTTCAAAATTTTAAAATTTTTGATTTGTTAGGTATGATATTTACATTGATAAAATTTTATAAAATATAACGTGAGAAAATTTCTATACTAGATAATGCTTAAGTGTTATAAAAACAGTTGAATATATTTAAAACTCGGTTATTTTTTATCTTTCGGTATGATGTCGGAATAATTTTATTTTAACGCTGCTTTTAAAGTCACCCACTTTTGTTTGAAATACACCAAGTTCGATGGATTTTTCACAGTGAGCAGCGACATCAGTTTCGATGACAAACATCTGCAACCTGTACACACTTGGCTGCTAATTGCAATACAGGAGCGACCACACCCACAATCATGATCCTAAAGCAGCTCTCACGACCAGCACTCAAAATCCGGTGATCTTAATTCAGATCTCTCGGCCTCTCACAAAACAGCAATGAAGCAACTAGTGGTCCCCAATCATCTAATTTTATCACAGATAAAATTCTAGTGGAGAAGTAATGTAGCGTAGCTACAACTACAACCGTCAAATTCGAATTCACTAGTATATAAAACGTGTTAGCTCGTTTCTATCTTGAGATACTTTTTGATAGATGACGGTTAACATGGTAGCCTATCCTCACAAAGGGTTTCCGAAAAATTAATAAAATTTTGAAAACTGCATGCTCCGTGACTGCATGCTCCGTGGAAATTTGAGCAATATTCAGAAACATTTCTGACTTTTTTTAAAGTGTACCTTATTTTCTATCGCAAGTTTTCCCCTTTGTGACACCTTTTATCACTTCTGAATTGCTCAAATTTCGGAGCTTGTTTAATGATTTGTTTCCATTTATAATTAGTTTAAGGGCAATGCCATTCAAAAGTCTAAGAAGATTGAGTAAAAATTATAGAAACGCTATTTGTAAGATGGTAAGATATTAGTAACTTGAACATTTAACGGTTAATTACACAAAATAGAAACCAACAATTACATAGAAATACGAAAGTTTTTCAACAATTCAATCTATAGTTTCTAATTACAAAGACGTGTAAAGAATTAATTACTTTCAAAATTAAACGTGAAAATCCCAAATCAAGTCTTTAAATATTTTTGAAACAATGAAAGCTAAAATAGTTTAAGAAATTAATGAAGGAAAATTTTGAACAGTAGAATTAAAAACAGTAAAATATTATTATATTCGTCTATGTAATTATGTCTATGTCTAATATAATTACATTCGTCATTCATGTAATAGAGAGGAGAAAAAAATTTAAAAATCAACTCTTTAAACATTTTTTTTCTTATTGTTTACAGTAAGCACATTTTTATAAATTTTCAGAACACTTAACTTTAAGGAAAGGATTTTAAATTATTCAATGAAATGTATAACGTTTTTAATTAATTTAAAATATTTTATGTGTTTTCATTTTTATCAAAAATAACTTAACATGCTGTGAAGTTCGATAAAAATTAGTATCAAAGATTAAGATATAATTCTGATTTTAAATTATCAAAATATTAATATAGTTTAAAACAACACATGTAGTGTGTTTATATTTACTAAAATAATTATTAAAGTATTTCTAAGATTTTTCTAAGAAAACAAAATTATACAAAAATGAAAATTTTTAAATACAACATCTTCAAATAAACAAACTACAAGGGGCACATTTTAACGAAAATTAAAATGCAGTGGAGGATTTCTATAAAATTAAATTATAATGAACTATTTCATAAAAATTTTGAGAAATATGGTCCCAAAATAGTTTGATCAGAAATTGTAAAATATAAAATTTTGCATTATTTTAAAAAATGTAATCTTACACGGCAAAATTCAAAATTTGAGCGAAATCGGTCGAATAGTTAATGAGAAATTCAATTTCAAATAAGTCAGGTACTTAAAGTTCAATTTCTCGGGAACGATTCGGTCAATTTTGCTCAAATTTTGTATTCTTCCATGTAAAATAACTTTATTTCAAATGATGCAAAAAAATTTATGCTTCACAATTCAAGTTTTTTCGTCTATTCTTAAATAAAATAATAAAAAATTATAAATATTTACTAAAAGTAATTTTTTGAATGGAATTATCTTAGGATTAATGAATTTTTTTAATTTTGTGTAAAATTTTTTTAATTCGTTTAAACATTTCCTGAGATATAACGAAATACACAAACCAAACAAATGTCGACATTCACCGGTGAATGTCAACATTCACGCAGTCGCTTGGTGTATGTCCAAAATATTTGCTAAGTACCCTTATTTCTGACTCTCACCGGTGAATGTCAACAATCATGTAGTCGCTTTGGTAAATGCCCGAAATATTTGTTATATCCAACTTTATATTAATTTATACGTTAATATTATAATATTTATTTGATATATTTATATTTATTCTATATTTTAATACTTACTGGCGATAGATTAGAAGAAACATCAGTGTTTGGAGTTCTTTCTTAATATTTTGTGTAATTTATTGGAGTTATTATAACGCATTTCGATTAAAATATTTCTTCATTTAGAGTGATTTTTGTTAAATAAAAAGCAAATGCGAAATATTAAATGTAGCATTAAATGTAACCCTAAAAAATAAAGATCAACTACCTTAATTTGAGATAGAATTCCACATTTTTGAATTCGTAAGAAACGCACCATTCCCTTTGTCTTTTCTTAATTTTGTATAATTTATTGAAATTATTATAACGCACTTGAATTAAAATATTTCTCTATTCTGAGGGATTTTATTCGATACTCGTATCCATTAAAAAACTCAGAATTGTTTGATAATTGTCATGTTAATTTTTAGTATTATTTCAATTATTTTAATTAATTTACTTATTAAATTAATTTATTTATTTTATCTTATTAATTAATTTGACAGTTGTTACTTTTGTTTTAGAGATGATACGAAATTTTTGTTTAAAACAGGGACAAAAAACAACTATACTTATCGAAAAAAAATGAAGTTATTTTTTTTTTACCAGTTGTATTACAGAGAATTTAAAAAAAAAAGAAAGAAAGTGACGCAAAAACAACACAATTTATTAACTTAATTTTAAATTTCTAAACAATCAAATGTTTTAGTTTTAAAGAAATTTGTAACTTTTACTTATTTTATCCTAAAAATCCACAAAACAAACAAAAAAAATAACGAAAATTTAGTTCTGAATAAAAGACAAATTTAAGTTTTACAACAATTAAAAAATACGTTCTCCGCATTTTTTTTTTAATTTTTTTTTTCAAAACAACTCTTTATTGGGCATTTTTCGATTGACATGGACATTTACGTTTATCATTACAACATTACATCGTTTTGATTTTTAATATTTATTTATTATTTTACCTCTTGTCTCCCTTTATTAATGGGTAATTTTATCTATTTATTATTTATTGAATTATTAATTTATTTTTGTTTTGATTTATTTGTCTTATTATAATTTATTTTTATCTTAATTTTTGCTTATTCACATATCTTATTTATTTTATTTTATTTATTTTATTTATTTTATTTATTTTATTTATTTTATTTATTTTATTTATTTTATTTATTTCACTTACATAAATTATACATCTATTCAAATATTTAAAATTTTTTTGTGTTTTGATTCATTGTTGTTGTTGTTGTTAATTTACGTCGCACTAGAGCTGCAGAATGGGCTATTTGCGACGGTCTGGGAAACATCCCGGAGGATGATCCGAAGACATGCCATCACAATTTTGATCCTCTGCGGAGGAGATGGCACCCCCGCTTCGGTAGCCCGACGACCTGCGCGCGAAGTCGAGCACTTTACGGTAGCACAGTTTAACGAGGAACAATACCGCACACCCTCGGTCCCTATGCAGACTGATCCAACTGGTCATCCACCCGCACACTGACCGTAGCCAGTGATGCTTGACTTCGGTGATCTGCTGGGAACCGTGTCTTAACGATCAGTACACTGCGGGACTGTTTTGATTCATAAAAGATAATAAAATCATTTACCAACTTAAGGGCGTTGATTTTGTTTGACCAATAAAAGAAATTGCAATTTCTAACAGTTGAAAATTAGTCCTGTCATTCTGATTTTTATTTGTAGCAACATTGTTAAACGAACAGATTTGAAAACTTTGTTTTTCATTTGCTTGTGAAAAATGCAAGCCGGCTGATTTCATGTCGCCATAAGTGCTAAAAATACATTTTTTTTCTTCTCATTACCATTGTGATGGCAATAAGAAAAAGAATCTTTTATATTTCTTTTCAAAAATCATAAATCTCAATTAATATTTCACTTGGTGAAACATAAGCTACACAAACTATCGCAAAGGACAAAATTCCTATTTTTCAAAAAATAATTAATTTCTTTTTAGAAAGTACTTAAAATTGCCTCCTTTCACCATGTGCAGATGACGCCATTATTTGCAGTAATTCTAAGAAACATAGCTAAATAAATGAAATTCATGAAAAAAAGGTTGTTCTTTTTATCTTTCTTCACTTTATATTATTATTTTTTTAGGAATAAATTTCTTTAGAAATATTAACTTGCGTAATGCTTCTTTTTTTTCCTTTTAGTTTTCAAGTTTTATTGCAATATAATTTTTTTTTAAAGTTTAGACTTAGTTAAGAAAAGACACGAGACAATTTTTAAAATAATTTTTAGACCAATCCGGCCAAACAAATCATAAATGAAGATTAGAACTTGAACGAAAATAAGGAGTTGAGGAAAATTTGAATTTGATTACTATTAACGACCATCAATGCCAGGGATAGACCCAAAAAATTACTGTTAGATGACATAATAAGAGATCTAACCCTAATAAATATTACACAATGGAAATATAAGGCTGCAAGAGCAGGTTTAGAATAAGATTTTTTTGCAAGATAAGGACCACTGTCGGCTGCAGTGGCAAAAGGAAAGGAAGAAAAGGACCATTTATATTCTCTAAAATATAGTTCGAATAGATACGAACAACACAAGAAGAATATGGAGTATGGAATCTCTACAAGAGAATATGGAGAGTGGTAAGGAAGCTTCGGGCTCCTTAACGTTAGTTTTAGATTTTAACCATCTAGTAATAACTGAGCAATAGAAAAACTATTTTCACACAGTTATAAAATTCGCCATTCAAAAAATGATTCTACATTATAAATAAATTTAATTTATTGTTTCCAATACTTAGTTGATTTAAATGTATGTGTAAAAAAATATATAAAAAAAACCTAAAAATATGGGCAGTATTTAACATTACATAACACTGTACATTTTTAGTTCCTTAAATCCAAAACTTCTGTGAAAACAATCAAGAAAATTGAAAATTTGTAATTTGTGATTGTTTATATCCTAATAAATCTCGTTGTGTTTTCGTTTGAACTTAAAATAGCTAATTTATTTACGATAATGTAACGCAAATAAACGATAATGTAACGTGCCTATTCTTTAAAATAATATTTCCATTTTTCTAAATGCGAATAATAGCTTCAAAATGGAGAAATGTTTGCTCATATACAGTTCACATAATTAGCCCCATATCTCAAGGATGCGAGGTTGAAATCCCGGTCATAGTTACTACTTTAAAATTTCATTTAATAAAAATAAATAGTTTTTTGTATATTTTGCAATACTGTAACATAAATAAAATATTATTTTACTTACAATTATTATTTTACATTTTCTTAAGTGCAAATTATAACGTTAAAATGGAGAAATTGTTGCGCATATAATGTACATATAAATGGCGCCATATTTTCCTTTAATATTACCCTATAATTTTCAAACTCAACCAGATATTATATTATAAAATAATATACTACAGTATTAAAGGAATTAATTATAGACAAATTAGGGGGCCCACAATGTGGCACAATATTATTCCATTGAAAAATCGCGGGACAGTACTTCAAGCTTGTTATATGTCTTACAGCAAGGTGTGGTGTGTCCGTTAGGCATACCTGCCAACTTTTAATCCTTTCCATTACGATTTTTCCCAGTGGTATTAAAAAGGAATCAAAATTTCAATTTTAAGAAAAAAAATACGTTGTTTTTGAATAAGCTTCAGCTGACTACAATGATAATAACGCATAACGATATATACGCTTAATTTTTTTAAGAATAGTGGTGATCAAAATCATTTAAAAATTAGGTTTATAAAAGAAAAATTAGCATATATTTACTACCACTTTATATATGAAAATAAAATTTTACGCCAAATGCGTAAAAGTTGGCAGCTATGCCGTTAGGTTTGCGTGATAGAAAGCAACTTATTGCTAGACCCTAGGTTCTGGGGTTCGTACACTGTTAATGGCTTAAATTTTAAAATTATATTTTATAAAATAAATGTTTTTTTTAATCTATTTTACATAATTTCTAAGAAAATAATATATTTCGTTTCTAATCATTTTTCTTTTTTCTAAGTTCGAATAATAGCGTTAAAATGGAAGAATTGTTGCTCGTATACTAAACAAACAAATGGTCTCATACCCCCGGTCATGGACAATATTTATTAAAAATAAATTATTGTTATTTATCTTACAATATTGTAAAGTTAATGAAATAAATGTTTCTTTTCTAAAAATTATAATTTTTCTATATATATATATATATATATATATATATATATATATATATATATATATAAAGAAAAATTATGTCAAAATTATAAAATGTTATATACTATATATAATAAAGTGAAATATATATTTTTTATTTTATGTATATATATTTTATATATAACATTTAATAACTAATATTTCAAGTGCCCCGAGGTTACCACACCTGTTACAAAATAATCCTATCTTAAGATACCTATTATTACAAGCAAGGCGTAGTAGATTAATTAAGTATCACATAGGACCTAGGTGTACTGAACGCAGAATTTCTCCACTAGGGTACGAAAATATTTACATTGATTACGCTGCCCAAGGCTCAACACTTTTCCCTGACGGTTTTTATTTATTTTTTCAGCACCAAATAAGCAATCAATGAATTATGAACTTTTTTAAATGCATTGAACTTGTAAAAAACGCCAATTACTTATGATACCGATATTTTGTTATTTTTCGCAGTTGCCATAGTATCTGTAGTTAACTAGAAACACATTATATATTACACTCGTTTATTGAAAAGCTTATTTTGATCAAAAGTCTTTTTAAGCAGCGTCTGCAAATACTCGTATTCATTTAAAACAAGATCAAATATTTAAGCACCTCTATTTATTGAACCTAAAAGGTTATGATTTCCAATATTGTGCAAACATTCAAGTAAGAGAAAAAACTGGATTTTTACCATTAGTTTAATCAGCTTTTCAATATAAAACCCAAGTGCAAAAGACAATACTTAAACTTTTAAGTCAAATGATAACATATCATTATTTTTATTTACCATACCATTTAAGCAATACATTTCAAAAAAATATCAAATAAAAAATAATAAACAAGCGTGGTGATACTTAAAAGCCTACAGCAAAGTAATGCATCAGATATTTAATGTGATTTTTATGATTTGCACGTTATAATGTCTACTTACTTTCTATTATTTAAAAAAATATAGTCTTTAAAAATAAGCGTTTTTTTATTAATGAAAGATATTTGACTTTGATTAAATGGAAAATTATTTTAATATATTTAAAAGACGTCTATATTTCTCCGATGAAGTCACGACATTTAGAGATAAATTGTGAATATTTTACGAGCTAATCTTAAATTTTGACACGCTAGAAATATCTCTGGAAGTATTGACAACTTATCTTATTCAACTAAACAGTTTCAAAAATAGAAAACATTTAGAGCACTAATATAAAAACCAATAAATTTGTGAGCCAAAAAAAAATACATTTCGTTTCCTTACAATGTTGAAATATCACGTTAAAACAATGCCAAAAGATATGAACTTTGTATAGTAAAGCAAGAGTATAAAATTGTAAGAAAACGCGAAAAGTGTTTTAAAAGTTTTAACTCCTTCAGTATACACAGTGTTTAAAATTGTATACCTATTGTATATTTCTGCAAGAAAGCAAGAAACTACATGTTTTACAATTTATCATTTACTTTTTAAGTCAATTTATTAAATGTTTAAACTAATACTCAAAGCTTTTTTAATTTAAAATGTTTCGAAGAGATATCGTGCAAAAATTTGGAAGCAAACAAATTCTAATTTTCATTCTTTTGATATCTGATATGAGGTAACTAATTCTTTTAAAAATTAATTAAACAATCATCAAAAAATTGGGGATTTTTTACTTTTACTTTTCTGAAAACTAAATTTATTTTTTAATGTTCATAAAAAAGGGCACTTGTTTGCTAAGGACTGGAGTTACAGATTTCTTTAATTTTGCTTTCTAAGATTTTATGAGTAATTCTTACGGAATTTTTTCTAGGTGTGAAGAAATTCAAGAAGAAAAAAGAATAGAACAAGAAGATATTGCACCCCCGCATTATGATCGCTTGACGCCGCCGAAAATAAATGGTAATATTTCCTAACTGACGAATTTTTAAAAATATTTAATTATCTATTTTCAACAAGAATTTTTTTTTAATATAAAACTTTAAAGTTTTTATTTCTTTAAATGTTGTAAACTTTTATAGATAAATGTCTTTTTTTAATCTCAGTTTTGTTTCATTTTATTTTACTCAAAAGTATCTATGAACAATAAAATATGGTTTTATAATATGTAATACAATTTGCAAAATGCTGTAAAATTTAGTAATTTTATCCTGTTAATTTAGCATGGTATAAAAGCCATTCTCTCGGTAAATTTTACTTTTCAGTTTTTTTTTTTTTTTTTTTACTAAAATTGTGGCAGTAAGAAATATAAATTTGAAAAACAGAATTTCCGGTAAACCTTTATCATATGAACGATAAAATTATCAAATGAATTGTATATATACCGAATGTTTTGGCTTTATTAGCCAGAATTAGGTTTGTTTTTTCTGCCAGAAATGGCATTACGGAAGTATGGAATTTTTATCTAATTTTTTCCCCATGTGTTCCTCGCCGGTGCTGGTGCTATCACTTCAAAGTAGTGCCAGATAATGTCATTATATGGTATAGTAATTTTATATAGCACGCGCGCAATTTAATACAATAGCAGCATTATTTGTGTCTCCTCAGAGCTTGCTTAAATGTGATCAAATCAAATGCAAAATTATTGAGTTGAAGATTATTTTAAAATATATAATGATTATCATTATCAAAATAATTTCTTTTCTGATAGTCTGACAGTAAACAGTGTTCAGGCCTATGTTGAAACATTATTCTCTCTGAAACATAAACACATTGAATGTAAAAAATTGATTGCAAAAAATTATGTTGCTTGATGATCAGCAATAATGACAATAGGATTAACTATTTGATTATCAATATTATCTTTTCTAATCAATTTAACAATCAACAGTGTCTCATCAGTATTTGCTGATATTATAATCACTTTAATTACTGTATTATAGGTTGAAATGTTTATTTACATATATCATGTTGATTAGCATCGTTATATAACATTGCTTCGCCCTTTACTTTTACAACAAGAATTGTGTATTTAGAATGCATGCCGAAATGCTATCACTTTGAATTCAAAGTTATTAGTTGTAAGCAAATGATATTCCATTGCATGATCATTAGCATTAAAGTAAGTCATCAAAAGAAATACGATTAGGTTATAAAATTATACTATAGTTTTTATTTTTTTATATGAATAAATTATAATCGTGTATTTATATTTGGTAATATGATATTTCAGGCATAAATACATACTTACGAAATATATTTAGGCAAGTGTATTACCCAAATCCTTGCGTTTTATACTGGATAAAAACAAGTAATCAGGCATTATCATACGCAAATATTTTCCGTTCAGTTCAACATTGTTAGTGGTTTTCTACATTTCCATTACTTTAAAAATATTTGCAAAATACTTAATTATAATTTATTGAATTATAAAATTTTCGAAGTCCCCTTAATTGGTTAATTTGTACACAGGTGGATTTTTTTATGACAATAGATGTTTAAAAAAAATACCTCTACTGATACAGATAATATAAATGATAAGGTATTACTTTCTACTGGTATAAGGAAAATATGATAAGGAAAATATGAAATTAACAATAATAAATAAAGTTAAAATAAGGAAAATCAAAATAATAACTATAATTTAATATAAAATTTAATAATAAATACTAAATACTCTATAAAAACATTAAGTTAAAACGACTTATTCCATCATGATAAACTTTCTATCTATGTAATTCTTTAAGAAACCTTTAGTTCAAATTATTCCATATTAAATAAACTTACAGTGAGCAAAAGTTGAGAGTTTTTGTGTTTTATTTTATGATTTAAAATATCATCTGCGAAATGTTTTAGCATATTTAAGGTTAGTTCCTAAAATCATTAAATTTGCCTCTAGAGCGAGAAAATCAGATCTTTAGACCAAAAGTTATCAATGCATTTTCTTTTTTCTTTTTTACACTGCACATTAACGTGCCTTCTATTGAGAAATCAAAGTAAACATGATAATGTGAATTTCTATAAATTTTGTCACTGTGTTAAAATAAATTAATCTGCTTATTCTAAGCTTAATTCATTGTTTAATATTATTTATTTATTTTGCTCAAAGAATTGAATATTAGCATTTCGAAGCTCATATTTTATCATTATAATAAAATATTTTGTTAAATCTAACTCGTATTCAATGTTTAAGATAATTTTTTTCTTTGTTCAAGGAAGTCATGTGATAGTAAATATTAGCATATCGAAGCTCAATGTTCGTTCTATCGATGAATCAGATATGGTAAGTTAAGAAAAATTTATTTTCTGCGAATTTATGAAGTTTAGAAGAAACTAGTGGCTGTTGCTTAATTATTTTAGAGCATTTCACTCTGGGCGATACATACGTTAGTATGCAAATTATTAGTGATCTTCAAAAACTTTTATTGTAATATCAAATTTTTAATGACTAAATCTAGATTCGTACATTTTCAGCAGAAAATATTTGATTACAGTTCAGTTAACCTTCTTTTTTTCACGTTGTGAATTTTCTTATGTTAAAGTGAATGAAAACGCTACTTAAAAAAAAGCTGTAGCAGTCTATTAACTGCAATGTTTGAAATAAATTGATTACATTTTTTAAAAACTGAATGAAATAATTGTTTAAATATTTTTAAGTCTTTTAGTGTCGTCATTGAAATGTGGCAAACGTGGAAAGATTTTAGATTAAATTATCCTTCATGGTCAAAGAAACGCTTCCAAGTTCTGGATTCTGATTGGATGAAAGTTTTATGGATTCCTAACATATATTTCATTAATTCTGTTGACGGAAAAATGGATAACATTATATCTCCAAGTAGTTTTTTCTGGGTATCAAAATCCAAAACAGTTTTCTATTGCTGTAGGTAAGCTCATTTATTCCATTTTATCATAGATATCTAGTTTTTAAAATAAATGGGATCTTTCTATTACTAGAAAGATTCAGAAAATATAGGGCTCTACATAAGCTTATTTTGCGAATCTTCTAAAGTAACACATCATGCATCATTTTAGAGAATCTGGACGCCAGGCGCCTGTCTTTAGTTTAAGTTATACGTAAGTGAATGTGAGGGGATATAAATACATTTTGCATGTTTATCTATGTAGGGTTTAATCAGACCTCTTACTGTACAAGAACTTCGGTTCTCTAAAGCTGGCACAGGCAAACATACGTTAATGGCCAGAATATTTCATGCAAGTGCTAAATGTCTTATCACATTAAATTGTTTTTTGTAAAAAAATGTAAGTTGCTGAACAGAAATAGTCTCATTTTGGCCCACGATTTCCGTTATTTTTATTGGATGATTTTTCCCCGGTTGTCTGTTAGCACTCTTCGCAAAATGTTTCTTTCACTGACAAAACGTTTAACGAAGGGCTTAAGAACAAACTCATCTAGGATAAAAAAAAAAAAAGGAGCAACCTCTTATTAAAATGTAACTAAATCATACTATAGTACACAAAAAATAATTTGTGAGGGGTGGTCAAAAAATTTCTATATTGTAAGTTTTTTATACCTGTTACGCCTTTCGGCAACCATCCGACTGTTTCTCCAGCTTAAATGTATCTATTTGTAAAAAAAGAAGAAAAACTTCTTTTTTGTGTCTACAAATAATTCCGATTTAAAACATCGAAGTTTCCTCAAATATCTCCCACTTTCTTGTAAGCAATTTCTGCGTTATACGACGTACGAGATATGGTAACGTGCATTTTTATGGAACGATTTTATGGAATAACCAGATTTTGTAATTTTCCTTGATGTTTTGTCGCAATTTTTGAGTCACAATTTCTTCATCATTCCTCACTACAGTGATGCAGTGATGGAGGTATTTTCAGAGGAATGTCTAACAATTTTTGATCTTAAGAACCCGAAAAACGAATAACAGCTCGTGGACGCTATTTAAACAACACGTGTAATAACGTGGTCTTTGTTAAAGTTTCACTATTTTTCACAGGCACTTTGGAATTGAACGATTGCCAACCTAAAGCCATCATTTTGCTAAGTGTCTATGCGTATCTGCTATGCACTCGCTTATGCGCATTTAGCAACAACGTCCTCAACAACGTCCAACGTCCTTATGTATATGTTTTTCTTGAATTTAAGGTTGCTGTTGAAGCTGATATGTGAGATGGATTTAGTTCGTTTTCCTCATGATGAACAAAAATGCTCCATGAAATTAGCTTCAGGTAAATAAAATCTGATCTCTATGGTCTCAACATTCCTGACAACTTGATGATCTTCAAACAGATATGAATTAGTTAGGGCAAAGCACATTTAAGGAATATATAATCTATTAAAAATATTGGGTACATTCTGAACACAGAATCAAGCAAATTCCCTATTAGTTGAAAAAAGTTGGTCAATAATATAGGGTAAATTAATTTTTCATTGCGATACGCGATGGCTCTTGTGGTTCAAGTTTACCAAAAATTAAATATATTTGTAATTTGTTGAGCAATTTTTGTAAGCTTCGTAATAGTGATAGGTTGCTAAGTGTTATGCTAAGAAAAATTTGAATGTATAGTTTTCATATACGTTAGAGAACAATATATTTGAAGGAGGTCTAATTCATTGGCATCGAATGAGTTTATCGAAATGAAATATCATCTTTTATGCAAATTATTAGAATTTCAAATTATACAGGTAGTTTCAAAATTCAGACAAATTCAAAGGAAAAATAAAAAACAAGAATAGAATTAATACTTAACATAGAAATTGCGGTCAAAAACCACATTGATTTCGAAAAACGCGTTTCGGCTCTGAATCTCATACCTAAGGAAGTGGATTGGATGCCAGAAACGCATTGTATGGTGTCTATGGACTTTTGGGACTTTCTATGAAGCCTATGGGTATTTTTCTATGGGGTCATCTTAAGTCACAAATTTTTATGATGCCTGTGAACTCAAATGAAGCTTGTTCATCATTGCTCAAAGAGAGGATCATCATTGCTTCCGTGAATTTGAAAAAGCCACCTATCATTTTCGAATGCGTCTGGGAATCGTTTTTAAGTCGCTGTAGTCTGTACACAACGAGTGCCACTTCTAGCAACTTTTGTTGTAATTAGTCAAATAAATCTCTTTGCAGCAGAAGCTGTCTTCCAGAGTGTCGTTGAAGCCTGTGTTGGTGTTTTGTGATTTTCATCCTCTCAACATGGTTTGCGACCTCTTTTTCTATGTTAATCTTTCATCGTCTTTATGCCTCTTATCACCCCTCTAAATTTGACGGTCGAATTTCGGAACACCCTATAAGACGGTTGCTCGATATAAATTTCGTATCCGGCTCGCATGAACCACAGTGCTGACGAACAATATCCTCACGGGTGGGCAGATAATGGGTAAGGTAGAGTACCTTTACAGCAAGGCCAACTGTAAGAGGCTTTCGTGGTTCTCCTCATCATATAGCGCTAATACTGGTAAGTTCCACCAAAAAGTCCTCAACGAAGGCAAATTTCTCCCAATACTTGAACCAGGAGTTCTCTTGTATTCTGTTCAAAATTAAAAAGTTAAGAAGTTGAACATTGGTACTCGTTAACTCAAAATTGTGTCAGCTGTTCTACGCTGACATAACCGGCGTTAGGATGAAAGCTTGTGCAGGAACCGTAGCGTGGAGTAGTAATGTCTGTAAAGACGACTTGTAAAGAATAGATGATTTGTATAGGACAAGACGGTTTGTAAAGACGATTTGTAAAGGACAAGCAAGAGCATGCATAAGCAATAATTAGGGAAATACAAGTTTGATAATAAAAATCAATGTACTTTTTCCTACTAAACGTATCTTATTTTCCCCTAAAGAATTTCTATTTTTGACTTCAAAAAAATTTTAGATTGTTGCTGTCTGTAAAAAATTCTTACAGTTGATCCTTTCTTTAAATGCATACTGTAGAAAAATCCTTATAGCAGACATTTCTAATATTTCTTCATATTCTTTTACCTATAGAGGATGATGAAAGATATGTTAAGTCTTTCATTTAATGTGTAATGTGTTAAATGCGTGTGATGTGCAATGTAATGTGTTAATTTTTTCAAATAAGTCATCTCCCATACATGAGTATTGATTTGAATTTTAAAAATATCATTCCTTTGAAATAAATAATATTAAAAACGTCCAATTTGTTACTGAAACTTCTTTATTTGTATAAAATAATACTGCAGAAGCATTAATTATAGCGCATAAACTCTCTTAACGAAAAAATATACAAAATAAAAGTAATTATTTTGTTTTAGCTTTTTTTAGTGAGAAAGATCTTGTTCTGCAGTGGAAGTATACTGGAAACAAAACGGATAAATTCTCTAGCCTTCAACAATTCGACATAACCAATGTAGAAAACAGTAGATGTCTTATGCAAAGGGGAAGTAGTAAGTAAAACAATAAAGGAATATATTTTCTTTATATCCAGTACTCAGGATTATATTTTATAGACATTATATAATTACTTTATGCTTAACTTTAACCATACTTTAATATTCAGTAATTTATACAATAATTTGAAGAAAATTGTTAAAGTTGAATTGAAAAAGTTCTTTTAAGAAATTGACGTTCATATGTTACCAGCATTAAAGGAAATGTAAACATTTTTGGGTGTTAGTCAGGTGTTTTATAAAATATGAGAATAAGGAAATACACTACCTAAGCATTGTATACAGTTATAAATGCACTTTTGGAAATATGTGATTATATGGTATGGCGGTTGCAAATATATTTTTGCTCATACTCATTTACCTTACTCATTCTAACATTATTAGTAAATACATGTGAAAACGTTTTATTTTCTAAGCTTATGTACAGTGCACAAAAAAGGAGAAAAAAAAGAAGAAAAAACTGGCTACCCTGAATAACTTTTGATCTAATGATTGAATCTTCACATTCCAAGGCTCATTCTTAATGGTTTGAGCGGTGACTTCAAATATGCTAATCAGTTAGTGCTGACGTTGTTCTAAGTTACGAAATCAGGCGCAAAAATGTATTTTCTCTTAATAAACATACATTTTTGACAGATTTGGATTTCTGACCCCCAAAATATAGGGGGTTGCGGGAATCTGGGAAATATGGTTCAAATAGTTTGGTCAATCGAGCGATCCAAAGTTTGTACTCCTTAATGCAAAATTTACTTTTTGCGAAAACTTTTGAAGCGATTTGAAAAATTTTTGCACATAATTATAAAATTCGTCTATCCAAAGATAATTCCATGTTGAAAATAATATTTAATAAATATTTATTAGTTTTTGCTACTTTATTTAATAATGGTCGAAAAAAATGCGAATTTTAAGGAATACAATTTTTTGCATAACTTTAAAGAATATAATTTTGCTTGGTAAAATTCAAAATTTTAGCAAAATTGGGAAAACTGAGAAATTGAATTTACCTGAGAAATTGAATTTTAAAAAAATCAGATAATCAAAATTCAACTTCACTGGAACTATTATGGGTTAAAATCAATTATGGGTTAAAATTTTCTTGTTGCAGGGCTGACAGTGAGAGGTTTTCGTGGTTTTTCTCCCAATTTAACGCAAATGCGTATTAGTTCCATCGAAGAGTCCACCGCAAAGGCTAGTCTGTCTCAATGCTTGATCTAGTAGCTCTCTTGTCTTCTGGTTTGGGCTCAAAGCTGCATGGCTATGGAGATCAACATTGATAGACATAAACACAAAATTTTGCTTGCATTTCAACACTGGTTATAAAATAGAATAAATATATACCTAATGCATACTTTTAAATTACTCTCTTTGTTGTATTTTAGGAAACGTGTCTTGTCTGGAAGAAACGATTGTTCTTCTTAGAAGAGGTGGTTACTTTCTCATTAACGTCTACATACCGACAATTCTGATCGTTTTTATGTCTATGTTGACATTTTGGATACCACTTGATGCCGTCCCTGCCCGAGTAACTCTTGGTGTTACTAGCCTGCTGACCATTATAACCAAGCAGTATCAGGCCTCGCTGCCGAATGTTTCCTACATTGTGGCTCTTAATGTCTGGCTGTCCTGCTGCATAGCTTTCGTATTCTTCAGTTTATTGGAATTCGCTACTGTAATTGCTCTCAATTCGAAATCTAGAAAACCTAGTAGTACTTTTCGAGATGATTCCGAAATGATTTTGCCTATGGTAATTCTTTTTTATTATTGATTTTTCCTACTAATTCAAATAGAAGTTCTCTATTTATGTATTACAAATGACCTATTAAACTTTTCTTTAAATGAAGCTATTTTAACAAATAAGATATATATTTTTCTTTCTGACTACTGTGCATTTGTACGAGCTATTCATGACCTTTAATTTGTAGGTCACAAAGAAAAATTCTCTACCTTTAGCCGGTTCTTTTATACTAGTTATTAGAAAGGTCGATATAAAAAAAATCCATAGTTTCCTGAAAATGAAAGGCGTTATTGTTATTTCATTTTTTTTAATACAGGAAAAATTGCTTAATTACTGCATTGTTCAAGTACCTAAATTTTTGCAAAACTGAGAATTATTCATTCTTATACATGATAAAATCTCGCCAAATGTATGTTTTATTATTTATTGGTGTAAAAAAAATTACAAAATTTAATTCCTTTGTTTGCTTTAAAGTTTGAAAATTTTTCAACCAAATGGAATTATAGTTCGAAATCGAATCTTTGCCTCAATTTCACTTATCATTACCCAATATTTTATAACTCTTACGATTTTAGAATTAACTCTTGTGATTCTATGAATTATATCAAAGTATTTTATGTTAGTAAATATTATGAACATTCCTTTTAGAAGTTCTTTTATATCAAACTGATTTTTATTAATAAATATATCCTATTACACCGTTTGAAAATTATTTTTCAGACAAGAGACTTCAAAGAAAAAAGTTTTTCTATCCTGCAATAATTTTACGCAATTAAAAAAAACCTCCTGTGGAAAATTAGGTTTTAACATAATTCATTAAAAGAAAGTAAATTAGCTGTATTTGCATGCCATTCTGATTTAATGTAATGAAAAAATTCAAAATATTTAAAAAATAGTTATTGATTAATTCCTGGCACGCACGAGTAATCTGACTTGGCACCCATGATACATTGAGTCATCACTGACAACTCTCAGCATTTTAAAATTATTGCTCTCAAATGGGACAATAAAACAATAAAGGAAATTTTAAGTCTGCATATCTAAAAAAATTAGAATTTTTATGTAATAAAAGCTATTTTATTACATGCACGTAGCATACGGAACTACCACAACAACGTCTGCTATGTATGATGGTTGGATTATCGTGTTAAACGATGCAATCTTAATGGCACGTGGGTTTGGCTTCTAATAGGTAAATTATTTAGCGCACACACTGTTTTTATTTTATTTCATAACTGTCATTGAACAGCCAACCCAAATTTGTGTTTACGACTACCAATGTTTAACTCGGCAGTCGTGTAGTTCTGAATCCATTCCAGAAGACAAGGGAACTCCTGGATCTGTACCCCAGAAGTATTGATTTGTTATGAGAAAATACTTTATGACCCCAGCAAATTAAACGTGCGCTAATCACAATTTAATACTCTGGGATTCTTTGGCCTGCTGTATTCGAACTCCTATTCTCACGAACACGAGTTTAACGCCCTACCAAACAGGCTCCTGCAGATATATATATATATATATATATATATATATATATATATATATATATATATATATATATATATATATATATATATATATATATATATATATATATATATATATATATATATATATATATATATATATATATATACACATATATATATATATATATATATATATATATATATATATATATATATATATATATATATATATATATATATATATATATATATATATATATATATATGTATGTATATATATATATATATATATATATATATATATATATATATATATATATATTTATATATATATATATATATATATATATATATATATATATATATATATATATATATATATATATATATCCGAATTTTCCTAACCAGTGGATATTATATTTCTACATGAGCATCTCCTTCGAATTATTTCTGTGAAGCAAATGTTCTCCTTCTAATTCCCGATATTTATTCCAGTGACATGAAAATACCATATTTCTGCATAAATTTTGTCGATTATAATTCTATATTCAGTGATTTTTTTTTCAAGGAATCTTAAATGATCGAAGAGCTCACAGTGGAATTCCGGTTTATATAAATAAAATATTAAAAAACAATTGTGCGCCTAGAAACCAGGAAAAGACTACTAATTATTTTGAAAACTAATTTTTCATTCTTCCAATTAAATTTTCAAAATATTCAATACTATTTTCACATCAAAAAATAGATTTTATGTCAGACAGTTGAATGGTAAGGCGTGGAGCAACATCGTGTTTGGCTCTGAGTACGTTTTTAAAATATACACATTGAAAATATACACTTTAAAATATACACAATATACATTAAATGTTTATAAAATACAATTAAAGATTAAAAAAATATTTTACTTAAATAATTTCATAAAAGAAACCAAATTCTATATATATATATATATATTTCTCTTACACGACGACAAAAAAATGCCTCATTACAACTCCCCGAATGGCAACACTAGAAAACCGAGCAATGATTGCCGCTAAAAAAGTCACATGCCGAATCTAACTGAGGTGGCTCAATCTCAGTCAAATTAGTCTCAGTCGTGCTGTTACGCTTTTGAAGTATAATCAAAAGAAGCGTGCTCGAAGATTGGAAGAGAGTATTGATGACATCTATGAAAGACGTAGTGGTGAAAGAATGCGTAGACGACGTGCTGTTATTTCAATAGACTTAATTATAGCCAAACTTTTAACCTTTTTAAAGAAATATCAGTTTTAGAAATTTTATCTTAAGAAATTTTATCTTAAAAAATTTCATCTTAAGAAATTTTATCCTTAGAAATTTTATCTTATACTATAGCACATTTCTAATAGGTTTAACGAATTACATGTCATTTATTTGAATTCAAATTTATTTAAATGACTTAGTATTTACTAAAAAGATGTAATTTTTTTTTAAAAAAGTTGTTATATGGATTTGAATGATTGTTTTGAATTCTTAGAATATTGTGCATCTGCAATGCACCGAAGTTAGTAGCGAGCGAAGCAAACCATATAAGATTGCGCAGCAATTTTCGGGGGTTGGCGAGCGTTAGCAATCAGGGGGCGCAGCCCACTAGTAATAAATAATAGATTAGATTTTTGATTGAATACATATAATTTCAGGCATCAAAAACCCTTACTGGTTTTAAAAAAATATAAACCCCTTTTACCCTGTCGTAGAATCTTAGAATTCTGCAGAATACCATTTAAATATCGCTGCTGTGTAATAGTTATGGAATTATTTCTTTCAAAATTTCTTTCAAAATATAATTAAATTAAGCAATTTAATTATAGCAATTTAAGTCTCTTATTTTGTAATCTAAGTTGTTGTTTTTCTCTGTTATAGGTAATTTTGAAAGCGAATGGGACATGGAGCACAAAGCAGTGTTGGAACGCCCTTTTAGAGAAAAAGTTTAAAATATCAGCTTACCATCTTGATTATTTTTCTAGAATAATTTTTCCCTTGTGTTTTTTCATATTCTGTATCGTTTACTGGCATTATTACAATTCATTTTGATTCAAATGTTTCGATTATTACTATTATGTATTAATTAAAAAGATTTTGAGAGAGATGCTCATTAATGAACCAGTTATTTCTCAATCTATTATCACCACAGTGAGATTTTCAGAATTCAAAAATATCATATTAAACATAGCCCTTTTACCCATAACTTTATAAATAAATGAATAAATTTGATTTTTTCCCCCAGCGATTTAATGATGTATTTTTTCTGTAATGTTAAAATGATGTATTTTTTTTATTTTAAGGAAGTTATTAAAAATTATTAATAAATTAAAAGCGTCCTTCTATAAGCAAACACTATTTTTTTAAGCTGGTTTATTTAAAGCGATCAACTTAAGTGTTAAAAAAATTGAGAAAAGTCAAAATAATCGTGACTCAAAAATCGCGTTAAAATATGCAACTACATGAAGTTCCTTACTTTTTAGAATTCTTGTCAAATACGAAGTCAAAAATCGAAAAGCACTTAAAAGTTCTTAAACTAATATTTAAGCTAAATTATAATAAATGTTCACACACAGAATGATCTTTATTTTTTAGAATCCTTATCAAATGTAAAGTCAAAACTTGAACTGCACATCGGAGGTCGTAAATTAACATTTAAACGAATTCTATTGAAAAAAATGAGATGGAGTCACAAAGACCTGTTTGATTGTCAAATAAAAAAGCTCGAAATTTTATCAAGCAGTATTTCTGGCTTCCATGTTACCGTCTCGCCTTTCTCAATAGTGGTTCGTTAAATTTCTATAGTACTTTTATTTATTTTTAATTTCTTTATGTATGTATGTATGTATGTATATATATATATATATATATATATATATATATATATATATATATATATATATATATATATATATATATATATATATATATATATATATATATATATATATATATATATATATATATATATATATATATATATATATATATATATATATATTTATATATATATATATATATATATATTATATATATACAACGCTTACACAAATATTATATACAATAATATTTGTGTAAGCGTGTTGCATTCGATACAAAAATAACATTGTTAAGGAAAATTAGAAATTTTATTATCACTTTGCAAGGCAACATTTTTGTTTTCGTTGGTGATTCAACTATTTGATCATCTTTGCGTGTTATGAAAGATAAATATTTATTGTTGAATAGAACTTTTGCAATTCTTAATCTATTATAATAAAATGAAGAGTTCGTCTGTCAATCTGTGTGTGTTTCTCTCCTTTCTTATAACTCAACCGTTTGAAAAATTTAGAAATAGTGAAATTTGGATAGCGGCTGCAAGGTGAAAATTTAGCTCCCGATTCTAAAATTCGTCTGAAATTTTCAATTAGTTCTTATGATAGTGCCGTATGAATAATGGATTTTTTTTATTAGTTGCCAGTGACGATTTCAATATTTTAATTATTACATCAGTGATACTTGTCAACTTATAGCTTTCATTTTAAAAAGGAGTTTTTGCGGACTCTTCGATTTTTAATTATTTTTTATCCATTGTGTTAAGTCAACTCAACGATGAACGTGAAAGCATTTCCGAATTACGCCACTTGATTATTATTTCTAAAGTTATTTGAAGCCATGTGTTTATTTTGCTTGTAGTTATGTTTTTGAAACGTGAATCTATAAAAATAATTAAAATCAACAGTAATTGAAATAAAATAAAATAAGTTTTGAAAAGCAAAAATAATGGAGAAATAGTACTAATTTGTATAGGAGAAACGAAAATAAACCACACTCTTATTCATGCCAATCATTCTCAATTAAATTAAGTTGGATTCATTTTCATTTTGATTTTGTTGAAGTTTTTAGGATATATTCTCCACGTAAAACTATAACACACTTGTTTCTTTATATTTGAAAATAAAATATTTTTTACAAAATTTGAATGAAATCGGTCGAATAGTGTCTGAGATATCGAATTCTAAATATGTGACTTTCTCAGGAACTGCTCTACCGATTAAGTTCAAACGTTGTGTTTTGCAATATTAAATTACATTCTTCAAAATGATATAACATTTGTGTACCTTATAATTAAAAAAAAAATTTGACCATCATTAAATTTAAAAAAAATAATTATTGAAAATTATTTTTAGCTTTATCTTCAGATAAACGAATTTCATAATTGTATGCAAAAAAATTTCAATTCGATTGAATAGTTACAGAGATAATGCGAAATACATAAGAAATAACATTAACATTAAGGAGTCTAAATCTTGGACCGTTCTCCTGGCCAAATTATTGAAAACATATGTATTTAAATTGCGGCTACTACTGCTATTTCGGGGAAGGGAGGTATCAGGAATCATAATCTGACGAAAAACAAATTATTCAGAGAAATTACAACAACAATTTATTCAGAGAAATTACATTTTTGTGTCTGATTTCGTTACTTAAAGTAACATCTGCAGCTGGGAAATAAAGAAGACAATTAAAAGAAAAATTATTCGCTTTAAGTACATAGCCGAATTAAATACATCCAAATAGACATAGAGTACTTTTAAATCAAAGTTACTAAATATAGATAATTATTTTCTCAACTATAAACAAGCATAACCAAACAATAAAAATTCATGTTAAAATTATCTATAGCGCAAAACCTAGAAGTAGTGACTAAAAGTTATGGATAATTTACTTTCGTCATCATATTTTCTACTATTAATTAATTGCTACACTTCAAAAGTCTTGCTGACGAATTTTCGAGTGAAAACAATCAAGCACTATAAGGGGTTTTACATCTCAATTTTCAACCACTACGTTTCGCTTAAAATTTGCATTTTAAATTCTAATAAACACAAATAAAATTGCAATTAGTATGCAAAAAAATCTTTCAAAACAGTAGTAAAAAAAAATTTTATTGATAGATAAAATACCAAAGAAAAATTAAAAATAAAATTGAAATATTTTTTAATTATCTTCTTCATTAGCTTAAAAATTTTAATGAGTATTTTACTAATACCTTTTGCATACTTTTATTCGGAAAACATTTTCCAAGAAATCATGATATTCATCTAAAAAAATTATTTTTGCAAAAGTATTTTTGAAAAAATCAGATAAAATAATTATACCACTCTTTGTTTAAAAAGGATGATTTTCGTCTTCTGCACTAACGTTTGGTAAAGTTTGATTTCCATTTTAAAATTCAGGTGCAAGAATTCATTCCAAAGAAATAAAAATAATACCCTTTTAAGATAAAAACAATATTCTTACTTTTACTTTTTACTTTCCAAGATAAAAAATAATTATCTTTTGACATTTATCTCCTTCAAGACTCCTTGAAACCATGTTATTCGATTACCATAAGTTGTCTGATTTTCTTTCCTATTTTCGCATCCAACTCATTTTCTCTTGTATTTTCAAACCTTAAATTTGTTAAGAGCCTTAAATTTATTACCAGAACATAACCTTAATTTCAATTCTTAAATTTATTACCAGAAAGTGCAATATTCAGTCATTTTCTACTAAACACTTCTACTCAACTGAAATAAAATTATTCTGATGCCTTTTTTGCAAAAACCAGGAAACAGAACACTTTTAAATTACACAAAAGTTTACTATCAAATTAATGTACACAAAATTATATCGAACTATCACCATAGCAACCGATGATACAAATTCTATCTTACGGGTACTCAAATAACAAATAAATAAAATCCAGCTTATAACTCAATTCAAATAATAAATAAATAAAATCAAGTACTTTTAATACATTTAATTCCACATTGCTTACTTGCCTTATCATATGCTTCTTTCTAGATTTTCAACACCAACACATAATAGTTTCAAAATCATCGTTTTTCTACTTGCATTTGCCATTCTAATCCGGTTACCAATGTATTTGATGTATTAACTCAACATACACACCACACATATGTTGTCTTCTTTCGGTACTACTCATTAGAATGCATACACAGAAAAATATATCTTAGTGGTCTGCTGTTGGCACAAGTACATTTTGACAGTCAAAGTCTTAGAAAATATTCTTATTAAAAAGATGTTATTGCCGTTCACCCATGCTACAAAAATTATTAGTAAATAGATGTGTGTTTTTTTCCAGAAGATTTGTTTTTCTCAAGTAAATAAATGTGTTTCTCTCAAAATTACGGAAAATCTTCAGAGAATTTCTTCCTCAATAAAAAATATTTTTTGCAAAAATATTTAAAAAAAACACGTGTCTAATAATACATAAATAGTGTGTTCAATAGCATGTTTAATAGTAACGAAAAAATATGTATTATAATAAAAAATTTCAAGTAAGTAACCTTGCTTGATATTTTGTTTTTAAAAAAATTGGCTCTTAATTGCATATTAAAATATTTTCTAGAGAAGAGTAATTTTATTTTGATAGCAAGTATTCAAATATTTAAAATGTAAGCGAAACCTTAAAATGCTTCAAAATGAGAAAAGGAACAAGAGTTAAAACTTTCAGTTTGAGATTTAAAAACGGATGTCCCTCAAAGAAACGAATGCCCACCTTGAGTTTTGTTGTCTAATATGGAATAGCGAAAAAATTTCTAGGTGCTGTCGATCATAGCCTTGATAAATTTTATTTCAGAAAATTATGCAAGGACGTCGTGAATTCTCTAATTCTCTTGTGAACTCTCTAATTCTCTCCTCTTGTGAATTCTCTAGTTCTCTTGTGAACTGCAGACTGAGAACTCGCAGATTCGAATATCTTTCATTTGTTAAGAAATTAAAGTAACTTCCTTTGTTTAGACGAGGCAAGGGGTGAAACCGTGCTCAAGTGGATGCTTTAATTTTCATGGAATAGGAGAGAAATCTAATTTCTTCGCAAACGAAGTGTTGTTGTTGTTAGTAAACTCAGATTGTCTAGCAGGACTAGGCAATCTAAACCTCTAAAAAGGATCAAGTGTGTGGAACCAATATGGAGCTTCCCAAAAAAATTTAAACTTTTTATTAATATGTTGTGTTTCACGGACCGCAAAACAAAGAAATTGAACCAAATCTGGTTACCAGTTGAAAATCACTGGTATAGATTACACAGATTATAAAAAAATGAAACAATAAATAAAATATTTATTAAGTTATTTTAAAAAGTACTCTAGCACCTGTGAAGATTTATATCATTGTACATGGTAATATTGATTTTTAACGGAATAAATAGTATTGAATTTCTAGAAAGATCTTGACGATTAAAATGCATCCTTTCCAAATCTATATATATGCTACCTATTTCAAGCTTGAAATTTTATGATCAAATTCTGACACGTCTGCCTTAACCATATTTCAAAACACTATTAAACTAAAGTATTACACTATTTTATTGATCATTAAAAGATTATATAGCGTATCACAGTTGCTGCTTTTCTGAACATTTTTGTTTCATATGCTACTTAAATTCAAATAAAATAGTTCCATTTAGCAATATTTCTATCAATAAAAGTCTTAACAAAAAATATAAAGCAAATATTGCAAAACATAAAATCAGGTAACATAACTAATACTTATTCACACTTCCTACAAGTTTTGTTAGCTGTTTGATGATGAAATTAAAAGAGAGGGTTTTTTAAAAACTACCATACTGTTTGATGAGATAATATAATGGCTATCACTGAGCATATATTTTTTTATTTAAATCATATTTCAACAGAAATGCTACTAATTGGAATTCTTACTTCTTTGTTCTGGTGGTATGTATTCATATTTTAAATTGAACAGATGTTTTTTCAAATATTATAGTATCTTTGAAATGCGGTTACCTTTAGAGGAGGTTATTCAATCTTTTGATAGACTACCCTAAAATAATAGATGCGACAAATTTTAACAAATTTATTCTAAAAGTACACAGTGATATGTATAAAGCAAAATTATATTAAAAGGTCAACTTTTTTGATTAAATTCAAAATTTATTGTTTATCAATTGTATTGCATTAAGAAGAGGTTTGGGAAAGAAAAAAAGGAAAGAAAATTATCTCAGACCAAAATAATTTTTTCAAAACACATATTTAAAGGTAACTTGAAAAAAGTAAATTTACTTTTCTGAAGGGAATCGAAAAATTTTGTGTACAGTTTTAAGCTTTTTTGCGGTTTTCAGTCCACAGTTTTTTTGTTAAACAATTTTTTAGCTCTAAGTCTGAAGAAAATATTTAAATTTCTTAAATCTTCAAATTTTCAAAAGTTAATCGGCAGCTTAAGTTCGCAAAAGATATCTTACTCTAAGGAGTGAAACTGTCCCCTAAAAAAAACTCTTTTTCTATATAATTTTTTTTTCCAATATTTATTATCTAGGATTGTAAACCATAATAATTTACTTCTTGCTTAAGCTGACGTAAATCCATTTGTAGAGGGCGTCAAATCACCATAAAAAAAAATCGAACACCGGTTTTTTCAAATGGCAGTTCTGTGTGATCAAAGCTACAAGAGAATTTTGATCCTGAGCAACATCAGCATTTTTATTTTTTTTAATTTAAAGTAAATTACAAGATCCACAGATACATTGCATTTCACAATTTTATTGTCGATTTCGGTGTTCTCTTTGCAACAAGTACGATTTTATTTATAAAATAAGAATGGCAATATTCAAATTGATTAAACATAATAGTAGAAATATACTTAAAGTCACAATGAATTTTAGATTTCAAATTTCAAAATTTCTTATTTTTTGAACAATAGGTATAATTTTGTTCATAAATTCACAAACCTTAGCAAAACTCAAATTGATTAAATAACGCAAAATATTTATTATACATTTTAAATCACATCAAATTTTAAATCTAATGCTTATTGAGAAATCTTTTACGTCAACGAGGTTTCATCTTTCCATTACTTTTTTCGCAAACTTGACACCATTTGCTCTTTGGATACTTTTTTTTTCTTTTTATTAGAAAAATGTAAGAAAATGAAAGCAAAACTCTAAACATGCCGACTTTTGCTGATAAAACGTACCTCTTACCTTCGTTAATACTGAAGCATCACTAAAGCCATAAAGACTTTCTAAATTTATATCTAGGCATTTCACTTTATTGTTAAAGCATATATAAAAGAGAGACTCGTCTTCATTTTTCAAAGAGCTGTAAAACGATAACACATGTATCAACTCCCAATTAGATCTTGCTACTTGAAAAAAAGTGAAGTGATTATGCCTAACCACTAGATTGAAATTAGATTTAATTGGATACCTGTAAGTGACGTAACGCTCTGTGTCGAACCTGATTGGCTTCTGAATCGGCAAATACCAGGATTTACCTACGTCACTTGCAGGCATCCAATTGAAGGTTCGTATACAAGCTTCAATCGTTTCATGATCGATACAAGCAAATTTATCGTAATTTCATTGCAACCTCTATTTTATTGTTTCGACCTTTTTTCGATGAATTAGAGTGATGAAATACTAAATGAAATTTCGTGGCAGATGATTGTGAAAGTTTAAATTGTTTCTTTAATATAAAGAAAAAATTATACCCAATCAAAGGTTTTGATCGTTCTTTGAAGTAATCAGACTAGCAGACATGAAACAAAAAGAACAACAAAAAAAAGACGAAAATAATACAATTAAGTGAAAGTTTAAAAAATACGCTTTTCAACTATATTAAAAATTAAAATGTATATATGCGTGTGCGTGTTTTCTTTTATTTTTTATTTTGTCTCCCTTAAAGAGAATAAAACCGTGCTCATCACTTTATATTGCCACCGAAAATTTCTCAAGAGTGTTGGTTTCTATTCTTTTTTACGTGTAAAAAAACGACTTTCCCTTTCTAGTCTGATTGAAAAATGCATTTTTCAAAATTACTTTTTTTTTAATTTAGAAAATTCTGTCTTTTCCTTTAAGTTTCTAGTAAGTCACCAGCTTCGAATCTGTTCACGCTGATTTGAATCTAAGAGGTTAGCTTTAATAACATTAGTTTTCTCTATTTTAGGTATTCAAATAAAAAACTGTCGTATTGGAAAGACAAAAATATTCCTTATGTGAAGCCACTTCTTTTTTTTGGATCTGTGATAGACTATCTGACAACAGTAAGATATTTTGCAAATTAATCTCATTTTTTAAAGAAATTTTATAGCTAAAATCTATTTAAATCAAGAAAATAGAAATAAAAGTGTCTGTATTTTCATTCAAGAAAATTATATAGAAAAAGGTGTATGTACAATACATGCTCTCCTTTTTTTTAATTGGCTTAAAATTTAAAATTCTGTAGGTCCATGCAACTCTGTTTCCATTATGTATACAATATAAGAAAATACTTTATTACATAACACAAACCGACTGTACTCACAAAGAGAATATGTAGCTGAACCAAGAGTACGAAATACATATAATTGGATAATACTGATATCTAATTAAAATAAACTATTTCTAGTTACATTAAAAATAGTCTGGTGCAGCCATCTTGTTTGCAAAATAATAAACAAAAAGGGAGAAGCTGAAAACAATGAAAATTAATTTAGGAACACTAAAATTAATAGAAATGAAAAACAAAACTCTAAAAGGCAGATGAAGTTTGAATTCAAACACTATTAGGAGAAAAAATTCAGATAAATCTCAAAAATAAAAAATAAATAGATAAAAAAAGCTGTGATCGGCTTATTACGAGCACTGGTTACCCATTGGTCAAGCACTTTTTCTCGCTGGATTGACTCCGTTAAACGCTACAACATTTCAAATCATGGGTAGCAAAAACTGTCTCAATGGATCTTTGTCGTCCTATTGGTTTTCAAACCCTGCCTATGTACGTGTTTTAAGACGTTACAAAATACTTTTCCTTCTTCAACCTTCATATTTATATTGAAATCACCGTCAAGCCAGTAATTATACGTTAATAATAAAAAGAATATAAAAATACTTCAAATTATTAGTAAGTAAATACATTAAAAATTCCTGCTTGTGAAAATTAAAAGAAAAACAGCAGCGGTCGCCATAGCAACGCATGCGCACTGTTTACTATTACTCTTGAACACAGTTGAAAAGTGTGTGGACGCCATCAAATCCAAACCAAGACCCATTTTGACCATGGGTAAAAAATGTATGAGCCCTAGAGATGGTTATATTTAAAAAATCTTGGAGAGTTACTTTTGAACGCTCTAGCTTGGAAATATCACGGGCACGAGATATAGGAGATTAAAGCTTACCTCATGATTTTCACGGGAGCGAGAAGTAAGGGAATAAAAAATTTAATTTATTTTACTGTAAATACTCGGGCACCAAATTTTACAATATCACGTCAATCGTTTTAGACTTTCACGAAGAAGTTTAAGAAGAGTGGAAAAGGGATAAACGAAATAGAAACCTTCTGGAAGAGTAATTTTTCCTATAAGCTTTCAATCGGTAAATTTTTTACAATATACAGGAAGGTTAAGCACGGCGATTAACCTTTTGACGCAAAACTTATATTAAGCCTATTTTTCATACTTTTCCCTACCTTTTTTCAATTATTTCGCCTTAATTCAGGTCAAAATAAGTGAAAAATATTATATTTAGCATTATCACAGTTTATGGTTATGATATACAGCATAAAATAGTCGCCGTCTTTTTCTGCGTTAAAGCTAAGATCTCCCAAATACAATTAACATCCAAAGAATTGTTTGTTTGTTTTTATTTGTACTTATTTGCAGATCTAAGAGAAATAGTTATTTATCATTAAAATTTACTTAATTTTCAAAATTAATTATTAATCCATTTTTATATATGAATGAGAAAAAAAAATTCCAACTACTTTTATTGGATTTTATATTTTATTACAAATATAATTGCGATAATCTAACGGATTATTTTAGTAATTATTAGACTGTTTTTTATAATTGAAAAATACAAAAATACATTTTTGCTTGTAATTAGAACGTCAGAAAACAAATATGTAAGGAGACATAGATGTCCTATCTGCGTCAAAGGGTAAATAACAAAATCCATAAGGAAATAAGCACTAACTGGAACTGTTGCTCCTAACTTGGACTGACGCATGTTACAATACTGACACTGGTCCAAGATTTAACTTTAGACCAAACAAAAATAAATTCTTTTTCTTAAAAAATTGGTATTAAAAAATCATCTATTTTCAAATGTGTGTAATGCAAAGGATTTATTTTTCAAGAAGAATTCGTTTCAAAAATTACTCAGCAGCGAAAAATCAAAAAAGCAATTGTTTGCACTGGTTCAGAGTACGGGACGCAAAATAAAAAACCGACCACTGTGAATAACAAAAAATTCTATTACTTAGGAGCTATTCGTCCTATTTCAATCCAATTTTGTACTTTGAAATCTGAAATTACATTCTTTTAAATTTTATATCTTACAATTGAAAATTTTTTTCAACTAATACTAAATTTTAAAAAATGAAAATATAATAAATATTTACTAAACGTTAATTTTACCTGGAATTATTTTGTATGGAACTATGGAAATTATTTCTTGCATGGAATTATTACGTTATTTATTTATCTTGGGATCGAGGATTGACGATTTTTAATATAAAAATTGTGAAAAAAAAATTTTCAGTTCCATTAAAAATTACTCGAAATATGACGAAATAAGTAAGAAGTAAAATTAACATTTAAGAGGTTCAAATTGACCACTCTCCTGGCCAAACTATGGGGACCATATTTCCTAAATTTCGGCTACTCCCTATATTTTGGGGTCAGAAATCTGAATCCGTATAAAAAAATATGTTTATTCAGAGAGAATACGTTTTTATGTCCAAATTCGAAACTTAAAACATCGTCTGTACTAATTAATAAGCATATTTGATGTCACCCCTTTAATAATTATGATTGAGTGAGTCCCAGAATGTGAAGATCCTATCATTAGATCAAAAGTTATTTAGTGTGGTCCGTTTTTTATTTTTAACACTGTACAATACTCTTCCTTTCCTTAAACTATAGTTGCTATTTTGTTGTGTGTTCGTGTAATTGCTTGTTTGTTTCAGAATTCTTGGATAATGTTACATTCATATTCAATCTGTATTTGTTTTTCGATTTTTACTAAAATTTTCAGAAATACTCGAGTTTTTTAAAATACTGCACAAAAAAATACATGTAAATTTTTATTTTTTTGCAATCAGTTTGTTATAAATTCAGTAAAATTTTCAAAGAGCGTACTAAAAATATGCATTAATCCTTTAAGAGCTGTTGCAATTTGAAAGCACTTATATTTTTTTTACTATTTATATAAATAGCTCAAAACGTAAAAAAAATGATAGGAAAGTTATTTTGCCATGAATATTAATCTAAGAAATTTAAGATAATTCATGTGCGCTAAAATACAGTATTGAATTTAACATCTAATTCTATGTTTTAAACTAATATTTTTAATATTAAAATAGCAGCTTTTGAAGTTATTAGACAGAAATATATAAATTAAGACTGAGCACATGTACAATATTCCATAACCAATCTTTATTCAGTTCTTATTTACACACACTAAAGTTCAAAAAAAGTTGTCAGTTTTAGGTAACAAAATTGTTACTCATTATGAGGCTATTTATAATGAGGCACAACTAAGAACTTACTAGATTAATATCTAACACGCACAATCATACAGGTCGGGTCTTAAAGGATTAAGGGGATTTATGTCTTAGAAATAATTTTGGGTTTTGTACCATATCTTTCAAGCACATTTTTTCATTATTTTTTTAAGTTGGCATCCTTAATCGCTAAAAGTTGGGTACTTACAACTCGAGAAAACTATCACTGACACACAGACACGTGACCTACAATCCCAGCGCCAGCTCATAATTTATAAACAAGATGGCGTGTTGAAATAGAGCAAAATTTCCTTACATAAGTTAGAACATTAACTAAAGATAAGTTAAATAAATACTACACCGTATCGCACATCGAATTTGTTAAAATATAATATCTAACCAGTCTTTGTGTTAAGCTAGAAATATATTGTGAAAGAATTAAAATCTTTGTGAATGAATGTAGAATGTGTCCTTTAAATGAATTGAATCTCGACGGGATTAGCTTATTCGAAATACATTGGAAAGAAATGTTGCTAACGTAAGCAAACCAATGCAACCCTTAACCAATGCAACCAATGCAACCCTAACGTAAGCAACCAAAACGTAAGCAAGCAAGAAATGTTGCACGTTTCAACAACCAATCAGGATCGAGATATCCATACTACGTCACTTGCAGTTATCTCATTTTTCCGCAAAGAAATTTATGAATTCTAAATTTTTAATATTTCACTATTGTAAAGTGTGTGTACACCGTACATCTAGTGTAAAAGGATACAAAATTTTCCATAATAACCACCCTTACTATATGTATTTTTAGTATCCTTGTCAAAATTGAATTCAAAATAATATATAGATAAGGGATCAAAAACTAATATTTAAGTGAAGAATGAAACCAAAAATATTATTGAAATCTAATAAATCAACACTGAAAACATCCTAACCTGATTGATTACCGGATAAAACAGATAATAAATATAAAAATTCATAGTTAAGGTTTATTCAAATTTTGCCAAACAAACAAACTGCTTTAGGTGCTTTTCATTCTGCTTTCTTCGCAAACAATTCGTTAACTGCAAAAGAAAAATTAGTGTCAAGTAACCACTATTTTTAGTGTTAAAGTAAACGAAACATTTTTGCAGTACATGTAGTCAAATTTTTTGATATTTTTTCACTGTTATAGTTTCATTATAAATATATTCATTTTTTGTTCGTCTGTTTACTGACAACTCATATTTTCATTCGCATTAGAATCCAATTTATGGCTGTATAGCAAAAACATTTCTTTAAAAAAAAGCATGTTTTTAATAATATATTTACCTTAATACTTTCAAACAATTCTTATTTTGTTAATTTTATGTAATTTTTTGCATGATAACTACACTTCTGTATGTAAAAATGTATTTAGCTAATCTTAAAACAAAAAATGATGGCATCTCACCAATATTATTACTTTTTACGGTGTACTTTTTACAGTGTACAAAACTTTTACAATGTTACTGCTCCAGCATTGTTTTCTTTTTTACATAAATATTGATTTGTAACACTTAGTGCACACATATTTTTTAACATAATTTAACAGTTCTAAAAATGCACATTAAGGATGTTAATTACAGAACATCTTGTAAGAACGCTTCTAAGGCTATTTTGTGGAATGTGAAGTTAAACGAAACTACTATTGATGTTATTGTCTATTCTAAATTATATTTTCTTGACAGTGTCATAAGCGACTGATTATGTTCAAATTGAATCCTAACTATTCGCTTAATCAGTGTATGGAATTTAATGAACATTTCAAAGCGTTTTGACATTTTTTTACAGCCGATGCATGTTCTTGAACTAAAGAGATATTTTTCCTTAGGACCCGTTTACGGGTAAGTAAATTTAAATTTAATTCCTTATAACTATCTATAATTCTCTTCCTTACAAAGAATACAATCCTTCCCAGACCTATGCTGTCTCAATTAAATGATTTTCCATATGTTTATTATCCACAGTGCTTCCCCAATTTTTTGTAATTTTCAAGTCTTTTTCGATATCATTCAACCATTTCGTTAAAGCAGCGATGGCTCAGAGAATATAAAGTGTACCGGGTTCGAATATCAGCGATGGCTTGTCGATAAATATTCCCCATCAGGATCGCACTGGCCATATTGCTGACAACTTCAGTGGTAGACGCTTCATGGGTTAGCGTTCTCTTGACGTCAGATTAACCATGAAAGGTTTCCGTGGTTTTCCTCTCCATGTAATGCAAATACAGGTTTGCTCCATCAAAAAATACCTCCATGAAGGCGAATGCCTCATAATACTTGATCCAGAAGTTCCCTTGTCGTCCGGATTGGGTTCAAGATTCGTCCATAGATTGCGCCACTAAAAAAACAAGAAACGCACCCTCTGCCTTAAAAATTCGCTTGATTTCAAGCAGGCCTGCTGATATTGGCAAGTGGCAAAAGTAACAACTACAACTCCGTTTTGCACATTTAGACAGAATTGATAGTTGAAAACATTTCCCAAAAGTAATTGATACGCATATAAATATTGAGGATCTTGATACTCATTAAAATATTTAAGATTTCGATACTCATATAAATCGTAAAGATTTTGCACTCACACTAGTGTAGGTGTGATGAGCCTTCGGAAACTTTAAATGACATTCTCTCAAAACATTGTATTTCATAAATTGTAAAAATAAATCTATTTAATTGGCAGGAAAAACAGCGAGCTGCCGTGCCAGAATAAAATCCTTTATTTCACAGAAAGATACTCGTATTGAAAAATTAACGCATGTTTTTTTGAACAGATAAGTACTGTTTATTTTACCAAAAAACTCTATTATTTTTACAAAAAAAAACTGTTATTTTAATTTTAAAAAAACTTTATAAAATAACAGTATCAACACTGCTGTCGGTGCGAGCTGAAATTGGTATTTGTAAGTGCAGTCACCGCCGAGGTTCGAACCTAGGCCACCTCACTGGAAAGTGAGCTCTCTTTCTCTGAACTACGGCAGCTCCAATGGTTGGTGATGAAGAAAAATCTCAGAGTCTTTATCTCTTAAAAATCTTACTAATTGAAATCATATTTAAATGTAAAAACTCTTTTATGATTAGGATAAAAAACAGAAAAAAACTGTCCTGAGAAAACAACAGTCAAATATGCAGAAAAAGTCTGGAAAAAAAACAGGATTTTTTTGCAGCGTGTTTGCAACGATTAAAACCTGAAAGAATCTAAATGCATCTTCGAACAGTCTCGTCCTGCAGTGAACTGATCATAAGAACATGGTTCATAGTAGAAAATCGAAATCAAACATCACTGGTTGCGGTCAGTAAGCGGGAGGGTGACCACTTTATTCAGGTTGCGTAGGAACCACGGTTGCGCGGTATCTGTCCTCATTGAACTATTCCACTGTAAAGTGCTCTACTTCACACGCAGGTCGTCGGGCTACCAAAGTGGAGGATCCATCCCCTTTGCAGAGGATCAAAATTGTAATGGCATATGTGTTCGGATCATACTCAGGGATGTTTCTCGATTGCCCATTGGGCAGCTCTAATGTGACGTAAATAACGTATCTACTTGCTTTTTAGCGCAATTTTTTTTTTGTGCAAAAGATGCGTTTTTCTGCACAATTTACTGTCATTTTTTACAGTGTACTCACCGACTTTATAACTATTCTTCAATTTTTTGCCAATCCACTTGTAAGTTAAAGAGGTCGTAAATAACTAATATAGTTTCCATTGCAAGAATATTTTATTTTTGGGTTGTATTCATTGTTTATGATGGATCAAATGATTATCCCAAAATTTGCAAAAAACACTAAATTATTCCAAAATAATAATCGAAACTAAATTTCGATATTCGCATAAGGTGTAAAAGCCATTAACGGTATGTTTTTTAAATTTTACAAGAACATAAGCAAAATTTCTAATAAAAGCTCCGGAAAACTCATATTTTACAAAAATATTTTTAATATAGTATTTGTATATTTTTAATATAATATTTATTTTATATTTTGAGCTTTGGTGGCTCAGAACATAGAGCTCTCACCTACCAATGAGGTGAGCCGGATTCGAGTCCCAGAGACGGCTGTTCGGCACGAATTCCCCTCACGGCTTACACCGACCAGAGTGCTAACTAGAAATATCCTAAATGGTAGATGGATCATGGATTAGAGAAGTTAGGTAACCGTTGGAGATTTCCTCCAGATGAAACGCAAATGCGGGTTAGTTACATCAAAAAGTCCTCCAAGAAGTTGCATTTCTCCAAAAACTTGATCCAGGAGTTCTCTTCTCTTTTGGATTGGGTTCATAATTACAAGGCTACGGAGTTGAATATAAGTAGTTGTAAATCTAAAATTGAGTCGGCTGTTCAAAAACAATTATAAAACCGTCTCATAAGAGCCCATGTGGCTGAGGGGATTGGGCGTTCGTCTCCTGATGAGGTGACACAGATTCGAATTCCAGCGGTAGCGGATTGATACGAATTCTGCTCCCGGCTTGCACCAACCAGTGGTGAACGGATCATGAGTTCGATACTTTTGTAGACGGGCTAATCGGGGAAGACTTTCGTGGTTCGAATTACGCTCAAGATCCATCAAAAACTGTTCCACGAAGGCTAGTTTGCTTCGAAGCTGGATCCAGGAGTCCCGCTGTCTTCTGGGCTCTGTACTAAATTTCAAGGCTATGGAATTGAAGATTGGTAGTCGTAAACTCAGAATTGGTTCGACTGTTCTACGATGGTGATAAAATAAAATATAGTTTTTAACTATTTGTTCAATAATAATGTTTGTATACTCTTAATTCTTTCATTGAAAACTCTATTAAGTTATCATAGGTTCCCTGTTCTCTGAAATAAACTTATTTCATAATTTAAATTTTTTTCAGTTTTTTTGAAGGTCATCGTCCCGTTCTAGTAGTAGGTGATCCAAAACTTATTAGAGACATTTTTATCAAGGATTTTCCGATTTTTCGGAATCGAAGAGTAAGTTTCTTCTAAGTATGTTCACGTTGTCTAGTAATTCATACTAATGAAAAGAAATGTTATTTGTGTCAAATTAAATCCACTTGTGAAGGTGGAAGAAATTTACTTTGCAAAAAAATGGTGTACTGACTGAATACCTTTCCGAATCAGGATTACGAAAATTTTAAAAATTGTACGACGGAAAACTTTATTTCAGTTAAACTCAGGATCTAGCATCCATGCACTGCAAGAAAAAAAATTCAACTTGAAAATGATTGCAACTGCTTAACACCAAAGTGAAATACCACCCATAACTCCTGAATCTAATGTTTCACTACATCAATGTTCACTTCACTATTTGTTGTAAGGCAGCCGCAACCATTTTTGTTGTTCATTAACATTAAAACTTAGAATTGCATTAAAATACACATATGAGTCAGTAAAGTTATTTTTACAATGTTAAGTAAGAATCATTAATTTGGAATGTGTATATATTATACACTAATTCGTAAAATAAAATTAGCTTACAAATGAAACATCCGCGTAGCTCAGAGAATATCTTAAACTGAATTCGAACTAGGTTTAACAGAACGGAAGCGGATAGAAATGACAAAATATAAAATCACTTAATATAATTCTCAGAGTTTTTAAAATTAAAATATAATTATCCTTATAACACAACGGAAATTATAATTCGTGGCCAATTTTTGTTTCAGTTGATGAATAGCAGAGTTGAAATTTACAACCAACTCTCATCAGCTTATTCCAGATTGCAAACTAACTACTCCTGATTATTCTACTTGGCGCTTTTTGATATCGCCTCAAATCCCGCCAAGTCCCAACACTGGTGTTCTCTGAAGTGAAAATCATTCTAATTTGATGTAAAAGCGTGAAAGTTCTTTGTAAGATTATTCCATTTTTATTGCTTAGACTTAAATTACACCCATTAAATCATATATGAAAGCTCGATTTTGTGTTAACACGGAGGTGTTCCTTGACCCAATTTTTTTGATTTTTCAACGTCATATTCGAAGAGATATTGCACCACAGTTTTGACAGTGAAGCGCAACTACTGTGGTCCATACTTTTTTTCGAAGTTTGTGGTCTAGTGTACTACTTTAATAAAAGAAAATAGAAAGTAAAGATTCATACTGGTATGGGAAAAAGCAGTAACTTATAGCGATACCTGGTAAATACTTTTAAGATTAGTATAGTAAGGAAACAAGGTTCAAATGCAACTATTGGGTGTATAAATTAGTTCGGTCCGTTTTCAAAAGATGGCTCTGGCTGTTATGAATTTTTCATAGTGACAACTGGTTTCGATGGTTTCAGAGAGGCTAGACATCCAATAATATTCAGTTTATATCACTTTGAAATTCATACAAAAACCATGTTTTTTATTTTGTTGAATATGTCAAATTTTGTGGTAACTAAGCACCATTTGCGGGAGGTTTTTATGTTTTTGCTTTAATTTCAAGATAAGTGCAGCTGAAGCGCATTGAATGCTTGTAGAAGTTTATGGTGACAATGCTCCAGCTGATAAATCATGTAGGGAATGGTTTCAACGTTTCAAGAATGGTGAATGTTGAAAGAAGAATTGTGAATGGTGTTGTTTGCTGTGAGCTGCTACTACTGGCAATTCCATTACTAGCGTTCGGTATAAGCTACAATTCATTCGTTTGAGCCATGCATTACGAGAAAAACGGCCGGAATACGAGCAAAGACGTGAAAAAGTTATTCTTCTGCAGGATAACGGTCAGCCTCATGTCGCAAAAAAACGTAAAAAATTATTTGGAAACGCTCAAGTGAGATAATTTACCGCACCCGCCGCATTCACCGGACACTGCTCCTTTAGATTACTGTTTGTTCCGGCGGATGCAACATGATTTGGAAGCTCACCGGTTCACTTCTTTCGCAGAAATCGAAATTGACCCCTAACTTGGATCGCTTCAAAAGACGAGACATTTTTTCGAGATGGAATTCGAAAATTGCCTGAGAGGTAGGAAAAAGTAGTAGCCAGTTATGGATAATTAATCTGTTTACTCATTTTGCTCAAAAATAAATGCATTTTTGACCACACAAAAACAGACGAAACGAATTTGTACTCCCAATATTTTTATGATTAGTTCAAATCCTCGTGGATCGATCAATGGGCGCAATGAGGTCACCCCTCAAGCTGAGCGTTAATCAGAATTATGCATTTAGAATAACGTATTTTTAAAACTAGCCTTTATGAATGGCTGCTAATTTATCACTTTGGCCATCCCTTGCGAATGCACACTCTTGAAAAATTTATGATGTTATTTCAGTAGAGAAGAACATATTTTCTCTATTATTCTCACTGTTCAATACGCAAAAAAAAGAAAGAAAACAGACTACACTGAGTAATTTTTGATCTAATGATCGGATCTTCATGTTCTAGAACCCAATCTTAATAGCTCAAAGGGGTGATCTCAAATGTGATAATTACGTAATATATATAGCATGTTAATTTACGAAATTAAATGCAAAAACGTACTTTCTCTGAATAAACATACTTTTTTTTAATGTCTCCTAAAAATATAGGTGGGAGCTGTAATCTGGGAAATACGGTCCCCATAGATTAGTCAGGAAAGCGATGCTAAGTTTGAACCCTATATTGCTAAATTTTCTTTTTGTGCAGTGGCCGGGATAGCCTGGTCGGTAGGGCGCTGGACCCATGTCTGAGAGTTCGTGGGTTCGAACCCCGCCGGCTGTGTAGTTGGTGACTGATTCACGTTAAAATTCTGTCGAGTCACAAAGTCCTACATGTTCTCATAACAAATCAATACCTCTGGGGATACTGGAATGAAGATCGATCATTCCCTGAGTCAGGTCAAAATTACGATCTGAGGATGAATGAATGGGGGTATGAATGGGTCCGCCCTATAAACGGGTGTGACGTATGGTGTGGCAGAAGTCGAATTCTTGGCCATAGATGGCGCCACTGAAAAACAAAATTCACACACTCTGCCTTAAATTTGCTCGGTTTCACCAAGCAGGCTTGCCCGTGTGGCAAGTGGCATTAGAACCAAACAACCAACGTTTTGTGCCATGTCTCACGAACCCTTTAAGCCAATCGAAAAACTTTTTCCAAAAATCATGAAATTTGTTTTTCCTAAAATAATTCCATACACAAAAGAATTTAGCAAATATTTTTTATTTTTTATTACTTTATTTATTTATAGTCAGATATGTAAAATTATAAATGTATACAATTTTTACATCATTTTAAACAATGCAATTTTACGTGGCAAAACACAAAGTTTTAGCGCAATCAGTCGAATAATTTTTAAGAAATCAAATTTAAAGAGAGTAGTATATTTAAAATTCCATTCAAAAATATTATAAAGAGAAAGTTTTAAGAATAATATTCAGGTAATCCAGAGAAAGTACGTCTTGGTGCCTGGTTTCGTAATTAAAAATATCCTCTGTACTAATTAATTAGCATATTTTATATCATAGAAGAAATAAAAGAAGCATTAAACACTTAACAAAATTGAAAATATTTGATAATTTCCTAACATTTCTTAAATATCCACTGCCAAGAAATACTTGTTGAAGGTTATAAAAACAAATTCGTTAAAAATGGCTTAAAATAATAGATTGGCTGCAATAACGAATAAATATTTCTTAAATATTCATCTTAGTTCTTCGTGCTTAAATAAGCTATTTTTTTATTTCAAACCATTTTGAACGTGAGCGGAAATTAAGTTCTCCCGAAAAGTTCATCTTCTAAAAGTAGTGATTACATTTCGAAAGTAGTTTGTAGTCAATATATTTTTAAAAAAGTAGTTGTAGTTAGCTACAATTGTAAGTAAAGTAGTTGCAGTCAACAACAGAAATAAAGTAGTTCTTCGGTCACTGAGTGTTCGATAGAGAACGGATAAATTGGGATTCTAACGGATAAATTAGGAAGCTTTTATCATACAGAAGAATCAAGTTAATGCTTACTTGTGTTAAGTTTTATTTAAATTAACCGGTTTTGCAAGTTTTTAATGTAATTTTCGAACATCTCCAATAAGGATATAGCAATGATTAAGTAATGTATTGATCAGAAAATACTTTATATAATTAATTATTATATAAAATTATTCTCTAATCATTTACTTTCCAAGCTAATTAATGTTTGAAAACTGAAATAATGCTTGATTTAAAATGATGTGTAGTTGCTTAAATCGTAGCTCATGCACACTCATAAATCTTACCGTTCAATTAAAGAGCAACGTATCAATTTCAACTAGTAAACAGATCATTTTTCAAGTATTATAAACTGTTCTAAACCCAAAAATTTTATAAGTAGCCGAGAAAAATTTCTGAACTAACTTTGCACCCAACATCAAATTTCTCATCTCATGAATGTGGTTCATAGTAAGAGCGTAACAACAGAACTCTGGAGCCGGGATAGCCTGGTTAGCAGGGCGTTGGTCCAATGTCCAAGAAGTCGTGAGTTCGATTTCCTCCGGCCGATGACCCCAGTGTACAAAATATTGACTGGTGTGCGCTAAATATGTCTGGATCACAAAATCCTCCAAGTTGCTATAAAAATTCACAACCTCTGGGGGTACTGGATCGGAGATTGATCGTGCTCTGGATCAGGTCAAAATTAAGATCTCCCTGTAAAACCGGTTGTGGTCTATGTGTGTGGTAGAAGTTGAATCTTGTCCATAGATGGCTCCATTGGAAAACTAGAAGAAGCTCATCCCTCTTGTTTTAATGGCATACGAAAACAACAACAGAACTCTGTTCAGAAGAATTTAAATATTTTAGTGGGCTAATCTTTAATTGAACTGACTTTCTGCCAGCTGAAAACCTCAATCAATACCTGATTCAGTCGGAAAGAAATGAAATTGTTTCAGTACATTCATTGATATTTAATATCTTTAAGATAAGATATATTTTCCCTCATATCTAGAAAGGAAAAAGTGATGAAAAACATCAAAGTTATGGGCCTCGCGGTTTTTTAAGTTGTGATACAGTAATTATTGGTTAGTAATGTAATCTGATAGATAGATCCGTCTCAGTACCTTCTATGGTGAAGGTTTCAATCAAACCAATTTTCCCTCCACATCTAAAACCTAAGAAATAGAAAGTCGGATATAAATCCTTATAAGATTCTGTCTCAGTTTGCAACACTTCCATAAGTCACACTTGAATTTAGGCACATTCCACAGGCTTATAATACTGTTACTATACTTGTAGCAGTTACAACAATTCATATCCCTTTTCTTCATATGTTCAGATGGTCTTCCTATTCAGTTAATCATAAGTACTCAATGTTTTTGAGGTAGATACAATTTAGGAAGCAGGTGGTATGACTTAGATAATAAATTTCCTGAACGTACCGCTTGTAAACTTTGCAAAAACAATTGGTTTTCAGTACTTACTGTATAAATATCATTATTAAAAAATCCATTTTATTATTTTATATTTCAAATGCAATTGTTAGTGATTTGTGACAAATAAAAAATTAAAGATGAAAAGTGGTACAATTTAGGCAAATTTCCTCTATACTCTTTGAAAGGAGTCTTTAAATCTAAACAATAAGAAAAGTAAATACACCACGCTCACACGCATTTTCACTTTTCATGAATTATTTTTGTCTCCGAATAGCCAAACTTGGCAACTTTTCGAAATCGTCAGATAACAACGATGCGTTGTTTACCATCGAGCACGAGAAGGTGTAAGTTTACTTTCGCCTCGCACGTAGTTAAACATTCCACCGAAGCAGAAGTTCGCTTTGTTTTTTTCACTATTGCTAAGAAAATAACTTCGACATACTTAACGCTAAATATCAATATTTATTTAACTAAATAAATGTGTTTCTGTTTATTTAGATTTTCCAATGTGACGATATTATGAACCTATCTCTTTTAGTAAATGAAGGAGACTATTGGAGAAGAATTAGGTCAATCGTCTCCCCTACATTCACAACAAAGAAACTTAAAAGAGTAAGTGATTTAAAACAGTTTTGTTATTGAAAAAAAACTATAGTGGATAATAGAAATAAACACTTTTATTGAGAATAACAGTACATATTAATAGAATATTATATATTAGTAGTCTCTTCCTCAATTCAGAAACTATCACCAAACCCCAAAAGATCCTGTTTGAAATCGCTCTTCACTTGCACGAATTCACTTCTTTGTAATGACTTAAAAGCAGGAGCTATGCTGCTTCAAACACATGGTGGTATTTCGTGGAATGTATAAATGAACATAACTGTCAATCAAGCTGATTATCCCCCAATTACTACAATAGTTACAAAATATTGAAATTAAGCTTTTTTAATTTATCTATTTGTCTAACAGAAAACATATAGGGGAGAGTCGGGTAGCCCCGCTCTCTTAAGGAGTATTGCATAAATTTGTGTATAATACTGAGTAATAATCAACATTTTTGTATGTTTCTATTGTTTTATCATCTAATTAAATAATGCAAAAAGAATAAACCAAAAAAAGAATAGTTAAACTTAAAAATTCAAAATAAAAAGTAATATTTTTAAAAACCACGTTTTAGTAGTGGAGAATAATAATTAAGAAAAAAATTGAAAAACGAAAAACGTGGGGCGCATGAAATACATAACAGTAATGTTATATTAGTGTGTGTATGTGTGCTCTTGAGAATATGTGTATGCATATCAGTAATTGTAATTGTATCTGAATGTGGAATATGCTTTTGTATATGCATATGTATGTGGATGTATATGTGGCTGTGCATGTAAGAAAATGTGTATATGTATGTGTATATGTACTGTTATGTATTTCATGCGCCCCACGTTTTTCGTTTTTCAATTTTTTTCTTAATTATTATTCCCCACTACTAAAACGTGGTTTTTAAAAATATTACTTTTTATTTTGAATTTTTTTATTTTAAACTATGATTTTTTAATTTTTATCTTATATTTCTAAAAAATTATTATTTTTTAATTATTATTCTTCACTACAAAAAACGTGGTTTTTAAAAATATATATTTTTATTTAGATTATTTTTCTTAGTCAAGAGTAGTCAAGACTACTACAAGACCACTACTAAAGTAATAGAACTTTTATTTTAAATTAGGGACACAAAAATCTTTATAGAAAAGCAATAACTTTACGACTTTCATTAGTTTTATGCTGATGACAACCAAAACAATCTGGAAATGAATGAGGAAAAACTGGATCCTACCACGTGATTTTTCAGCCAATAAAAATACTCCGACAACAAAAATCTTTTCACCTGACACGTAATAATTTGAAATAATGGAATCGACAACAAAAGACTGAAGCGACGTGACATCACTCATTATAATCTGCATTAATTGTTTTTATAATTATTTATTAACTTTAAGTTTGTTTTAACTACAACTTTAATTCCTACTTTTTAGAATTGCTTTTTATTGTTGTTCTATTATTATATCTTTTCTTATTCGCATCTTAAATATTTGATGCCGCATTTAAACTAAACGAATTATGTATAAATTGTAAATAAATGTAAATATTAATTATTTAAAGTGTTTATTCTTCAAGCCATTCATTACGCTTCACTGGTGACTTTCGGACGTGATTTTGATAACTCAATTGCAACCTTCGAAAAAGCTATGCCTAATACTGGAGATACAGAGCTCGATAATTCAAGTACGTCTAAATATATTGAAGGCGTCTCAGTAAAACCTCCTCCTTTTTGGAATGAAACTCCGAAATTATGGTTTGCGCATATTGAAGCTCAATTTAAGAATAGTAATGTTTCGGCTGAAATTACAAAGTACAACATCACCGTTGCTGCCTTGGAACAGAAAATTTTGAATACGGTAAGTGATATAGTTTTATCACCTCCCGAAGAAAATCAATATACCGCATTAAAGGAAGCACTTATTGCTCGTTTGAGTGATTCCGAAAGTGTTCAACTAAAAAAGCTCTTCTCCGAACTAGACCTTGGCGATAAGCGCCCTAGTCAATTGCTACGCGAAATGCGAAATTTGGCGATGGGTAAAGTAAATGACAATGTCTTAAAACCACTTTGGTTACAACAATTGCCGCTGCAAGTTCAAGCCATTTTAGCTGTCAGCACTGAAGCTCTTGATAAACTGGCTGAAATGAGCGATAAAATTTTAGAAACTTGCGGCAGGTACCAGTGCGTTGGCGAATTTTCTGCCAATAGAAATCCAGAAGCGACTACATCAGAAAGTCTGAATTTATCAACAATATTAGACAAAATTAATGAACTTTCTAAAGAAGTTAGTGAGCTGCGAAGATCACGCAGTACCTCTAGAAATAAAAATCATTTTAATCGCCAAAGTTCCAATTATAGGAACCGATCAAAATCTAGAGAAGGTATTTGTTGGTATCATCGTCGTTTTGGTAAAAAGTCAACCAGATGCACTAAACCCTGTTCATTTGTAGTTGATTTCGAAAAATCGGAAAACTAATTAGGCCATCGTTGGCGGCGCAAGACGATGGTAGCCAGAATTCAAGTCGCCTTTTTATTTATGATCACTCTAGTAAACGAAATTTTCTTATCGATACTGGAGCTGATGTATCTGTTTTACCCGTTTCTTCAAAACAGAAAAAAAGTCCTGATCCAAAATTTTACTTATATGCTGCTAATGCTTCGCAAGTGCACACATTTGGAACACAGCGACTTTTCCTTGATCTGGGCTTACGAAGAAAATTTTGTTGGACTTTCATTGTTGCCGATGTTTCTAAAGCAATAATAGGTGCTGATTTTCTTAAAGAATACGGTCTTTTAGTTGATATTAAAAAAAGAAAATTAATAGATCCTACTACATCTTTAAAATCCTTTGGTCGACTTGCCCATGTTCCGTCAACTAATTTGACTACTGTGTCGTCTAAAACTACTGATCCTAGAATTTACCAACTGTTGAATGAATTCAAAGATATAACTGTAGAACATTCGACAGTCAAAGAGATCAAACATGACGTCACCCATCATATTATAACAACTGGTCCACCAGTTTTTTCAAAACCTAGACGTTTGGCACCCGATAGATTAAAAATTGCACGAAAAGAATTTGAGTACATGATTGAGCAAGGAATCTGTCGGCCATCAAAGAGCGCTTGGGCCAGTCCTTTACACATAGTACCAAAGAAAAATGGAAGCTACAGACCATGCGGTGATTACCGAAATTTAAATGCTGTCACTATACCTGATCGATATACATTGCCCCATATTCAAGATTTCAACAACCAATTACATGGCTGTAAAATATTTTCGACAGTGGACTTAGTCAGAGCTTATCACCAGATACCGGTCGAACCTAATGACGTTGAGAAAACAGCAATCTGTACCCCATTTGGCTCCTTTGAATTCATAAGAATGAGTTTCGGGTTACGTAATGCCGCACAAACCTTCCAAAGACTCATCCATACCGTACTTCGCGGATTAGATTTCTGCTTTGCCTACCTTGATGATGTACTTGTGGCTTCCAGAACCGAAGACGAGCATCTTTCACATCTAAGACAAGTGTTTCAAAGATTTCAAGAAGCTGGTTTGGTCATCAATTTAGAAAAATGCGTCTTTTTAAAATCAAACATAAATTTTTTGGGACATCACATTTCAGAAAAAGGCCTCAAACCAACTGATGCCAGGATTAAAATTATTGCTGAATATAAAAGGCCAAATAATATCAAAGAACTGCGTCGTTACCTTGGTGTTATAAATTTTTACCATCGATTTATACCGAATGCTGCTGAGAAATTGGCGACACTTAACAGTTTTCTTAAAGAAAAGAAGAAAAATGATAAATCAATAATAAATTGGACGGAAGAAACTATTCAAGCCTTCGAAAATAGTAAGAAAGAACTATGCTCTGCCACATTATTGGCACATCCAGATCAAAAAGCGAAATTATCTTTAATGGTCGATGCATCTGATCATGCGATTGGTGGTGTAGTGCAACAAAATATTTCAGGTGTCTGGGAACCACTGAGTTTTTTCTCCAAGAAGTTGACAGACCCTCAAACACGCTATAGCACCTATGACAGAGAGCTACTAGCAGCCTATTCTGCTGTAAAACATTTTAAGTACTTCTTAGAAGGACATAATTTTACCATTTACACTGACCACCGTCCTCTAATTTACGCATTTCTGCAGAAAGGTGATAAAGCATCACCGCGACAAATGAGGCATCTAGATTTTATCAGCCAATTTACAACTGATATACAGCACATTTCTGGTGTAGATAATGAAGTAGCTGATGCATTATCAAGAGTTGAGGAAGTTGTCCTTCCGGAAACGATTGATTTTAGTGCACTAGCCAAGGAGCAAGAAACTGATGAAGAGCTCAAAAATCTCATAAAATCAAATACTAATCTAAAGTTTGAAAAATTACCTGTTTTTGGAACCGATAAAAAAATATATTGTGACATTTCCACAGGAAAACCACGACCTTATGTGACAAAGCCATTTCGAAAAGTAATATTTTCGTCAATCCACAATCTATGTCATCCAGGGGCTCGAGCTACAGCACATCTAGTAACGAAAAAGTTTGTATGGCCTTCAATGAACAAAGATGTCAAAGAATTCACTAAAAACTGTCTATCTTGTCAAAGATCCAAGATACAGAGACATGTGCATAAACCGGTTGGGGAGTATGTACCAACCTCAAAAAGATTTGACGAAATTCATCTGGACATAATTGGACCTTTGATAACTTCCGAAGGACAAAGATATTGTGTAACCCTAATAGACAGGTTTACTCGCTGGCCGGAAGCCATGCCGGTGCCTGATATTAAAGCTAACACCGTTGCAGAAGCAATTTATAGTGGTTGGATTTCTCGCTTTGGAACACCGTCAATAATAATTACAGATCAAGGAAGTCAGTTCGAGTCATCTCTTTTCACCGAACTTGCCCACCTCTTAGGAATCAAGCGAAGGCGAACCACATCTTACAATCCTGCTTGCAATGGGTTTATAGAGCGATGGCATCGAACTCTGAAAAATAGCATCATGTGCCATAATAATCCTCAGTGGACGAAAGTTCTACCTACTGTACTACTGGGGCTACGCTCCACTTTCAGAGAAGAATTCCAAACAACTCCATCGGAATTGGTTTATGGCTCAAATATAAGATTACCTAGTGATTTTCTTCATGAAACACAAGCATCTACTGACATTTCTACTTTCGCTGGTCAACTAAGGAAATATTTCTCTCAAGTTAGGCCTGCTCCACCTTCACGACATGGAAAATCTCCCATTTTTGTGACGAAAGATCTTAGCACTACTTCTCATGTATTCGTACGAACTGACGCCGTTCGTCCACCACTTCAACCCCCATATGAAGGACCTTTTAAAGTACTTTCCAGAAATAAAGATTACTTCACACTATCAATAAAGGAAAAATCTCGAAATATCTCTATTAATCGTTTAAAACCATGCTTCATAGAACTGTCCGCAGACTTGAAGAACAATGCCTCTTCCTTCAGTTCAATGCCTACAGTCGGCACCCCTTCAGTCCTTCCAAAAATTGCTGCTTCAAATATCAAGAAGAGAAGAGTGACATTTTCTGACGAACCGCCTAAGAAGTCTTTTTTTAACAAGACATCACGTGTTGGGAGACCAATTAAAGTTCCAGCTAAATTTCTCGATTCGTTCGAATGAGGTTCTCACTGGAAGGGGAGTAATGAAGCGACGTGACATCACTCATTATAATCTGCATTAATTGTTTTTATAATTATTTATTAACTTTAAGTTTGTTTTAACTACAACTTTAATTCCTACTTTTTAGAATTGCTTTTTATTGTTGTTCTATTATTATATCTTTTCTTATTCGCATCTTAAATATTTGATGCCGCATTTAAACTAAACGAATTATGTATAAATTGTAAATAAATGTAAATATTAATTATTTAAAGTGTTTATTCTTCAAGCCATTCATTACGCTTCAAGACAATCTCGAAAAAAAAAAATTTTTAAATTTTAATTTTATTTTACTTTGCATGTCTTTTTTCTCTTCATTTTCATGCATTGTCATCCAATTCTGAACTGTGTGCTAAATTTGAAGTTTGTAGCTAGTCGGGAAGTTAGTTTAAAATCGATTACAAAATTCCACCCGGACAGACATACACGAAGGCAAGTTTATATAAACGTGGTAAAAAATAGAAATTTAAAAAAACATGTTTTTCAGCTCTTTTCAAAATGTGTCGGGTAGCCCAGTCCAGTTACAAAAATTGTGTTTTTTGGCTGTTTTTTCAGGTGTAAATGAGAATGACCAATGTATTGACAATAGATAAACCTCATTTATCATTTTTATCACAAAATTATTTTATTTATTACATATTTATACACTTTTAGTGAATTCTATCATTTAATAACAACAAATGTCATACTTTTTATCATTATTAATGTATATTAATGTATTATAATATTAATATATATTTATATTAAATATTTAACGAAAATAATTTAATTTAAGTAACAATAATTAATATCAATAGTTGTTTTTCAATATAAACTTATTCGGTTGATCTTCTTATAAACTTAATATAAAATACTTCTTATAAAATTACAAATTCACTTTGTATTTTGATTGCATTCAAATGCTTCTGTAGATTGATTCGTTCTTAAATAAGTGAAAATAAATAAGTAAGCAAATAGCCTATCATAATATTTATGATTTCTTGATATTAAATTTAATTTGGATATATCAATTACATTTCAAAAATATTTAATTTTTCATTTTTAAATACATAAATTAATGTTTCATATAATATTAAAACATATATTTGTTGTTAAAAATGCATATAACATTCAAATTTGAAGCAATAAAATAATAATCTTCGCAACCGTACATTTATCGACGAAATAAAATTGGGTGGTGATACCCGACATTCATGTGAGCGGGGCTACCCGAAATCCAATTTTTTTGTAAATTTGTCATTACTCGAACAATTTTTTACATACAAGCTTCTTTCTTTGTGCAAATTAAACTTAAGACTACATACTTTAATGCTGTATGTATAGAAAAAATTATTTTTTTAGTATTGAAATGAAGTTTAATCGAAACATTCAACCAATTTTTCTTAATTTCATGACCACTGTATTCAACATATTTTCAAAACTATTGTTCACCATGTTATCAGCTGCATAAATACTTGAAACTCTGAAAATAATCTTTTTTTAATATAACAATTAATGTCCGATGGCCCATTGACTTGAAAAAATATTCTATACATATGAAATTGACTGTGGGCGGGGGTACCCGCTGGGCGGGGCTACCCGACTCTCCCCTAGTCCAAATTTGAGACTTCGTAAAATCGTTAGTCAGCATTGCGGCCAACTAGAACTTCCCTAATTGTCCTGATAAACCTTGATAATTACAAATGTCAAAATTAAACCAATGTTTGTTTCTCCTGTTATCTCATAGCACATTGTCCAAATTTGAGACTTCTATTTTTTAATAACTTGTTATTTAACATTACAGCCAAATTTAAGCCAAACACAGCTAATTAACCCGATAATTACGAAACATTGTAAGGTAAACTTTTTTTGTGGAGGTCACCTCCTCCAGCCATTAAGATTAAGTCAGAACGTGAAAATCCGATAATTAGATCTCAAGTTACTTCGGATGGTACGCGTTTTTTTTTCGACTCACTGAACATGGGAAATGCGATTCGTCTCGTGAAACTATCGTGGTAACGAGTTTGAACAATCCCGAATAACAAAAATTGGTAGAACAGGAACTCTATCAGATATTTAATGTTTTAATTAATCAAAACATTTACGGGATTCTAGCTCGTACTCTTCTAGAATCTAGTTAGTATCTAACGCTTATCTAACTGACACTTTACTTATATCAAGAAGAACTACACCGAAGAGCCATTACATTATGACTACCCTGCTAATAACATGTAGGACCACCTTTAGCTCTCAGAACTGCTAGCACCATCCCCTGCAGGAAAAACTGTTGCCATGAATCAGTAAACCTGGTCTGCAACTGTGTTCAAGTAGCTACAGACGTCAGGGATTGTTCTATGAGGATTATGGGTCCTAATGTGCCCCATGAAAACATTGTTCCTGGGCGAGAAACCATGACAACATTGTTCCTGGGCGAGAAACCATGAAAACCTGGGCGAGCCCATTGTTATAGAACGAGGGTGGTCATAATGTAATGGCTCTTTGGTGTATAATACACATGGTTAAGATTTCTATAAAAAGCTGCGAAAAGCTAATGTGCTGCTAATTGGCATAAATCTAGAACCAATATTCTTGTTCCTCAACAGATAACCATTTTTTTCCTTATTCAAGACCATTTTAATTTTTTTTGAAGAAGAAGAAGAAGAAAATGATAACTTGTAAAGCTTTACTTGATATTTTTACGTATTGTAAGTTTTGGTTCAGATATTTTTCCTTTCATAAAGACATCAAAATTAGACATTTATTGTATGATTCTTCAGTATATAAAAGTGAATATATTTCTGAATGAAAATGTGAATAGAAATTTTTCTCTAAACTGATTATAATTTAGTATTATTAAATTTTGAAATTGATTAAATTTTAATTTTTTTCCCTCTAGATTTTGGGCATATTCAAAGACTGTTCCAAAGTACTAGTTCAAAATTTCAAAACATCTGCACAGAAAAAAGAACCAACATCTGTGTTGAGGTCAGGTGTTTGTAAAGTCTTCTTAAATTTTTTTAAGACGTATTTCTTTAAATATATAATGTCTAGTGTTGACTTCTTAATTTTGGGTCTTAAGAAAAAGCACGGAAATATGAATCAGATTCAGAGAAAAGTTGTCTAGTCATCTCAAAGTCATCTTTCGTGTCAAAGTCATTTCAGTCAAAGTCATCTTTCGTGTCACTATTTCCTTATGCTTCAATAACAGCGTCGCAAAATGTCCGTTTTCCGAAGGTTTCTGCAATCTTTTCACTTCCAAACTTCCTGAATCAAAGTGGAGGAAAATATCCTGTTATTATATATACAGTTTCTAGTAATGGCATAGCTCGAATCTTGTAATATATATAGACGGAAAAGGAAAGCATTGAAACACCGCAGAGTTGTCAGAGGAGAATTTTAATGCGATCAGTGCAAGAGCTGTTTTTGTGGGGTCTGGTTCATTTCATCGACAATCACTTCATCGACAGTCCATTTCATCGACACCACTTCATCGACAGGCCATTTCATCGACTAGGTCATTTCGTCGACAGGCCGTTTCCTCGACAGGGTTGTTTCGTCGACAGGCCATTTCGTCGACAGGGTCATTTCGTCGACAAGTCATTTCGTCGACAAGTCATTTCGTCGACAGGGTCATTTCGTCGACAAGTCATTTCGTCGACAGGGTCATTTCGTCGACAAGGTCATTTCGTCGACAGGGTCATTTCGTCGACAGGGTCATTTCGTCGACAAGTCATTTCGTCGACAGAGTCATTTCGTCGACAGGGTCACTTCGTCGACAAGTCATTTCGTCGACAAGTCATTTCGTCGACAGGGTCATTTCGTCGACAAATCGTTTCGTCGACAAAGTCTTTTCGTCGACAGGGTCATTTCGTCGACAGAGTCATTTCGTCGACAAGGTCATTTCATCGACAGGGTCATTTCGTCGACAAGTGATTTCGTCGACAGGGTCATTTCGTCGACAAGTCATTTCGTCGACAGGGTCTTTTCATTGACAGGGTCTTTTCATTGACAGGGTCGTTTCGTCGACAAGGTCATTTCGTCGACAGGGTCATTTCGTCGACAAGTCATTTCGTTGACAGGGTCTTTTCATTTACATAGGTCATTTCGTCGACAGGGTCATTTCGACGACAAGTCATTTCGTCGACAGGGTCTTTTCATTGACAGGGTCATTTCGTCGACAAGTCATTTCGTCGACAGGGTCTTTTCATTGACAGGGTCTTTTCATTGACAGGGTCGTTTCGTCGACAAGGTCATTTCGTTGACAGGGTCATTTCGTCGACAAGTCATTTCGTTGACAGGGTCTTTTCATTTACATAGGTCATTTCGTCGACAGGGTCATTTCGACGACAAGTCATTTCGTCGACAGGGTCTTTTCATTGACAGGGTCATTTCGTCGACAGGGTCATTTCGTTGATAGTATCATGCGTAATTCTGAAACTATTTTAGAGACTTAATCTAAATATTTCTATTATTAATTAGAAAAATGCACTTATTTAATTTTATATTAAAGTAATCTTCTTTATGGCGGTTTATTGTTCCAATTGCACTAAAAGAAGTTCGCTTTTTATAGGTAGTTGAGAAGCGTTTAAAAGCTTGATGTATCGAAATCTACTTTTCTATATCTAAATCGTAATAGCTCGACACTTATTTTTAAGATAGGTAAGGATTGTCTTCAGAACATTACCAAGCATGATATCCGGACCGTGGTTACAGTTAATATAGTGTGACGTTAACAATCAAATTGTTTTTAATATTAAATCAAATTAATAAAATATATTTTTAGAATTAAAAGTAATAAAAATATATTACAATGAAAATTTAGACACTATTTCAAGGAGAGGAAAGCTAAATTTATTGCTGTAAAAATTTTCAACATTTTTACATAAATTTTAACAAAAACATAGACATTAGTCGAATTTTCGCAGAAATGAAAATAATCATAGACCTAATTATTATATCTGCATAAGTAGGAAAAAAATTCTAGGTTTTTTATGATGGAAAAGTAATTTCTTAATGTTCACTTTAATTGCAATTTTAAACTTTTTGTTCAGCATCTTTAACATTAGAACAGGAATATGCGTATTCGAACAATTGAATTGAGTCTTAGTTTCGTTACTTCTATTAGAGATTTCGAAGAACAATAGGAGCACAAACTTGATGTTTAGGTATTTACCGAGGCGGTTGTAGATTTCCACAATATTTAAAGTGCTACTCACCTTACCAAAATTGCTTAGAAGCACGGGCGTAACGTTGCAAGCCTGTTAGTGTTTGGTCTTCACAAAATATGTTTTTTCTATGAATAGTGAATTTAATAATAGTATTAATTATTCAATTCTAATCTAATACTATCAAATTATACTATTTTTGAATTATACTATTATTATAATTAAATAATAGTATAATTTAATAATAGTATAATTTAATAAGAATAATAATAGTAGTAAGTAAATGATGAATTAATTCATTTTTTACTTGCAGGATTTAAATTAGACACATTTTGCTTAAAAGAAAATTAACAAAAAGTCAAGCTTGGAATTTAAACGTAAGAATAAATAACTCCTACTCTACAAAAAAGAAAAAAAAAATCTTGCAATTAAAATTTGACCAATTTTTTACTAGTATAATTGCTGAAATTTTTAACTGATTTTCTACACAGGATGAAAACACAATTTTCAAACACTTACTGACCACTATTAGCACGACTTATCGCCAATCAAAATTTTGATTATTTTCTGCCTGAACAAGCCAGGAGACTCAAAACTAAAATGAAGAGAAAATGAAAATAAAAAATGCATATGTATTTTAAATATCAAGTTTGTTCAATGAGACAAATGAGAAAAACAATTTATAAAAATTTTCACGCATGGCAAAAACCACAAGGGCAAAATTTCACAAAATATTCTATCAACATTCAAAATTCCACTTTTTTCGTTTTGGTAACAAAAATTCACATTTCTTTATCAGGACACATATCAAACATGATATTTAAAAACATTTCCATTTACACTTTTTAAAGGGCTTATTGCTCGCCTTTAAAATATATACTCTCACTGCAAATTTTATTAATTTAAATAAATTTTTATCCTCTTTCAAATCGAAAAGAAATACATTTTAATATTTGAGTAAAAAAACAAGTTTGCTAAACTTATTTTAATAAAACATTAATGAGAATAAAATCAGATGCATATAGATAACTCTCCTCAATTATAAACTCAAAAGTCAATTTATTTGTTATATCGTAGTAAATTGCGTTTTTTTCCCAAATGTTTTAGATCATAAAAACCAATTAGACAGGTTTCCTCCCCTCCTCTGATTTAGAACCATTTTTTATATTATTTCGATTGCATCGCATACCGAGGATGTGGAGTCATTGTGAGTTTTTTCTTTTTTTTACATTAACGAAGTTTATTTTATAAGGTAAAAGAACTTATAAATGTTTAGGGAACATATAGGATAAAATACATATTAAACTATTAAACGCCAAAACGTTATAAATAATTAATTAAATAAGAAATTAAATAAACTGGAAATGCGAGAACAAGATTTTTGTTTCAAATAATATTTCATTTAAATTTCACAAGAATTCTCAGAAACTTCCCTCTTCAGCAGAATAGCTGACAAAGACATGAGGAAGAGGATTAGAACAAAAATTTTTATCAACATTATTTTCCAATATTTTTTCCTAGTTGGATTTTCATTTTATTTTTACCCTCATTGCATTTTTTTCCCAAGATTATTATAATACTAGGAAGTTCAGCCCGTTGCTCACTTCGCTCGCCAACCTTCCTAATAGTCACTCATACAACTTAGTTTGTTTTTTCCCTATATCGATCTTTCTTTTAAAGAGAAAATATATAAATATTGAAATTTCATGTAAGAAAATTTTATTAATATGTCAATAGTAACAAAATTAACGATTACTTGCACATGAAAAAAAATCAACTGAGCTTCAAAAAAATAAATATCTAAACACAGGGAATATATAAATTTTTGATAAAACAAGAAGCAATCTTACTAGCTAACTATCTAAAAGGTTTGTGTTTTTCGGATTAAATTCTTTGTAAACATCACCATTGTTATCATTGCAAAAGTTAGTTCCTTTTCCTTCTCTTTTTTTTTGGACAAGATTTTAAACTGTATTAATGCGTTTTACTCATAGCGGGGGAACGTTATATAAGTATAATTTTCTTTTTTATCGACAGAAAATTTTTGCAGCTGAAATGGCTTGTTAACGAAAAAACCTTGTCATTGAAATTATCTATCGACCACATGGTTTCATTATCTCACAGATTCATTTTATACCGTCTTTTTTTCCTTCCTAATTTCACCCGTCATTCACTCCCTACATCAAGAATCATTCACAATAGTTGTTGCAATTGCTTTTGCGATGATAATCTACAATAATGTACAGTCCGCAAAAAAAAAAAGATATCACCCTGAATAACTTTCGTTCTAATGATCCGATTTTCACGAACTAAGTGTCAATCTTAATGGTTCCTGGGGGTGACCTCAAATATGCTAATTAATTAGTGCTAACTATTAATTAAGTTACGAAATCAGACACAAAAACGTACTTTCTCTGAATAAACATATATTTTTTTTTACATATTTGGAATCTAGACACTTGAATTAGGGGGGGTAGACAAAATTTTAAAACAATTGGGTCGTAAATTGGGTTGCAATAAAGGTTTATATATTTGGCGATAGTCCAGAAAACCGCCAAAAAAAGTCGCCTGCGCAAATAAATATTTTAAGATAACCCTTGACTGATTCAAAAGAGAAACGCTTAATTTTACTAGGTTGCTAGGCAACCAATTTCTGACTGTAAAAAAATTGAAATAATGCTTTGTGATTGCTCTGAGAGGTTTAATTAATAGTTAATAGAAAACACCTCGAAGTTTCTAGGCAATAGACAATTTTTAAGTTCATTTATGTCCAAAAAGCAAAATAAATAAATAAATAAATAAAATAAAAAATTATTTTAATCTCTTTTGAAAAGAAAATTTGAATCGATTTATAAGTTTTCAGAATTTAAATACATGAACTTTTTATCTGATATTATTTAGATTATGCTATTTTTGCTATGTTTATTCGAGGATTTCATACTAAAATCAAATTAACATAACTTATAATAGCTATATACAAAATTTTAGGGATAATGATTTTTACAGCTTTAATCGAGTCTTCTAGGCATGAAAGTTTGAAGGAAAAAAAAGTGCGGGAAAAATAAAATGTAGATTGTATAGTAATTCTAATGCACATTCACAAGGTTTTCTGTAATTTACGATTTCTTTTTTCTATAACTCAATGAATTGCTGAATGTTTAGTGGCATTTTAAAAACATTGAAATATGTTATGTTTAAGAATAAGATATAGAAATAATATGTTGCATATTGTATGATTCATTGTTTAAAAAATTGCTTCATTTTGCTAGATATTTACGTTACATGGTTTTCTTTGGATAAAGATGATTAGCAAATAGCATCCACATGTTTCGATACATTCTGAAACTTACGTTCGCAAATTCACCATAAAATGTCGCACAGCATATTCTTCAATTACGATAAGCTACATTTACCACCAAATACTGCTACTATGATTATTTTTGTTATATATATATATCAGATATATATATATATCAGATATATATATATATATATATATATATATATATATATATATATATATATATATATATATATATATATATATATATATATATATATATATATATATATATATATATATATATATATATATATATAACGTCGTTGCCGAGTGGAAGGATTAAAACAGGTCATAGGTCGGGAAGGAGGGTACAAAATTTATTTATTAATTATTAGACAAGAGCAGTCATGAGAATGAGTGAAAGTGCACATGAAAAGTTGCGCTCCTTGGTTATATGTTAGGGAAAATCTTGCAAAGTAAAATCCGTAATATGTCTTAATTTAGGGAAAGAGGGAACTCTTAGAAGTTGCTATTGGTTTATGAAATAGATCGAACGTTTCCCACACAAGAGCAAAGGGAAAAATGTCCTGCTCTTAATTAAATGCATACTTGAGCCAAAAATAAATTTAAGAACAGGATGTGGTTTTTAAAAGTGTGAAAAAGTATTTCGTTTAGAATAATTAATTAGGATGAAGTTTTATAGCAAAGAAACTAACATAAAAAGATTAATTGAAGCTTTTTATGTTATATATATATATATATATATATATATATATATATATATATATATATATATATATATATATATATATATATATATATATATGATATGATACTCTCTTTTTAAACAGAGCTCGCTTAAGATACTGAAATGGGGGCACGAAAACTTAAAAGATTTTTTTTTTCCTAATGCCCGCCTGTGTTAACATCAGTCAATTCAGGCATCTACAGGGCGACAGATATCTGTGTGGCCTAAGGATTCCTAACGAGCATCAAACATTCTCAAAATTAAGTGTTCATTCACTGGAAAATTTAGTGTTTATTCAATTTAAGAACTGTTCCTTCACTTGGTTATCTTACTACTTATTATTTAAACCACCAAAAGCTTAAAACAATATTATGTAAGTTATCTAAATTTTTTTTACATAATTTGCATTTAATAACAAATATGTCGACATGCATTTAATAACAAATACGTCATTTAGCTAAAATTACAAATTTTGAAATTTTTATGATTTTTTTTTAAAGACAAGCTAAGCTTAAGTATTCCTTCACTGGTTAGTTTACCCTATAAGATTTTGAGAAATTTGCGATGTTGTGAGAGATGCTTAAAAATATTGACTACGTATTTTTATTAATATTTATAAAATATATATTCAAGAAATTGATGAATATTTTATTCCAAATTTATTCATTCGTATGTATATTATTGAAATTTTATCAGTTATTGAGAAAATAAAAATAAAAAAAAATCACATTAAAGAAGCACAATCTGTTGTATAATCATATTCTATCAGAAGCATGCTTTTATAAAACTCCACATTCTCTGAATAAAATGTATTTTATTCAATAAAATGTTTTATTCAAATTTCTTTACTAAATTGCAAATAGAATTTTAGACGACTAAAGAAGAAACATCGTATTTTATAGCTTAAAAAAATAAAAATGAAAAGATAAGCAAACGATTATTAGCGAAAAAAATATGAATGAAATTTTATGCTAAGCGCGCGAAGTCAAGTTCCTCGCAAGTTTATCACATTTTAATATTAATCGCTCCATTTAATCATTTCTTCATTGTCGCCAAATTATTTTTTTATAAATAATTAATTTTAATTTTTCTCAGCTTCTAATAAATAAAAACAGTTGAAACTTTAGATTTTTCAATTGAAAAATATGTAGATTAATATGGTATAAAAAAATTCATACCTTATAATTCAAAAATTTTTCATCCTTAATTTAATTAAATAATAAAAAATAATTAACAATTATTAAAAATTATTTTTTTCGTGAAATTATCTTTGGGTAAATGAGTTTTATGACTGGGTGAAATTTTCTTCGAATTGCTTTATTAGTTTTTAAAATATGACTAAAAACGTAAAAAGTGAAATTAACATTAAGGGGTACGAACTTTGAATCGCTCTCCTGACCAAACTATGGGGACCATATTTCCCAGATTGCGGCTACCCCCTATATTTTGAAGGTTAAGAATCCAAATATGTAAGAAAAAATATATGTTTATTCAGAGAAAGTACGTTTTTGTGTCTGATTTCGTAACTTAATTAATAGTTAGCACTAATTAATTAGCATATTTGAGGTCACCCCCAGGAACCATTAAGATTAACACTTAGTTCGTGAAAATTCGATCATTAGAACGAAAATTATTCAGGGTGATATCTTTTTTTTTTTGCCGACTGTACATTATAAATTAATCTTAGAAACAAATGTGTTAAATATGATTAGAAAAAAATTGTGTAATATACCACTTAAATGTGTAAAATAAAATTTTTAAATTTTTGCAATGTGTACGTTTTTGCAACGTGATATGAATAGAGGAGTAGGCAATTTTCAAATGAAATGCTTTTTTCCGGCAACTTCAACATACTATTAAGATTTTGCATCAGGCTAGGCTTAAAAAATTTCATCAGAAATATACTAAATTACAAAAAAGTGCAAGGGGCATAACGTCTATTGTAAAAGAATCATAAGACTAGTTTCAAAATTACGCATAACTTTGCCTACAAAATAATCTTCTCTTAATATTGTCGACGAAATGACCCCTGTTGACAAAATGACCCTGTCGACAAAATGACCCTGTCGACAAAACTACCCTGTCAACGAAATGACCCTGTCGACAAAATAACCCTGTCGACGAAATGATTTGTCGATGAAATGACCCTGTCGAGGAAACGATCATAATGACTTGTCGACGAAATGACCCTGTCGACGAAATGACATGTCGACGAAATGACTTGTCGACAAATCTACCCTGTCGACGAAATGATTTGTCGATAAAATGACCCTGTCGATGAAACGATCACGTCGATGAAATGACCCTGTCGACAAAACTACCCTGTCGAGGAAATGACCCTGTCGACGAAATGACCCTGTCGACGAAATGACCTTGTCGACGAAATGACTTGTCGTCGAAATGACCCTGTCGATGAAATGACCCTGTCGATGCAGCGATCATGTCGATGAAATGACCTTGTCGACAAAATGACCCAGTCGACGAAATAACCCTGCCGACAAAACTACCCTGTCGATGTTATAACCTAGGTGAAGATACGACCCTGTCGATGAAATGACTTGTCGACGAAATGACCCTGTCGATGAAATGAACCTGTCGACGAAATGACCCTGTCGATGAAATGAACCTGTCGACGAAATGACTTGTCGACGAAATGACTTGTCGACGAAATGAGTCTGTTGACGAAATGACCCTGTCGATGAAATGACCCTGTCGATGAAATGACCCTGTCAATGAAAAGACCCTGTCGACGAAATGACCCTGTCGACGAAATGACTTATCGACGAAATGACCCTGTCGATGAAATGACTTGTCGACGAAATGACCCTGTCTACGAAATGATCCTGTCAATGAAAAGACCCTGTCGACGAAATGACCCTGTCGACGAAATGACCCTGTCGACGAAATGACTTGTCGACGAAATGACCCTGTCGACGAAATGACTTGTCGACGAAATGACCCTGTCGACGAAATGGCCTGTCGACGAAACAACCCTGTCGAGGAAACGGCCTGTCTACGAAATGACCTAGTCGATGAAACGGCCTGTCGATGAAGTGGTGTCGATGAAATGGTGTGTCGATGAAGTGATTGTCGATGAAATGAATGCGACCCGTTTTTGTGATCAATGGTGAAATACCACAAACAACCATAATCATATATTTTCCCTATTTGTTTCCCAGCCTTTTTTTAATTTTTTAATATTTTTTAAAAACATATATTTTTTCTTATATATATATATATAGTTCAAAATAAAGATAAAACAAAGGAAAATTATAGACATATGAAAAAGGTGGGGGGAATAATAATGAAAAAGAATAACAAACAACTGATTTAAAAAAAAAAGGATTAAATTTTTTTTTAGAAAAACTGGAAAATAAAAGATATAATCTTTTTATCAGCCCACACGATTACATCAGCAAAAAAGAATGCTTTCTGATATTGTATCAATATAGCCAAAGCAAAATATATTAATACAATAGTGTGAGGAGCACTCAAAAATATTTTTTTACAAAAATTACGACGAATGAAATAAGTAAAAATAACACGTAAAAACAGAAAATGAAATAAAATAAAAAGAAAAAACAGTATAAAACAAAATCTATAAAGCGAGTAGCGAAATCAGATGTACTTACATGAACGGGAAATTTTTCAAGAATGATTTAAAAATATTTTCGTTACAAGATTGCCAGATCACAAAATATGAAAACAAAAGCGCAAATTCAGTGTAACTAGAGGAATTTAAAGTGCCGTTCTTACTGCATTGCTGAAGTGATTTGTTATGCTGTGCATTGATTTGTTAGTTACCAAAGATGGGCCCGAAATGGAAGTGATCAAGATAATATTATACAGGATAATTTAAAAAGTTGACCATAAATAATTTTAGAAAATAAATATTTATTTAAGAAAAAATATAAAATAGAAAATATAAACATAAATTGCCTGCTTTGCAAATAATTTTAGCCACGGATTTGCCCGAAATGGATTTTTACGTGGAAAAATTATATAAATTATCGAAGAAAAGAAATTTTAGTAGAAAATTTTAACACGGATTTGCCTGAAATGGATTTGCACATGGAAAAATTAATAAAGAAATTTTTAGTAAATAATTTTACCCACGGATTTACCCGAAATGGATTTACACATGGAAAGATTATAAAAATTAACAAAGAAAAATTATTTTGGTAGATAATTTTAGCCACGGATTTGCCCGAAATGGATTTGCACGTGGAAAAATTTTATAAATTAATAAATAAATTTTTAGTAAATAATTTTACCCACGGATTTGCCCGAAATGGATTTGCACATGGAAAAATTATAAAAATTAACAAAGGAAAAAATTTTTAGTAGATAATTTTAGCCACGGATTGGCCCGAAATAGAATTGCACATGGAAAAATTATATAAATTAACAAAGGAAAATTTTTAGTAAAGGAATTTTTCAGTAAATAATTTTGACCACGGATTTGCCCAAAATGGATTTGCACATGGGAAAATTATATAAATTAACAAAGAAAATGTTTAGTAAATATATCCGCAAAAATATACGATTAATTCAATGATTTTATATTAGTTGGGTATCCATTGTTTTTTATCAAATTTTGAAAGAGTTTATCAATCTGTTTTTTGGATAAATAAATATTACTACACATTCCTTTAATTCTGTTCATTTCATTAAAAGTGGTATTTAAATAGATGCTCCTAGAAACATTAGAATTCCAAGTAATTAGTTTATTTGTTTATATATATATATATATATATTATTATTATTATTAAAGTTTACAAATATGTTTGTTTCTGATTTTAATCATTTTTAAAGGTTTTTTAATGCTTTCATGCTGGACGTGATAGCAAGTTCTGCTTTTTCTACGAAGATCGATTCCCTCAATGATCCAAAAAATGAATTTGTTCAACAATATAACAAGAATTTTGGAATTATGCAAAAATCCAAATTGTGCCTAATGTGTAAGTTTCAAATAACTGAAATCTTTCATTTTTTTTATGAAGATGTATATAATTCATTTAATCTTTGGTTTATTTTATTTTTTAAGTGCTTTTTACTTCCTGGAAGCATCTTAAAAATATTTTCAAGACATCTGCTGTTAATGAATCTGCTCAGCAATTTTTCATCGACTTCATAAAAGAAATAATATCTGAAAGAAAAAGAACTAAACAAGTTAGATTAATTTTTTATTGATACTGTTTCTGTCTCATAAATGCATTTTTAACATACTATTTTTCACGTGCCTTAGGGAAAGATACGAAAACTAATATTTTATAATTTTACAAAGTTTTAATTGAAATTTTGACCATTAGAGTGGGCCGAAAAATATAACTTTTTTTAGTTTCGTAACTATTTATTGCGATAAAATTTACTTCGAATCTAAGAAAATTAACAACGACATAAACATTTACAATCAGTCAGTTTCTTTCATTCCCACATCGCACTAAAAATTTATTTGGGATTGAGAAAATCATGCATTTGTAAAAAAAAAATTAAGGTTGCTAAAACATTTGAAATGAATACGATTAATTTTTTGTGCTTGGTAGATGGTTTGTATAACCAAAATAATTGAATTCTTATTAATAATTTAAATTTACGTCCACGTAACGCCTTAGAAAAATCAAAGTTCGTCAATTTTAAGTAATTTTCACTTCACTCGTTTTTTTAGAAAGAACAATCCATAACACTCGACTTAGAGGCTGTTCCACGTCGAGTTCCAACTACATCTCACCAAACTAACCACCCACTTTATTGTTTCGGTATTTGCAGCTATTTATAAAGCTTTCCTATGGAATAGAAAGTTTTGTATTACTGCGATATAAAGTTTCTTTTATTGTGTTTACTACTGGATAAATGAGACATAACTGAATTAGATTTCAGTGTTTCTCGAATATATCCATCACTAGCTTCATGTGCATTGATTTCATACGAAGTCTCTGTCACAAGTTTAGATACACCTTTACTTTCTGGAAGTGGCAGGAAATTTTCATTGTTTTGTGCATTATGTATATAGTTTCAGAATTGATGGGAGATTTAATATTTTCTTTAGTCTTATATTATTGGGAAGGGTATATCACGCACGAATTCCGATTAATGATTTTAAATTAATCCGAAGCTTTAAAAATCTCTATAGTAGAATAAAATTTGTTCTTTGCCCAACAAATTCCTGTCAACTAAGATATCTGCTGGACATTTTAAAAGCAATAGCCTTGGAAAATTGTCCAGAAGATATGGTACATCAGTATCCTGTTTCTTTGTCTCATTCCAGACGACTAACTATTATCAACAGAGATCTAAAGCTGCATGCAAGGAGTTATTTACTGATCCAACCCCCACCCCGCAATGTAGGGCATTCGGGGTTTTCCTTTTCTCAAATAAAAATTTAACAAAATAATTCAGCTACAAGCTGCACTAATACCTTGTTAATGCATTAACACAATAAGCAAACAGTTTTATATCGAAATTTCCTCTCCATATGCACCTGACACTGTTTTTAAATAAGAGAACTAATTAAAAAAATTCCTTTTCCTTCGTAAAAATTTTATTTTCCCTCGAGGACTTTTAATCTATAAAATTGTCCCGTCACTGGAAATTTATATGGATGACTCACTTCTCCGGCGATTTATAGTTAACTTCGTTTAAACTAACATAATTCGTTGGTTAATAAAACAAACCCTGAAAGGCAGGGAAAGGGAATGAAATAATAAATAATCAATAGTCTCATCGCTAAGATATTACTATCCACAGTGATTTGTAGCATGCTGAACAGCAAATGAAATATAATAAATCAGAAGATTTACAGATCTAAACCCAGATACAATATGATTTGGATGAACCACTTTCTTATAGATATAATTTATTGAGTCTCATTCTTGTTTAATTTTGTCTTTGATGATAGTCAATAGTAGAATAATAGAGTTAATAAATTAGTGTAAGAGTCCAAGTTAGGTATGGATGCATAAAATAATAGTCTGAGTCTCTAAGAAACAATTGCCCTGTCGAATTGATCTGATCAAAAACAGCAATCCGTTCATAAGTGTTAATTCAGTTTTTGCAACTTTGAAAGATTTTAAAAGCAAGACAAACCCTCCCCTAAGAAAAGACAGGTAGAAATTTCGAATTATCAAACATAAATGTTCGACTACGATATTATTAATTCGAATTTTTGTGTCTGGCAGTGCTACAGCAGGTATTTCCTGCACTAGTACTACAAGACTTAGAAGGAAATGGTATTAAGTTAATCATCAATTCTGACACTATATCAAAAAAATTCAGACTTTAAAAGCGTAATAGATACACAAAAGATACCTTAACAATATAGTAAGACAAATAATCCTTTAACAAAGTAAGACAAAGAATCCTTAGACAAAGATGAGATATCTTTTCAGATATCTGTAAACATAATGTAATTGCCACGATGGAAAATTGGATGGCTGTTTGGATAGAGCATATGTGAAACTTTATGGTGCAACTGGTGTTGTTGTTTCGGTCAATCAGAATGAACGAACAGATAAAAAGTGGCTAAAGTGTGTTTATTTAAAAAGTTTTATTTATTTTATGTTCAGTGTGCGAACAGAAGATATTTTCCAATCTCAAAACTTCTAAGCCATTTTTATTCTTACACAATATGCAACTTTCCCGCAAAAAAGCATCCAAAACTTTAAAAAAAAAAAATTTCGACCTACTCTACTGTCTATAACTTTTTTTTTCAATTTTTGAATTCCCCCGTTACCACAAAGTAGCACTCTCTAATATATCCTTTACATCACTTGTTATATGTCGCGCTATGTTAGATAAACACATATACTTGCTGCACAGCTACAAAGCACTATGTTAAACATCCTATTTCAAATATTATTTTTCAATTTTTGAATTCCCCCGTTACCACAAAATAGCACTCTCTAATATATCCTTTACATCACTTGTTATATGTCACGCTATATTAGATAAACACATATACTTGCTGCACAGCTACAAAGCACTATGTTAAACATCCTATTTCAAATATTATTTTTCATCTTTCCCTATATGTTTCAATGACGTTCTTATGTGTAATTATTTTGTATGAAATATGATTAAGGCTTAGAAACAAAAGAAAAAAATAATACAAAAAGCTAAATTCTTAAAATCGAAAGCATTTTTCTAATAAGTTATTAAAAAAATAATAAATTATTGAAAAAATTAATTTTTAATAATAAATTTTTTAGAATAAAAGAAAGAGTATTGACAGAAACAATCATTTTCATCTTTTTTTTTAATAGGTTAAGATGAGGACATCAAAACATTTGATCTGTTGATTTTAAATGTTTTTTTTTTATTCAAAATGTGTGACGAAAAAATTCTTGTTATCCCCTTCTCCTCTTGCATTGATACAAACTCTCATAATTTTTTTGAGATTGTCGAATTGCAATTGCTCTGCTTAAAGCATTCTAATGTTTTATATAGAATTCAGGTGCGGAGATCTAACTGGTCATGTCATTCGCTAATTATCTTCGGTTTTAAAGAAGCCTTCGAAGCCTTTGTATGAACGCAAAAATTAACTGGTAACCAAAAGTATCTTCGAAAGGTATCCTTTTATTATAATTTTGCATAGGAACTATTCTCACTGCTTGTGAAAAATCCCTTTAAGAGTAAGGATTTACTTGTTCAAATATATGTCCCTTCAAGAAATTCTCCATTCAACATCATGACACCGTAATACCTCGTCATACCTCAATACCTCATCTGGCCACTATAAACCGACTCCCATTGCTGGCAGCTTCCATGGTGTATGAGGAGTGATATTGCAGTACCAGTTCCTTAATTCTTTTCATACGTGAAAATGCCACATTGATGATAGTAGTTCAGATTGAATCGGGACTTGACTCTGAAAAGTACATACACTTACTACCCTTCATCCAACTTGATATTGTGGACAAGTTCGGACGGGATCTTATTTGACCGCCGAGTCAAAACACCTCCTCTTAGACTAATAATCCTTTTATTTATTAGTCTAATGTCCTAATCCTTTTATTATAAATTTAATCAAATCCTTTTTATTATAAATTTAGATTAAAAAAGAATTTCAGACAACACCTAAGCAATTGCTACCGTAGATGGTGCATTCGAAATAAAAAAAATTTACTCTATAACTCTGTGTTTTATGAGTAATGTAAGCCGACTGCTTTAATGTAGCAACATTAATTTATTCATTTCTGAAAGGTGATGTCCATACCTGGCCCAGGTCCTAATGTAACATAAGAAAAAACTTTCTCCCTTGTTGAAAGAATACTATAGTTCGGGAGAAACCCCACATTGCGAATTCTTTTTCAACATTAGTTATTTAAAATTTAATGCAGAGTAAAGAATCAGTTCATTAAATATATCAAGAGTAAACTATAGGGTTTCAGAGGTTGCATTTTCTTTTTATAAAATATTCAACAGCAAACAAAGTATGGCAAAATCAGCTGCTGTTATGAAGACATAATACGGTTATAATTTGTTTGCAAAATGGTTTTTTAAATGATATATTCATTTAATAAACTTTATTGTGTATTCTTGGTTTATCTGAACTCATATTTTTAAGTAAATGATGTAGTTGAAAGAGAATTTGATATGAAGGGTATCTCCCTAGCTGCAGCTAGTTATAGTTGATATGAAGGGTTTCTTTCTTTTAAATGTAATAAAATAAAAAGGACCTCAGTTCATTTACTTTGCCGAAAATTAAACTTCTTTAAATATAAATAATATTGAATTCTCTTTATACATTCTAGACTAGAGACGACTTTCTCCAACTGCTCTTGGATATTGAGGAGAAATCAACCATTGGCAATAAAAAGGAATCTGTTGAAAACGAGGATGATATTAATGCCAACGACGGAGAAGATATTTCTGGGCAAAATATTTTCCCTGATGTGTCCCAAAAGAGTATGAAAACCCTCTAAAAATTTCTTCATCACTAATAATGCTTCGGAATAGAGATGTTAAAGTTAGAAGCTGAGCTATATCATCTGAGAGGAATAAATCAATCAGTTATCGTATTTTTGTCGCTCTGAATGGCAACCAGGTGTTTACCCTATTCCTACTGTCCGATTCATATTCCTATCCCTTTAAAAACGTAATTCTTATTAGTTGCATTTGTACCCGATTGATCATCGATGATTGATATCCAGTGAGTAAGATGATATCCAGTGAATAAGTAGGTGAAGTGACGTCAGCTTGTACGACTTTATAAAGGATGAAAAGGTAAAAAGTAATTTGAGTTGCTAAAGTAAAAAAGTTAGACTCAAATTCTTACAATATTTTATCCGAATACTGAAATTCTATATAAATTGTACATTTAAGTAATCATCTCTATTATTGAAACCAAGGGCTTCCAAATTGGGGTCTGGGAACCCTCCTACGGAAAAAAGCTTAGTTTTCCTCAAGGTGCCAGTTGCTTCTCAAAATAAAAAAGAAATTCAAGGCAGAGATGATAGTTTTAAATACGGACTAAATTTTAAAAAAAAATACTCAGTGATACGAGAGCTAATAGAGGGCTAAGACCTGCTCTGACCAACCCAGCTTTCTTGAACTTGGGCTGGGGGAAGCAGGAACTGATGTTCCGGTTGGGTGATCAGCCGATCCACATTGTGCTGAGCTCCATGTTCCACTTAGGTCAGTCTGGAATGTTCTGTATACTGAAAAGATGTACCCCACTTACAAAAGATACAACCTCTAACGGAGGAAGAACGTATTTTAATCCTCAATTTCCAACTACTGTTTCATTTACTGACGGAGCTATGTTTATGCGATAAGATATTTTCAACACATGTAATTCTCACATGTGGACGATGGATAATCTGTTTGCCAGTGAGTCGTGGATATCCCAACATAAATTTAGTGTCAGTGTTGTTTTAAGAATTCTCAAAGATTTTTTCCTGGAAACGTACTGGATGTCAAAACTTCTGAATGCAGAAACGTACTCTGTTTTTCTGCTACAGATTATCACTGAATTTAGTAGCTGTTGATTTCTCAAAAATAGATGTTTCGGGAAAATGGTGACCGATTTTAGACATAGGTATCTTAATTGCTATGAAAGTAAAGAAACTATATTACCATTTGACTAACGCTACCACTTCTGGTAAAAATTCTCAAGAATCAGCACCAAAAAAAAACGTATGGAACCTAGCAAAAATAGCAGGGAATTTAAAACATCCGAACACATTTCAAAGGCATTGTTTATTTTCATAAGAATCTTTATTTGTTTTTGTGAATTAATTTGCTTATTTTTAGATCTTACACATGAAGAACTGGTCTCCCAGTGTGTCACTTTCCTTTTAGCTGCACATGACACAACAACTTCGATGCTGTACACCGTCATATACATGCTGGCTATCAACGAAAGCATACAGGAAAAGGCATATCAAGAAGTTGCAGAACATTTACAAGAAACAAACGTAAGGATCCGAAAATATTATTTTCGTTATTAATTATTTTAGTCCAAAACACTAATTTAATCCCTGTAAGAAATTACATCCTAGTAATGCATTTAGCAATATTTTTTAACGTAGCAGCCATATTAGGTTTATAGTTTTTTCTGTTCTACACTGGCGGGCACTTGCTAAGTAAAAAATACATTTCTGATGATAAATCATATAAAATTTCATATGAATATTCATTAAATTTTGATGAAAATATTATGACAAAAATTCACTGTATGAACCGAAGAGCAAGAGTTAATAACATCATAGCATCGAAGACCAAAAATAATGTAGTAAAATTACACTTGCGGTAGGTTTACTGTGAGTTATGTATGACCATCCTTGAAAGCGATGCTGGACTCATAATAAGCTCTTAAGTTGTTTATGAGGTTATCTATAAAAATTATATCAAACAATAAATTCCCCTCAATTACAATGGCTCTAGTAAGAAAGTTTTTAGTAATGAGAGGCTTCTGAGAAACGATGATAAGTTACAAGTACTCGGCCAAGAGAATTACTTTCAATATCCATGATATCCAGGTCAGGAAACTTGCTGGCATCTACAATCCACTCTCCAGTTCTGCCCTATGTGACTGCCTATTTTCTACCGCAAAAATGAACATGAAATCAGCGGTGCCTCCAAAAAAAATTAAGGGGATCTAAAATATCAAACCAATATCTCATATGAGTCAGAATGTCTTCATGAAGGACGTGTATTCCTGCCGGGGCCGTCTAACATCAAATTGACCCTGACCATAAAGCCAATCAGATATTGCAAAGTGTACTGTGAGCCTGGTACACTCCATATGAGAACCCCTCGAGTTCAGACTTCATTGGGGCTCATCAGGGAAGAAGCTATGTCTGTCATGTTGAGTGCACCAATTTAGACGGGCTTTCCTCTGAGCTGGAGAGTCAAGAAGGCAACATGTCTTCTTCGAGTTCTAAAGTCTAACATTTTTGAGACCTTTATAAGATTTTTCAGTGGTACTGTATTTCTCTATCTCATTTTTTATGAATGACAACACGCATTTTCAAACTTGGAGTAGGACAAGAAATACCATGAAGCCGAAAATATTCCCGCATGGCAGTAGCCACCCAGTTTAACTCATGATCTGCGTTTCGTGCCGTTACTTTTTTGCAATCAATTTTTTTTAATAAGAATGCGATGTTACATCCATATAAATCACTTGATATTACTCATTATTTCTAATTCACTTCATATAATTCACTTGATATTACTCATAATTTCTTGAACTATCTTCAAAATATGCTTGGTCTTTAGAAACTGTCCACCAATTTACCTATTGAAACTGAATGGAGGAATATGCATCATGCCTCAAAGCAAATTGAACCAAGTATGAGGGGGGGGGGGTGAAGAGAAAAATTCAAAATTTGCTGTCTTGTTGGTTTCGCCAAAAAGTTTTTACCCTACCTGAATGATTGATGGAGTAGGCGGTGGAAATCTATTGATGAAACTCAGGAAGGTCATTACTCGCCAAATCTTTATGACGCTAAAGACGATAAAGGGTCACAAATGGAAAACTGATTGACCTCGTTTTTGAGCAACATAGTTGTTTAATTCTTCCGAAAGTGAAATTTACGGATTTTTCGGAGGTGCAAGGGAGTTTTAGGGAGAAAAGCTGTCTTATTCCTCCCTTATTCTCGTATGAAATTTAACTAGAAAAAAATTATTCAAAGATTTTTAAAAAAACATACATATAATGAATTTTCAGAAAACGAATATACTATTAAAATAATTTTCTAAAAATTAGTATCGTCTTCAATTTAAGATCCAAGCTTTAAAATATTTTGCTCGTTCAATTCTCTTAAAATTCATTTTTTTTCTTTCTTTTGAAACCTTAAAATAATTGTAAAAAAAATCAATATTTCGCACTAATTGTTATATATGTAATTCAAGTAAAGATGCTACCATTCCTTTAGGATTAAAATTTTCTTCCTATGTAATATTTAAAAAACTCATAAACATTAAAAGATTTGATTTAAAAAATTTTATACAAAATTGAAATAAAAAAAAAATATTAAATATGAAATATTTTTCGAAAAATATATTCGCAGCACTTAAGTCTCAATATATCAAATATTTATAAATGAATGCTTTCGTTGCTCTTGGTTCATTTATTGCCGTGGTAAAGTGTAAGTGAAAAATTACCAAGGTGGTAAGGTCTACATAGAAAAGTAAACGAAAGATTATCTGCTTTGAAACAAAGATTAAGAAACCGAAGCATATAAGCCTAGATGGATGCTACCAAGTACATTGCGCAGAAAAAATAAAAAGTTGCTTACCATCTAATTATTTTTATTATTAGATGATTTCCCGTGCTGTTAGAATACTCCTCGATAGGCCAAACTCGCATTCAAATAAAAAAATTTAATAAACATAATTATTTCATAAAATTATTGATAATTAATTATGATAAATAGCATAATCCAAAGTGACTGCTTAGTAGTGAAAAATTAGGGCCTACATTTGCTTAGTTAATTTTAAAATGATTTTGTAAATAGCAACATGCTTACGCATTTTTTTGTGTGTTTCGACTTCAAACAGGCAAGGCGGATAATTAAAGTTTGTGTAAGCAACAGAGCACCCTAAGATTTTTTTGTTTCATAAAAGTCGCCACGCTGGTTAATTGTTGCATAAAGATGGTACTTTTAAGCCAAATTTACAAATTATTCTCTTAAAGGGAAAAAATATTAATCCTGTGTGCAATGGAATTAACAGTAGTTGCTCACATACTCTCCAGATTATTGATTTTACAGTTAAATCAGATAAAAATTCGAAAGTAGAAAACAATTACAACGTTTGCATAGATTCAAGACTATTCTTAAAACTTACGAACGCTTACGAATAATTTGTGCAATAGAATTTCCTAGTTGAAATTCCAACAAATACATATATTATTTCTCATATAATATGTTTCTCCTTTATGTGAATTTTCACCTGAACTTTTAAGATAATTTTCTTACATGTATAAGGCATAATATAAATGATGTCCCTCTAAAGAACTCTTATTTTAATGATCGGATTTTCACGATTTAAAGACCAATCATAATGCTTCATAAGGGCGATAAACATCAAATATGCTAACGATTAATTGTGTTACAACCGCAGAAAGGTTCTTTCTCTGAAGAAACGCACATTTTTTTGGATGAATTTGGCTTTATGACTAACAAAATATGAGGGATAGCCGCAGTTTGGAAAATATGGCCCCAATAGCTAAGTCTGAACAGCTGTCGAATTTATAAGGTATACACATTTTTACATTAATTTCAACTTTGCAATTTTAAATAGCATATTATAAAATTTGAACGAAATCAGTCGAATATCTAAATAAATAAAACGTAATATTTTTTTTAAGAAAAACTCAATAACTATTAATTTTGTAGGTCTTTTAAACCATTAAGATGGACACTTTGTCAGTAAACATCTGATTATAGTCGACCGAAATTAATTTAATGTGACACTTTAATTTAATAATACTTTAATAAATTTAATGAGATTTTAATATATTTTAAGAGCTAAGAATGCTTTAGTGAGAACTTTTGATAGACGCTCTACTTCGCATGTTTGTGCGAGTAATTATGTGACAGAGAATACAACAATTGTGTAATAATAGTCAGGGCTCGAAAAACTGCCCGTCCGCCCGTCCTCGGCGGTCAAAAATTTCCCGCGGACAACAAATTTCTCGAATCCAACGTCCGCGCGGACGGCCATTTTCCTGTTAATGTTCTTGATACATTTTCAATTTTAGTTATCTTACAAGAGTCTAGCGCCTCACTTCTAAAATGACCCTCTTATCTAGAAATACATACTGCGCTTGGTGGAATTGATGTTTTTTCTGTCTGGGAGTACTGCAGCGGTTGAAAGAGGCTTTTCAGCAATGAACTTACAAAAAAAACACATTACGTACTGGTTTTAAACAATAAGCGTTAAACGCAATTATGAACATCCACGTAATTGGAAAACCCCAATCAGATTTCTGTGCAGAAACCTCTGTAAATCATTGGCTTGATTGTGGAACTGGCAAACATCATATTAGATTCATTTAAAAAACGCAGTACCCTCGGATAAATTGACATTCCAGATAACTTGACCTTTGTTATTTAAATTATTTTATGAAAGAAAGAGATTATTTCATAAAAGAAATTCTAGGTTTTACTATTAGTAACCTAGTATTTCTTTTATTACAGTATAATATAATCCTAGTATTTGTAATCCTAGTAACTACTAATTCATTGTGCAATTTATATAAATGTTAGTAATAAATAAGAGAAAATTATATTTTTATTTATTTAGAAGCGACGGGTTACAAAGGAGGACGGGTAAATTGTTGGACAAGCCGTCCTCGGTGACGGGTAAAATTTCTGAACTTTTTCGAGCCCTGATAATAGTACACACTACTCTACAATAATGGGAGAGACACTTTCAGATTTTGACATTTTTATGAATATCTCTAGAAATACTTAGAAGATTATTTTATAACTTTAGAGATACTTCGGTCATTCGTAGGGTTTACATTTGCAAAGAAAATTTAGTGTTCCAATAGGGCCACTTAGGTATTCAATTAATTAGCATTAAATTTAATACTGTTGACAAATTTCTTAAAAAATGAACTTTGCAATTGTATGTTTTATTTTATAGTACACATTAAAAATTATTAATAGAATAATATTAACAGAATAATTAATAGAATAATGAATAAAAATTATTTCATCCTCAAAAAATACTAAAGATTTGTTAAATGGTGTTCAATGGTTAGGAAATTCAAGTAGTTAGACAATAAACTTCGAAAAAAGATGAGCGTCTCATTGCTATTAAACTAACATGGAACAGTTTCGCAGTTTTCTTCTCCATGAAACGCAAACGCAGTTCTTAAAGGCCTTTGACAAAAAAAAGTTTGTTCCAGCGCCTAAATTAAGGGTTCCCTTTACTTCTGAGTTGGCTTCTATGATAAAATTGCAATCACGTGACATATATTTTCTCTAATGAACATGATGATAAGTTTGGAGTCGAGACTTATTTTCATTACTTTTTAAGGACTTATTTTCAATACTTTTTACGCATTAAACCCTTAATCATCTGTTGAATGTATAATAAATATATAAAAATGTTAAATACATAAAAAAAAAATATTGCAATTATTCCGCGCATGCTTTGAATAAAGGAACTACCTTAAAGGCCCATATCTTGAGCAATTTTTAACAATTTTCCTATATAATTTTTAAAATAGCAATTTTAATATTAATTGAATATAGTTCCGAAAATTTTGTTGATTATTTGCGAAGTTATAGCCCAAAATTTGAAGAAAAAAATTTCTACTTCATAAATATTTTCATATCTCTATAAAGGTTTGCAAATAACAACCAAAGTAGTCAATGCAAGTAACAATCTAATTGCTTTAGGGTGTTCAAGGCACGAGGTATTCAAAAATACTTATTTTTGTTCGCAATTTATTGCTGGTCTCTTACACCTTTGAAAGCTTTAAAACTTGTATGAGAAATTCCATGACCAAAGTATTTCCGAGTATTTATTGAGAAATATTTCTAATCTGATTTAAATTACTTTCTTTTAATTCTTCTATTCAAATATTTTTTTCAGTGTTTTGTATGTCTCCTACCTCATAAATTATTGGTTCAGTTTTTATTATAATTTTCTTCTGTAATGTTATTTTGTGACATCTAGCATGACTAATAGTTCAAGTTTACTTTTGAAAGAATTTTAAAAATGTAGTTTACGGGCGTTGTTTAAAGAATACTCTATGAGTAAGAAAAGATTTTTTGTACTTAAAATTTACCTTGTATATAATTTCATAAAAATTTAAAAATTGTTTCGATTGAGCAAATTGATTTACATTCCTTCATTTCGTATGACAAAAACCAAGCAGCTATGTTTAACTTATTTTCTAGTTAAAGTGGATTTTTCTGGAAGCTAATAAATTTTCCAAAAATTTTGTTGTTAAAAAGAAAACTAAGTTTTAAAAGGGAAAGCTTCAGAGTCAAGTTTTATGAAAAAGTAAAAAAAAAAAGGTTTGGTTAGAGAAAAAGTGAGTTAATTATAAAACCACATTTAACAATGTTGTGCTCAATAATCATAAATAAAATTGCTGTGAAAATATTTTGTTAATACACTAAAGAGTAAAGACTATTGAATGATTTTTCAGTTCTGTACTGAACATGACATATGAATTTAATTCAGTTCTCCATTTCGGAAGTCTGTATCATAGCTTATCTAACAGTACATAGAAATAGTTTAAATCTTAATCACATGAAATCCTGAGACAAAATTACAATTTTCAATTATGTTTTTACGGTGAAATTACCTAATTATGTTAAATTCTTATGTATGTTTCATTTTCAAACCTCATTGATACAATTGATAAATTATATAGTTAAAAATTATTAATCTCAATAGTAATAACATTACGATCGATTTCGTTAAATTTAATTAATGTAATAATTGTGCTCAATGAAAAATTAGAGTTGAGCTTACAATTAAAAAAATTCTTAGGGAATTCAAATACTTCTTTAATGTGATTGTTATTAACAGCTTAGGTCAAAATATTTTCAATGTTTGGAAAAAATGTTCCAATAATTGAAATTTTACATAATTTTATAGTTTATTTGTAATTGCAGAAAGACTGCATAAATCCATCTCAATTCACTAAGCAAGCTAAACTAATCATGAAATGGTGTTTAGTCAAAGTAAAGCTCTTTCACTTCGTTCATTCTTAGAAAATTTTTCCTCTGAAAGCTAAGAATTCAATCTCACTCTTTCTGAGAGGGAAAACCCTTCTTTATACCATGCTATATAGCAATATCTTTATCAGGTAAGCGTCAAGAGAAAATAGCTATATCATGCCAAGAGAATATTAAGCCAAGTTCTTTCTAGGGGGTGGACAATGGGATACCCACTAAGGCCCCTGAAAGCAATTACCCTTATCTTGACAACTGTTGTTTTGGGGAGACATACAATGAACCCAAAATTTATAATAAATTCATATTATAGTTGTAATTTCCCTTTTTTTTAATTCGTAATTTCGATTCGTGAGAGCCTTTCTTTGTTACTTATTTCTATTTATCACAAATTTAAAAATTTCATTTTTTAGGGGGAATTAACATATGAAGCTTTGCAAAAAATGAAATATTTGGATAATATCATGTCGGAGGCTTTGAGATTATATCCTCCGGTTATGAGGTGAGTACTGAATATCAGTTCCCCGAAAAAATTTCTCTTTGCCTTAACATTATAATAATAATTCTACCATTGCATAAAAATAGTTTCTGAACACATAAGGATCTACTTGTTTTGGTACTTCCAATAATTTGGAAGTCAAGATATTCTATAATTTCAAACATATGTTTTACACCCTTATCTTGTTTACACCCTATATGTATACACCTTAATTATTACATCAATATAAATAGTTCAATTGTTCTATTTTTATTGTATAGAACTAGCCGAAGAGCTGAAAAGACTTATATTCACGGAGAAACAGGCATTATTATTCAAAAGGATGTGGTCATTTTGCTTCCCATTTTGGCTATTCATAGGGATCCAAAGTACTATCCTGACCCTGAGAAATTTGATCCAGAGAGGTAACAATGTAAATTACTTATTTTTAAAATCTTTATTTATTACAGTTTAAAGAATCTAATTTACAAATATGTCATGAAAAAAATCTGCTTGGCTTATCATATGCTGACTTATCATTTGCTAGTATGGGCCGATTCATGGTTTGCTTGAAATTTCTGAATAACATTTTAAGCTAAATTGAGTGAACATTTTTTTTAATGTTTCACGTTGTTCCTTTTGGTCAATTCAATTGATCTCTGTATTATTTGTGTATTGATATTTGAGAAATGGAAAAAAAATATGAAAATATAGCAGATTACTATAACGGAAGGCAGAAGTGACAAGCTCTGGAGTTAGTCTGAGATATAGTGCGCAAAATTAAAAACGGACCACACTGAATTACTTTTGATCTTATGATCGGATCTTCACATACCAGAACTCACTCAATCTAAATGATTCAAGGGGGTTACAAATATGTTACTTAATTAGCACAAATATGTTACTTAATTTTGAAATTCGAAATCAGGCAGAAAAACGTACTTTCTTCGTTTACAGATCAGTTCAAGGATCCAAATCTCTCGAGAAAGTTAGGTTTATTCAGAGAAAAGGCGTTTTTGCATTTGATTTCGTAACTTAAAATATCGTAAGCACAAATTAATTTGCATATTTAAGATTAGGCCTTCAAACCATTAAGATTGAGTCCTAGTACGTGACTATACGATCTGTAAGTTAAAAATTATTAAAAACTTTGTTTGGTTCACTGCAATATCTTATTGATTGAATGTGGGGCTATGAAAAGTTAAATATATTATTAATACATTGCTTCATATGCAGCAATATCGCTTCTCCGAATAGTACCTGGAACTATTGTGAAATAAGACATCTTCATATAAAATAGTTTTGGGGGATATTTTCTAAATTCATTAACTTTTCAAATTTCCTTCGGTCTGAACCAACAATTTGTGAATCTGGACAATCCCTTTTATTGGATCAAACCCTTCAATTGTAATTGTGCTTATTAAGCTTTTATTTTATCTTTCATAATTTTATTTCAGATTTTCAGACGAAGAGGTAGCAAAACGGGATCCTCACGTATATCTTCCTTTTGGGCATGGACCTAGAAACTGCGTCGGGTTGAGATTTGCACAGTTGAGTGCCAAAGTGTGCCTGGTGTACATTATCAGCTGCTTTATTTTTAAGTCATGCTCCCAAACCAAAGTAAGCTTAAACTGTAATTTTCATGATTGTTATATTTTTGTTTTATTTACAGTAAAATTGAGATGTATGAATTTTACATAAAGTAAAACAGGGGAAAATGCTGTAACTCATTTGCAGCCAATAACACCATAAACCTTCTTTAAGAACTGATGGGTTTCGTTATAACAAGTGGCTAATAGCAAAATCTGTGGGCCATGTTGCTACAGGTTGGACCCTATACTAGCAACTGGAACTAGAGAACATATTTAATATAAGAAGAAAACAACTAAATAAATTTTATCCAAAATCACAACTCAACCTATTTCATAACATCTCTGGACTAATGAAGTGGGCTAAAAGTGTTCTTGCATATAATTATAAAACTTGTTTATCCAAGGCAATCTCTTGCAAAATAATATTTTTTTTATACTTATTTATTGTATTTTATTATTTAAATTATTGAAGGTGGAAAAAAATCGTTGCAAGGTATACAAATTTTAACGCCAAATTAATCTTGGTATGATCACCGTCGACTAAATGCCACAGCATCAACAGCTATCCTTCTAAATTATTGGATTGAAGATGGTGCGTCATAAATAACTAAAAGTGCCTGTTATAGTCTAGGGCCTAGGCGTTATGGACAGTGCAAAATTTAACTTGAGACGAAAAGTTATTAATGAAATTAATTCATAAATTATAGAAATAAGCTTAGTTTGAAAATTATCAACTTCTACCTAAAAGTTTGATTGATTGCTATAAATTCGTTTAAATCTAATAACTCAAATAATAATGCCTCTGAGCGCTTTAATACTGAGGCAATTAAAATAGTTTTGACGGCATTACATAATTTTGAGGTACTATTATTTACATCAGCTGCTTTTATTTGCTTGCATATCGGTATTTTAAAACAATTTAGGTGCAGTTTAATGGGTTTAAATGTTTTCAGTGCTTAAATACTCTGATTTTCGATTTGCTTGTAAGCGCCTGATCTATAAATACTTCAAGAGTTTAAATTATTTCAATAATCAACTAAAAATATAATTAAATAATTACTTTCAAGTGAAATTAATTAATAAGCAAGTGTAAAAATATAATAAAAAATATAACAACATATTCATCTGTTCATCAAGGTAAATTAACCTATATATTTTATGTTTGATTCTAATATTTTATTCTTGTTTTAACATACAGCTTATCGCTGCTAAACTTTGTAAAGTTAACAGTAAAATCCTTGAAGTTAGGAGTTATTAGTGTATGGATATATGAAAATGTCTTTTAAAGAACGTGTAATGTTTTTATGCATTATTTTGCATTTTCAGATTCCATTGGAGCTTGCCAAAGATGCTTACTTCGTATTACATGCAAAAGATGTGACTGTTAAATTGGAAATTCGAAATGATTGTCCATTAGTTTATACTTAAATAATACCGATAACGCTATGATTGTTTAAAATATGCATCATTTAACAACGTATTGTAATCCTTTATCATAATTGTAATCAATAATGTAATCAATAAATTTTACCATCCATAACTTGACCTTTCTTAACTCTCACTATAATCACGATTGCACATAGCAAGAAAGAAATATGTTATTCAACCATTACGAGTTGGCGGTTGGAGCAGAAGTTAACAGAAGAGTTTTCATCAGAAGGAGAGATAGTGAACTAGGCGAGATCGTGAACAGAAGCGAAAATTCAAAATTGGCATCCCGTTCCGATTCTTTTGTTTACAATGATAGAAATCTCTTAAAATAAGTTAGATATTTCATTGATTTTTTCAACATATTTTTTCTTTATTCTTCCTGTAATAGTATAGTTACGTCGCACTAGAGCTGCACAATAGACTATTGCCAACGGTCTGGGGAACATTCATTAGAATAATCGGAAAACATACGAATCTCTACACATATCCGATTATGTATATATAATATATATATATATATATATATATATATATATATATATATATATATATATATATATATATATATATATATATATATATATATATATATATATATATATATATATATATATATATATATATATATATATATATATATATATATATATATATATATATATATATATATATATATATATATATATATATATATATATATATATATATATATATATATATATATATACCTGATAGAAGACCCAAATTAATGCACGGCATATAACTGAAATTTTCATTATTGATCTACAGTCATAAAAATAATACTTCATCTTCAGAGAGGAAAATTACAAGTAAATATGTTCCATGCATGTAATTTAATTCACCATCAGATTAACAATCAGATGGCTCGAAAACAGTCATTAACAGCTGTTATAGTAAATAAGAAATACATGAGTTTTTAGAGTAATATATATACGAGGGTTGCTATTTATATTTCTGGCCTTGGCAACAGTAAGTGTTGCTAGGCGACCGCAGACGATTTTAATCGAAATTTTGATATTTTTAAACATAAATTCAGCAGACGATTTACCATTATAGCTTCATTTGTGTTGTTGACAGTAAATTGAAAAGTTTCTCTTTCAAAAAATGGAATTGAATCGTGAACATTTTCGTGCCATTATTTTTCATAACTTTCGACGTGGATTGTCAAGACAAGAGTGCTTCGATGAACTTAATTCTTCATTCAGCGATGAAGCGCCATCCTACAGCACTATAAAAAATTGGTATAACGAATTTAATCGTGGTCGATGTTCGATCCAGGACGAATCCCGTGCAGGTCGTCCAAAATCCGTTGTTGTGCCAGAAAAGATCGATGCTGTGCGTGAACTGATAAAGCAAGATCGTCATGTGACATACCGTGAGATAGAGGCGTCTTTGGACATTAGTATGACTAGCATCAATAAAATATTGCATGAACATTTGAGTGTAAAAAAAATTTGTTCGCGTTGGATCCCGCATAATCTGACAAACGCTCAAAAAGAGGCTCGTGTCGATTGGTGCAAGGAAATGTTGGAAAAATAAGTTCAAGGTACATCAAAGGCTGTGTATAACATCTATACAGGTGACGAATCATGGATCTATGCATATGAGCCGGAAACAAAACAGCAATCAACTGTATGGATCTTCCAAGACGAGGCAAAACCAACAAAAGTTGTTCGAGGAAGAAGCACATCGAAACAAATGATTGCCTGTTTCATCGGCATTAACGGTCATGTGGCAACAATGGCGTTAGAGCAACGCAGGACGGTCAATTCTGAATGGTACACGACCATTTGTTTGCCAGAAGTCATCGGAGAAATTCAAAAAAAGCAGAAGAACAGGCGAATCATTCTTCAACATGACAATACGAGCTCTCACACATCGACTCAAACGAAGGCATTTCTGACGGAGCGGAAGATCGAACTGATGGGTCATCTGCCGTAGAGCCCTGATTTGTCACCCAATGACTTCTTCTTATTCCCACACATCAAAAATAAATTACGTGGACAACGGTTTTCGACCCCCGAGGAAGCGGTTGATGCATTCAAAACGCATGTTTTGGAGTTACCTCAATCGGACTGGAAAAAGTGCTTTGAAAATTGGTTCAAACGCATACAAAAGTGTATTGATCATCATGGAGAAGATTTTGAAAAACAATAAAATCAATTTCGATCCTACATATTTGTTTTTTCATTATTAGGTCAGAAATATAAATAGCAACCCTCGTATATATATATATATATATATATATATATATACCTTACGTGGCACCATAAACTCAGGTCTTTCTCTATCTGTTGGTAATACTAAACTTATTTACTTATTAAGCAAAATACATAAGCATGCAACTCAAACCAGGTTATTTTTTCTAGAAAGTCCGAGAATAAAAGGGAAGAAAGAGTTTCTAGAAAATCTGCAATAAAAGGGTTTATCTTTAAGTTTTCAAAGTTACCCTTCACCCTACGCCAGCAGGGTGGAGGAGGGCAGATGAAGTTTGGTATCATTGGGTTGCTTTTAAAAACTATTTAATGTATCTAGTTTCACTTTTCGATCCGATGTATATTTCTCGAGATATTTGACCGTTTTGAAACTTCTTTGCTCTCTGTATATACAATATTATTCTCAAGTTCTGGCTCCAGAGGTAAGTAAGGGGGGAGTAGTACAGCACGTAATGGAGCATTGTGATGAGATTTTTTTATCTTACATCACGTTAGCGATAGACATAATTTTAATACTTCTGCTGCCTACTATTCTGGGATGTCCCAAAGTCATACTTACGGGGGTTGGTTGCTGGGCAGATTTTAAATTATTACTAAAATCAATTATTACTACAATCAATACATAAATAATTTTGACAATGCCGTGGACATCTCTAGGAACTAGTTAAAATTGAAATCAAAGCATTTCTGGGCAGGTAAAAATTAAAAAAGATCAAAATATCAAAGTATTTTTTTTCTTCTTTTGTGCCTATTATAACACATTTAATGCATTGCCTATTCTGATTCAAACTTTTAAATACGCCATCAATGAATTCTTTTCTTTCACTAGATCACTAGATCTTTCAGTTTGTTACTTTTACAATGCTAATCAGAGGGCCGAGATATCTGGTTGGTAGGGCATTGGGCCTAAGTCCAAAAGATCGTGATTTCGATCCTTACCGGCTGATGAGTCCCCATGTAGTAAATGGTGACTGATGCACGTTTAATCTTTCGGGTCACAATGTCCTCCATGTTCCCGTAAGAAATCAATACCTTTGAGGGTTCCCAGGCAGCAAAATAATATTATCTAGAATGAGAAAGATGCAATATAATACTGCCGTGCTAGAAAAAGCTAGTCTCCTGAATCCTATCTTCTAATATTCGAAATAATATTGTATATATAAGATTAAATAGTGTTCATTCGAACTTTTGAAATTATCATCTAATTTATTATTTTTGGCTCAGCCCCACTTTTTTGTGAGAGGCTATCCCATATTATTAATAAATAAACATTTATTTATGAAAGAAAACAATAAATTAAATATTGCTTAAAATATCATTTTTGGCTAATGCAATTTTATGCCAGAACACGCAAGAAAATATTAGTGGAAGTAGATTCTGTTTGCGAACGATATAACTCTACAAATTTTTTCTACTGTTGAGTTGTAACTTCTTCATGATTGTTTACAATTTACATCGCCATATTGTTTGTGTTAATTATAAATCCATGAAACAGTAAAGTAGTATAGTAGGTAGTGTTTTTCCTTTAGTTAAAAATCAGCTAGAAAAGTAATATAAAGCACGATGTGTTAGAAAGGATGATGCTGCAGAAACATTCTGTATACTTATAGTCCTGACCACTTAATTAAAATTTTTAAGAATTAATTTAATACTCATATATCTAATTAAGTAAGTTAATATTATGAATTGTGATCATTATTGACTATAAATAGTTCGCGTGTAGTAGTTTATTATAACGTATTGTCTAACTATAAATAATAAATACTGAAATTAGTTCAGAATATGCTTGTAAAACAACATTTGCTTAGTTATTTGTCTGTGACAGAATTTTGCTGCAGCAATGAAAAAGATGAAAAATGAGGGTCTGCTGACAAATTTGCCTTTTTAAAACAATTAAGATTTAATTATCTGCTACTTTTAGCTCAGTTAAAACCATTACATTGCAGAATGTATAAAGTTAAACACAAACAAAACTGTTTCCGTATTAAAATTTGTTTAAAATATTGTAAAACAATGAATCAAACATTTTTATTTAAACATTAAATTTCTTGAACACAGACTGATCAGTGGCGTACCTAAAACTTTTGCCGCCCGGAGCGATCTCCAGTTTGATGCCCTTTCTATTATAAGTCAATCAAATAGTGGTTTTTATAAATTAATACACATAAATAAATTATTAAGTTATTTAATCAATATTAATTAATACACAGAGTAAATTTTTTTAGACATATTTGTATGCACTCGTAAACATATTTATATAATATCTACTCTTCTAGCTTTCATACTAGAAAAATCGTGTATAATGCTCTCAAAATTTATATTATTTGTAATTTCTTGTTCTATTGACAATATTGTAAGATTTTGTAGTCTTAATTGACTCATTGTAGAACGAAGATAATTTTTTATCAACTTCAATTTTGAGAAGCTTCTTTCGCAACAAGCGACACTGATTGAAATTGTTAAAAAAATTCTTAACAAAATTACAATGTTGGGAACAGAATTTTGCAACCTATACTGCTGAACAGTGGCGTAGTGAGGGGTGGGCAAGGGAGGGCATCATGCCCCGGGCGCTACTCACAAAGGAGCGCCAAATGGTCCGCAAAGCAAAAAATTGTTGTATAATTTTTATTTTTATTATAATTGATTTCTGGAAAACATATTTTAATTTTAGTGCCAGTGTAATATAATAAATGTTAATTTGTAAATAAAAAGGAATATTAATAGTCTAAATCAAACTGTAATAATATATTCATAATAGAAATGGCACGTCTTTCCTACTGGCAGGGCTGACTCAATCTGTGTCTATCAGCACTTTCTTATGGCATCTACGCTGTGTAGTAACATAAATTATCTCCTTTCTTGATTTGCCTGATAAAATAATATGTAATAATAAATATTTGAAGTGTACAAAGTACAAACATTCTTTCTTTCAGGACAATATATATTTTTATTTCCATAAACGCAATGTAGCTTACGCTTGTTAAAACGATAACAATAACACTATAATGTACTTATATGTACAGTCTAATGTACTTATATGCACACGGAAAAAAGTAGCCGAAAAATAACAACTAAAGGATCGAAAAGAGACACACAACAAATACATCGTTTTGCCGTTTCTAGAAAAGGACACAAACGCCGTATTTGTTGTGTGCCTGAGAAATATCAGTATTAAAAAATAAACGATTCCTTTTTTGCTACCTTCCGGATACTTTTTTTCGTGACTGTACGTATCTTAGACACTTACGACAGGTTGTGGAAGTCGGCAACAAATTAGGGAAATACCCGAAATATTAACGTTTAAGTCATTTTGTTCGTGTATTTTTCAGTTTTGCATCCTTGTCATCGCGCTCTGCTTAGAATAAAAATGAAATGTTATTAAATATTATATTTTATAAGTTTAATGTTAGCATAAATTCTAATGTATATTTCACTGTGTTACTACCTTTCAAGTTCAAGGCATTCTTGGTAAGTAATAAAACAAATAATGAAGCCATGTTTAAAAACTAGCAATTCAAGTTGGTACAAAAGTAGGAAACCTATTATCTTTACTTAGACTTGTAGCTCAGTTTGATCCGCTACTAGCAAATCATCTTAAACATGCCATAGAAACTCTAAAAACTGTCTCATATTTGTCAACACAGATCCAAAAGGAATTCATTCATCTTCTGGCATCTACAGTTCGAAATCAACTAATAAACGATATCAAAAGAAATAAATATTATGGACTTTTGTTTGATTCAACTCCTGATATCTCTCACCGAGAACAAATGTCCCAAGTCGTTAGGTATGTAGATGTTGATTTTATGAATAAAAAAGTTTCCATCAAAGAATCTTTTTTGGGTTTTATTGAAATACATGCTGAAGATGCAGCCTCGATCGAAAATACAATTTTAGATAAATTAAATTCCGATGAAATTTCATTAACAAACTGCAGACTACAATGTTACGATAATACTGCCGTGATGGCAGGTCACAAATCTGGCGTTTAACAAAGAATAGTGGGAAAAAATCATAAAGCATTATCTGTAAATTGTGATAATCATTCATTGAATTTAGTAGGAGTTACTGCAGCTGAACAAGATCAAATCGTTGTGACATGTTTTGGAATAATTGAAAACATATATCTGTTTTTCTCACGTTCAACATTACGATGGGAATTATTAGAAAATGCTTTAACAAAAACTGTCAAACGTGAATCTGAAACACGAGGGATCGGCGGAATACAAGCGGTTAGCGTTATCGTCGATGGGCTCAAGAATAGAGTAGAACAATTAGAAAAATTAGCAGAGGCCATTACCACTACAAGTGACACCAGAAGTGAAGCAACAATTCTGTTGCAAAATATACTAACTTTTAGTTTCATAACTTTAGTTCATTTCTGGTATGAAATCCTAAGGAGGATTGATCGTGTGCAGCTCAGATTACAAGATCCTAGAATGATCTTGAATCATTAGATCTTGAATCATTTCAATGATCTTGAATCATTTCAATGATCTTGAATCATTAGCTACTGAACTACCCGAAATTTGAGATAAGCTCCGTGAAGATGCAATAGAAAAAGCGAAGTCTCTTTGTGAAGAATGGGATATTGATACAACAATACGTGTAAGAAGACGCCGCAAAATGCTCGGAGAATTGGCTAGAGATGTTGGTCTTTACACAGAAAATGAAATTTCTCGTGTTATGAAAAGCGTTCTTGATCGCCTCCAACAAGAAATATGTACACGATTAAGTGACCTTAAGTTCAAATTTGGAATTCTACTAGACATTGAAAATTTATTAAACGAGGATAATGTTGATAACGACCTTGAAAAAAATTGTACAAATTTGGGTGAATTTTACTATACAGATTTCAATGGAATAGAACTCTTTATCGAAATATGTGACTGCAAAATGTTACTCCGCAGTAGATAAGAAATTGAACCTAAAACTCCATTAGAATTTCGTACTTTTATAATCTCGTATGGAGAAGATGTTTTTCCAAACCTGAGAGTGACACTTCAAATACTCCTGACTATCTCAGTATCAACTGCTAGCTGCGAACGTTCATTCAGCAAATTAAAATTAATTATAACATATCTACGATAAACGATGGTTCAAGATCGCCTAAGTGACCCAGCATTAAGTGTGGAAAGAGAAAAATTTGAAATAATCAACTTTGATGACATTATTGATAAAGTTGCTTCATGAAAAGCAAGGAAAATTTATACATAGTAATTAGTCTTATTAGTGTATTATAATCATATTATTAACAAATATATGTATCCCCTTAGAGATAATAAATATTTACTTTTTTATTGTTTTAAAACTGCGTGTTTTTAAAATATTTCCTTATAAATAAGTAAAATAAATAATAGGTATCTTTTGAACTAATTCTAGATGATCATATACAATTCAGAATCTAGTCTTGTTTTCTCAACTGCATTTTTTGTCACAAATTAAAAGCCTAGCTTGAGCCTATGACTTTATTTATTTTACTTTATTTATTTTACTTTATTTATTTATTAATTTGGGAGTATATTTTACATATAATATTATATGGTTTTCGAATGGGGGGGGCGCTGAAAAGGTATTGTGCCCCGGGCGCGAGTTAAGCTCGCTACGCCACTGCTGCTGAATGAATTTTAGCAGATCAAGAGGGCCCTTCTCCCCGTTTTTCCAATGTTTTGCCTCTTCTTTTAGTGTAGGTACAGCCATAAAAACCTGGATCCTTTTTCTTTCAATATGGAACTGTTCTTTATCAATGTCAATCAAGTCATTTATTTGACATTCAAATTCTTCATTTAGTAGGTTACACGGTATTATACACGAATATTTTCTTACAAAGCCATGCAACTGATCGAAACGTTCTTTTATTTCCTTTATAATTCTGTCCATAGATGAAAACATTTCTCTTCGTACTTCTTCTTCTAAGGATAGCCCCACGTCTCGCGAATTTCCCCCACTCATATTTTTTCTCCTTCTAACTCGACGCTCAGTCGACATCTCCAACTCTTCACAAATTATTTTGGCTGCTATAACAGCGTTTTGTACTAGCGTATCTCTTTGTTCCATGAAATGTGTTTGCAAAGAATTTAGTTTATATGGCATTGGTGGACATTTAACCCTTTTATTTGCAGGTATTTTTGATCGTCATTAATTTCCAAAAGGACGGGTTCCCATAAATGAAGGTAACATAGAAAAGAAAAAGATTGCATAGAATTGAGTAATACTCCAGCATCTGATCTCGTTTTACTATTTTCTTCTTCAGGTGTCAATTTTTCCAAAGCGCTTAAAATGTAAAAAAAATGTTTTTTTACTATAGTTACCGCGGCAGCTCTAGCGCTCCAGCGAGTTTCTACACTGCGTTTAACACCTTGACCAGTGAGAGAAAGTAAAACATTCCATCTATGAGTGGAAGAAGAAAACAACGAAAACAACTGTTCGATAGTTCCAAAAAATGTGATGGAATTGATAGCTGTAGAAGCTGCGTGTAAACATGCCAGGTTTAAAGAATAATTTGTACATGCTACAAATCCTGCATTTGGATTTATTTCTTTAATACGAGTTTGAACACCGCTGTGCTTTCCTGCCATGACGGCAGCATTATCGTAAGCCTGTCCTCTGCAATTTTTTATATCTAAACCGTCATTTTCTAATTTCGTTAAAATCATATCTGTGATTTCACCAGCAGTTTTTCCTTTAGTTTCTACAAAGTCAATAAACGATTCTACAACTTTAACTTCGCTACCATCAATAACTACATATCTAATAATTTGACTGGTTTGATCTTTGTGTGAAATGTCAGGAGTGCTGTCAAATATAATACAAAAGTATTTAACCTGCTTTATTTGATCCATAATTGTTTTTCTGACTGCGCCTCCCAATAGCTCTATGAATTCGTTCTGGATCTTCGGCGACAAATAAGAGATACTATATTTATTACCCATCTTAATTTTTACTACGTGTTCTCGTAATACTGGGTCGTACTTAGCCAATAAGTCAACAAGCTCAAGAAAATTTCCTCTATTTTCCATTGAATCGATGTTTTCCTGATGAACACTTTCACGATGTCCTCGAAACGCCAAATTTTGTTTTGCTAAGAATCTAATTATATCAAGTATTCTTGTTAGAATTTCCTTCCATTTTTTTATTTCTTTATCAATATTCTGTTGTAGTTTGTCAATAGTTGCGCCACGTCCAAGTCTTATTTCTAATTCCTTCCATTTGGAATATGATCGAATGTGCAGTGGACTCACCTCATGTTGACTAATTTTGGGATTAAGTTTCCACCATTTGTTAAAACCATTTTCCGTATTAAAACCTGCTTGACAAAGATTATCAAACAGTTTGCAGCAGAAACAATGAATACTTTTCTTCGATGGTGAATATACCATCCACGATCTTAAGAGCTTTTCGCCATTAGGCAAAATTTGAAAAAACCAGTCCTGACTCAGTTTTCTTGTTTCACCTTTGGCCTTGATTGTATTATTAGGACGTTTTACTCCTTCGCTGAAGTCGGCGTCCAAATTTTGAATTGCAAAGGGACCTTGACGTACCAGAAATACTTTTGTATTGTCGTCAATTTTGTTAGGCCATAATCCAATATCTTTCATAGAAATAGACGGAATAATTTGTGCAGCAGATTCTTCATCAGAACTTGATGAACTTCCTACTTCTTCGCCAGTGTGTGAAGCAGGTCTTTCCTCTTGAACAACATTGGAAAATGTTTTTTCGCCTTCGAGGGCTGCTTCTTCGCCCGTATTTGAGGCAACAATACTAAAAGAACTAGAAGTTGACTTATGGGAGATATATTTGAGTAGTGCTCCAGTATTTTTAGTCTGTATTTCCTCCCTTCTCTTCCTTTTCTTTCTAAATGACGCACCACTTTCTTTTATTCGTTTCATCCTAGGGATATATAATAAAAATATAACTTGTCGAAATAAATAGTATATTATGTATAGAAAACGGCAAAGTCATTTTACTACTCTGAATAACATTTAGAATAACATCTATATCTATAATACGTAATATAATATACTTACCTATAATAAACTCTCCAAATGCACTGGCACCCTAATAATTTGTTTCACTCTTCACTGTTAAAAGATTGAATCGCGAATGAACAAAATGGTTTATAAGCAATTTATCATTCCAAATACAATTCTTCAAAACGGACTGAGTATATTTATCTATTTGCGATTCCTGAAATTGTAACTTCGTCAGTATTTTTGTTTTGTCTCGTTTAGATTTTGTTGTTTGAAAAAGATAGTTCTTATGCCGGCGCCCTAATGCTTTGCAGACCAGCGGCCTGCCTGGTCCTCCGCCTTCCCGCCTAGACCGCCTTCCGCCGGCCCTGCTTTTCAAAAGAAAAATCGATAATTTAAAAAAATATTGATATATCGCTTCAAAGTAATCATATAAACTTTTCAAAAGAAATGACATTTATAAACTGATATCAAAAAATTTTAGTTAGGAAAAATTGCCGAACAAAATCGTAAAGATCCTTTTACGAATTCAACGAATTTTAATGAATGCAATAAAATAAAATTATTATCTTGTTCCTAAATTAGAATTCAAAATTTACACTAAAATGTATTTATATACACCGAGGAATAATATTCGAAATCATATAGTTAATCATAATTTATATAAACCAAATATTAAACTTATAATAATCATAATAATCATTTATTATTCAAGAAAGAAAATAAATATGAAATGAATAAGTTGCTTTTTACAACTGTATTATCTAATAACTAGGTCGCTGGTTCTTATAAACAAATAACAATTTTATTATTACGAAACAATTACAAAATCCAAAATGAAACATTGAACACACGATAGGTTCGAATGCTTCGAACGACAAACTACAACTACTTTTACAATTTCTTTTTAACTAGAGGGCGTTGCTCGCTACAACATAACAAGCTCAAACATTCCGGCCCCCATTGAACTTTGTTCAATAATTAAAGATAAAAATACAATTCACAAAAAAGAACAATTGAAATTAATGCAATATCACAACAACTTAAAACATACACCAATTTCACAATAAGCAATAAACAATACAATAATAAAGTTCAATTAATCAATATTTATGGGTAGGATACTTAATCGATTTACAGCTCTTTTAAAAAGACCTTTGGAAGTTCTTACCTTAACTACCCTCACATAATTATCTAAACCAGGGAGAACTTCCTCAATTCTACCTAGTACCCATTGACAAACAGGTAAGCGGTCCTCCTTAACAAGAACCATAGTGCCGATGGCAATATTATTTTTCGAAAATTGCCACTTTGATCTTTCGTGCAATTCTGATAAGTAGTCTCTATACCACTTTTTCCAGATGTTCTGGACCATTTTAGTTACTCTTTTCCATTTAGTTAAGCGATTATCCTTTTCAGTGCTTATATCGGGTTCTACTGGGACATTGATCGGTCTGCCAATTAAGAAGTGACCTGGCGTTAATGCGTTAAAATCCTTGGAATCTGAGGAAAGGGGAGTAATTGGCCTGGAATTCAGCATTCCCTCGATTTGGGTGACAAGCGTTAAAAATTCTTCGAGTGTCAATTTTGAATCTCCAATAGTTTTCTTAAGGTGAGTTTTGAATGCCTTTACCCCAGCCTCCCAGATCCCCCAAAAATGAGGCGCCCGTGGAGGGATAAACTTCCACTCTACTTCTTCTAACAGTAAATAATCTAATAATTGAGGTTCTTGAGTATTAACAAGTTTAAATAATTTCTTTAGCTCATTGCAAGCTCCCCTGAAATTTGTAGCATTGTCACTGAAGATGGTTGAGCATTTTCCTCTTCTAGCAAAAAACCTCTTTAGACAAGCTATTAATGCTTCGGAAGATAAATCAGATACGATTTCTAAATGTATTGCACGAGTTGCAAAACATACGAATACTGCAACATACATTTTTTTATACGAACCCTTTCTCGATTTATTTGATCTTATAAAAAATGGTCCACAAAAATCGAGACCACTTTTATTGAAAGTAAAATTAGGTACTACTCTTTCAATTGGCAAATTACCCATTACTTGAGTTACTGATACAGGACTTTGTTTACAACAAATTACACAATCATGTACGATCTTTCTCGCGAGATTTCTGCCGCTAACCGGCCAGAATTTTTGTCTCACAGTGTTCAGTAAAGCTTGAGACCCAAGATGAAAATATTTTAAATGATGATGTAGCATAATCATCCGAGTTAATTCATGTCTAGCAGGTAAAATGATAGGATATTTAGAATTATAACTTACCTGAGCATGAGCGATTCTACTACCTACGCGTAAAAGTCCATCCTTATCCAAGAAAACATTTAATGCTTTTAGTTTACTTCTGGGGGAGATTTGCGCTCCTTTCTTAATGGATGCAATTTCCGAGAAAAACTCACCTCCTTGCACCTCCCTAATCAGAAATAGCTCCGCCCTCCTTAATTCCTCCAAGGTAATGGGACCTACAACCCTTATTTGATCTTTACGAGTATTTCCTATGAATCTGAAAATAAAACTAAGAACATGAATTAATTTCAAATAATTATTGCTTAGATTTAGAAAATTATTCACAAAGGAATTAGAGTTGAGAGTGGCAAAGTTAGAGTCAATGGTGGTTTTTAATTCACTAATATAGTCATTGTTGGAGTCTAGTTCAACTGAATTGTTCTTATCTGGTGGGCCTTCTTCACGAAGGAAACTCGGGCCATCCCACCAAAGTTTGCAAGTCAAAATGTCTTTGGCATCTAATCCACGAGATATTATATCTGCTGGGTTTTCTTCTGAAGAAATGTGTCTCCATTCATACGATTCTGTAAGTTCTTGGATTGCAGCTATTCGATTACTCACAAAAGTTTTCAGAACATGCGGTGATTTACCAATCCATGCGAGGCAAATCATTGAGTCTGTCCATAAGATCACCTTCTCAATTGGAATTTTCAATGAAGGCAAAACCTTGTGCATCAACTGAGACAGCAGAAGACAGGAACTTAATTCCAGGCGTGGGATGGTGAGTGATTTTAAAGGAGCAACTCTAGATTTACTGCAAAGAAGTGTAGCTGTAGGTATTCCATCAGTTGGAATCGATTGCACATAAATCGCTGCTCCATAGGCCATTAGAGAGGCATCAGCGAAGCCATGAATCACAATGCTTTCTTCTCGAAAGACATACCTCGGAATTGCGAGATTTTTCAATTCTGGGAGCGTTGAAACGAAGTCAATCCAGTTCTTTTCTATACAGTCTGGTAACATTTGTATACAGTCTGGTCTATTTTTAGTAACCAAAGTTTTTGCAAATAAATTTTGGCTTTTGTTATAACAGGGCCAATCAGTCCAAGGGGATCAAATATTCTTGATATGAGAGAAAGGACATCTCGTTTTGTGTAAGAGTCCTTCTCATGTAGTTCTATTTTGTACAAGAAACAGTCTGTAAGTGTGTTCCAAAGAACACCTAAAGTTTTAACTGACTCGCATTCTGGCTGATCACTGAAACTATATTCAGTAATGCCCTTATTTTCGAAAGCAAGCAGTTCAGGATGGTTTGCACCCCATTTGTGCAAGTTCATTTTTCCTCGTTTCATCAATTCTACAAGTTGAGACTGAAGAAGTTTAGTCCCTTCGATTGTGGATTCACCCGAAAGAACGTCATCTATATAGAAATCATTTAGAACGACTGAAGATGCTAGAGGTAAGTGGTTGCATTCATCAAGAGCTAGTTGTTTCAGTGTACGAGTAGCCAAATAAGGAGCGTTTGATGTACCATAAGTAACCGTATTTAACTGATATGTTTCCACAGAAGAATCGAAACTATTCTTCCACAAAATTCGAAGATATCTTCGTTGTAACGGATTTATTTGAATCATTCTATACATTTTCCGGACATCTGCAGTAAATGCATATCGATGTTTCCGAAAGCGAACCATAATTGAAAATAAGTCTTGTTGCGGTATTTTACCCTTTAAGAAAATGTCATTCAACGACAAACCTGACGTCGTAGGCATCGATGCGTTAAATACAACGCGTAACTTCGTGCTACTCTTTTCTGGTTTATACACAGAATGGTGAGGGATAACATAACAGTCATTATTATTTTTTGCATCTTCAACTAATTCCATATGATTAAGAAATTTATATTCTTCCATAAATGCGGAATAGAGCGATTTTAAGTTCGAATCCCGATCAAGACGTTTCCAAATGCCGTCAAGTCTTTTTTCCGCCAATTTTCTTGAATGTCCCAATAAAGCGGGATCTTCCATAGGCATGCTAACGACATATTGTCCATCAACCTCTCGATAATAGGTCTCCAAGAAATGAGTTTCGCAGAATTTTTCTTCCCTATTCAAAAGAATGTCAGATTCACCAAAACCCTCAATTTCCCAAAATTTTTGCAAAGTTTCTTCCAATTGTTTGTTTTGAGTCATTAAACCACAGTACTGTAACTCAGAAGAAGAGTTAACAACACCACTAGCCACGTAACCAAACTGCGTTTCCTGGAACAGTAAATTATGCGAAGCGCTTCGAATTTTGTTTTCTTTTAATAAATCAAAGAAACATTCAGCTCCTAATAACAAGTCAATTTCCCCTGGTACATTAAAGTTCGTGTCAGCTAAAGAAATACTTTTAGGTAAATCAGCTTCATCGATGCAAATTGGCATAGCTGGAGTTATTTCCGTTATTTTTGGAACAATAAAAAAGTCAAGTTCCCTAATAAAATCCCTTTCCTTATTTGTAATAGTTGACCTAATTTTATATTCCAGAGTAGTAGTGATTCCATTAAGTCCGGAAATAGGAGCAGAAACTTTTATTTTCTTTAAAGCCAGTTGTTTTGAAAATTTATTAGATACGGCATTAATTTGACTACAACTATCGAGTAATGCCCGTCCTTCAATGAATTCACCATTTCTTGCTTTTATTTTAATCATAGCAGTAGCCAAAACCACAGATTTATTAGAGGTTATAAAACAATTCGAAAGATGTTTAGATATATGAAGAGAGGTCTCCTTCCTTCCCCCCTCAACAGCTTCAGATTGCAGTTTTTCATCCAAGGCCGTGGGAAGAGGCGCCGATGATTCATTATTAATTGGAGTAAATACTTCCCCTCGATGTAACAAGCTATGATGCGATTTCGATTTGCATATATTACAAACATATTGCGACTTACAATTTGATGTAAAATGTTTACCAGAAAAACACTTTAAACATAGTCTATTACGTTTAACAACAGAAAATCTTTCACTAAAATTCATATCAATAAATTTGGTACATTTAAAAAGTGGGTGCGGCAAATTACAAGCAACGCACTTTTTATCATTGTTATTATTCGAATTAAGGAGAAATGATTTTGGTTTTGCTTCGCTTTGCTGTTTTGATTTGTAAAACACATTTTTAACTATACTTTCTAATGTCTGGCTTCTTTTTTCAAGAAATGCCATTAAATTATCGAAACTTGGAATTTCAGACGTATTTATAGAAAGTTCGAACTGCTTTCTCGATTCTCTGTCAAGTTTTTCTAATATTATTGTTATTAACATAATATCCGATAAATCATTTCTTTCGAATCCTAAATTTTTTAAAGCTCTAATGTTTTTATTTATGACATCGATTAAACGTCTGAGATCTATAGAGGATTCACGAATTATTTTTTCGAATTCTAAAATAGATTTAAAGTGAATGTTTACCATAATTCTTTTATTTTCGAATCTATTTTTTAATGCTTTAAACAACGATTCAAAGGTATCTTCTGGTGTTTCTAACAACTTAGCTTCATTTCTCAATGCGGCATGAAGATAATGCAATTTTTGTACATCAGACAAATCTTTATTATTTGTTACAATGTTATCGAATTCTATTTTAAACATATTCCATTCCTCATATTTACCATTAAATAGCGGAAGTGGAATTTCAGGTAGCTTAATTTTACAAACATTAGTTTTGTTTTCTAATGAATTACCAGTGTTTTCTGATGAATTACTAGCATCATCTATTAATAATTGATTAAAGCTTACCTCTAGCTCTTCTATGCGAGTATCCAATTCTATTAGCGAGTTTTCGATTTCTGTCATGTCCTCGTCTTCCGGTATAGAAGTGTAATAATCCGATCTGAGTTCTTCTATAGTACTGGATATCTTTTCAAGGGCCTTTAGTTTTGTTTCTAATTTTATTTTAGTCCAAATAACTGTACCATCAGTTATGGCACTTTCTAAACGAGTCAGTTGCGCTTTAAGCGAACCTTTTTTTCTATTTAACGCTACTATTGTAGCCATTCTAAAGTATTATTTTGCAGATGCAACGAACGAAATAACGAAATTCCCTCCGGCTCGACGGACCAAAATGTATTATCTAATAACTAGGTCGCTGGTTCTTATAAACAAATAACAATTTTATTATTACGAAACAATTACAAAATCCAAAATGAAACATTGAACACACGATAGGTTCGAATGCTTCGAACGACAAACTACAACTACTTTTACAATTTCTTTTTAACTAGAGGGCGTTGCTCGCTACAACATAACAAGCTCAAACAACAACTATAAGTAAATATAAAAAATGCCGCCCCAAGGTAAGTGCCGCCCGGTGCGGACCGCACCCACCGCCCCCCCCCTTGGTACGCCACTGAGACTGATGAGTATGTGTTTGATGCATCATTATTTAGATTAATTTGTAAATGATTAAAAAATAAACAATAATATGATCAATTCACGTGTGAATTCGCCTGGTTGTTGTTGCAGTTCATTTACGTCGCACTAGAGCTGCACAATGGGCTATTGGCGACAGTCTGGGAAACATCCCTGAGGATGATCCAAAGACATGCCATCACAATTTTGATCCTCTGCAGAGGGGATTGCACCCCCGGTTCGGTAACCCGACGACCTGAACGCGAAGTCGAGCACTTTACGACAGAACAGTTCAACGAAGACCAATACATCTCATACCCTCGACCCTTACGTAGACTAATCCAAGTGGTCACCCACCCGCACACTGAAGGCAGTCAATGATGTGAATTCGCTTGGATGGTTGCATTAGGGTCCGCTTCAGGTTTATGTGATTCATGCACCTTCGATCCCCCGAACACGTAATTGGTAAATATCCGTGGAAGAAAATGTTATCTAATCAAGTTTTTCTTTTCCATCGACAGCTATTGGAGTTGTGTGAATTATATAGAATGAGAACATTCTCATTTTACGTGAAAGAGTCGTAAATTCGGAGATGCGAGAGAGAGTCTGATTGGCGAGTTTTTCACGAGTAAATATATTTTACCAGTCAGGTTCTTATTTGCTTCTCCGATTTCATATTTTTTTGTAGAAAGAGAAAACGGCCCCTTATGGAGCTTGCATTCTCTCTACAAGGGATTCACAAATGCAAGTACGCATAAAAGCGATTAGTTTGTCTTACATGCTTCTAGGCTTACTTGAATTCTACATAGAGGCGTAATTCAATATATTCTCACTTGCGTTGAGAATAGTTCCATACAGAGTGAATGGCTCCTAAGCTGCGAAACTTTAAAATGAAGAAACCTTCACTCCTTATGCAGAAAATAAGTAAATAAAATAAAGTTTTGCGCAGAGAGGCGATTGAGAATTTGATTGCAGAAACATATGTACTCGCGAAAAAAGTGCAAATCAGATTCTTCTTCTCATCTGCCCGAAGCGAGGGTGCCATCCCCTCTGCAGAGCATCAAAATTGTGATGCCATGTCTTCGAATCATCTTCAGGGATGTTTCCCAGACCATCGCCAAAGGCCCTTTGTGCAGCTCTAGTGCTACGTTAATGAACAACTGCAACCCTCTCATCTGCAAACTTTCATAAGCATTTTTTTTTCTGAGTGCAGTGAGAATTTTCCTTTAATTTCTTAGTATTGCTAACTCAAAGTTATAAGCTAATTTTTACATAGCTAATAGCTTACCACCTCTGATTACCCATCCAGTCCAGTTTTGTTTTCGATTTTGTAAATATATCTTCTTAATGAAATATATTAATATTTTCCTGTTTATATACGTGAATTTAACTATCACCTTTTGAATCAATTAAGTTACTATATGAGTAGTTTGCGACGATTCATGAAGTGATAATTTATATAAATATGAAACAATCAACATTTTACCGAGGAATTTATAACGTTTGCTTCAGGTTTTTTCATTGAAACCTCATTTATCTTTTAATTTTCAATTTTTCTGGAATTCTTAGATTTACACTATGTCTTCTTTTGAAAATAGAATATATTTGGTGGGACAAGCATCATCTCTTATTGGTGTTTTAATGTCTTATTTTGGCATGATTCAAAAAGAAGATAGTACTGCTTGGTTATTTTATTACGTCGCAACAGTTATGTTTATTCTTGCCGTTTGTGTAATGATCCGCATGAAAAATTGCCATAGTGACAATACTTAATCGGATCGTATTCAGAATTCAAACTTATCCACTTTATCATTTGCCACCATTTTATGTATTCTGAGAATGTAATACTTCCGAGTTGGCAATTTGAAGCAATCGACATTTTACCAAGGAATTTTTAACGTTTGCTTTATACACGATTTTTTCATTGAAACCTCATTTATCATTTAATTTTCAATTTTTCTTGAATTCTTAGGTTTTCACTATGCCTTCTTTTGAAAATAGAATATATTTGGTGGGACAAGCATCATCTCTAATCGGTGTTTTAATGTCATATTTTGGCATGATTCAAAAAGAAGATAGTACTGCCTGGTTATTTTATTACGTTGCAACAGTGATGTTTATTCTTGCTGTTTGTGTAATGATCCGCATGAAAATTTGCCATAGTGACAATACTTAAACGGATCTTATTCTGAATCCATACTTTTCAACTTTTGGTATGAGCCACCATTTTATATATTGTGAGAAGGTTATACTTCTGAGTTGGGATCTACGCCTATTTAACATATTAATTTTTCACCCTGCATACAAAATTGGAGTTTTGCATATTCATTGGTGTACTTCTGTAACTGTGAAATGTTTCTAATCTAGTTATTTAGTATTTATTGCATGAAAATGTTATATCATCTAAATGTTTTTAAAAGGTTTGACTGTTACTGTTAATTATCATATAATTTTTTTGCCATCATCAGATAACTATCAGGGTTTATTGATTTAAAACAGATGATTTTTTAAAAAAATAATGGGGAGATTTTCGTGTTGTGATCTACGTCAAAATAGTTGCCAAAATTTAGTGAGATCCCTGTAATTTAGCGTGATCTAATCTGAAAGAGAGAAAAAATAATGATAAAAATTAATACAATCGTGAATTAAACTTGTCAGTCCTGTAATGTATGACAGGAGAACAACTACGTCAGAATGTAACGTAGAATCATGTGTCTCTTGTTCTGCCTTCTTACTGAAGTTCCCCTCCCCCTCATCCCTGCTTACAATTCAGTCTTTCAATGTGCTTTCTGGATTGCCTTTGCGAATTTAGTTGGCATTACAGATCATGATACCGAAATATCCACAAAATAATTGTTTAAAAAAGCATTTTAATGTAATATTGTTTGAAAAATTGTAAATAAACTATTGTTTAAAATTATATTGATATTGTTTAAAATTTATTGTGCTGTGATCTTAAAATTCAATACTTAAAATTATAAGCAATTAGTATTAAATAAGTTACAGCACGTTTGAAACTGCATTTTGATCTTATTATTCCTATGAATTTTTCTGAATGTTATCTAAGAACAAAGTGAAAATTTAATCTGGATGTTAAATATGTATTTTTTTTAAAAAAAAAAGTAACAAATGGGAGAAAGTCTGTGAATTCTTTTACCTTGGTTTTCTTTAGTTAACTAATAATGCATTTCTATTCCATGTTCAATAAAATTGATTCAGATATGTTCACGAGCATTGAATTTTTGATGCAGTAATATAGTTTGAAATATTTTGTTATGGTTTATTTTCTATAGTACTATCATAAACTGAAGTTTATGTATTTTTAAAAAGAACCGTGCTAATCAAATTCAAATGAAAAAAATTTATTTAAAATCAAATATATCACATGCTATAAATAAAAATCAAAAAACTATGACCTCTGATAGCTATCCATATTATTCAACTGGAGTAGAATATTGACTTTGTAATTTTTAACAGAACTTTAAAGTAGTTGACTTCTGAATTTTTCTTATTCTGAAATTTCATGATTCTCAATTCTTAACTAAACTAGTTTGACTTTTAATTATAAATATTATTTTTATCTCAGCTACAGACATTGTGAAATAATTCTTAAGTCATCAGGTTGATAATATTATAAATGATTTAGATTAGAGATGTGCCAGGTCTTAAAATGTTGCTGGTTCTGAATACCTGTGAAAATTAATTATTTTACCTGGCCAGTTCTGGGCACCCAGTAAAAATTTTATTTGCTTCATGTCCGATTCTAGGTAACTAGTAAAATTTGGATTTATTACTTGGCCGGGGTATATATCATATTAATATAACATTTATGCGAAACATTCTAAAAATCATATTTTCTATTGTACAAATATTTCCCAAGATATAGTTCTAAAAGAATTTATTGTGCATATATACAAAAAAAAAAGTAATTAAATTTCAGTTTTTCTTAAAATTAACAAAATACTGGGTGACTGTAATTCACCCAATATATCCACGAGAAATATTGGGTGACTGTTCGAATAGGGAATGATTAATGTGAAGATTTGTTATATAGTAGAGACATATAATTAAACTTGTCTTTTTAATTAATTAATTTCTCATTTAGCTTATTTAAACTTTTCGATACTTGATAAGATCCAGTGACTGCAGAAGTATCTCAAGAGTGAGAGGGGACTTCTCTCTCTATGTATATATTTGTATATATGTGTACACAAATCCAAATTATCTGGACCTCACAAAATGGTTTTAAGAATTCAAACTTGCAATTTTAACTTCATGATTTGAAATGTTGAAAAAGAAATTGTTTACCTGTAAGTTATTTACCTCTCGTTTAACGATATAATTTTTTTTTATTCTGTTCCACTGTTGTTGTTTTTTTTCTCTGTCTGCTGTGACATTTATAACCAAGAATTTTCCCTATTGGGGATGTATATTTTCTCTGCAAGGGGATGATTTGGTACCAGTTTTCAACAGGGAAAAGTTAAAGCTCACTTGAAATTGTTCTTTTTTTCTTTCCAGAATTAAGATGCAGAAAAATATGTATTTTTTTTTAAAATTTAATTAAGCAAATATTGAGTGAAAAAATTTTTATGTTAGAAGGGACTGTGTCTCTTCTAAGAGTACAATATGAAAATACACTAAAATGGAATGGATGTAGTTAGCTTAATTTTAGAGTTTTAATAGATTTTTCTGGAAATATATTAACATTACAGTTTTTTGAAAATAGTTTTGTTTTTGAATAATTTCAGTTACAAATTCTTAGTGTCATTAAAGTTTTTTTTTTAAATAAAAGGACAGATCCTCAGTTACTAACCATGTAAATTTAATATTACTTTTTTTAGAAAAAAAAATTCTGTGAATAAATAGGTGTCATTTCTCTTAAACTAGTACGTACAATAAAAATTCTATTTTTCATTTTCTTTGAAAAGTATAACATGAGAGAATAATATTCTGACATCAAAAATTTTTTTAAACGAAAGAGAGGAAAAAAGAAAAAATTGTGAGAGGGTAAAACAGAAATATATTTCAAGATGCCGAGGAAAGAAGGTTCTTTACATAACATTTCCTTTGCTGGTTCAATATTTAAATTTTCATACTGAGTAAAAGACAATGGTTTTAAAACCTGCTGTATATTTTTATTGTAACTAAATGAAATAGCAACTACATTTTTAAATGAGTTAATGTATTGTATATATAGTGTATATATAATATATAGTGGTGGTAATATTGAGTTACAGAATGGGATACGGTGGCTTAAGAAAATAGCAAATAATTGATAAAACAAATAAATGAAAAACAATAAGTTAAAGATCTCATTAAGAATCATTTTCGAGGTTTATTTGTATAACATTTTTAACTACGCAAATAAATAAATTCCTTTCTTAATACCATTAAGAGACCTGAACTAAATAAACAAAATAGAAAGTGATATGCATGTTTGAAATTTTAAAGATCTGGGATTTGAATGGAATGCATTTATCCGAAATATTCTTGTTAAACCATTTGCATTTCTGTGAGTAAATTAAAATATTACTGGTTGTGTTGACTAAAAATGTTAATTGTGTGTTGAAAAACAATGTATGATCTTATTTGTATTATTAATGAATATATAATGCAGATTAAGAGTGAACGTATATACTCACTGTAAAATATCATCTTAACTGTACTGAATCTTTGAACCTCACTTTATTATTTTTGACTTGCTAGTATGTACTGAGCATTTTAAAAAATTGCATTTTTTTTCTATGATTATCATCAGCTTTTTCTTATTGTTTTTCAAAATCAATTTTGCTCTGCTGAATTTTCTAATTAACCCAAATAAAATTTTATGAAAAGAGTTAATATGTTACTCAGATCTGATGTACATGGGCGTCGTTGGTGAGGTGATAGGGACGATGAGTATAATTTCCACTCAATAATTCGAAATCTCTAAAAAAGTCCCCCCCAATATTTCAGGCAAATTAAAAAAAACAATTATGAATCATCATTAATTTAAAATCGTTCAAATTAAAAACGAGAAGGAGATTAAAAAAAATAATCTATCTTTTTACAAATATTTAGCAGACGTGAGATTTTGTTTTCTTATGTGTGAAATTTAGAGAGCTTTTGTGGCTGTGTATTTTAGTTTCGTACCCCTCAAAAATTTGTATCCCTGTGACGGACATTCTAGTGTGCAATAGTTAATATGGCTATCTTTTTACAAATATTTAGCAGACATGAGATTTTGTTTTCTTATGTGTGAAATTTAGAGAGCTTTTGTGGCTGTGTATTTTAGTTTCGTACCCCTCAAAAATTTGTATCCCTGTGACGGACATTCTAGTGTGCAATAGTTAATATGGCTGCTCATTAACATGTTTTTATAAATGAAAAAAATTAAAAACATATTACATATAAGTAAAACTATGCTTCTGAAACTGAATAGTTTTTGTCAAAATTATGCTGGTTCAATCACTTTTTCAAAAAAATTTTTTATTTATTTATTTTTTAATTTTATTAAAATTTTGACGTAATGCGCAATGTGCAAAAAAAATGGGCCACTTGAATAAATTTTAACCGAAATATTTTAATTAATATAGCACAGACGATATTTTAAGTTGTGAAATCAGACACAAAAACATAGTTTCTCTGAACAAGCATACCTATTTTTCAACGGATTCGGATTTCTGACCCTCAAAATATGGTCCCTGTTGTTTGGTCTCCTTAGACTTAATTTTACATTTTGGCTTATCTTGAGACTTATTAAGAAAATTGAAAAAATTTTGCACAAAACTATAACATTTGTTTTTCCAATGAAAATTTCATGCAAAAAATACATTTTAGTAAATATTCGCCATTTTTTATTCTTTTATTGAATAATAGTTAAATAGTTTTAGAATTCGATATCTCAGGAACTATTCTACCGATTTCGCTCAAATTTTATATTGTGTTAAAATTACATTCTTTAAAATTATGTAAAAAATTTTAAATCTTACAATTCAAAACTTTTCGACTATTATTAAATAAAATAATAGATATTTTTTCAGAGTTATTTTTTGCATGGAATTATTTTCTTTGAATAAACGAATTTTATAATTGTGTTTAAAAAAATTTCAATTCGCTTGAAAAGTTCTCGAGATAATGCGAAACGTAAAATTAACATTAACGTATCCAAATTTGGGACCCCGTTCTCCTGACCAACTATTATAATCATATTTTCCAGATTGCGGCTACCCCTATATTTTGGAGGTCAGAAATTCGAATCCGTCGATAAAAAGGTATGTATACTCAGAGAAAGAACGTTTTGCGTTTGATTTCGTAATTTAAAATATTGTCTGCACTAATTAATTATCATATTTGAGATCACTTCCTCGAACCATTAAGATTGAGTCCTGGAACGTTAAAATCTGATTATTAGATCAAGAGTTATTCTGGGTGGTTCTTTATTTTACGCACTGTCCAACTGTTTAAATATTATTTTTTGCGACGAAAATTAACAAGCGGCACACTGGAATAATGCATCGTAATTTAAAAGGCACACTATTCAAAAAAGGTTCGCCATCTCTGCACTAGACCAAAAACATAATTTGTAACATAACAGTTAGCAGGACTAAAGCATATGCTTTAGTCCTGCTTATCATTATGCTTGCTTAGATATTTAAGGTATCCGTCTAGGTCTAGAACGTCAATTTTGACAAAAATTTTAATTTTTTTTTATTCACTAGTTTTTTTCTCCACACACTTCTGTTTCTAAAACTGTTTTATTTGTGAAGATCAGCTAACTAGAAATGAAGTTATTTTAGAATAATATTAGCAACATTTACCACAAAAAACTTGAAATGTAAACTTTAAGCACGTTTATTGAAAAATCTATTTTTGAGTAAATTTAGAATATGTAAAACATTATATCTTAAAAACTTACGAAGTAATCAAGTTAAAATTTTTCACAGTTATTAATTAATGTTTTGTGAAGGCAATGACCCACAGATAAATGTGTATATAGCATGATTGTTATTTAAGAGGTCTTTTTTTTAATTGCTACCCCAAAAATTTAAAGAATTTTTGTGTTGTAACATTCAAAAGCTTATAACTTTTTAAAATTTTTCTTAGTTTTTGGGTCATTGCCTTCTCTAATGTCATAAAATGATACATGTAAAAGGAAAACTAATTATATTAAATTCATTTTGTGTTAGAGTGTTTTGCGTTATTCCATTTTTTTGCCGATTTTTTACCAAAAATGTACCATTTTTAATATTTTTTTATATTTGTATCGTTGTTTTATTACTTTAGTAACAAGTTTTAAGATGATGTTTTAAAAAATATACAAATAATATTACATAACAAAAATTTTTTAAAAAAATGCCTCCGCACCTAGTCGGATACCTGAAGCAAGCACAATAAAATTTCCACCAGAACTTTGCCAGTCCAAATAAAATCTAGTCCAAATGAAAAGTTTCGTATAACACCATCAAAGAATAGCTAGCATGTTTGCAGTGATTCGCTCTTATATTTGACCTTCACTTTTACCAGTTTTCTCTTTCATAAGTAGAATCCCAAAAAAGCTATTTTAACAGCAACAGAAAAAGAATACATCAAAAACACGCAGCTTCATAGATAAAGCGGAAAAGGAACACGCAAAATTAATTTACTGAAGCGTAAAGCAATCCAGTTGAGCTTTACATTTCTCAGTTCCGCTTGCACGATTTTCTATAACAGACAAAGTAATAACAATAAAGTTAGGTGGTTCTTTGTATATGCTACAGGATTTAATGTAATTTTAAAAAGTTGTAATGACTATAGTGCTCAACTAACACTCTAATTTAAATGTATCTTTTTTATCTCGAAATATTTATTTATAGCAGAGATTTAAAGTGTATATTCACTGAATTATTACAGTAAGTTTGATTATTAATATGCTTAGTAAAATGAGAAAAATAAATTCTCGCAATAGCTTTTCATAATTCTTTAATGGATTGTAAGATTTAGATTATTGTAACGGAAAAAAATAAAGAAAATCCTCTCCAAGTTCCACTTTATAATGATCATTATTATTATTATTTTAATATGATATTTTATTGTTATTAATTTAATATAAGTAATCTTTTTTTCTAACTTTTATTAGATAAAAAGTTTCTTTTCCAAATTCTCTTAACCAAATAACTTAGTTCGGATACTAAATCAGTCAACCATGAAAATGTATTGACAAATAGAAAAAAGTGAATAATTCCCGACCTTCAATTTTATTTTCTGATTGAATTTTTATTGCTAGATTCTTTTGTAAATGTCAAATTCATGGGGCAGTTATTCTACCTTTTCTTCCTCTTGTTTTTTTTTTTCTTTTTTTCCTTGCTTTTTCAGTAGTCGCTTTCTCAGAAATGTGCTGAACTATAAAAAATATCGTATTTTTTCTGTTTTTTCATATTTTTAATAAGATTACAAACTGCTTACACTATTTATTTTATTTAAAAGCATGCTAGCCTAGCTTTTAGACCTTAAAATAGTAAAACACGTTTTCTGAAGTTAAATGGCATCCAGCAATAAAAAAAATAAAGATAATAGTACAAAGGTGTTTTTTTTTTCTTCTAAGGGCATTATTAAATTGGAAAAAACTGTCACTCCTGAGATTTCAGACCCATGTTGATCTTCAAAAATTAATATTTAATCATGTTTATGCTGTCTGCTACGAAATGTGTCAAATCTCATTAGATGCATATTTACGGTATTATTACCTATAAAATAAACTAATATTCCTATATTCAGATATAAAAGTTTCAGTTAGCAATGTAACGTGTTTCCTAATGGAAACTTTTATGTATTTTTATTATTTGATGTGTCGTGGTCACCAAAAATTGGTCACTTTGGGTGGTGACTTTCTGCCACTTTTTGATTATGTGTTAATCAATAATGAGATCAGTAATGTGATCAGTTAATCAATAATGAGATCATGACTGTAAAGACTTAATTGAAGTAAATAATGTTTGTTCTTACGTCGTAATATCAGTGGAAGGGGTTAAGCAGATGATGAAATAATAGAAACTAATAATGTGTGCTGTGTTGTTGTTATGTAATGCAACAAACTGTACCCTAGAAGAATACTGATATGTTTTTGTATGAATGGTCAGGCTCCAATAAATTTGAAATTTTTTTTAAATTGAAAAAATTAAATAAAAAAAGTTTGAATTGTAATAAGCAAAATTGTTTGAGATAATTAAGAGACTATTGTGTATCTCGAATGAACGAGCATTTTTTATTTTTTTAGTTTATCAAAAATTAAAAAAAGAAAAATTTACAAAGAAAATGTTTATTTCAGTACTAATATGCAAACTATTAAGTTTCCAAATAAAAAAGCTAAATTTCGAAATATTTTGAACTTATGTTTGCAGTTTATTATATATTAGATCTCCAAAAATTATTTCGTTTCATGTTGTTTTTTTTCAACAATAATATTTAAAAGCTATTCAAACAATACTTCTGCAAAATCTTATGCTTTTTTTTTTAATAAAAATGCATTTTATTTTTACTGCCAAGTGTTATCAAAAAGTTTAGTTTATTTAGTAATCCCTTTTCTCAACCATATTTTGAGGAATATTTCACTGTAATATTGTTTTTTAAATTTTTCTCAATATCTAAATTTTTTCAGTCTCCATAATATCTTGATATTTTTTTTCTCCAAAATATTTTGATACTTAAATTTTCGCTAAAATGCAAAACGAATTGGCTTTTTATTACATTTTAATTTAAATTTTATTAATAACTGATTAGGCTACACATTGAGTATTTGTTATACATTCCATCAATTTTGATTTAGTTTCAAATCAATTTTGATTTAGTAGCCCGAAATGCCAGGCATTTGACTATTTATTTTCATTATGTTTTAAGTTGCATTTGAATTGCTCTAATCTAATTTAGTTATATTTTAAGTTTTACGACATTAGAAACTGTAATAAAATAATGATCAAAAGAAACCCAGTAGCAAATAAGTAAACTAGTGGTTTAATGTAATGACTTACAATTTTCTTTTTCTTTGATCCACGACTTAGTATAACGTCATTAAAATAAAATGGAACAGAAAGAAAAGGAAATTTAGAAAAACATTGCACTGTTTCTTTTTTCGTGATTCTCATATTTCACACATTGACTAAAGAGCATTTGGAACTGTATACAATACGATTCTCACACATTTTCTTACCTCTAGTTTAAAAATTCCAAGCAGTGTGCATTTATATACTGCATGGAGAAAAGAAAAAAAAAAAACGGAGAAAAACATTGTAACGTTTCTTTTTCCGTGATATTCATGTTTCACACATTAACTAAAGGTCATTTGGCATTGTATACAATAAATTTATATACAATACAATATAAAAATTTTTTTGCTTCGCTTATAAACACCACGCAATGTATACAATGTAGGCATTTAGTATACTCTCAGTAATAACATATATATCAGTTGTAATGTTTCATATTTGTTTACAGAAAATGTGTTCTATAACATTAGAGAATAATCAGCATTAGTAGAATAAATGACTTATTCCGTTAGTGTACAGATCACGTTGAACTTCAGGCAAGTTCGTGTGAGAATGCATGTGCTAAATGATCCGATTAAAATAACGTAAGAAAACATTTTATCTACATTTTCTAAGCCTCATCACGTAGATTCAATTTGAACTTGTGTATTTTCATCTGGATAATATTATTTATTGTCACAGATCGTCAAATACAAATTTAAAAATCATCAGCTCTTAGAATGCATAACTTCTATATCAATAAACCATATTCCCCATAACTTTTCAAACGTGATAGACTTTCTTGAACTCTTTATTACATTTTAAGTAGTTAAGTATAAGTAAGGTGCAAATTTTAGCAGATTGTATTTTTATGAAGTTTTAATAGAATTCATATCGAAGTATTAACACCACTCGTCCAAGTAATAATATCTTTTCATTGTGTAGTTTGAATGCGTCTGCTTGTCGCAATCTATTCTTGGTGACAGATTTAAATCGGGATTCAGGTAATCATATTTTAAAATTTATAAATTTTTCTTGCATAAAGTTTTATTCATGATTGGTCTAATTTTAAAATTAATAATTGTGAACTGCCACAATATATCTTATTCTGCTTCACATTTTTTTTTTAAAAAATAACTAAAATTCTTTTTTAAAAGATATACAGTAGAATCTGGCTAATCTGAATAAAATGGCTCAATTACAAGTTCGAATTACAGAAAAATTCGATTATTTGAAATACTAATTATGATTTTCATCGATTTAATTTTGAGACTATAATCCAGACTCAAAGATAGGCAGCCTAAGCAAAGCGTGCCAATATGACCGCTAAAATTAGTAATTTTTCACTCACAAATTACGGTGTTCGCATGCATGAAGTCTTATTAACGTAAAAAAAATTTACGAATCACACTTGTTCGACATCGAATTATAATTCGTATTCATATGATTTTAAGGAGACCCTTATTATGACACTTTATTTGCCTGCGATTTTTGAATTGGATGTTCTGACAACTGTTATTTAAATTGTAATAGAATGCATATTTTGTTTGTATTTATTTAAAAGAAATCTATATTTTGTCTTTTTTTTTTTAAATCCATGGGTTAGTATCTCGTAGCTTCTTTTATGAATATTTTCAAAGCTCTTTTTCATACGTAATTTTTAGGACGTTATTGTAGGTCTGTATTATGCATATAAACACAGATAGCCAAAGTTTGAATTATCGGGGTTATACTGTATTAGTTTAACAGTGATCTGTTAAAGAATATTGATAAGATTAAAATCATATTAATAACGTGGTATTATATGAAAAATACCTAATTTGAGTATCCAATTTCTATTTTTCAAGATTTTCTAGATAAACTCACTTCAATAATGATAACAATAAGTCTTCTAGTCTTTAAGCTAGTTTATATTATGATTCTAGTCATTAAATTTTGAAATTGTAAGAAAGTTCTTAATTTTTTTTACAGAATTGGAATTTAAGACAAATAACTGATTTCACATAAACTACCATTAAACAATTACAAATTTGTGCTTATTATCTGTTATACAAACCTGCGTTATTCTGTGCCGAAGTGTTTACCCAATTATATTTTTATTTATATTAATTCTTTTCATTGCAAATGAAGGAATGAAACGAGAGGAGAAGCGTTGTTAAGCGTTGAATTAGATTATAAATAAATGAATAAAAAAAATTTTAAACTTCTAAATTGTAATACGGTCGAAAGAGACTGAATTTTATTTATTTTTCTGAACGAAAATAGGATTACGAATGATAAATTGAATGTAGTTTGCTTCATTTAACTACTTTTTTATCAACCAATTTTCTGACAGTTTTTATAATCCGTAGCCACGTTCAGTTATCATATATTTTATAAATACCGACATGGATGTGTAAGTGGTTACAATTTCGAATCTTACTATGAATTTATGAAGGATAATAAACCATTAAATATCGGAAATAATTTAGTACTAATTAGTATTTATTAAACATTAAACTTTCACACTTGTTTTATTATTTTGTATTAATTTAGGTCGAATTAAGTGAAAAATATTATATTTAACTTTTTAATAATTTATGGTTATGAAATACAGCATAAACACGGATGTTTTTCTTTTCTGCGTTAAAGGTAAAATCTTCCCAGCACAGCTCACTTCCTAACAATAAATTTTCCAATTTGCAGTTATTTAGATCTAAAGGGGAAAATGAAATTTCCCAAATTTATAAAATCGGTTATTGAAAAATATTTGAATATGAATTAAAAAAAACATTTTCGAACAAATTTTTTTTATATTTTAATGCAAATTTAATTTCAATAAACTAATAGATTTTTTTAGCAACTATCAGACTGTTTTTTATAATTAAAAAATGCCGATATTTTTTTTTAAACTTATAAGTAGAGCATTTGAAAAAAAATATATTTATAAAAGGACCTCTGTGTCCCATCTGCATCAAAGAGTTGATGTAAATACGAAATTTGTTGGATTTATTTATTCTTAATCCATTTTGAAAAATGTATTCTTTCTTTCCTTTAATACTCTTTGGCCTAAGTATTGTAAAAAAAAAAAATAGGCTATAGGGGGTCAAAAAAAGAATCTCCGAACTGTTAGTGATGTTTATTTAATTGCATGTATTAGGTACTATTGATATTGGAGCTGTAAGGTACTTAATATACTAATTAGGTACTGTGGTAACGGATCCCGCCCCTCCCGAAACGGAGTAGTACCTAAAAATATTCCATTATCAGAAAAACTTATTTATTGCTAAGTTAATTAAGTGATGCATACTTTCCTATGGAATTTTTTTTTTTTTAAAATTACATTAATAATTTATTATTACGGTGAAAGAAAATTTACTATTCTGCTTTCACGCCTCAAGGAATTCCATTTTGAATTCACGCATCTTCTACAAGGCCTCTGAGAATGTTCCCTCTTGTTCAGGTATTCCTATTTAGAGTTTAAGCGCACTTCATCTCCTCCCAAATGCTGTCTCTTATCTTATTTCAATTCTAAATATAATCAGAATACTTTTTTTTTTCATTCAAGTTCTGCGGAAAAAGTTGTAGATTTACCTTGTTTTGCTGCCATGGAAACGAACGGAAGCCATTTGATAATGAGTTCGGAGCTACGCATGGTTGATCACCCGGACACGAGCCTTTTTCTGTCGCATTGGCCCCAAGAGAGCCAAAGGTGCTTGAAAAAGGTCTAAGAATAAACTCTAGAAGGGGTTTGTAGCGCATCAATTCTTTGTATTACATATTAGCTTCTTTTTCTAAATATATCTCACCATTTCTAAAATTCGAGAAACTTCGCTGCTCGGATTATCCTTAAGAGTGCTTGTAATCTTTTTAACAACTTGTCATTAAGGAGATTTTTTTCAATGTTTGCAACAAAAAAAAAAGTAAGATTTTCGCTACAAAATTTCCTGTTTTTAGTAAACATCTTGACTATAGTTTTGAACTATGGTCGAATAGAGGGGAAAGAGAATAGGGTCGAATAGAGGGGAAAGTTTGGCCTTCCCTTAGATTAGACAGAATTTAGATTCAGTCCCTAATTACATTAATTTGGAAGAAAAAAATCTGCTAAGTTTGAAACAAAAATTTCGCTGCAGGATATATTTGTTAGAATAGGACCATCCTTTGTTTTAGATAAAATCATTTTTTTCGGTCAATGATCAAACCCTTTTGAAACTCTTTTCACATAGTCCTTAAATTTTAAAATTCTTAAATCTATTTTGACCGCAGGAACGCATACAAAGAAATAGATTTAAAAAAATATTTAGCTTAAATTTATAGTTCTTTAAATGAAATAAAATCCAAACATTTTCAATATAAGTGTGTTACAAAAAAATTGAACTTAATTTTAATGTGTGTTTAAAATTTCAGAGATTCTAATTAATTTAATATATTAACTTAAATGACATCTAAACTTATTTACACTGAACTTCTTTCGTACCATATATGTATGTGCAACTCCAAAACATTTTTTTTTCTTTTTTTTTAAGGTACAGTCTATTAATGTACAAGGTATAAATCTATTAATGACGATGTATCTTAAAGACTCTCTTTTACCTAACTGAGTGCGCTTACATTTTGATCAAAAACTACAACTTCTTACGCAACTATGAGTAATTTCTGTTGCTTGATTTTTAATTCGCATATTCTTTGTGCAGACAACCTATACTATTTCTTATATGATATCATAACGACGCAAGCGACTTGCTGATGTTAAGAAAAGAAAAAAACATTATTACGCACACAGTTAACCATCATAACACATTGATTTTCATGAAGTCTACTTCACACCATAAGAAAATGTAGTCTTCATTCTAAAGAAATAACATAGAAAGGGGCAACTCTGTTTTATGTTTATAAGATTAGAAAATAGAAACACAAATGCAAAGTTTTTACAAAAATTAATCATGCATTCAAACATTATAAAGGACTTAAAAAAAACTTATAATCATTCACATTATTCACTTACTATCTTCCAATAAATGCATTCATCCACCTATTTATTTTCCTCTTTCAAAATTATATGTTATGAAAACTTATTCTAAATTTCGATCTAGAATAAGTCATTAGATGACATTAGACTTAGTAGAAGATGTCATTAGATTAGTAGAAGATGACATTAAAATAGTTTGAAAAATTACGACATGGTTCATTTAAAAAAGATACATTGAATTTGTAATCGTTTTCCAAAGAACAGTTAACTTCATCAGTACAAGTCATCTTCATTCACAAAAAACTTTTTAAACTTAAATTTTCAATGGCAATAGCCGCAATGGAATTGATAAAATCTAATAAATTGAATGATCATCTGATTCAAGCTTAAATTGAGTTCCATTCAATTTGTTCTTCCTTTCACCCAAGAGCGGATTTTTTATCTAACTGTAAACAGGTACGAGAATTAAAGAAATGCATTGCTTTGAAAGATATTGAATGCCGTTAAATTTTATTTTATTTTTACACATTTAATGCTAGATTTCATATATTTTTTGAAAAGAAAAAGATTTATGAGATAGAATATAGCGGAAGAGGATATTTGTAAGAAGTCCTCTATAAAATAAATCCTTACTATGTATTCACAACGCATTTGTCTTGTTACCTCATGCAAATCTTTTTTCAATTCGACGAGGAATGTAGTCAATTTCCGATTTTCTAAACCATTGAGAATAGTAATTGGCCAAAATTACTGAAATAATTGGGGATACTTTTGTTACTTTTTCTTGTTTATGAGCCTCTTCCTGGTTTACAAGAAAAAGCAATTTTTTTTTCTCCTTTAATAAAAAAACTTAAACGAATGATATTTATTCAAAAACATTTTAGATTACACTAGGGAAATTTTATTTTCTGTTGCACGAGTTTTTTTTTTAATAAGCTCATTTTAGATATTTTCGTATCGCTGATTTCAAATAAGTTTTCCTTCCAAGCTATAGTTTTTTTTTTTAATTTTTAATATGACATTTTTAGTCTATTTTTTGTCAAAAGGTACAAGTTTAAAATCTTAAAAAATGATAGGATGGTTCTAGGTTAGTTAAGACACATCATCAGGTTTTAAATATTATAGTCGTCGTACGCCACTACTGGCTCTTCCCGATTATGAACTGTTTCCTCTGAACAGGCGTAATAGGAAAGCACCCCTAGCTGCTTGCAGTGGCATGTCTGGGCAGGGGTTCCTACGCAATTTAAGTGGCCATGATGTACACTAACTCCCCTAAAAATTTGCCAGACAATTACGCGATCCTCTGCTCTACATAAAGTTTTTAAACTTGTACATTTTGTCTAAAATGGTCATTCAAAAAAATCCGTAGCTTTAGGAGCAAAACTAATTTCAGATTTAAAATCCCTACCCTCGAGTTCGGCAAAATCAAGTATTTGTTTAAATGTAACAAAAAGTTTGTTCCCCTGTGCAATCCCTTCTGCTTATAATACGAACTTCAGAGATCAGCTTCTTAAACAAAGTTTTGTCCTTTTGTGAGAAAACAAAAAACTTTAATATAGAAGCTATAATTTAGTGTAAAAATAATTATAATGTTAAAAAGGAGAAGATCGGAACATTTTTAACTTCTAATGTAAAAATTGTGTAAAGCAATCCTTTACTTAAACACATTTGTGTTAGAAATTTTTATGTTAGAAACACATTTGTGTTGCCTCAATAATTGTTTCAAAGTCATGGGTTCCATGAACTTGAATTATAGGAAAGGGCAGTTTTGAACGACTAACTGAAATGTTACCGTATCATAAATTTAAATATTAGTTTTTTAATAAGCAGAATAAATTTAAAAACATTGAATTTAAATTATTTTAAAGCGAAAAATATAAATTACATTGTATATTTTTAATAAAAGAGTAATTTTAATATTAATTTTTATAAAATGGTAGGATGAAACCTTTTTTAGAGTTCTTTTTTCAACTCATATTATTAGTTTACACTCTCCCTATATACACTCTATAACAAAAAAATCGACGCACTAAGACGCGCAAAATCGACGCTCGATCAGGCTGGAATGATGCCGACTGGGGACGTATAGTCTTACTGTCCAACTGTGTTCTGACGATCATTGAAGATGTGTTTGGAGACGCACAGGGCAGAGGGGGGATCCTGCCTTCACTATTGCACGCCATACTGGCCCTCAACAAGGCATTATGATCTGGGGTGCCATTTCCTTTGACAGCCGGACCCCTTTGGTCGTCATTAGAATTACACTTACTGCACAGCGGCGCATCGACGACATCCTAAGACCTGTTTTGCTACTGTTCCTTTTGCAGCACCCTGGGCTAGTTTTTCAGCAGGATAATGCCAGACCACATACCTCACGTGTTGCTATGAACTGTCTGCAAGCTCGTCAAACTCTTCCTTGGCCTGCCAGATCACCAGATCTCTCTCCCATCGAGCATTTCTGGGATATGTTGGGAAGGCGATTGCATCTGGCACGGAATGTTAATGACCTCGTTCGACAATTGGATCGAATTTGGCATAAAATACCGCAAGAGACCATTCGGGATCTTTATCGGTCTATGCCACGCCGTGTGGCAGCTTGTATCCAGGCTAGAGGCGGGTCAACACCTTATTGAACTTGTTACCGTAACTCTGCAATAAATTATTCAATTGTTCTGAAATTTTAATCATTTACTATTCTGTGCATTGTCTTCCTATCCACCAATTTTCGTTTGAATCGGACAACTCCTTCTTGGTGCGTCGATTTTTTTGTTATAGAGTGTATATTCATATATCTTGTTCAAATATTCAATTGTAAATAAAATACTTTTTATTCATCCACTCAAGTACAAATACATTTCTTTAAAGTTTTAGTAGATGACACTTAATGTTAATACAGTTTTTTTCAAATCTTAATTTATTAATTAATTAATTTTAGTTATATATGGGAGAAAAAAAGTTCTCGTATGTAAGATATTTAGCAGGATATAAATACCGTCAGTGGCGAAGCGTGTAGATCGCTGGAAAAAAAAATTTCTTTTTCGGATTCTTTTTTCATTCTGGATTCTACTCTGAGTCAAGGAGGGAACAAAATTGAAAAGTAAACAAGGTTCGCAGCAGGTCAAGCATACCTTGAGTCGTGTGAAATCATTAGATTCACTATTAATTGAAGAACTGGACTGTGCGGAACTCACTGGAAAGATTCCTTGCAATAATGAAGCATTACAAGAAGTGGATAGAATGAGAAATTATAGACCACCATCAGCTTCATAATTTATAAAAGAAAAACAATAGAAAGCGAATAAATGGTAACAAGCGAAAATAATAGTCCAACACCATATATAGAATGGAAAATTGCAAGGAAATTCGCTTTTTATTTTGCCACTTAATATTGTGATTCTCTCATATGTATATACTAATTATAAATACGTGTATATTAATATGTATATATTAATTATAATTATTTAATAAAAAGTACCTAAAATAAAAATTTTCTTTGCTGACATTAAGTAGGAAATAACTTTTAAATATTTTTTTATACATATATTACTTGTTTATTTTAAAGTTTTATTTCTAAGTAATTTATTAATTTCTTTATGATCGGCGTTGAGCAGCTGATTCTATTCTGAGTTTACTAATTTTGAGCCCAGCTCAGAGAACAAGGAAACTTCTGGCTCAACAAGTTTTCGTGGAAGAGTTTGCGTTACATAGAGCGGAAAGCCTGCTGGGCGGCTTAATCTTTAACTCAGTGGCGGATCCAGCTGGGGGGTCATAGGAGTCATGACCCCCCCCCCTCAAAAAAAAATTCGAAAAAAAAAATTAAAATTATAATTTTTTTAATAGTTGACAAAAGGAATAAAATATTTTAAAAATTATTTAAGGGGGTATATACACCTAGGTAGGTCGATCTTTACAAGATTATTAATGCCTGCGACATCGATTTGTACCCATCAATCAATATGTTGTTGAGAATTTTAATAACTCTGCCAGATAATGCAACAACAGCAGAACGTTTCTTTTCAACTCTTCGACGTCTCAAAATTTGCCTTAGAGTAACTCAAAATCAAGAGCAATTAAATGGACTCGCATTATTAAACATTCATTGAGAAATTGATTTGGATGTTGAAAAAATCATTAACAGATTTGCCAAAGATTCTAAAAAACGCATTACATTTATTATTTAAAGATTTTGAATACTTGAATTATTTATGTATTGTTCACTATGAAAAAAATAAATGAGAAGACTGGCGTTTAAAAAAAAACCTAGTTTTTTTTTAATAAATACTTAAAATTTTTTTTTTTATAAAAACAAATTAATTGTAGGGGGGGGTCTGAGTCTATGACCCCCCCCCCAGGAAAAATTTCTGGATCCGTCCCTGCTTTAACTGAAGATATTTTACGTCAGCACTGTAGTCTTGTGCAAGCCGCAGCACAATTTGTATCAGTCAGCCATAACTAGAATTCGAACCTGGTTCACCTCACGGGACTCGAATCCTCTACCCCCTTACCAACTGCGGTCATTAAGTAATTTATTTTATTTTATTTCATAACCGTCGTTGAGCAGCCGGCACATTTTCGAGATTGCGACTACCGATGTTCAACTCCGTAACCTTGTAATTTTGAACCCAATCCAGTAGACAAGGAAACTCCCGGATCAAGTATTGAGAGAAATTTTACCTTCGAGGAGGATTTTTTTGATGGAACAACCCACATTTACGAATGGAGAGGAGAAACTTCCCATGGTTAGCCCGAAGGCAAGAGGACACTCACCCATGATCCGACTACCATAAAGGATATTTTAAATCAGCTACATATTTTAGGACGGACATTTTGTGATGGCAGCGACTCGGGAGCAGAATTCCTAAGAACCAGCCACCACTGTGATTCGAACCTCGTTTACGTCACTGGGAGGCGAACGCTCTATCCTATGAGCCACTGTGGCTCTTAAGTAATTTATTTCTAAATTCGTCGAAATTTTTTTTCTAAGTAATTATCAATTGGGGTACCAATAGTCAATAATGCTTTCAAATACGTAATACTGTATCCAAAGCCGAATTAAGTTTAGTAAGATTTTTCTTATTTCCTTAAACTTAAACACCATAGAGAAGAGTTAATTTCACGGCATATTCCTATATTAGGTATTCTCAAAAAATATGAACGCGATCAAATATCTTTTCCTTCCATCTAAACAGTAAGATTTTGATTATATGTACACGTACATTTTATGTTTTATTCGAGGTAGAGCACAGGCCAAGATGTTATTCTTAGAGTTCGATGTTTCATGAATGACTAAACATTCCATTTTCGAATAAAAGTCGAGCTAATTTAGTATTCGGAGCATTACAAAGGAGAGTGCGTGATTGTGATGTGAAAACAATTCCATCTCTTGACACCCATAAACTCTAAATATGTCTTTGTATTCGGAGCACGGGCGTGCAAATATGTTTAATCAGCGGTCAGGTGTGAGGACGACCTCTGGTTGAAAGACGATAAGAACAAGTCGGGAGAAAAAAATAGGGTGAATGTTAAGCAGATGGAACTAACTTTCGCTCATAGAATAGAACAAAAACAGGAAACCATTTCGTAAATGTCTTTCTTTCGAAGTGCATAGAAGAATGTAGGTATTCGAATCGGCGAATTACGGCTTAATTTTCTTGAACTTTACTGTGGTAGGTCAATTTTTTTTAAAAAAACTACTACTGGCTGTAAATAAATCGAAAGAACGCCGTTATCTTTACTTCAAGACCTTTTAGAACATGTACGGCTTAATGGGGATGAAATTTAATCAGACACAAGAGACAAATAATCTTTTTGTTCATTAAAAATTATGCGACCCTGAGTTTAGAATTATTCATGTTTATAAATGAGTCAGGATGGTTCTGTGAATATGTCACTGAACTGACGTTGTGAATTATTCGGATTCTATTCCCGATATGGGCTTGATGCCAACCAAGCTTCAGATTAGCGGGTATCCGCATATCAGCGAAATAAAGGAGATCGCTGCCCAATGCTGACTATATTGCTGCAGTGAAGGCGTTGGTCATGAAAATATGCAGACCAAATCTCCATGTCCTTCCTGATTTACAGTGTGCTGTAGCATAACTATTTTTTTCTTCTTTACTCAAGACAAAATGTTTGAAAGTTTTTCTATGATGGAACAAGATGTTTACCATCATAAGCGTGTATCAAAACCCTTCTTACATCTTGATGGTACCATCAAGACTGACCATCATCCAACGTTAGGAATTTGAACTACTTTACGTTGGCCTAACATGAGTAAAAAGAGCATGGTTTGATGGTGCAACAAAAACAATCCATCATAAACCAACATATTTCAGTGGTTTCCAACTCAATATTTCATCAAAAACCATCCAACTTCTTGATGGAACAATAAACACAATATAATTTCTACAAATATAACAATTTTAAAATAAATGAAACATTTTCATACAATTCTAAAAGTGCATTTTAAAATTACGGTAAATAGATAAAAGTAAGGGAAATTTTGTATATTTTTTTAGGGTTAAACGAATACTGATTGTGTTTGACTATGTATGCATATAGATTGACATAAACATAGAAATATCCATCAAGTCAAGTGTCACAGAGCAAATAAATAAATGAATTAAAACGCATATTCAGAGGCGTATCACTTTATAAAAACCTAATATGGAATAATCGTGCCTTGATGCGATTTCTGTCATCAGAGGTTTTCTTGGTGAATATCATTATGCTGCAATCAGAATAGCTTGGTTGGTAGGATGTTGGACTCGTGTTCGTGAGAATGGGAGTTCCAATCCAGTAGGCGGAAGAATCTCCGCGTTTTAAATGGTAACTGGTGCATGTTAAATCTGTCAGGGTTACAAAGTGTTCCAAGTTTCCATAACAAATCAATACCTCTGTTGCTAATCCAGGAGTTGCCTTGCCTTCTATGTACAACTATTACAATTATAATATGTGCACTTGTACAATTATAATAATTTATTTATTTACTATTTTTCAACAAGTAAATAAAATGGAAACGTTTTTCACGAATATTCAAGCCGCGTGGCAAAGCCTAAATAATGTATATCGAAAACCTTTAAGCAGCACCTCCTAAAAGAGAGAAGGCTTTCGCGCGGATCAATTTCGTAAACCGACGTAATGAACATAAACTACGCTGTGGGGGTTAGGTTAATGCGAAAGAAATCATAACGTTCGGACTACGAAAGGATCCGATTTCTCGATTATGATTGCCTGTGCGGAGGCCTTCTCTCTTCTTGGAGCAGTTTCTCTAAGTACTTCATACTTACAATTTATTCAAAACTGTCTACTGCATTATAAATATAATTTACTTTTCAATCGAAAGTAAAAAGTTTAATAGGTTATAATATTTAAATATTCTTATTTTAAATTGTTGCGTAATATAATAGGATAACTTTATACTAAGGAATCGCCGCTTTTAATATTTAGCCTTTAAATTGAAATAATACTTAAAAATAAAAAATTTTATATTAGTAGAGAATACTAAGAAAGAAAAATAAATATATATTACAGGTAAACAAACCCGTTAAATTTTTTATTTAAATTTTTCGTGACAACTAAACAAACTTGGATCTTCATGTGAGAATTTTTTTTTCTTCTGTAAAATGTTTTAAATAATTTCCCTGTTGATTTTATGACATCTAAAATTAGCATACAAAGTATTATTTAAAATTTGTGACTTGGTCATTGGCATTGAAGGGTTACTAACTCTAAGATTTATTTGAAGAAATAACGCCGCCAAATAATATTTAATTGGCTGAATGAACAATTACGGTAAATCAAAATTTATGGCGAGGTTAATAAATGCATCAATTTGAGATAGATAGAATTAAAGAAAGATTCATACTCCGAAATATTCTCTTACTTACACTGATTTTTTTTCTTCTTTTTTTTTTTGTAAAAGAATTTATTACTTCAAACAAATAATTTCTTTAGGCAAATTAAAATTTCATCAATCAAATTTTGGTAGTTTTTTTAAAAACTGACCTGATTTGTAGCACCTACAAATTATTAAAAGTTCTTAAATAGTTAGACCCTTTTCGCTTACTTCTTTTTTGCTTTCAAAGTAAAAATAAAAAAAAACTATAAATATGTTGAAAATGAAGAATTTCTTTTTAAACACAAGTTTCAATAATCATTGCATAATAAAAAATGTAAACTTTCTAAACGACTAGAATATCTTATTTAATCTATGAAAAAGAAATATATAACAGGTTTTCAAAACCACTAGTTTAATGGTAATGATGTGAAGATAAAAAATGATCCAACTAGTCAGAAAATTGCCATATTTTCAACTGCTCTGGTGTATAAAAAAAATATCTAATGCATTTCTTGCGGATATGCCATTACGCTGTATCTCATCTCTAACATCAATTCTATATCATTGGCGAATTCTTGTGGTGCGAGTCACATATCCATTAATACTGTTGATAATAACCACATTTCGAACGTTGCGGTTCACTTTTGTGAAAGAATGTCAGAACTGTTCTTTTTTTTTTTCAATAAAGACATTCGGTGATATTGTATCGTATACGAATCATATTATTTTATAGTAGTAGTTGTAGTTGTTTCTTTACGTCACATTAGTTGCACTATGGGCTTTTTTTTCTTCTTCCTTTTTTTAAAAATATTTTTATAACCGGCGTTGAACAGCAGCTCCAATTTTTTAGTTTACGGCGACCAATGTTCAACCCTGTAGCCTTGTAATTTCGAACCTAATCCAGAAGACAAGGGAACTCTGGTTCAAGTATTGGGGGAAATTTGCCTTCGTGGAGGAATTTTGGGTGGAACTAACCCACATTTGCGTTACATGGAGAGGAAAGTCACAAAAACCTCCCACGGTTAGTTTGACCGCAAGGGACTCTAACCCATGATCCGTCTACCACTGAAGATATTTGAGGATAGCACTGTGGTTGGTACGAGTCGGGTGGGGAATTCGTATCGACCAGTCATGACTGAGATTTGAACCCGGTTCACCTCAATGGGGGCGAATGCTCTATCCCCTGAGCCTCCACTGCTCTGAGGACGATATGAAGACATGCCATCACAATTCTGATCCTCAGTGGAAGGGATGGCTCCCCGCTTTGGTTCATATTATTTTATGATAAATTGTAATTTTACTATTTTAAAAAGTGCAAGAACTGCTACGTTAGAGGAAGAAATGCAAAAGTTAATAATATGTAAGATATTATGTTCGGACTGCTTTATTTATAGCATATTAGAAAACAGATACAATATCTTGAAAATGTCATATTTCTTAGAACTTCAAAATGTTTTTTGAATTTTGGGAAGAAATGTAAAAATTTATAATTACGTTATGTATCGTGCGTCGGACCGTTTTCTTTATAGCGTAATAGAAAACAATTCTGCCGTGCAGTTGAAAAAACAACTTGTTTCACTATTGATTTCGAGAAAAGTGACTTCACAACTATTTTCTTTCTTCTACTAATGCTCTAAACGCTAAAATAAAATTTTCGAAAACTGATAAAAGAAAATTTATTTTTTAAAAACATTTCTTTGCACACACGCAATATGCAGCTTATCATACAAGGATGCCAAATTATAAATATCTAAATTTAGATTTTTTTTTTTTTTGGTCGCTCATTGATTTTTTTATGTATTTTAATTTAATTTTATATACAGGGTGATTCTAAAAAGATGGGAAAAATTTTAGGAAGTGATAGTACACACCCAGACAAACAATTTTTATCAAAGAATGCATGGTCGAAAACAAAACCCAAAACCGCTAGAGGGTGTCAAAGCTTATGTTCTTATATGAGGCAAAAACACACAAAGAAGGATGAAGTTAAGTTATAAAAGCAAATTTAATGGCATGTCATTACAATAAGTGTTCAAAACAGTGGCCGGCAGCGGCTATGCTGGTACAAGGCGAACTTTCCCTGCAGCAGCTGAAAGCTTGGCGACAAATAACGTAGTGCAGTAACTCGCAATAGGAATGGAGCTTTCTCGTTTGCATGAAAAAACTTTCCAAATGCGCCAGCACCTTTGCGTTTTGTTTTCGACCATGCATTCTTTGATAAAAATTGTTTGTCTGGGTGTGTACTATCACTTCCTAAAATTTTTCCCATCTCTTTAGAATCACCCTGTATAGATATATATATTTGCAAGGCGGAATAACAGTCTCAGAAAATGTTGTATTTTTCAGAATTTTTTTGAATTTTATGAAGAAAGTTAGAGGAAAAAGCTTAAAAATTAATATTATGTTATATATCGTGCGTTTGGATAGCTTTCGTCGTGTGTTTCGAATAACATAATAGAAAACAATTACCATCTCTTATAAATGTCATATTTCTTAGAATTTTTGAGCTTATTTGAAGAAATATTAAAATTAATAATACGTTAAATATCGTGCGTTCGGACTGCCTTCATCATACCATAATGGAAAAACTTCTTTAAAATGACATATCCTTTAAAATTTCAGAAATGTTTGATTTTTTAAAAAGAAAATTCCATAAAAACAAGAAATTGTTTGTAGAAGGAGAAAAAATTTATTACAATTAGCATTTTCTGCAAGTTCGTTACAATTTAAGAGGCAAAGGATTTCTCTTATATCCCGACACACAATAATAGTCTTTTCACATTCTTTTGGAATAGTAATGGGGTATATGTACTTAATCATCTTTTATGTTCATTGACGCAAACAATAGATAACTTTTTTGGGATACAATTAGTTTTAAAGTTTATATGTTGACATTACAAAATGATTTATTTTTTACCCATTAACTTCAAATTGGCTTTATACCATTCCTACTTCCAGCTCGCATCCAAACTCTTCATATAATAAGCGTTTGCACACTTGGAGTTTAAATTTGCTACCAAGGAATTTTTTTGGTTATTCGTCAATTGTTTGTTGCCAAATGCACTTGATTCTCTCTTTCACTCCGGAAACATTCACAAACTGCCATATTCTCACATCATTACAGTCTTTGAATGTGTGGCGCCCCACATATTGTTTCTTAAAATATTTATGTCAATATATTTTCAAATGAATAGCAACGTAATTATTTCAGTTATTCGAAAAGTGTTAGTAAAAATGCCGATTATTCTACCACATAAAAAGTCGAACGACATGCGTCGTAACGTAACTATTCGATTATTGCATTGAGCCACTTTTAAGACGCTTGTGAACAATTTTACTTCTTTTCCACCGTTCCTTACATACTCCTCTCCTCTCTCACACTATCGTCATTTTACATACTATAGGCGTCATATGGTGGCTTCCTGTAATTTGCTTATTATTCTTTAAATGTGTGATAATCCTACAGGTGAAATTATTACTTTAGAGTTCAATTTCCGTGTGGTTCTGAATTTTCCTTAATTTATGGAGATGGGAAGATGAAAAAGTTAGACTTGTGTATTTTTTTTTTCTCGAAAGTATTTTGTATTGTGTTAGTTAAAGCTTGGTTACGAAACTGACTTACAATTACTGAAAGATATAAATTTAATATCAAAAATCCAATTTGGATTGCATACGAAACGACAGAACGGCACTTACAATTAAATAGATAATTTTTTCACGATAAATAAGTAAATAAACCACATTAGAAAAATATTAAGAATTTCACTTTTGGTGCTTATAAAATAAGATTTATAGAAAAAAATTGAATTTCTTTGATACATTGTATGACATTATTCAATTTATTTCATATTCCAACATAACTGTGTAAATTTCCTGGTTTTCAGAATTTCAGGAATTATTTCACACGAGTTCAGATCAGATTAAAACCTGCTTCCAATTAGACAAATAAATGAAGAATTTACCGATGTAACTTTTATAAAAAGGGTATAATTCTCCCAAAAAAGTGAGGCATGTGTATTTTTTTCCAAACTATTTTGTATAGTGAATTTATTTCTAGTTAAAGCTTGTATAAATAAAGAAATTAACTTACGAATACTGAAAGTTTTACAATAAAAATCCATTTATGATTGTATAGGGAAGAAGGAACGGCACTTACTCCTAAATTAAAAATAAAATTTCTTCTTACATAAGTAAATAAATAAATAAGCAAACCACATTAGCACAGTATCAAGCATTTTACTTTAGATAAATAAAATAAAATTTATAAGGAATAATTGAATTTTATTGATACTTTGTATCATATTATTCAATTTATTTTCCATTCCGACATAACTGTGTCCATTTCCTGGTTTTTCAGAATTTCAGGAATTATTTCACACGAGTTCAAATCTGAATTCAATCTGGTTCGAATTAGACAAATAAAAGAAGAATTTACCTATTTGACTTTTATAAAATGGCTATAATTCTCCCAAACGATTTTTGTTTCGGTTCAATCGTCAAGCGTTATAGGATCTGGCAGCAAAAGATATTTACTTGCAAGGAAGACGAGTGTGTAGTTAAGTTCCACCTGAGCAAACGATGACAATTATTTTCCATTTATGCTACAGGATCATCGTTTGATCTTTTTTTCTATGCAATTGTGTTTGCACACAATCACTGTTGTATTTGATAACGAATTTGGGCCAGTGGTGAGAAAGGCAGACATCATCTTGTGTATACGGTTTGATGAGCTTATTGCAAAGTGAGAAGAACTATGTATGAGCTTATTAAAAACAGGATGGAGTATTTTTAAAAGTGTCCCACATTTGGAAGAGTGATTGGCAATGAATTTTAGTAATATGGGAACTTATGAAGTAAAAATGATTTTATGATATGTAATTTTTTTTCAAGTGATAATTATTTCTATAGTAATTAAAAATGAATAAGGTGCGTAAAAAAATAAAAGGACCACTCTGAATAACTTTTAATCTAATGCTCGCATTTTCACGTTCTAGAATTCAATCTTAATGGTTTGATGGGGTGACTTCGAATATGCTAAATATTTCCTACGGACAATATTTCAGGTAATGAAATCAGACACAGAATTTTACTTTCTCTGAATTAACATACCTCTTTTTCGACGGGCTTGGATTTCTAACCCCAAAAATATAGGGGATAGCCACAATCTGGTAAATATGGTCCCAATATAGTTTGGTCAGGAGTGCTGTTCAAAGTTTGGACCCCTTGATGCTAGTTTTTGTTTTTGCGCATTTCGCCATATGTCAACAATTTTTTGAGCAAACTGAAAAAATCTGGCACACAATTTATTCAAAGATAATTTAATGTGAAATGTATAGCTTTTAGTAAATATTTTTTATTTTATTTAATAATAGTTGAAAAAAATTGAATTGTAAGGTATGCAATTTTTTACATCATCTTAAAGAATGTAATTTTACATGGCAAAATACTAAATTTGAGGGAAATCATTCGAATAGAACTTGAGAAATCGAATTTTAAAAAGTCGTATTTATAAAATTCGATTTATTATGAACAATTAGATAGATTTCGATCAAATTTTTTTGTTTTGCCTTGTAAAATTATATAATGATCTAAAAAATTGTGCATCTGATGATTCAAAATTTTTTCGACTGCTATTAAATAAAAAAAAAAAAAATAAATAAATATTTACTTAAAATAATTTTTTTCAGGGAATCATGCGTTGTACTGAGAGCACATTACTAAAAGGGATTTATTATTTCTAATGTCAATCTTTATTACTTCAAAGCTATTTCAGTACAAATTTATATTTACTAATTATATAGTGTGAGCTTCTAACAATTTTCATAATAATTTCTCGGTTCCCCCCTTTTTTTTTCTTTTGTGTTTTAGTTAGAGAAGACTGAAATTAAGAAGGTGAACATTATTTGCAGGTCAAAAGAGATCTCCCCGGAATTTCGTATTTATTTATTATTTTTCATTTTAACGTGAGTGATAAGTGGATTTTTAGGATGTTCTCAAGAATTGCTTGGAAATAATAAGAAAGAATAACTACACCTTCTCTATCTCTTTTTCCTCTTCTAGACTAGATTAGATAAATTAATTAATTATTTAGTTACTAGCACTCATTCTTTAAAAATGCCGTTGACCGACATGCAAAAATTTAATTTAATTTAATTTAATTTAATTTAATTTAATTTAATTTAATTTAATTTAATTTAATTTAATTTAATTTAATTTAATTTAATTTAATTTAATTTAATTTAATTTAATTTAATTTAATTTAATTTAATTTAATTTAATTTAATTTAATTTAATTTAATTTAACCCCATCCCGCCCCAATAGGGAGCATACATAGAATACTGAAGTCTTGAAATGCACGTCTGTGTCTTATCAGTACAAGAAAACGAATAGATTGTGAAGAACAAAGGAGGTCTTCAAATGAAACAGCCACGAGAGGGATCCTGGGTTGCACGGGTGTAAATGTACAGATGTAAAGATGTGCTGTTTACTGAGCTCCATGTTACAACTAAAGAATGTTCCGTAATACAAATTTGCAGGTTACATGCCCTATAGTCCAGTCAGGACAATAGAAGTTGGGAACATAATATATGAACATGGTAAAAAGTAGAAACTAACTTTTTATATTTTAAGTAAGGTAGCTGCCCCATGGTCTGTCGGAAGGATCTCAACTATACTTAACGAGATATAAAGTTGGCAAACTTATATTCATTAAATGAGCATCATGGTTAAGCTGAGAACTTTTCTGTCAATCCACGTTTCTTGCCGGTATGGCATACTGATCTCTGCAATTTGATTCAAAGCTAATAATCTATGTTTATGTTCATAATATGTTTTTCTATTTTAAGAAAACAGATTCGGTATTATAGTAGCATTTTTTTAATGAAATTAATTAAAAGACATTAATGTGTTGTAAGTAATAATTTAATTAATAAATCTTGGAGAAATGAAAACATACACTTTCATAAAATTCCTAGGTGGCATTAAAAAAAAAATGATGAAAATGCATATTTTAATTCACTTATAAATACCTATTTCCAAAGCAACGTTTTATCAGCAAAAAATTATATTTTTATCTTTTTTTTTTATCTGGTTTTGTGATCATTATTGATTGGAGTGCAGAACACATGGTCACGTTCACATGTATCCAAATAGTTTTGAAATCTACAAAACGAGTATGCATGAATAAACTGTAAAGCGTGAATAAACTGATATTGCATTGCGACCAACAGCAAGAAATTGATTATAGATATCGTTTTCTTTTATTTATTTTAATAATAAAGAAAATCAATAGCTACCTCTAAATTACATGTCCTGGTTTGGAACTGAGTAAGAGCAATTTCATAATTTAAATTACAAATACTAATTTTATATCTTTAAATTTCAATGTTTTTAAATTTCATATTTGCTTTTCGTACAAAATTATGAGTAGATAAAGTGAATAATAAATAAATATGGAAAAAATATTCATACTATAATTCATTCTATAATATCTTCGCTTTTTATTTTTATTTCTTGCGTCTTTTGTCAGGCGCGAATGGAAACTTGGATTATTTGATGCCAAAAAATGATTGTAAAAAATAATTAACATTTTATTACGAAATATTCTTTATTGAATATCACTGGCGTTGGGAGTCCGATTTCTACAAAGTAGATATCAGGACAAATGCCCCACATTTGCGAAATCCTATATATATATATATATATATATATATATATATATATATATATATATATATATATATATATATATATATATATATATATATATATATATATATATATATATATATATATATATATTAATAAAAGTTCTTTAATTAAGAAAGATTTTTGTTCAATTTTTCATGCATCTTAAGTTCAATAATACACGCTATATTTTAACAACTTGCAAATATAAGTAACTCTTGTATTATTTTATATTTATAATGAAGAGGGTGATAATAAACATTTTAAGATATTTAGTATCTTTAATTAAGTGAAGTTACTGAACCAAATTTTATCAAATGTCGCAAACATTTTCCATGATCATGGAAAGTTAGATTCTGGGGTTAAAAATAAATGCAATTTTTTTTCTTCAATAACGGATGAATAAGCAGCAAAAGTTCTGAATTTTGTAATATGATGAAATGAGATAAAAAATAACTTACCTAAAAAAATATATGTATAAATCAATGATAATGATCCGAAAGGATCCTTATTATTATCATTTGGGTTATTAACTTTATACGTTTGCAAGGTAATAAAAATTTTATATACTTTTTCAAACTTTTGAATAGAGTAGATATTATTATATAATTTTTTTTCAAATTTCTCTATTACTTTTTGGTTTTATAAATTTATTTCTATAAGTGAAATAAAGTATTAATTTCTGATTCTTCATTTCTTAAAAATGTAAGTTTTGAAACATTTAGTATAGATATTTGGTATCTCATAATGAAAGTTACTGAGCTGAATTTGTATCAAACTTTACAAACATTTATTATATATCATGGAAAATTCTGTAATGAATTAACTACTAAAAAGCTTTTGATAAAGAAAAAAATAAAACAAATTTTATCATATGATGATATATGATTGAAGAATAACTCATTAAAAAAGAGCATTAATCGATAATAAAATCTGTAAAATAGGATCCTTCACTGAACTTAATCAAAAGTGGTTGAGCTTCTTTATTGTCTGAATAAAATGTTATAAATTACTTTTCCAGCTTTTGAGAGGTTTTATATACTTTTTCCCGCTTCTGAAAATCAAGTATAATTAATTGTTTAATCTCTCTACCTCTGCTTGGACGTAAAAATTCCGATAATTGAAATAGTGTTAATATTTTGATCCTTAATTCTTTGAAAATTGTAAGTTTTCCAAATTATTATTAACAATATAAAAGAAATAATTTTTTCGTCTACAGAATTCTAGAGCTTAACAACTAGATAAAGAAATGAAAATGATCTTATAAAGCCAGGCAATCAACTTGCTGAAAATTATCTTGCATAATGATAAAACAGAACCAGTTTTACCAATTTTTTTCACTTTCAAAAGAAACTTCGGCATTTCAGTCTCTCAATCGAATCCATTCTGTTTGTGGAATAATCGAAATATTCGATAGAGTAGCTAACGATGAAAATATTTTATATCGATATAACCGCAGATTGTTTTCTCCCCTCACTTCTTCTCCCTACTCGCCGCGTCGCCCAAACAAAGCCTGTGTGCTGGCTGTTGTGTTTACCTAAGTTTGTTGTATTTTAAATTTTATATTTGTGTTCATGTGCTTTACTTTGGATACTTTTAACAATGAATTAGTTATTTGTGTTCTATTTTATTCAATGAATTATGTTTTTAATCGCCGCATTCCTTAAGAAGTGACTTCATAACTTCTGGAAATGAACAACAGGTGAGAAAGGAACATTGCCGTGCACTCCCTGTCCCTGGAGGAAAGTTGAACGGAACAGGTAAAGTTGAATATGGCGTCCTTGGTTACACAGAATAGAAGTGTTTATATTTTGTACTTTTCATTGAAATGATAGTTTTTAATTTTTATTCTGTTCTAACGGCAGAATTTTACGTTTTTAACTATAAGCGATGTTAACTTTGCTTCGATTAAATTTCTTATAACATTATAAAGATTGTGTAGTTGATAATTAGAAAAAAAAAATAGAAATCTACCTAATCAATTACCTCAAATTTTTTCCTTTATATAAACCAATAATGTAATTGGTAGATAAGAATGCTCATCTATTTTGGGGTAGCATGCCAAAAAAGTTTGAAAATACCATGCTGATACCTGACTGAGTCGTTAAAGTAAAAATTTATTTCTAAATTAGGTATGTAAATGATTTACAATTGTCTAACTTATTTTCTTTACTCGCTTGATACATTACATATTTTTATTTATTTTTATAAAAATTGATATTTTGATTGATTTGTTTGGTTACTAGTCGCAAGTTATAGTTAGTATGTGATTAGTAGATGTAGTTACAGAATTACATAATAATTTACAACACCTAACTTATTATCTATAAGTTTATGAAAGTAAACCTATAAATAACTATAAATAGAAAGAAATATAAAATTAAAATTTGAGGGTATTTTCGTACCGTGATCTGTCATGCTAATTACAATTGCCAAGGTGCCAAATTGATTTTAAATTTGCAAATTTTTTATAAAAAACATACAAAGGTTTGTCTGGCAGCTGCGAGTTAGTCCTCTTTTGAGATGTTTTTTTTTTAGTTTCTCGTGGGCTGCTGCAGGAAGTCGAATCTTCCCAAAATTTTTAATAGACTACAGCAATTAATTTGTACTATTAATCAGAAAACATAATTTGTTTTACTGACACTAGATCAAATAAATGTGAAGTATATGGTTAAAATTGGAAATTTTCTGTATAGGGTCCGTCTTGTGCCAGAAAGTCTACCAAGGCAAACAGGCAAATGTCAGAAGAAACTGAAAACAGAAAGGCACTACGTCAAAAAATATAACTGCCATCCCTGCAAAGACAACTACTAATTATTTTTAAAATTTTTGCAAGTAAAAAGCTCTTTGGGTCTTGACAATGATAGTTGACACAGACAGGCACACTAAGCCTTTTGATACAGAATTATTATTAAATATATTTTTCATACTTTTTTTTATTATTTTATTTTAATTTAGATCAAAATAAGTGAAAAATATTTAACATTTTAATGAATTATGGCTATGAAATAAAGTATGAAACACCAAATTGGTGTCGCCAATGTCTTTTTCTATAGATTAATGATAAAACCTTCCGAACATACTCACTTCATAAAAGTAATTTTTCAAATTTGCTGCTACTTCAATCTGAGAAAAATAGTTTTCCTCATTGAAATTCTTTTAATTTTCAAATTAAATTATTGATAAATTTTAGAATATAAATGGAAAAATTTTTTTTAACTACTTTTTGGGATTTTATATCGTACAAATCTAATTTGAACTAATGAAACAGATTTTTTTAATAACTATTAGACTATTTTTTATAATTAAAAATACCCAAATATATTTTTCTTGTAATTAGAGTGTCAGAAAAAAATATAAAAAAGTGATTCTCTTGTCTCATCCACGTTAAAAGATTATACAGAAATGTGTCCACAATCTGATTTTCTTCGAAATAATTTGAGTAACTGTTACAAAGGATGTCTAAAGATAGATTTTATTCTGCGATGCTTTCTTTTGTTCATTTTTTTAAAATTAAGCTTTAAAACAGTGCAGAGCAGAGTTTGTCAATATGCATCTAGATCTATAATTCATATATCTGATTTGAGCTATTCCTAAAAAGTTACACTGTAAAAAAAAAAAAATACTTCAAAAATTTTTATTAAAATTTTTCAACTTCTTGTTGTAGAAGAAAGATAAAACTTTAGAAAATTAATCAATAGGTAATTGAAGAAATCCGTATCGTGATCTGTTGCGCCAACTATAATCTCCAAGACAACTTGCTTCAGATTTCAAACTTGCAAATTTTTCAAAAAAAATATGCAGAGGTTTGCCCGGAGGGGGGGTTGCAAGTTATATAGTTCAAATTTTTTCTTTGCTGTGATTCTTTTTTTTTCGTTAATTGTGGGCTTCTGTCTTAAGTTACCAAGACTTAGTAATTATTCTGTTGCAGATTACAATATGAAAATCTTCCCATTAAGGGGATAATAAAGAAACTTTTTCAGGCTTTTTGAATTAAAGAAATTAACTGCTTTTGCTCTAAAACTACCAATATTTGCATTTGCGAGAAAAGTTTTGCAACAAAAGCAGAATGATATATCTAAAAAGCCATTTCTCATGTGGTTTCCATTTCCACTATCTATCAGCGATTGCAGCAGCAATCAAAATTTATAAATTACCTATCATTATTAGTCTGATTTTTTCTGTTTTTTCCAAAATTAATAAAAAAAAAAACAATAAGTTTACAAGTAGTTGTAATAATGGAAATTTTAATAAATGCTTGCCATCATTTATTTAGTATGTGTGAAAAATTAGGAAGAATAATAAACTAAGAAATCAATAAAGCATCCATTTATGTCCATAGCGATTGGTTTTCAGGATGCATGTTTTATATTAAATTAAAATTATTAAATCAATACACAAAATAGAATTTTTTTTTCTGTGTGTTGCTTTCATTATTAGTAGGTAAAGATTCCCTGCTCAAATATTCTTTTTGGGAAGCGCAAATATGCTTTTGTTTTATATGGAATGAATTAAACTATTTTACTATGTTTTGGAAAATTCTGCAGACTAAACAAGTTTTAATCAGAAACATCAGAGCATTGCTCGGTTCCTCATCGATATTTATTATTACAAATGATAATGCTACAACTTTTATTATCAACAAAGCTTTTTTTCCCTTCATATTTTGAATACCTTCACATACTTTTAGATTTATTTATTCATTTTTTATTTTAGTAATTTGGTTAAATATTTATAAATTTCAGTATCTTTATCAAGGATTTCGTTATCATCAATTGAGATAAGTATAGAGAAAAAGTTTATTTGGAATAGCTCCGAGTTAGAACACTAGTTTTTATTCGGTTATCAGTTAAAGGTTGTTAAAATAATAACGTCAAATTTTTCAGTTTATCAGTTGTCATAATATTATAATGTCTATTAACATTAGTTACATACTAATGTTTGGTGATTTTTACAGGAGTTTATACACAATAATTGTGTAATTGTTAGTATAATTTTTTCTAAACTTGATTTTAATATCCATTAAAAACTTTAAAACAGATTAAAACTTAAAAAAAGATGTAATTTCTGTCAAATAGGAAGTTAAATTGAAAAAAAAAGTAGCAAGGTAGCTTTTAATTGATCAATTGATAGCTACTGATAATTGTTACAAAGCTAATAGGTAGATTTATAAAGGGACATCAGCTAAGAGATGTCTATTAAAAAAAAAAAAATAGCTTGTATAAGTAGTCCAAGAGGCTACTCATTTAAATATCAGCCACTGTAAAAGTGTCTACTTACAAATTAAGAAATCTAAGTAAAAACTGTTTTTTCACATGCTTCTGTCATAAAATCAAATTAAAAATTTTTTAAAATTTTTCTCCTTGTAAAAATAATTTTGAAAAAAATTGACAAATTTTATTTCTATTTTTAGCTTAGAAAATTCCAACATAAAAAGAAGATGAAGGAATCATTCTTGCAAAGTTCTCTTCTATCCATTTAAGTTATTCAAAAATTGGAATTAACCAACTGCACAAACATGTCCAAAAATTGCAACGATAGATGGTTGCAAATTTCTTCGCCACCCTTGTGCATTATTAGAAACTTTTATAAACAAGTTTCGTTTAAAATGACATTGTTAAAAGTTCCTTTCCAACCATGTGATAAACAAGAGTTACGTTTCCTGAACTCTAATTCAAAGTGTCTTAAATCTCCGTCCATATCATCATCATTGTATCACAGTGTGCTGTTTCATATACTGTTGTGTGTTCTGCTGTTATTAGTGTTTCCTCATTATGCTTTGGCAAGTAAGTGATTTATCGATTAATTCATTTTTCTTTTTATGGATATTTTTAACATGTTTGCAAACACTTATCATTAGATTGATCACTATCATTCTTCAAAAAATTTATTTTTAAGAAATTAGTCATAGTGTGTCAGGATCATATTTAAGAATTGGATCAAATTTCAACCCCTAATTTTAGTATGGTTTTATCATTGTTCCCCTTAAGCGTTTTTAGAAGGGTGGCCAGTCCTATCTACTCTTTGATTCCTATATATAATTGTGCCCTTTTTGTTAAAATAGGCCACCGTCTCTTAAAAACACTGCCTTTTTTCTCATATTCCATTAATAACAAAAATAAATATCTCACTGTTTAAATGATAATTATACACTGGTAAAATTTTCTGTGTACATAGGTGTAATTCTATTACAAATATTTACTTTGTTAGGATTATTCTCAACTGTATAATTTTTTTCAAATTTTTCTTTTTTTGGTGTTTCTCTTTTTTTTCATATTAATGAGTTTTTTATGTAATTTTAAAATTATTTCTAAAATTTAAACTTTTCAAATGCCTTTTTTTTTCTTCTTTAAAAATGCACTTTTAAATGTTTTTTTTTTCTTAATAATTGTCAGTTTAAATCATGGAAAAAAGTTTTCAAGTTGTTTATAAGTTGATCATTTTTTTAGTTAACTTTTTTTTTTGAAAAAAATTTATGCTCATAGAATGTCTTTAAGGGTGGGTGCCTTTAATTATTTTTTATAAACTACTATGATAATGTGTGAGAATTACTTTTTGGAAAATATACAAAAAAATAGTTTTAAGCAGATAATTGAGAAATTGTTGTGTATCAAATTCAGTTATTGCATAATATTACCTAATTTGATAAATTTTGACGATGGTTAGTAAGTGCCCTTTCTCAATTCAAAGTGCTCTTTTCTTTTAGGAATTATCCTGCCTTTTTTTTAGTCCTAGGAAAAACTCAGGTTTTTTGTTAAAAATTGAAGTAACGATAAAATAATCGCCAAGATAACCAAGGGTAATCGAGGCAGTTCTCAGGTGCTTATGGAATAATTCTCTGGTAATTTTTGTATGAGATTCAGTTAAAGTTTAACTGATTGGTGCTGCAATTTTTTGGAGATGTTGAATTAATTTTGCCTTTGAGTGAAAAAATTGTGTTTTGTAAATTTATTTATAAGCATTGATAAATTATAGTTCTTAGAAATATGTAATGAAGATTTAATGACTTTAAAAACCTGCAATGTTTGGTATTTTTGATCAATAATTCAGCTTACAAAAAAAAGAAAAGAAAATGTAATAAATAAAACTTTTTTTTTTTATATTGTATCTTATTTTGATTAATTTGTACATTCATCTAGCAACACGAAGTCATTTTCAATAATTTAGTTTTATTGTTTCAAAATCTCACACTGTCAGTATCTTATTTTATGTTTTTCTAAATTCTATCAAATTTTGTTTATTTTATTTCAACTATCAATACATAAAACAAATCATATTTTCACTTTCTTTCCTATTTATTTCATGTGTATGAAATAAACGTTTTCATATTACAGTAGGGAACTGATTATCCGGAACGATCGGGACCATCGCTATTCCGGATAACTGATTTTTCCGGTTTTCTGAATCGCTACAAAAAGCCGTTTTTTAATTGTTAAACCCAACTAAAAAAAAATGTTTTTTGGAAATAATCTTAAAAAGAAGAAAAAACGATGAAGTAATACACTAATGATTATTTCCAAAATGATGGTAAGGTGAACATCTTTCAAAAAAGAAAGTAAAATCCTAAAACCTTATGAGGAAAAAAAATTTTTTTTTTTAAAATGGCGGGAAAATTTATTGAATTTCGTTCCGGTTTTTTGGTTTTCCGGTTTTCTGATTTCCGGATAACGGGTTCTGTACTGTATTAATAATTTTAGGTCGTATTATTGAGGACTCCATTTACCGTAAGGTAGAGTGGGGTAAGCTTTTTCATAGGACTGATAAAATTTATTGACTGATTTTTCATAGTGTAATTGACTGTTGTTGTCAATTACATATCACAACGTACTTTACAAATTATTTTATATACAATTACTTTTAAGAATTATTTTATATTAATTACTTTTAATTTGGTCTTTGTTAAGGTTCACTGACCCAAAAATGAATTTCTACCAAATTTAATTTTCATTAGGTAAGCTTATATTCATATAATTATAAGCCAAATTTTTCATCATACGCCAAATTTTAATTTTCTTTCAAAAGCAAATAAAAGAAAGTAATTATATGTCATTAATATATGATTTTATATTAGTGATGTTTATTAATTTTTAATTTCAGACCAACCCTCTGCTCCTCAGTTTATTGTTCAACCATCATTTGCTGGCAGTATAGTAACTGAAAAACAGTCAAAGATTCTTCAATGCCAAGCTATTGGTTATCCTCCACCAGAATTTCAATGGTTTAAAAATGGAAAACCTCTTAGAAACTTTACACAAGATCCTTTACTTCGACTTCAACAAATTACCAAACAAGATAGTGGTCAATATTGGTGTATAGCTCGTAATGATGCTGGAACAATATTTAGTGAAAAAACAACTCTTACAGTTGCTTGTAAGTATTCATACCATTATTCTGTTAAGTCTAACCTTTGAGTTTCTTTGAAAAATGTTTAAGGACATCTTGAAAATACTAAAATTTGCCCAAAATTCAACTTCTGTATTAAAATATCTAAAGCTCTTGCTAATGTTGTACTTCATTAAAAGGAAATAGTGTATAAAATTTTAGTGTTAATAAACTTTTTATTCTTTACACTTTAGTAGTTAATTATTGTTAATTTTTAATATGCTTATAACACATTCTTTTGTTTGTAGTTATGGATACTTTGACATCTGTTACAAATATCAGTATTACTGTTAAAGATGGAGAGGCAGCAATTTTAAAATCTCCTGCTTTAGAAAGCATTCCACCAGTATCTATTTCTTGGCAAAAGACACTCTATGGGCGATTGCATGGCATCAACTATGCTGTATCCTTAGAAAATGATTTAGTTATATTAGCAGCTAGTAAGGAAGATGAAGGTTACTACCTAGCTTCTTTGACCAATCCTCACGCTGGTCAAGAAGCAACTGGAGGACTTGTCCATGTTCAAGTTGTTGGTATGTTAATGATTTGTCTTTATGTTTGATAATTGTAATGTAATAGCAATGCAGATTATGCATAGCCTCCAAGTTTAATATATTCTACTAATTTCTAGTCTATCAATTTTTAGCCATCTAGACATAAACAACTGTCATAATTTTTGTACATTTAAGAAAGTACTTTAATTTGGAAAAATTTCTGTCCTCGCCATGGAATTTTTTTTTTTTAAATTTAAATTTTTTTGTTTTCTATGTTTATTACTAGATTTAGGGCAATTCTATGGTGACTGATGTTGTACTTTAAAAGATTTTCTTTTTTGCAAACTTATCAATTTAAACTATCGAACTTATCAATCTAAAATCTGTTATTTTTTTTCTCTTTTTATGCAATCAGTTATAGTATATTGAGTAATGTATCAAAGTGTATCTTGCATTGAATTTAAAATTCTAAAAATCTTGCATCATTTCTCTGTACCTAAACATTATTGTAAATATTATTTTTTTCTATCCTGATTTTCTTTTCAATTTTAATTGAACTTTTTTGTAATAGGAGAAAGAAGAGATTTTGTTCCTGCTCAAATTATCATTCCGCCTAAGGATGCTATTTTCAAACAAGGAGTTTATCCTGCGGCTCTAGAATGTATTGTCAATGCCAGGTAATTTAGTTATGAGTGTTACTTTAGTATGAGTTTTACTGAAAACAAACATTTTGTTCCTGTAGAATTTTTTGCACATATTCTATTATTTTAACAAATATTTCCTGTTGCTATTTATGCTTCAAGTCTTGTTATTTTACAAAAAATATTTATTTAGTACTTTGTATCATTCTGCATACCTTTTATATGATTTTTAAAATGTTGTTATTTTTGTGTATTAATTTGACAATATTGGTTATATATTTCTTATAATGAAGGTTCAGAATAACATAAACTTTCTTTGATTCAGAATGTCTGTTAGAAAATTGTTATATTTTTTTAAAATATAGTTTATAAAAATAAATAAATAATTTATAAAATATAGTGCATGTTTATAAAAATTAATTTTGCTTAAAACTGTTATAAAGAAGAAAAAAAATTTGTGTAACATATATGCTGAAGCAATTTTTTGGTTTATTCTATTTTATGCTATGTTTTGATACTGTCCAAGGATAGCCATCCTTTTTTAGGACGATGTTAATATTTTTTGATTGATTTTTTTAAATCCTTTTTTTAAATTAAAAATATAATCTCTCTCTGAACATTAAAAATATATTTCTTGTTTAACAAAGTATCTTAATCCTTTGGCTCTGAAGTTGCAAATAACTTAAAACTGCCTTTAAACAATTTTTTAGTCAATGTTATTCTATACAAAATTTTGCTTTATATTCCAGTTAGTCAGATATCCTCCAAATAATAATAAAAAGCATTGTTAGCTTTCAAAAACAAGGGCACCTTCAGTTTTAAAGGCATTAATCTTGCAAAATATCTCACTTATATTTAGTTAGATTTGTGCCCTTTAAAATGAAATTCAAAATTCTCAAATATGAGAAATAATATTTTATCCCTAATAACTTAGCCTAAAAATTGCACTTAGCATTAGTTATTGGTTAGTGCACACCTTGCTTAGCACATTTGCATTAGTTATGGTAAACTGAAGGTCCTGGGAAGTTTCTGATTCTTTTCTTAAAATTAAAAAAGGATAACACTTTTACAAAAAAGGACAAGGAAGTTCCATTTAGGTCTGTAAAACGGCAGGGACACCCTTCTAAATACATTTAGGGATAACACTGAGTTTGTGCTTATATTTATTTTTATAAAAACTTATTGTATGCGTTTATCTAATTTTTCTTATAAGTCAGTTAAGGTCTTAAAGTATTTCTCTTGTTGCATTCCATTCTAACTAAATATAGTTATCTTTGTTTAAATAACTAAATTTATTTTTCAAGATTTAAATTAATAATGATTTATTGATTGATTTTTTATTTATTTTTAGACCATAAGATTGTTATGTTTTAAAAATTTTAACTAATAATTTTTTTTGCTATTTAATTTTATTTTATTTATTGTTATTATTATTATTTTTTAAATTTTACTATTTATTTTTAGGCCACTAGATTTCACAATCTTTTTAGGTTTTTAATTCATCATTCTTATTTTTAGGCCATTAGATTCTGTAGAGATTGTTTGGAAAAAAGATGGCTTGGATTTAGCTTTGACTGGTTTATCACATCTTTTATCATATTGGAATAGAACTGTTACTCTTCTAAATGTTGGTGTTATACATAGTGGTATCTATGAATGTGAGGTCAGTATGAAAGAAAGCAGTGAGATTAAAGTCAAAGCATCTGCAAATGTATCTGTAATCAGTAAGTGATTTTGCTTATTTTTGCATATTTCAATAGAATTTTATACTTATAATATTTTTCAAAGACAAAATCTGTGAAACAAAATTATAATTTGCTTGCCATTGTTAACCCCTTAACTGCCCGCCTTAACGCTTTCCCGAAGTACGATGCTTTGCATTGCGCTGCTATAATTAGAACTACACCCCTCCTTCAGAATGCAGTAAAATGGCCTTGAAAGTGTTTGCTTTGCGAATGTATTACTAATTTCGGAGGAGGGGCAATGGGAAAAGGATGTTATGGAAAAGTGATATCGTATTAATTGCTTGTGTGTATTTATTTGAGTAAGGTCGGGTTTATTCTTTTTTCGCTTTTGTTTCCCGTATGTATTTGGTGCTTTTTATTCTTTCCATCAACGTCTTCAAAGAAAAATGCATCGCGTAAATGTGCTGTTTGTTCAAGAAAAAAAATTCGTCGTGAATCCCGCTATCAGTGCGATGAATGTGATGTTGGTTTATGTGTCCAACCATGTTTTAGGATTTATCATACAACAGCTAAGTTTTAATATCTTTTATATTGTATTTTAATTATTTAATTTAAATTTTGCATTTTCTTTCTTTCCTTTTTTTGTAAAATTAAACTGTTTTTAAATTGCAAAGCGTGCATCATTTTTCCCACTCAAAACACCGTGTAAGAAAGTGCACTTGAGCGAAAAACGGTGGCACTTACCTTGGGATTGATTGCATTTGGGTCTTTTTTCATGACTGTGTAGTTTTTATAAGATGGTATTAAAATATATATTGAAACATTGAAAGTAACTAATTGAAAAAAACCAACATCAGGCACACCCTGATGGAAAAAAACTTGTTGAGACAGCCATGACCTGCTTTGGACTGTAGTTCCAAGAAGAAAATTTTAGACTTTAAAGTGCAATTTAAATAGTGTTTTTTCTTTTTCCTCCTTAAATATTCTAGACCTATTGGATTCTGGAAAGTGTTAAGGTTGGCAGGGGTCTGTCCATACATTTTGTGAAAGGTCCGTTTTTGTAAAATAGTGAAAAAAATACTCGTAATTTGTAAATATAAAATAAATGTTAAGTCACATTCTTTCAAGGTCCTGCCAGGGTCCACCAGGGTCCTTCTTTTGTGAATTTGTGCAATTAGGGTCCTGTTATTGCACAAAACTTTTTCGAGGAGTTTTTAAATTGTAAGGAGATACAAGATTATGCTCAACACTGTTAAATTATAATAAAAAAAAATTAAATTTTCAAAAGTAAACAGCTATTGCTGCTACTAAATTAGAGATGCAACATACAAATATTTGGTATTTACCCTATACTGCACAACACAGAATATTCATTTCAGACGAATAAAAGAAGTAACGACAAAACTTTGTTCGTTTACACCTATCTTTCTCCCCCCCCCTGGAAAGGGTTTATTCGATTAACAAAACAATTATGAAGATAAACAAATTTGTGAAGGGTCTGATTAAAAGATCTGAATTTGTAACAAAATCCCCTGTCAGAGTCATATTTTATTAAAATATAAAATGTTTTTATCATGTTCTTTAAAAATTATGGTGTTCTGAAATGAAAGAAAAAACATCATTTCTAGAGCGAAGTATCTTTTAAACTTCTGTGATTTCAGAATTTTTGTTATAAATTTTTTTATTTTATTTTATCAATTAAAAATTCTAGCTGAAGCAAGCCAGTTATTGGCAAATTTTTTTAAAATTCCGAAACGAGAACAGAAAAGTCAGGAGTATTTCTTACCTTTCTGAAAAGTATCTTTGGAATATAATTCTGCAGAAAAAAAGAAAAAAAATTATTTGCTCAGCTATTTTATTGCTTCAACCCTTTCTTTACTCTGTTTTTTAATTTTAAGAATCAATAAATATGTAGATGCGGAGTATAACAGTTATGGTGATACCTATCATTTCAATTAACGTTATTATAATGCTTTTTAAATTTATTATTCTGTTTTTGTTGGAGAAAATAGTAACTTCTTTAAGTCATGAAAAGTTCTTGGAATTAATCATGAATTTGAAAATCTAAAATGTAGCAGATACCCTGCATATATTTAAATTTTTAAAGTACTATTTATTGCATTCTAAATTGTTTTAAATTAGTTTTGTTAAAGTTTTAACATATGTACTCTTAAATGTTTTTTAAATAGTGTAGAACTATGGTTGCATGACACCTATAAGACCAGTTACCAGTAGTAAATTATGAGTATGATGATATTTAAAAATAAATATCTGCTATCACCATACAGAGTAAAAAAGTCTCATTAAATTATGTAGGTTACGGTTTACAAAAAAGTATGACACTTCAGTGTAACAATGATGACAGTGTTTGAAATGATTGTTAACCCTGTATTTAGATTCAGATTTTCATAATGTACTAATTATGCATCATAATTTATATTTTTGGAATTCTTCATTCCAATTAATATTCATAGGTTTATGAATCATGCATTGTCATTTGTATTCATGCAATTTACAAATCATGCATAGTGTTTCTTAGTCAGACAAATTGTGTTTCATGAATTGTTTCAAATTAAGATATTTATAAGCAAAAATTTTGTTAGAGGTTTGCTGACAGATTCTCCGATATCTTTCAATGCAAGTCTGGCTGTGTGTCAGATTATCGTTTTTCTCCAGTATTTATCAAATAGTAGTATTATAAATTTGTTACAATTTTAAAAATTCAACAAAATATGCATCACATTGAATTATAAATCTGAATTTACTTCTTTTAGTTGATCCAGTTATTACTCAAGGTCCATATAGAGAAACTGTAACAGAAATTGGCAAAGCTGTTCTTTTGCCTTGCTCAGCTAGTGGAAATCCTACCCCTTTAATTACGTGGTATCGCAATGCAAAGCCAATTACAAAATCTGTTGGTGAACGTTTTGAAGTGCTTCTGAATGGAACTTTAAAAATATCTTCTTTGAATGGTTTGGATACTGGTATATACCAATGTGTAGCCTCTAATCTTGGAGGAGAATTCTCAGTTAGTACATGGCTTCATGTAAAAAGTAAGTTTTAACTTCAAATTATATTTAAATTTTTAATAGTAAGCAAACTGAGAATTTAGTAAGTGAAGGAAATATTTAAAGTTGAAAAAAAAAATGCGTAATTTAGAATCGGACCATTAGAACTGGCAAAATATCATTAGAAAATATTGTTACTATTTTCATTAAGCAGAGAATCATTTCCAAAATATTTTGAATAGTTCAAGCTTCATTCTCATTTAAAATACAGACATGTGTTTATTGTGTGATTTACTATTTTTATTGTATTAATAAAATTTAATGTATAGAAATATAGATTTGAACAGTTTGTTATATAATTATAAAATTAGGTTTTACTTAACTCATAAATGTAAAATATTAAAAAACACTACTATTGTTTTTATTTCCTGAGAAATTTGTTCAACTTTTTTCTAATTGTTGCATTTTAGTTTTCACTTCTATGAAAGTGTTTATTTCTTCTTGGGTAGTCCTCTTTCTATGTTTTTTTTTCCCCAGTGTAAGAAACTATCCATTCTTGACTTAAGCTATAAAGTAATGCCTCTAATGTGCAGATGGGATAGACCTTTAGATATTGGAATAATGATAAGAAATGAAATGATTTTCCTAATTACCATTCCTATTTTATTGTAATGTTATTAATTATTCACTGTATTTTAAAGGTTAAAATTTCAATTTGAATTTTATTGATTATATTTGTATGCATGACATTTATTACATTATGCATGTATTAATTTAAATTTTAGCTTCTGCACCAGACTTCATTGCTGGTCCATCAAATGTAACAGTGTTAAATGGTAAAGATGCTCAGATAAGCTGTGAAGTATCTGGGGCTCCTGCTCCAAATGTTACTTGGTTATTCAATGGTATTATTTCTTTGTATTTTGTGTACTTTTATTGTTTTATATTTTAATATGTAAAATGTTATGATTTTTAGATTTTGAGTGGATAGATTTTTTTAAGTGAAGTAAATTGGATAGGGCTTATATTGAGAAATGCTTTGTAATTTATCATTTAATATTGTGCAAATTAAAAAGAAAATATTACCTTTTAATTCCGAATGTAAGGCGAGAATTTTTAGAAACTTTTCAAAAATGAAAGTTTGGGGACCGACTTACAGTCAAATCCACTATCTTTGAAAAAATTCCTGGTGGACATTGACAAAAGAAATACTTCCCCTTTTGTCGCGCATTAGCGATAATCAGTAAATATTGTAAAACGTACATACAAAACATAAAAATACATTAATAGTTAAAAATGGAATGCTTAAATATAAAAATTGAAAAAGGAGCACATAAATAGGACAAATTGAAACGAATAATAATATTTTTTAAAAGATTTAAATGCGACATTGTAAGGTCCATGCTTCTTTTACCCGCTATGCAGCTGTTGCTAGATCTACCATTGCTACAAGAGAGAGGGTACAGCTTTATTTCCAAGTGTAGCATGCCTTATTTTTTTGTTGTCTTATATACAATTTTGAATTTTGGGTGAATTTCTAAATAAAAAGCATACTCTTCAGCTTATACCGGGATGGGCTTTTATTTAAAAATATACGGTTATATTAAATAATGTTTATTCCTGATTGTCTTATAAAAATTTTAAATCAACTTTGTGCTTAAAATTGAACCTAATTTTTTATTTTCATAAAAAAATTACGCTTTTGATGAATTTATTTTTCTGAAAAAATAAAAATTTTGATAAAATTTTTCAGAAAAGTAGGTATTAAGATAAGTTTTAATGGATATGCCGATTGTGAAACATTTTTTTATTGTGCTTATGGACTTATATTTATTTTATTTAGATCACACAGACCTTCTCAGTTCTGGACGAATTCAAATTCTAGAAAGTGGGAGCTTATTAATCGCTTCAGCCGAATATGATGATGTTGGAAAATATACTTGTGTTCGTGAAAACAGTGCTGGTTCAGTCAAAGGCTCTGGATATCTAATTGTTTTAGGTAGTTATATTATTTTGATTATTAGTTTTTAGTTATTTAAAGTAGCATTATTTTCACAAGGAAAAATCTTTTTATTATTTATTCTTGAATATTTAGAAATATTAATGGCATTCGATTTGTTTCCTTTTCAGTTCGAACTCAAATTATTCAGCCTCCAGTAGACACAAAAGTTATCATTAGTTCAACTGCTGAACTCCAGTGTAAAGTATCTCATGATGAAGCTGTACCCTATTCGGTGCATTGGTATTTTAACAACAAAGAAATTATTCCTGCCGGTGGAGGAAGGATACAGATTCTTCCTGATGGAAGTTTACATATTGGGCAAGCTCGCAATGTGGATGTTGGTCTGTATACTTGTAGAGTAATTTCAGAAGGAGGCAACGAAACACGCAGTGCTCGTTTAGATGTTATAGGTATTTATTTTTATAATTATAAAAGAAACCAGTTCAGTTTTGTTTAGTTGTGAAAAATTTTGTCTTACTCTTTTTTTATTTAAGTTTTCACTATAATATTTTAACTACTAGGTTTAAGCTATGATATTTTTGCCTTGAGGGGTTTAATTTTATGTATTACAATTTAAACAGAGATATAATAGTTTCACACGGTGTGTTACAATTTATTTTTTACCTAAAATATAATGTGAAACTTAGTGTTTATGGTGATTTCTTTTATCACTTCAGTTTTAAATAATTTTAATTAATCACTGTTTGTTTTATAACTTAATACAATATGGCATATTAAATGATTTTTGAAATTATGAATTCCTCTTAAGTGTGTTAGAACTTCTTTAATTATTCGAAGTTTTGATTTTACGTCTATTCAAATTGATTTAAGTTTCCAAAATTGGAAACTTTGAATAATAAGTTTCGTGTGCAATAATATACAAGTTTGCAGCATTCATTTGTATTAATTTTTTATTATTTTTATCATGTTATATCCTATTTAGAAATTTGTGACTTCACATTTTTTGCTTTATTAAAACATGTTTCCTGTTTTAATATTTTTTTTCTTCAAATGCTAAACATATTTTTAATTAAAACTTTTCAGAACTTCCACATCCACCAAATAATGTTAAAGCTGTCATGTTAAACACTTCACCAAAAAGCGTGAATGTCAGTTGGTCCAAATCCTTTGATGGCAACAGTCCTGTTACTAATTATATTGTCCAAATGAGAGTTGTTCCTGTAACAGGTAATTTGAATATTTTACTTCCTTTGTGTCCTTATTTAAAATGAAAGTTATTAATTGTTTTTTTTAATGATTGCTTAACTATCAATTTTAATAATTTTAAAAATTTACGAACTATATATTTATTTGTAAAATTTATTTTGCTTTGATATTATTTTTATGTAAGGAGTGATGGTATTCCACCTATTTCTTAAGGTTAATAAAAGTGTAAACTCTAAAATATAAATCTAAAATTTTTTTTAAATCTTTGTTATATTCAAAGAAAAGTTTAAATCATTATTTTCACTCCTCAATAAGTATTTTTTTTATTTTTTAATATTAATTAAATCTTAAAATATTAATTTCATCTAAAACAATTTTAAGAATGGTTTGAATTTTTTTCTGTGTACTAGGGTATCAAATGTTTGTTTTGGAAGATGAAACAAAGAGTGCACTCTTATTTATTATTTTAAATAAAATTGGTTTTCTGCAATTCTCTCTCTCTCTAAATTTCTCTAGTAATATTACTAAACTGACAACTTATAAATGGAAAAGAATTATATAAATAGTTTGCTCTTGGATTTCGTACTTAATAACCAATAATTCAGTTAGCAGTTACTACGTTATAGAATATAATTTTGCTATATATGTTATTTCCTCTATGTAGGCTTATGTGCATTAATTTTATTTTATCTCATCTATTCTTATTTCGTCTATTCTCATTGAATGTAATAAGGTTTTAAAACAACTAAAGCTTTGACCATTGTTTGTTTTTCAAAGGGATAAAGTTTTTAAAAGATAATTCAGATCTCAATGTTTATTTGAAATTATGGAGTTTTAAACTAAAATTTCTATATAATCGAATTTTTTTACCCTACTTGTTGTTAAAGGTAATTAAAAATCGTACTATTTTTGCACAATTACATTTCAAGAATTATATTTTACCCATACATGCATTATGGGCCTAAGAAATTTTTTTGTACGTTTTTGATTTATATAATTTGTTTTAAATAATACTGCATTTTCAACGGTTTTTATAATTTTTTCTCTTGCTGCAGCTATGCCAATATATTATTCATAGTTTACCTGTGTCTTAAACTTTTATTAATTCTAGTTTAGTCTATACAGTTTGATCTATCTGTGTAATTTGATTTATTAATAGATGAAATAAATTATATAATAAAAGGCTTATTAAATTTATTAACAGAGACAGATAAGTATGATGCAAAACTTGTTGTGTGATTTTTTTAAAGCAGAAAAATTAAACACTTGATTTGAAATTCAATCAGATTGAATTTGCATTGTCATATTAATTTTGTATTTTAATAGATGATGCCTATTAATTGTGACTTATTTGTAGAATCTGCGAAAAAAAAGAGAGAAAGAAATTATATATATCTTTAAAATATGATTAGAATATGTTAGTGGTGTAAAAAAATTGCAAAACATAGGTCAATAGTTTTAAATGAAGAGAGATGTTAAAAATGTTATTAAATTAAGTAAATTACTATTGTGTGTTTTAAAAAATTGTATCTTGCACATGTTTATTTAATCGTTCTTATTATGATATTTAATAAAAAGTTAACATCAAAGGATCATATTTTAACGTAATTCGAGCTTCATGCCTGATTTATTTAGCATATTTGTACGTAACCTCATGTGTGTGTTTTTACTTAAATTTAAAATTTATTTTTTTGTTCTCTTTTGTAAATGTCTAGCATGAAGAGCTGAATAGCATATTAATTGTATTTTAAAATTTTTCAATTAGTTACAATCTCTGTTTCAGCAGTTGATAATGATATGGAATTTTTGTTACCTTGGACAACAGTAAGAGACGATATTTCAGGAGACCAGCGCTATGCAGTGCTTGCAAACTTAAAACCTGCCTCCAGTTATGAATTTAGAGTTAGTGCGGTAAATGGTGTTGGAGAAGGTAATCCTAGAGCAGCTGCAGAAATTATACACTTACCACCTGAACGTAAGTTACAACCATTTCACCTACTTCATACTTACTCTAATATTTTATTTATTACTACATTAGTTAAATTTTTTAAAGGAGCTGCTTTATTTATGTTTCAAATTCATATGAATGGATTTTTGTTTTTGTGCATATTTTAAAATACTTTGATTTGATTACACGGGGAACAAAGTTTTTTAGTTTTCTGTTGCATACGATTTTATGACAAATTTTGGATATTTACTAGTTGCCATTTTCATATCTGCAATATATTTCTCTTTCCAAGCTATAGTTTTTTTTTCCAATGCAATTTTTAGTTTATTTTTGTAGAAATGTACAAGTTTAAAGATTTTATATGTAACAGAATGTTGCGACAGATTTCTAATGGAATTAAAGCACATCATGGGAATTAAAACTGTTTAGGAAACAAGGTCTGTATATGTTGTCAATCTCCACACCCAAATTAGGCAAATCAAGTATTTGTGTAAATGCAATAAAAAATTTGTTTCCCAGTGTAATTTATATCAACAAATGTATTGGTGAATAAGTTTTATTCTGATTTAGAGAACGAATGAATCAGTTATAAGTTTTGAAGTTTAAAAGTTAAGGTATTTTAAAAGTTTTAAAAATTTAATTTTGTTTTGTAAAATGTTTGACACAAATAACTGTGCGCCTTTTATTCACATTAAAGCCTGCTATATATGAATCAGTTTTCCTTGGTATTAAAAAGAAATGACATTTTCAGATTGAAACTTTAATAAAAATTGTAGCATGAAGCTTACTTTTATTTAATTTAAATATGTTTCTTTTTTTGCACCAACATGTGTTCTATATTTTTAAAAAGAGTGTCTTAACATGTTCTAAACCTTTCTTCAGTAGTGGTTTTTAAAGTGTTTTAAAACTTTATTTTTCATTTCCAGCTCCAAGTGGGCCACCTCAAGGGGTTGTTGGCGGCGCAAGATCCTCAACATCTATTATGTTACAGTGGCAGGTTGGTGCTTTTACTGATGATATAAGTCTGTCCTAATAAGTAAAATTTCATGACTCGTTTTATGTGAAGGAAGTTTTACTAACTAATTTTATTTTTTAGAATCCTGCTGAAGAAGATCGAAATGGAATGCTTGTTGGTTTTGTAATAAGATATAAGCTGGCAGGGTATTCAGCTAGCCCCTGGGCATATCATAATATCACGAATGAAGCCCAACATAGTTTCTTACTTCAAGATCTCATAGTTTGGCAGAATTATGAAATTCAAGTTGCTGCTTGTAATGAGAAAGGAGTGGGCGCTTTCTCAACTAGCATTTATATTCGTACCAGAGAAGGAGGTTGGTTAATTTAAATTTCTATTTGTTAAAAATGTGTATGTTTGTGGCTCTCCTAGTTTGAATGGTCCTATGAGATCATGCCCTCTATAAGTATAATAGCTAATTATTAATCCATGACATGGAATTGCTCTTTCTCTGAAATGTGCAATTTTTTTTGGTTGCAAATTGCAATGATTTTTAAAAACCCGGCTGAGAAAAATTTTTGTTAGAAGCTTCCCACTAGGTCAGGGAGACCTGGAATTGTCTGGGAATTTGAATTTAAAGGAAAAGGAGGAGGTTAAAAGCTTAGGAGATCTAAAGTAAATAATCCTATATTTTACTATTATGTACATAGTGGGGGAAAAAATGAAACATCCTGAATAATTTTTGATCTAATGCTCGAGTTTTCTTCTGCTGAAACTTAAGGGTTCATGAGTTTGAGCTCAAATAATTAATTTATGTATCTGATGATTTAAGTTATGAAATCATACACAAAAATGTGTTTTAACTGGTTAAACATATAATTTTTTTTCAACATATTTGGATGACTTACCCTCATAGTTTATATAGGGGGTAGCCACAATTTTGAAAATATTGTCCCCATATTTTGATCAGGATAACGAGTAGAAGTTTAAAATATTTACTTTTAGAACTCTCATTTTTTAAAGTAATTCCAAACTAACTAACTCAGTGGCGTGACAGCCCATAGAGAGCCAAGGCCTACGCTTACCATCTCAGTTTTCTTGACCTTGGGCTCTGGGGTACAGGAGTAGATGTTCCGGTTAGGTGGTCAGCTGAATGCGAAACCCCCAGTGTTTAGTTCACAAGCATGCTTGATACTCATTTATCGCCCTACTGAAGGGATGAAAGGCTGAGTTAACCTTGCCCGGACCGTGGATCGAACCCAGGACCTGTGACACGGGAGCGCGAAGCGCTGGTGTCGTAATTCCAAACTCCTCATCTATTTTTGAGTCTTTTATGATATTCATTACTGTGGGTTCAAACAACCTTGCCAAATTTCAAATTTTGGTCTTGATGAATTTATTATATTTATTTAATTAACAGGGTGCGTAGCATTTTTAAAAGGTGTTTAAAGGTGCTTTTCTTTTATGCAGGGTTTGTAAAAAAGTGCTTAATTTTCTATCTTTTAAAAAGAGATATTTTCTTTGCCGTGTTGATTGTCGTTCTAAATTACAAAAAATGCATGATTTTCGCAATTTTCTATGCAATATTTATCCAAAGCAACTTTATCATGATTATGGAAAGTTTTTGAAAATGTTTTTGAATTTTATTGATTTTATGTTTATAAATCAAAGACTTTAAACAATCGGAAATTTTTTTTTTTATTACTGCACAGATCCTAATTATAATTTTTTTTTTTAGAAAGGGATTAAAAATATTTTATGAGTGCTTAGAAAGTACTTAAAAGGTACTTATTATTTGTTGAAAAATCTGGCTATGCACCTTGTTTAAATACTGAATTTATTTAGTATTTTTAAGTTTTAAATTTGTCTAATAAATAAGGAAATGATGGATGGCTGAAGGGAAAATATCTGCATTAAAATTTGTTATTTTGTACGCGTATTAATTTTTGTTGATGATTGTTTTAGTGCCCCAAGCATCACCAACCGACATCAGAGCAGAAGCAGTTAACTCAACTGCTATTCATGTTTGGTGGAAGCCCCCAGATCCTCAGTTGATAAATGGCATCAATCAAGGTTATAAGGTATTGCACGTTCAAATTTTTTTTTTTTTTTCAAATTGCAATTTTTTTCCACATTTTTTAAAATTCTTGTCTTAAAAAGATTTTAAATTTCAATGGATGTAATCTAATGTTGCTGTTGCAGTGGCACATTGTAATACAGTATACTCTCAATATTTCAAAGTTGAAGGAACGCTGAAAAAATTTCGAGATAACATGTTCAGAGCTAAATATGTTCTAAAAGGTCGAAAAATATATTCTAAAATTGTACCCTAAAAAGTAGAGTTATGAAACTCAAGAATAATTAATAATTCTACATGTAATGATAGTTGACTATGAGTCTAAGTACTATGATAATTTTTAAAAGTAAGACAAAAATAATTATGTATTAAATAGGAAATAATTTGTTTACACTGAACTCACATTGTGATTTTTACAAAAAAAAATTATTTTCTATAACAATAAATATTTCACGTAACAAGGTTATAAGAAGAGGTTATTCTACATAGGAACTCAAATTAACATTAGGTGGTTATGTAATGCCAGATAGGACAAATATTTTTTTGACATAACAAGGTTTTCGAGATATAGAAGTTTGAGGTATTGAGAGTATATTGTATTATAAAATAGATGTGAGATATAAAATTGAACCATTTCCTTACTTTAAATAAAATATTTTTTGAGAAATTTTTCTTATGTTTATTTGACATATATTAATTTTTTACAAATGTTACTTTTAATTTAGCTAAGATTTAAACCTATCATTAGATATTTGTGTTCTGAAATGTGAATGTTAATTTATTTATAAAATAAATTTTATGATCAACATATTTAATAATTCATATTTTTAAAAGTGAATGATTCATATTTTTTAATGATTCAAGTTAAAAGTTTAATGATTCATATTTTTAATGAAGTTTGTCATATTCTTTTGTGGTATCCTTTCTTGTTATTATATATTTTAATTTTAGAATTTTTTTGTCCCATTTTATTTATGTAGATGTATAATGTGTATAATGTGAAATTCTATTTAATTGATATATTTTTTCTGGCGCAGAAGCTCTTTGCCCTATATAAAACTTGCAAAGTAAAATTATATGAATCTAAATCACTAAGGAAGGCTGAACTAGATCAGCAACTTACTTTCTCAAGGAACACTGTAAAATAGTTTTTTTTCTGTTACCTTTTTCTTTCATATTTTTATTGAAGTTTAAGACGGTTCAGGAGCCAATTCAAAAGATTCGGGGCCATACATTATGTATCACTGTATTGTTGCCAATAATTATGTTAATTTGTTCCATTGAGTCCATTAAGAGTGATTATTTAAATTTGAAATTATTGCCCACTAAAACTGATATTATTAGTTGCTATAGTATTTTGTTTTTCATCAGAAAAACCACTCTAATTTCGACCTGCTCTTCGTATGATTTTATTTAAGTTTACTTTAGTGTACTTAGCATTGTAGTTTTGCAAGTTAGCTATTTTACTTGTTTGTTTTTAAATTGTACACCTAATTCACACTTATATATCTTTGCTCTGTTTGATTGTGTATAATATAGATGATATTGAAAGTTTTTCTATACAATCATTAAAAGTATTCACAAAGTCACAAGCAATATTCTTGTATATGATGTATTTACTTCTTTGCTTTACAGATTATGAAATTACAGTACACAAAAGTATTTAAATTGAAGTATAAGGCTAAATAAAACTTATTCCCATGTTGATAAAATTTATTCTATATTATTCTAAAACTGAGTATAAATTTAAAATTTTCTCTAAGTAAAAATAAAACGCTGCGTTATATTTTCAGCTCCAGACTTGGCTTAGAAATCCCGAATCCAATATTACTCCTTCTCATACTGTCTTAGTAGCACCTAGTCCTTTAGACCCCTTGGCTGAGCAAGATGCTATTGTTGGATCTTTAGAAAAATTTACTACTTACCATATAACTGTACTGTGTTTTACCAGTCCAGGTGATGGCCCAACAAGTGATGCTATAGTGATTACTACCAAACAAGATGGTGAGTAAATTACTTTTAAATGGAGGTGTAATAAAAAATCTAATTGTGCTGTTAGAATAATAAAAATAAGCATTTATAGCATTTTAAGTCGCAAACAAATGCAAAGCAAAATATTTTTTAAAAAAAATGGTTTTACCATTTAGTCAAGCTCAAAGTGAGTACAGGGTTCCCACGGTCCTTGAGAGTCCTTGAAAGTCCTTGAAATTTTTTTTGCTAAATTTAGGTCCTTGAAAGTGCTTGAAAAACGTCTTAGGTCCTTGAAAAACTTGATAGGTCCTTGAATTTGTCCAATACTGCCGGCGGCCCTTTTTATAAAACACCCGCAGATCTTTCTCGTTCTTTCTGTTTTGTTCCCGAGCACTCTCACGTGGTTTTTAACGCCACCGTTTCTAACCGGGCCTAGCGTCTTGGTGTCTGCCAAGCGCGCGGAGCACAGCAGACAATCAATGTGTTCGGGGCGAGACTCCACTTCATCTTCTGTCGCATATGCTTAGATCTTCTTTGTTCTTATCAAAACTGGAATACTCTCGAATTTCGTAACAATATGTACCTTGTAGTTTTCAATAAATTTGCCGTTTTACCATCCGCACTTGTCCTTACATTTGCGTCATTTCAGAACTTTATTGTAAAGCGTATTCGCAAAGGCACGACTTCGTATTTGTGTTTTGTAGTTTAGACTAGTTATGCCTGGGAAGTGCTATTTTAATCCCCAATGGATGGATAATCAAGCTTATAAAGAATGGATTTTATCGATGCCCGAAACGAAGTTCAGAGCCAAGTGCCGATTATACATGAAGGAGATCGATATCGCGAAAATAGAAGAATCTGCTCTGAAATCACACATGAAAGAAAGGTAAAACAAAAAAGCAGTCTCATGCCCTGAGTTCTCTTTTTCCAAAGACATCAACATCTAATTCGTCTGGTGTAAATACTCCTTCAACATCGTGTGCCTCATGTGAAACAGAAACTTTAGTGGCCGAGGTAACATTGTCTTCGTATCTGGTCAAAAGGAATGTGCTTGATGCTGAAATTCTCTGGAGTCTGAAGTGCATCACTAGTAATTATTCATCAGGGGTCTGTCTAGGTTTTTCTGAGAGGTACCCATTTTGTGAAAATTTAGACATAATATGTGAAAAATTAAAAATGATATTAAAAAATCAACACAAAAACATAATAAAAATATAGATTTATCGTTTCTTAAGGATACAAAAATAAAATTTTAAGAAAACGTACTTTGTGAAACTACCGTTTTTCCTAAAGTTAAATTTGTGAAACTACCGTTTTTCCTAAAATTTAATTTGTGAAGGTACCACTAAACGGTAGTAAATTCAACGTGAACAGACCCCTGTTCATGTAACTCCTGTGAACGGATAAGTAAATTGTTCTCCAAAATGTTTGCTGATAGCTGTATAGCGAGAAAATTTTTTTGTAGTGCCGCAAAGTGAGCCTATTTGGGCTCCTTTGGATTGGCACTATACTTCAAAGGGATTCTTATAAATGAGCTGAAGAATGTTGATTGCTATACTGTACTCTTTGATGAGACGTTAAATCAGTCTCTACAATCTAAGCAGATGGACATTATGGTAAGGAATTGATAATAAAGTTTGCACTAAGTATCTTACCTCCCAATTTATGGGTCATGGAACTGCAGAAAATATTTTGTCCTCTTTTTACAAATGCATGGATGATGGTTAAAAGCTCTCTAAAATACTTCAATTATCCATGTATGGACCCTATGTCAATTGGAAATTCTATTGGAAGCTTCAGTGTGAACTAAAAGAGAAATATTCCCACCAGGTCATATTCATTGGCAATTGTGGATTACACATAACGAATAATGCTTTTAAACATGGTGAAAATGGGATATGTTCCTTCTAATTTTTATTTTCAGAAAGAATTGTTGCTGCATAACATTTAGAGAAGGTAGTGTAAATTATGGATGAATAATTTCATAAACGATGTTTAATAGAGGAGAGGAGGGGGTTATGGAATAGTCATGGAATATGGAATACCTAAGATTTAGCTCTGTCTTTCATGCAGCCTTCACATGGAAATACACAGGATTAAAGGATTTCACCATTAACACCTCATTACCATTAGTTATAGATTGTGCTGAAAATGATTTTGTGAATTAATATGTAAAACCAGTACAGTTGTTTTTAAAAAAATATAAATTTTAGTCCATAATACATATACTCTCTTCTCTCTATATAGGCAAAGCATTTAGGTATTATATTTGAAATTAATTATTGCCACAACAAGCATTGTTGCTTCTAGTAAAATAGAAGAGAATAATTTTTAAAATTGGTCTTAGATTAAGGTCCTTGAAAATTTTGTTGAGGTCCTTGAAAAGTCCTTGAATTTCAATCTCATCATAGAGTGGGAACCCTGGAGTATGAACTAAAACTACCAAGACTAGCTAAAATTATACTTTATCGTAACTCAAAACTGTATCCATATCATTACTGTTATTTTTTTTAAGTAGCTTTTTTATGGCATTGAAACTCAGGTTTTATTGTAAATATGGTCATTGTTTTTGTTCACATGTTCTGTGCAGTTTTCTTTTCTTAGTTTGTTCTAAGTCTATATTTGTTTCTTAATTTTTTCACTAATTTATCTTGTAAATTTTGATTCATAGTGCCCAATGAAGTGAAGACTTTAAAATTTGAGGACATATTAGATACTACTATAATGGTAGTGTGGAGCCCCCCTGAACGAATCAATGGCATCTTGAAAGGTAGGTGTTTAGTTAAAACATGAATTCAGTTAATTATTATTTTTCAAAAAGTATTCCTCTGTCTTATCAAACCACAATTATTTCATGCCAACTGCCACCTTTAAATCAAAAACATTTTTTTTTAAATGTAATTTCTGTTAATTAAAATGCATCTCCTCTTTTCTTATCTAAATTTTGCTTTAAAATTCTTAATTAGAAGCTAAATGTTTAACTACTGGTCATTGGAACATGCCATAGTGTGAAAGCAATTATGTATATGAATTAAATAAACAATATAAAGGATAAGAATTAAATAAACAATATAAGTTCATAATTTTTTTTCTTCAGATTAGTCCATTCTCTTTCTTTTTTAATGACATCAACCCTTAAATACATGAATTTTTGTTTTTAATAAATTGTTTTGTTTGAAATCAACTGGGGTATAGCATAGTTAAAGGAAGGAAAATTTTTTTTTTCTTCTTCAAAAAGCACACTGATTTATTTTTACATCATCATGAGTAATCATTCCTTGAATTCTATAAATCTACTACTTACAATAATATTTCAAACATAAATTTTTATATAAACAATCCTTTTCAAACATAAATTTTTATATAAATAATCCTTTTCAAACTTAATTACTTTTTATATGAATACAGAAGTGCAAACTATTACGATTTATCTGTAAATATTACGAATTATTAGCCAGGATTGCAGTCTCACAGTTAAGAAAACACACCTATCAGTATAAAATTGCACACATTGATAGTTGTTACAGATAAAGACAAGAAATAAATGGTCCAGGATTCCAGTTGCATCCGAAAATGATAAAATAGTTCTTGTAAAATTAAAATTAAAAGAAGAACACTATGCAAAAGTTGCTACATTTAATGTTACTACATGAGAATTTAAATATGCAATGCATTTAAGAGTTAAGTAACTTTTACACTCAGAAAATACTGTTACTAGATTCTGACAAAAATGCTACAGTCGCAGAGACTTATTTGTTAAGTCAAATGTAGTTTATGGGACGTTACTGCGTATGTCAAAAAAGTTTACTGTGTCTGCCTTTGGTGATGTCACATTTTGACATCACCCTGATGTCAACATGAATCCTCAATGAGGCATTTAATTTCCCGTGTCACCGTGTGACAAAGATGTGACACATTCTCATCTGAACTTGCCACGTGGGGATCCTCTTGAAATGTAAATGTGTCTCAGTTCAATTACACATTGACCCTGTTGAGTAGCAACAAATTTTCTCTGTGATTTTAAGTCCCAGTAAAAATAATTGTGACTAAAAATAATTGTAAATTCTGAGTGATAAAAGTCACATTAAATAGTCCATGGCACATTTATGTAAAGTTACAAGATAAATGACATTCTGACCTCTTAAGGACAATATAAAATGATCATATCTCTGGCCTTGACTGCTGTAACCAGTTTGATGTTATTATGAAGTCACTGTGACAATATGTGTGTTTAAATTTTTTTATTTAATACGCATTTGGCGAGGAAAAAAATATGATTGGTAAAAAATCACCTTTGTGGAGTAACCTAATGAAAACTTTAGATCTTAAGACTAATTTTTTGTAAGTGCAGTGAAAATGTTAGTTTTTTTTTATTCTCATAAAATATATTTAAAACTGTGTTTTAAACAAAAAATTTAACTGAAGTAAAAGCTAACATTTAAATCTTGTATTTTGTTTTATTTAATAAATTTTTATTTGTTTATTTAATTAATTTTTCAAACTATTAATAGCAGCATAATGTGATTTACTAAAGCAAGCATGTTTAAGAATGCATTCTTTGCTTTTTCATTTTATTGTTCAAAGCAAGCTTTTTGCATTGCTAAGTTTTTTTTTAAAACTCTTATTTCATTAAGTATTTGATATGTTTTAACTGTAAACGAAACATTCTTGTTCTAATTTTAACTTTGGAAATTATTATATTTGTCCATTTTTTACTGCTGTTTTTAATGTTAGTCTAAAATTTAACGTTAGCTGAAATTGGAAATAGTGAAAGAGGTATCACTAGACCTATTGTCGAGAAATGCTTTTTAATTTTGCATGCAATTTCAAGAAACAATTTCAAGTTTTATAGCAATTTGCTATTAAATAATTTTTTTGTGTTACTATTTAAATTATAATGATATTAGTAATATAAAATAATAATACAAATTATTAGCAAGTCATATAATTTAACATTTAAGAAACATTGGTGTGATTTCAATTAAATATTTCTATCTATGTGTTTTAAGTCTTATGTATTTTGTTTTTCTATGAATTGTATAAAGACTCGCTGTGACAAGTGACCTCAGCTCTAAAATTTCTGATGTCGCATGTTTTTATTAAAATACTTAGTATCCTACTTATAAATAAGAATGTTAAAGAATTTATCAGGTTAACATTTTGCATTCAATTTGCAAAGGGAAAAGTGTGAATCAAAATAATTTATTTTTGTTGCAAAAATTTCCTATAATTACCTTGCATTGCTGAAATTTATTTCATTTTAAATTTTTTTTTAAAGATATCTTTTAAAATTTTTCACCTTCAATCAGTTCAATCAATCAATCAAAGTTAGCTACTAAGAAGGAACAATATTTTTTACAACTTTTGCTTAGTATTTTAAACTTTAAGTATTAAACAAGTATCTTAATGGGCCTTTTTTCTTATTTCCTTCCTTAAGTATTTCCTTTCCTCTATTTTTATGAGAACTGGTTTTCTATGATTGCAGTTGGAAATGAATGTGACTATTTATTTGCTAGTATTATCTTATCTTTAACAGCCATTTTTGTCAAATTTCAACAAACAAAAAAAAAAAAACATTAATATTTGTACATATTTTTCACATTCTTGAACTTATTATTGAATACTTTCGCCATTGTTATGAAATATGCGTGCTTTTAATTAGTTATAGGTCATAAATTGAAATATATGTATATTTTCCAGGATATACTTTAAAATACCATGTGAAAGATATCTTAGAAACCACTGTTATTCGTAATCTTTCTGCTGATGCTACGAGAGTTCAGGTCACCGATCTCAGACCCACAACTGCATACACTTTTGAGATATTTGCTTGGACAGTAGTTGGCCCGGGACCAGTGAAAACTGCTACTATTCAATCTGGTATCCCACCAGGTACTGAAACTTATTTGTATTTATGTGTGTTCTAGTTCTCACCAATTGACTAGTTCTCACCAAATTCTCCTGGTTTTTGCTGAAAAGCCCAATTATTGCTTGGTTGGCTTTTAATATTAGCATGAAACTTTGAGAAGAAAAAAGAATTCTTATAGTAATTAAATTAAATTGAAGATTTTTTTTGTTTTAATAATTCCAGATTTTTATTCAAAAATTTCTGTTTTGAAATAAGAATATTTTTTTACGTTATGGAAAGTTTGAATCAATATGTTACGAATTTTTTTACAATTATGTAAAATTTGTTTAGTATCTGTATATATTCAAAATCATGAATTTTATTGTTATATAGTTTTTATGTCATTTTACTTTTTCTACTATTACAATACTGCTTTACTTTCTATTCATTATTAAAATATTCAATAAAATGAAAATGGCAACATTTATTTTAGCAATAGATCTCAAAAGGGTTTTATTGCTTTTCAAGATCTACTAAATCTTTTTTTCGTTCTAATTAGTAACTATGAATGTTTTTACAATGCTTTATCTGGGTGTGTTCACTCTTTGGAAAAAACAATGCAGTTACAATGTTTAGTTTCGGGTAACATTTTATTTTAAAGTCATGTTTCTAAATCTAAAAATTAAATATTTTATGGTCATTAAAATTTATATAATGGCAACTTAACTTTTATAAAAGAATATTTAAATAAAGAGCCTCTGACAATATTACTACCACTCTTTTGTTTTTGCAAGGAGTGTGCAAACCCTATTCATGTGTTAACTAGGAATTGTGGTAAAGCTTAAGGATAGTATAACGTGATTCAAAAAAAATTCATTGGCTTCAAAAATATGGAGATAGAAATAAAATTCGACATGTATCAAATGCTCAAAAATAGGTATTTATTTTCAATACTTTCCAGGTGTGAATAAGAATAAGAAGTAAAAGCAGGGTTTAAAAATACTTTTATTTTTGTTGTTGAAAAAACTGAACCTGGTGGGTTTTATTGGGTTTTTTAAGATATTACCTAGTTCAACACTTTTTTGGTTTAAATTTTAAATCAAAAGAGAACATTTTTAGTTAAAACTGAAATTTTTGCAAGAAAATAATAATTAAATCATGAATTAAAATAAAAAAATAGCTTTAAATTTTTTTGTAGTACCACCTTTCCATGCTGGTATTTATTAAATTTTTGTATTTAAGTCATTATTTTGTAGCATTAAAATATGATTACTAACGGAATATTATAATCCATCCATTTATATATTTTATTAAAAAAAATAGTCTTTTGTAAAGAATTAAAAAATTTTATTTTTATTTGCTACGATACTTATATATATGTTTATTTTCTTCGTATTTGAAAACTTATTTAGTAAGGAGATAAGAGAAAGACAATGTCATTTCTGCCTGTACTCAGCACCTGTTCAGTTCAAAACAATAATGAGGTAGCTCAAATTATTGTTTTAAAAAAAGTAGTTTTTCTTAATGTTGAAGTGAGAAAAATTATTATTTTAATTCAAAATTACATACATATTTATCTAAATACAAAGTTTTTAAAGTAGAGTTATGTATATTTGTGTATTATGTTTTATTAAAGTCAAATAAAAAATAATAATTGATATTAGAGCAGATTTTGATTATATTTATAAAAAACCCATTTGAGCCCGGATTTTATTATTATTGTTTTTTTTTGTGGGGGGGGAGGTTTATGAGTGGGTCGGTAACTCTGAATAAAGGTAATTTGAAAGAAAAAAAAACAGAACAAGAAAAACTGCTGGTTTTTGTTGTTCGTTTTTTTTTTTTTTTTTTGAAGTTTTGTTTTTACCTTTTCTAGTTTTGTTTCTCGCCTTTATTTTCTTTTTTTGTTGGCAACTTTACGTTTTGCATTTGAAATCACCTTTGTTTCTTCTCATTCGAGTTGCAAGTCTTGAAAATGGGTGCTTATTTTTGAGTGCATGTAGCATGGCAACTTTTATTCCCATCTCCATATTTTTGAGGCCAATGAATTTTTTTTAAATGAAGTATTAGCTTACCGCTTCTCTTTCTTGGGATTTTATTTAACTTTGACTTAGTAATCATATTTTTTGTTAATGAATTAATAGCAAATATGTCATTAAAATTTCATTGTCATTTCAGTATTGCCAGGCCCTCCTACAAAGTTAGCTGTTTCAAATATTGGAGCCTTTTCTGTTGTATTGCAATTCACTCCTGGATTTGATGGAAATACATCTATAATAAAGTGGTCAGTCGAAGCTCAAACAAGACGCAATGAATCATGGTTCAAAATTTATGAAGTCTCTGATCCAGAAGCCTCTAATATTGAAGTTAAGAACCTGCTACCATTTTCAGACTATCGTCTTCGACTCATAGCAATTAATGTTGTGGGGTCTAGTGAACCAAGTCATCCATCAAAATTCTTTCAGACAATCCAAGCCCCTCCATCTCATCCTCCTTATAATGTCACCGTTCGAGCAGTTAATGCTAAGGCTTTAAGAGTTCGATGGACAGTAAGTACTTTGGTTGCAAATTTAGCAGTGTTTTAAATGTAAAATTGGAATTAAATGATTTAAAGCGTATTGGTAACTATTTTAGAAATTTGTAACATATTCAAGTAGTAACTACAGAAGTTTTTAAAGAGTCAAAGTAGTTTTTTTTAAACAATCTGTCTTTATATATTACGTGAGTAAAATCTAAGCTATATCATAAAATAATAATGATATCATAAAATAATAATAATATAGATAATTATCGCTATGATTATCTATATTATATTTTATTTATTTATCGCAATTATTTTATTGTGCTAACAATGTTTTTTATGCGGGTTGTAAGGCACGTGGGAATGCTTCGTATAGTTAATGTAAAGGATGTTTTATAGTTAAGACACCATTCAAGTAATATATTTTTGATATGTCAGGGAATAGTTTAAATAGAAAGAAATGATCCTCTATTTTTAAAGAGTTTTATTTATTTATTTTTTACAAATATTTTTTACCAATATTTGTATTTTTTTTTCTATATGTTTATTTATTGTCATGAAATCACAAGTATATTTTATAATAAAAGTATAGCCTTTAAAGTTAGAATCTTTTTTTAAAGTTGGAATCTTTTTTTTATATGTTTTAATAATACTTCTTATTTTGGTAATTTAAAAGTTTCATATTTGTAAACTTGCAATTAAATAAAAATTAAGTGATACATTTTATAACTGTATTAAAGTGCATAATTTACTTTCATCTAAATTTTTTTTAAGCATAATGCATCCTTTTGTAGATAAGCAATTCACTCATTACATTTTCTTCTACATTTATATATTTTTCCAAGTTTATGAATAAAGCTAATTTTAAATAAAAGCTGCTTTATATTTTGAATGTATACTTCTGATAAGTTAGTTTAAAGCATAAAATATTATTTATTTCAGCCTCTCCAACAAGTAGAATGGTTTGGCATTCCCAGAGGATATAACATTCATTATCGACCGATTTCAATGGATAACTTGGAAAATTCTTCAGATAATAATACCTATCATCATATTGTTCTTGAAGACCATAATGCTAACAGCTTCGTTCTCAAAGATTTAGAAGAGTTCACAGATTATGAAATAGCTGTCCAGGCGTTCAATGATGTCGGAAGTAGTTCTCTTAGCATACCTGCTCGTGAAAGAACAAGAGAAGCAGTTCCATCTTCTGGACCCACTGATGTAAAAATTAATGCTACATCATCAACAACCATTGTTGTAAAGTGGGGTGAAGTGCCTAAAATCCATCAAAATGGTGTTATTGAAGGGTATAAAGTTTATTATGGTGCCAAAAATGTGCCTTTTCAATATAAGACAATTGAAAGCAATAACACTTTTACAACTACACTTACTGAACTGAGAAAATATACACAATATAGTGTGCAGGTTTTAGCTTTTACACGCATAGGTGATGGTGTTTTAAGCATTCCACCTATGTCTGTACGAACATTTGAGGACGTTCCTGGTGTTCCTTCAAACATATCATTTCCTGATGTTTCCACAACTACTGCACGTATTTTATGGGACGTGCCAGAAGAGCCCAATGGTGAAATTTTAGCTTACAGAGTTTCTTATAGGTTATATAACTCCAATGAAGAGGAAATAGTAAAAGAGTTGGCACCAACTGAACGTACTTTAAAAGTTCTAAATCTACAACCCGATACATATTATATGTTTTCTCTCACTGCTAAAAGTAATGAAGGGTGGGGTAAAACTGCCCATGTAAAAGTTTTCACTACTAACAATCGCGAAGCTCCTCAACCACCATCTATTCCTCAAATTAGTAACTCTCAAATCCAAGCTAGGCAGATAACATTTAGCTGGACTCCTGGAAGAGATGGATTTGCACCTTTGCGTTTTAATACGGTTCAGATGACTAAAAGCGACAACTCTTGGAAAACTGTTGCTGCCAAAGTAGATCCAACCCTTAACAAGTATACTGTTACAGGTTTAAAACCCTTTACGCCTTACAAATTTAGAATACAAGCAACAAATGATATTGGTTCTAGTGGTTGGAGTCAAGAGTCCAATTTAACGTGGACGTTTCCTGCTGCACCTGAACAATCTCCAAAACATGTTATGGCAACTCCATATACTACTACATCTGTCAGAGTCAGCTGGGAAGCCCTAGGATTTGAAGATTGGAATGGCGATGTTCGTACTGCTGGATATCGTGTTGAATACTGCCAGGTGTCGGCTTATTCGATTCCAAGAACTGGTGACTGTCCAGCAGGAAAGATTCAAGGTGCCAATTCATCTGTTTTGGCTCTGCATCAACTTGAAAGGGATAGAGTTTATGAAATCAGGGTCTATGCCTTTAACAGTAGAGGGGAAAGTCCATCGAGTCTTCCTGTTCAAGTGTTTGTTGGGGAAGCAGTGCCTACAGGTGAGCCGAGGGAAGTCACGATTGAGTCAATTAGCTCCACTGAATTGAAAGTATCCTGGAAGCCACCTCCTCCGTCTTTACAAAATGGTGATCTGCTTGGTTATAAGATATTTTATGAACCTGCTAATAATGAAGGGTTTGAAGAAATGGAAGCTGTACCTCCTGCCACTGTGTCCTATGTTCTGCTGGATTTGAAGAAGTACACTGAGTACAATATTCAAATTTTGGCTTTTAACCCTGCAGGAGATGGTCCCCGCTCTCCACCACAATATATTTCTACCATGGAAGATATTCCTGGACCACCTGGGCCGTTAATTTTTATTGATGTTACCATGACTTCTTTAAAAGTGAGTTGGAATCCTCCCTCTGAACCGAATGGTGTCATTGCTGGTTATTTAGTAACCTATGAAACAGCTCTTCCTGATATTGGTAAGTTACCAACTTGAAATTCTATTATAGACTTTCTGTACTTAATTTTAAAACTGATACCTAAGTTTAATTTCCTATTTATCATGTGTTGGATTACTAGAGTTTTTGTTGTTTACCATAATTTTTACTTCTTTGCGAAAGGCTTATTTTTTTCCTTGGCTTTTACCAAATTAAAAAAATAGCTTTGTTTTTTCCCATTTATATTATTTTTTTTAAAACGTTTTTTAAACTTGTAACATCTATTTTTTTAAAGGTTATTTTAAGAAATGTAGTTTTAAAATTTGTGTTTAACTTTAAATTATGTACTATGTCAGTATTTTAGAAAGTTTATTTTTTTAAATTATATATAATACTATGCAAATATAATAATTTATTTAAAGTAAGCTTTGTTTTTTTATGAAAAAATATAATTATTGTTAAAAAACTTTCAGTAAATTATTTATTCCAGCATTGCTATAAAATTACAAAAGTATATATATATTTTTTGTAGTTTTACCATTTATGCATTTTAATAGGGAAAAAAATACAAGTATGTTTAAACATGAGAAAAAAACTTTTTTAAAACATGTCAAAAGTTATAGTTATGATTGCTCAGTTATTAAAATTAAACAATTTTAATATATTTATTTAGTTAAGTCTTTTTGTATTAAAAACAGTTACTTCAGAAACATAAGCACAAAAGAATACTGTAAAATGAGATATTAGTCAAATCATCTGAAATCCAATTTTCTTCACATTTATGATTAATTTTATTTGACAATTTAAGTATCTAAAATACAAATGATACTGTGACTATCTCAAAAGAAAAAGATAGGCTTTATACTTAGAAATTATGTAATATTTATTTTCATAAATTTTTTTAAAATATTTAATATGTTTTTATAACTGAGAATATTGTCAGATTCTCAAGTTTCTTGTTCATATAACCTTATGCGATCAGATTCTAGTTTATAGAACTGAAATTTCAATCTGTCCATTAACTTATTCAGTTTATTTTAAATTTTCAAAAAATATAACCAAGCTTTACATTTTTAACTCTATGTGTGTTTCTTTAATTTCATAGTGACTTTTGTTATGGATAACTTTTATGTATCTAATTGAATAAATTTTTTCTCCAGATTTTAGCAAGCAAGTAAAGCAGAAAGTTACCTCTACTTCTTTAAGTGTTCATGGCTTAGCTGAAGCTGTAACTTACACTTTCCGTGTTCGTGCTGAAACATTTGACTATGGTCCAGAGTCTGTTGGAAATATTACCACTGGACCACAAGAAGGTAGGAGGCATAAAGTATTTATTTAGCAAGTATAGCTCACAAATTAGCTAACACAAGCAGAAAAGAACAATTAATGTCACATCAAATGACAAATTGCTGTTCTGGTTTTATAATTGGGAACCTTTTCTGTTGAAATAAAGACAATGAAGATTTTTCAGTAAATAGTATGGCTTTAAATATGACATTAGTTGTGCTTTTTTGCAATATTTTAGCTTTATTTATATACAGCAGAAAGTTGACCAGATTTGGTCATAAACCACATTGGTTAAAATTGCATTTGAAGCCAAATTTTATTCAAGAAAAATTGGCCCTATTTTTTTGAAATAAAATTATTAGGTTATACCATTGAATTTTTTGTTTTTTATATAAATACTTTAGCTTGAATCGAACCAAATGAAAAAATATAAAAAATTTTCTTAAAAACTTGAATTTTTCAAAGGGTAGGGTTTGAAATTAATGGTGGTTGTTGATTTGGTTTTTATGCTATTTTTTATAAATTATTCTTTTTTTTTTTTATTGATTGTCATCCCAGTGTTAATAGCACTTTTTTATGATAGGGATTTGTTTTATTTTGTTTAACTGTTAATTTATTTTAAGAATATACGAAATATTTTTTATTCAATTTTTGAAATTTAACATTATTTTGTAATCCCTTTTTGTGTTTAGATATTAAAACCATTAAAAATATAGTTTTAAACATAATTAAAAAAAAATGTTAAACATTAATGTAAAAATATTTGCATTTATATTTTATGACTTGGAAAGGAGTGGCTCATCTTTTAAAGTTTATTATTCCCATGCAAACTATTTATAATATCTATTTGAACTAACTTTCCTAGGTTCACCCTCTGCTCCAGAAGAACTAATATTGAAGCACAGCCACAGTTCATTAACTTTGACATGGAAGAATGGTCCTCAAGGGGCATCTCCAATCATTGGGTACCTTATAGAATACAAAGAATCTGGTAAAAAGTGTTCAATAACTATATTCATATCTGTCTGTTCTTATTTGTTGGAAAACTTCTTTATTTTAAAATTTTTTCTAAGTTCTTGCTAAAAGAATTGATTTTCTTACATGCTGCTTCTCATTAACGGTTTTAAATGTTGGCATAATACAAGGTCCGGCTATTAATTTCCAGGACTGAGGTAACTGTAGGAGAAAGAAAAGCCGGAATATGGCGCTAATGATTGCATTTTGAAGAGTGTTTTCTTGCGCATGTGCTGTGCAATCGGCGCCATTCTGAAGTGAGTTGTTCTCGTGGGAAGGCGCATTAAAACGGAGCTCTTAAATTCCTGTTGTCGAAGTGAAATGGAGCAAAGAATTAACATTAAATTTTGCTTCAAATTGGGCAAAACAGCTGCAGAAACCTACGAATTGTTAAAACAAGTTTATGGCAAGGAAGCATTATCTCGCTCAAGAACTTTTGAATGGTTTAAACGCTTTTGAACGCGAAAGCGTGGAAGATGATCCGCACACAGTTCGCACGCAAGCCGGAAGCAATTGAAAAAGTTCGCGAACACACATTGCGTTTGACTGGGAGGCGATTCTCAGATCAGCATGGTGTCGTTGAGTCGCAGCATCCACCATACTCGCCAGACCTAGCACACACTTTTTCCCGTTTCTTAAGCAGAAAAATTCTCTGAAGAAAACAAGATTTCAGGAGGTCGAAGCCTTCACGAAAACTGTAACGTCACTAATAAAGAGCATTCCAAAAGTGGACTTTAAAACTTCTTTCCGAAATTTGTATAGCCGAGCACAGACGTGTATTACGGCTGATGGGGATTACTTCGAATAATATTAAATGGCTATGTGTTTAACTTTTTTTTCTTCTGAGTTATTCCATGAGTCCTGGAAATTAATAGCCAGACAGAAATATAACCAAATTATGCTGCTCCTAATTTTGTTTTTCAACTGTACCTAATAAGTAACAAACAGAATAATTTCAACACTTAATCCCACTATTTTCATAAGATCATCATGGCAACTAAATAAAAGAATTAGATAAAAGGGATTAAAATACTGAGTTATATTTTAGAATTGAATAGCCAATTTCAAATTGGCAGGAAAATACTGTTAATGGACTTAGTAAATGCTATTCCCAGCTCTTTTAGTTATAGAGTTTTGACAAGCAACTTAAAATGATTCTGAAAGAGGAAGATATTGGAGTCAATTATTAAAATCAGCTAAATTTTTCTAAACAGCTGATCATGTTAACAGTGACATGCAACACTCACCCATGTTTTTCTCTTTTTGTTTCTTTTTCTTAGCCTACCAAAAGCACAAATCAAACTACACCAAAGTAGTTTAAATTATTGATTAGTTAATAAAGCTCTTTAAGTTTAAAGATATAACTTTATATTTAATTTACTCTCAGATTTTTTGATAGAAATAAGAAAAAAATAACATCATTTGAGTTATAAACAGCAAACAGAGAAACATAATTCGTTTAATAAAATCAAGATGCTTGCCATCGCTGGTGTGGTAATGATATTTTCAATCCCCAGAAAGAAACTTGATGGTAGTACCATCTTTTACCATTACCTTTACTAAGTTATGAGTTTGGGTTTTAAAAGTAATACAAACACAGAACTGTTGCCAAAGATTCGAATTAAAGGTATTAAAACTCACTAATGCACAATTACCAAATGAAAAAAATAAACGAGTAAAAAAAAAAGGTAAACTAAGTTCAAAGCTAAATAATTACGTTATAAAATAATCACACTTAATAACTCATTTCTTAGAAACTATTGAAACTGGATGTTGTTAATTTTTTATTCGATTATTAATTGGGAATTAACTTAATACTTATAAAGATCTACAAGTAATCATAGAGTTAATAAAAGTATCTTGTGGCAACAAAAATGATTTTTTACTATACTTTTATTATCAACTCTTCTCGTGTATGTAAAGTTGCCTTAATAAAAACTATAGAAAAATATTTTAGTTAATGTTCATTGTGATTTCTGTTTCAGATAATACAGATGAATGGCAAACATTAATTCTTTTAAATAATGGTCCTCAGTCTTCCTATACTGTAAGTTTCAGGAATCTTTTACCATCAACATCCTATCAGTTTAGACTTTTTGCTCGTAATTCATATGGTATTAGTTTTCCAGCAATGTCTCCTTCCCCATTTGCTACTCCCAGTAAGTTGATTTTACTAATTATGTCAATTACTTTCAAACATTATTAACATTTTTATTATTCTTTTTCAAATATAAGTGTATAATTATTCATCCTTATTAGCATTTGTGAATGTTTTTCTCGAAACTTAAAAAAACTGATTCTATTAGTGCAGATTTTCAAAATGGTACAATTTGCTCTGGCAGTAGAAACCCCCAGCACTGCAACAGGCGCTGCAGATATTTACAACATCTGCTGATTATTTTTCATCTTAGTTTTATTTTTAAAAAGTAAATAAGGAAAAGGGTGGAAATTGCAGAGACTTCTTTTTAAAAATATCTCCAGGGGGTCTGTCTAGGTTTTTCTGAGAGGTACCTATTTTGTGAAAATTTAGACATAATATGTGAAAAATTAAAAATGATATTAAAAAATCAACACAAAAACATAATAAAAATATGGATTTATCGTTTCTTAAGGATACAAAAATAAAATCCTAAGCAAAAGTACTTTGTGAAACTACCGTTTCTCCTAAAGTTGAATTTGTGAAACTACCGTTTTTCCTAAAATTGAATTTGTGAAGGTACCGCTAAACGGTAGTAAATTCAGCGTGGACAGACCCCTGATCTCTAACTTGTTTCTAATAAAAATTAAAAAAAAAGAAAAACTTAATCAATAGAATACCACAAAAACAAACATAATTATATTATAATAAGCAAAAAGTACAATATTATTCCTTTTACTTTCACAAAAAGCGAAGAGAATAATATTATACTTTATTATTCTTTTAGCTTTCTGCAAAATACGCAAAAAAATTGCAATAAGCAAAGGAATTGTAATATTGTAATAACCAAAAGAACTGTAATATTGTAATGAGCAAAAAGTAAGAGGAATATTTTTTTCCCCTATTACTTGATAACAAGCTCAATTGCAAGGGGATTTTTGTATAATTTATTAGTAAAATTTAACTTAAAATTAAACAACATAAAGTTTTTATGTTATAAGGAACTTATTTTTGCAACATGTATGTTTGATTAAGCTGAGTTTTTATAATAATATCCTTTCTTTGATTGCATTAAGGTCTCAGGCAAATTTGAATTAAGATGCAGATTCAGTTCATAAATTCTGCTACAGGTTCATACACTATTCATTTCAGTTGTACATTTTTTAAAAATGACTGCAGAAAGTAACTTTTTATCTTGTTGAAAAGAGAATGACATTGTAATTATAGAAGTTACTGTAGAAAATTCACAAAACTGTTTCACAAATGTGAATCAAAGATTCTTTTGAGGAATTAAAGGTATTATGTCCACCTTTGAATGGTACCATATACATTGAATGCAAATTGTAAATTTTTGTTAAAAAATGACAGAATTTTTTAAAATTTTATTTTTGGATGAAAAAAATTACTTACTGTGTAATGTAAAAATGAAAAAAAAAATTTCACAAATCTTTTGTATTTTAATTAAGTTTTACATTTCTTATAGGTAAATTATATCATGAATATCGTCAAAAACTTCCATTTTATCGAGAAGTTTGGTTCTTAGTTATGATTGCATCATTGAGTGTTATTGTTATTGTCCTTGTTGTAGCAGTATTATGCGTGAAAAGTAAAGTTTATAAGTATAAGAGTAAGTATTACTACTAAGCTTTGCTATAAAGTATTATTTCTTTAAAATGATATTTTATATATTGCTTTTTATGGCCTAATCTTATTATTTTTTTTTACTGTTTAGAAGAAGCACAAAAATCTATTCATGATGATCATATGAGTATGGACGATGGTGGATTCCCTACATTTGAATTGAGACAGTCTAAAAGAGGCACACTTTGTAAAAATTCTCTATCAAGAAAAAATCATAATGCTATGCTTACTAAGTAAGTTGAATTACATTCTTCTCTTTTTCTTACGTTTAATTTAGAAATACTTTTTAACAATGTAGTTTAAAAAGTTGTAAATTGTTTCTAAATAAAACTGGTACTCCATTTTTCCTCATGTCCACAGTTTTTTTTTATATATATATTTTTGTTAAATTTTATATCCAATTTTTTGAAAAGTCAGAGTTTTATCTGTCTGAAAAATCAGGAAACTGTTAAGATATTTAACTGAAATGTGCAAAAATCCTGGGACAATGTATTTAAATGTCCTCTTTCTTGCCACTTGCCTTTTTGAGCATTACTTGTCAAATTACGCCGGGATAGCTTGGTTTGTAGGGCGTGGGCCCATGCCTGGGAGGTCATGACTTTGATCCCTGTCGATCGAAGACTCCCTGTGTAGTAATAGGTGCATGTTAAATCTGTCAAAGCACAAAGTCCTCCATGTTCGCATAACAAATCATACCTCTAGATGTACTGAATTGGAGATTGATCATTCTCTGGTTCAAGTCAAAATTAAGGCATAATCTGTAAGGCATAACTGAAAAATTAATAATAAATTGTTTGCCTTCTGTTAAAGTCGGAAATTTATGAAATTAGCCCGAAAAAATCTTTGAATAGTGTCTTTCACAGTGTTGGATTAGTTACACCAAGCTTTCTGTGTTCAATTCAGTATAACAGTTTCCTTATTATTTTTTAATATTATATAATAAAATTTCATGTTACTAACATTCTATTTTTATTTTAAAATGATGTGAACATTTTTGAAACACTTCATTTTATGATTTGATCATCTAATAACATTAAATCTATCTTGTTAATAGCTTAAAAAACTTACTGCAATATGTTTTTATATTGTATTTTAACTTGACATTTTTTACCCCATAAGCAACATGTAAACAGAAATATGTGTAGTAGAATTTGAAGCACCCAAAATTGAATTTCTTTTTCACCATTTTCTTTAATTTTTTTATTCCTTTTTTTTATTTCATACCTGTAAATAATAATGTTCATTTAAAATAAAAATCCAATCAGATTGTATGCAAATTTAACATTTTAACCTTTTTCTACCTTTTAAAAAATGTACATTTTCTTTAATTATGTATTTACATTTGCTTAAATTTTGCACTGTAGCTCAATTTTTTTTTTCTTGAGTAAAAGATTAAACATCATCTGCTGTCATAACTGTAGCAGTATTCGTACATATTAAAAATATCTGAGTTATTATAAATTAATTTGCCTCAGACTGCTATCATTTTAATTATCCTCCTATTCTTTTGAGGAATTACTTACTGACATTTTCTAAATATTTCACACTTAATTTTAGTTGCTGAAATTTTTTAAGAATATTTTATATAAATATTGTAATAGACATCTGCTGAATTGCTTATGCCAAGAGAACTACTAAGTCAAGAAGAATTAGAATGCCACATGGAGCTTGAAAATAAATTTTACTGTACAGCTTGGAAAGAAATTTATGAGTATTTTTAATATAAAATCAAAGAGATGCACACAGAACATAATATTAATTTTTACTTGACAATACAATATGTTTCAATTATCAATAATTTAAAAAAATATTCATATTTTACCATTTTGTTGTTGTTGATGGCAAATCACCTTCCTTTGGGCAAGATTCTGGATATCATGTTTCACCTTCATTCAAATGTTTCATGTGCAGTGGTCTAAAGAAATAAAAAAACCATAACTTTGAACTTTTTGCTGTTAAAGGACTCATTTTCAATGGAAGCAATAATAGAAAAGCTTTATACTAGCAATAGAAAATTACTAATATTATTTATTGATTATTTTTGAAAATTTAATTTGTGATTTTTACATAGAAATGAGGGGTTCAAATATTTAGGAATGACATTCCTATGGGGGTTTAAATACTTAAGTGTAAATTAAAATAACAAAGGAGATTTAAATTGTATCAGTTATTATAATGGAAGGGGTACTTTGATGTGAAGTCTAACTACCAATCATCTCTATAACTCTTAAGCTTACTAAGAAAACAAAAAATAAATAAAAATAAAAATGCTGTAGCAGTCAGTTTCTTTCAGGCTGAACTTAAGTTACAATTTTATTTTAAAACTATTGTTATTTCCTTTTTTCCATTTCTGATTTAAATCAAATTAGGTCTTAGTTTTTCTCTATTTATGGTTTTTATCTGTCTCATTAATATTGTTATTAATAAATTGATTATGGTTATTAGTGAATTAGTGTAAATTGGTATGTTCTCTTTAACACATATTTATGATACATTTGTGTGTCATATGAAATTTGTTAAGCACATTATCTGAAAATTTTTGGGCGAAATTCTATAAAAACATGTAACTTTTCCCCCTCTACGAATAAAAAATTATGAGAAAAAAATAGTTTGCGTTGCAGGAAACAATGTTAAATATCTCTGATTAAATTCAGAGTTTGTGGCTACTCAGATGGATTTTAAACATGAGAACAAAAAACATGCCTCTTTCTCTCTTACCACCTCCACCTACCTCTTAAAAACATATTTATTCTACCTCTTAAACATATCTATTGTCTTCAATGTATCATATTAGTAATATTTTTATTTCAATTTCATTTTTTTAAAAAAAATAATAGAAATGTGATTAAAATCTACTTTTTTTGAAAATTTAGATGCCCTCCTCGTCCCAGCCCAGGCAGTGTTACTTATTCTGATGATGATGATACTAAAGGTTACGATGAAAACTGTGATAGTAGTAGTTTAACTGAAAAGCCTTCTGAAATGAGTTCATCTGATTCACAGGTTTGTTTATATATCATTAGTTTATTGCTGATCACCTAATGCTTTTGATAAAGAAATTAATAGTAAGCATATTAATTGCATTTTAATATTTTGACTTTGGAATTAATAATTCTAGAATTACACCATGAATGTCTTTGACTTTGTTTTTAAATAAGTATATTTTGATGAAGTTTTCTGATTATTAAAAGCTTTTTTAGCTGAAGATGATTATTAAAAGCTTTTTAAGGCATCATTAATGTACTTTAAATGGGGTCTTGTTGCTTTAACTTAGTTTATAAAATTGAATAAATATTCATTAAAGGTGTGTTATTATGCTTTTCCTTTTTTTCTTCCGATTAGCATTTTGGCTATTTAACAGAGATTTATTTTTGAAAAGGAAAACTAAACAGTTACACTGCATCTCACAATCTCGGAAAAAAAAACGTTATCCAAAATTTGTAATAGTTAAAATGGAAACATATTATGTATTTTGGTCAAAATAAAAAATCTTGTTTTAAATTTAAAAATAATTGTATATTTTTTGACCTCTCTTCACATCTATTTGCTTATTTAGGAATTTACATTATAATCTAATGAATTTCAAATATGCATTTTTTTTTCTTGTTGGGGTGGTCAGAAATGATTCATAATTATTAAACACAAGTTTTTTTTTAAAATTTTTACTTTTTTCTTTCTTTTTTTTTGTTTGCAAAAATATTTCATCTAACTAAGGATCAACAAGAAATTTATTCAAAGAAAAAAAGCATTTTTATGTTTAGTGTAGCCACTGGGTTGGAAATTTGTATTTTTTTCTTTTTTGAATATAAGTACTGGGAATCACTTTATCATAGATCTCTGTTCAACACTTATGTTCGCTTTACTATGAATTTATAATTTTATCTCCTGTCTTTGAAACATGTATTTCTTTCTCATTGTGGTGGTAGGAAATGATCTATGATATTAATCAAAAAAAGTTTTCAAAAAATTAAAACAGTATTTCTAAGTAATTTTCAACTTTTTTTTTCTTTTTGAAAAAATATTTTATGTAATTAGGAAACAATAATAAATTTATTTACAAAAAAGGAAGCTTGTTCATGTTTAGAGGAGCCGATTGGTTGAAAAATCAGATTTTTTTGTTACTATCAGGGATAGACTGTATGTGTATTTATTTTCTTTATATATTTTGTTATTGCTGCAAATTTAAATCAAAAATTTCGCTATAACTTTGTTTATCTTTATCAGGGTTCTGACAGTGATGCTGAAAGTAATGGCAAAGCTGATCCTCATTCATTTGTCAATCACTATGCCAACGTTAACGACACTCTCCGCCAATCTTGGAAGCGACAGAGACCAGTCAAGCCCCCTAGCTATACTGACAGTGAACCTGAAGGAAGCATTCAAGTGAGTTTGAATGGTGGACACATTGTTATGAACAATATGGCAGGCTCCAGAGCTCCATTGCCAGGATTTTCCAGTTTTGTATAAATTGTTACTAGTGTTCATCTTTCAACATTATAAGCCAGAGTCAATTCCTTAATCTGGAAGTATTGACTAATGTCTCAAGACTGTAGTTATTGAATCTGATTTTTTTAAAAAAAATTTATTTGTAAATATTTGTTTTTGTATCATATAAGTTATCAATACTTTTGTTTCCTAGTATTACAGTGTGTGCCATTTTGATGTTTCATTTATTTACTTTGAAATCGATTGTGTGACTTAGTGATTGTGTAAATTATCACTTCTTCATTTTTCTATATTATTTTTCAATTCATTTTTAACTGCCAGGTTACGATGCTAATAGGAATGGGAAATATTTTGCAACTTCTGTGCCAATTGAGTTCAAATGGGAGAGTGTTTTAAAATTTTTCTTATTAAAGGGAAATAGCGCATAAGCAGTTTTTATTATACTGGATGCCACAATAACAACAGAATAAATTCAATTTTCTCTCTGTTATAAATAATTTGCACAGTTTTTTCTGTACTGGATGCCACAATAACAACAGAATCTATTCAATTTTCTCTCTGTTATAAATAATTTGCACAATTGTATGTTTTTGAAAATTCAAATCAAAGTTCAGGCTCAAATACAGTTTTAAGTGTAACCTTTAAATTATATTTTTTTCTATAGTTTTGCAATTTTACAATTTTAATTTGAATTTCCTGTGAGGAATCAAACTCATTCTTTTGTTTTCTTTTTCAAAATAAAATAATATTTTTTTTTTCTTTCCAAACTAGATTTTTAAAATATTTTTAAGGTCCTCTGAAGGTAGTCATATGCCATAAATTATTATTTATTGTTCGTGGCACTGTATTTTTTATTTTCCTGTTCAAACATGAGCATGTGCAATATCTAAGTAAAATGAGTATTATTATATTTAGCTAATATCCTGATAATTCAATATTAAATTCTCTATTGAAGTACAATTGTGTAGAAAATATTCATATTTTTAATCCATAAAATTTTTTTAATCCATATTAAAAATATTAATTTAAAATTTCATTGACATTTAGCAGTTTTCTGTTTTAATTTTTTAATTCTCTTCCATTTTAAGTAAATCAATAAGATTCTAGCATGCTAGGAAAACTAGCAAGCTTGCAGTTTGAACTTTGAATTATGTTGCTTAAATTTTACTTATATTAAATGGAAGAATATTTTTTTTAAATTGGTGAGCAAAAATTGTCTTAAATATTTGCTGTTGAAAAGAGTAAATCAAAAGAATAAATAAAATGCTCAAATTGTAAGCAAAAAAACACTTTCATAACATAAGTGTAAACGAGTTGAAGAAACAAACTAGTTGAATCCAGTCTTTGTGCCTTTCATTGTAATATAGTTGCAGCTTTTTGATTACCTCTAATTTATTTTCTGATTGTCCTACTTAAATATTAATGTTATGGTTCAGAAAATTAAATCATTCCGTCCTACATTGAAATCCGCCCACATCTGTTTCATAAAAATTCTGGAGTCCATTTTGAATGAAATGTAGCTATTATTTCAGAAATGTTGCTTACTGCCCCATGGAGATTCTGGGTAATGTATATTATGTATATCATAGATATTATGACTCAAGAAACTAACTAAAATTAGCATGTATTTATGTCTTGTAAAATAACTATACAATTACTTTGAATGGTAAAATATAATTATTAAATTAAGAAGTTATTGTGATACAGAGATTTTAAATATTGTTATCGATTGGAGGATGTGAGGTAAAATGTTAAATTATCAACTTTATTAATAATGTCACCAAAGTAAAACATTTTATCTGATATAACTAATATTATACCGGAATTTTTAATTTATTTGTTCTTTATAAATTATACTTATTCTAGTAGATATCATATGTGTCATTCAATATGCACAACAATCATCAATATGCAGAGATCAGACATTCTCAATTTTATTATTTCAAATTAGGATACTCTACAATTCAACTTAGTAACTATTTTATCAGCATTTTTACAAACAAATTTACAGTATGTATACTTTTGTATATTTCTGTACTTAAAATTTATTTTTGTTTTGTTCTTTCAAGCAGGTTATGATCTGCTTATGTACATTTTAATTATTAACTAATTCTCTTTTGGCATACATTCAGCCATTACAATGTTATGTAAATTTAATTAAATGATTTATATTTTGTTTCATCTTATCCTACAAATTTTACCTATTTATTTTTTTTATTTAAATTAATTCTCAAAAATAATTTTTCTGAAAATTTCTATTTAAAATTAAATATCCGTTATTAATCTTATTTGTAAAATGTTTCAAATCCATGAAAGTAATATATATTGTAATTTACCCTTCCATAAAAATATATGTTTTATTCTAGAATAATTCCTTATATTAATAAATTGTGAACTAGTTTATTATTGGGGACCAATATTTTTTGTATATATTTATGACCAATATTTTTTTAAATGCATAATTACATTCTCATTAAATTTTACATTAATTTTATTGGAAAATTTCTCCATTCACTTCATTTGTTTTTCATAGGTTTTTACATTGTAGTGTTGTAACATATGTTAGTTGTTTTAATACTGTACGTATTTTTCATGAGCATTAGTGTGGTTTATAGTATTTGCTATATTTTTAGTGAGAAGCATTTCATTTTTGTGATACATATTTTATCCAGTTTGCAAATGCATGGCATGTTTTTTTTGTAAGTTAGATTTTAAAGATGGGCATATAGTGCTTGGGTCTGTTTTCACTGCCAATTTTTTTTTTTTTTTATTCATCATCATTCTTTAGTTTTGGGAAGGTCTTGAAATGGGAACAAATTTAGAATTAGATGATTTAGGTCTAGTGCTATCATATTTAATTATCTAATATACTGTATTTCAAAGTCCATTTTTATACCACTATTCTAACTAATCAGCTTAAAATTCCGTCCATTTTAAGAAACAGTATTTTACTTAAGCAGGATAAATATAAATTGAAAGTTTCTACATGCTAAGATAATTTTTTTTAATAATGTAAATAAAGTTTACTAGAATCTTGATTATTTTAGTCTGTGACTCTTTTTAGTCTCTTTTGTTCTGCTTAATCTGAGGCACAACTTTCAAACATTTTGAAAAAAGTCACTTTAGAATTTTCATGTAAATAAAGCAAATAGTAATTAATTAATCAATCGAATTATACTGTCTCAATCGTACAAGAGTTTCAGATCTATAAATAGTCTCTTTTTTTCTCTTTTGTTTCTGTAAACATAAATATTAGTTCATGTGGGATGACTTTTAAATCCAGAAAAATTACTTTCCAGAATGATGACTGTATAAATTCTATTTTGTGAAGCAAATTGTGTTATCATTATTTATTTTGAAAAGAATGTCTGTAAAAAGTCTGGTTACTTTTTATAGTTGGATTTTACAATTATCCTGTAATAAAAATTTAAAAATATTGTTCTGGTTTTTATTTTAAATGATTTACTTTTATAATATTTAGCTTACACTTTATTTAATTTCACTAATTTGATTGCAATTAACCATCTGTGTAATAAAAAAAAATTTTTTTTTTGCGAGAGGTTAATTGTCTCAAGTTATTGGTAAAATTAATGAAATTGTGCTACTTAAGTTTTATTAATCCAGAAGTCTCCATAAGAGAAACAATATCATGCATCTTTTCTAACTATCAATTTACAGGAGACTAACATTTTGCAACTACCATAAATCTCGTGTATAAGTCAACCTGTTGTATAAGTACCTGTTGATAACAAGCATAGCAAATTTTTGTTTGGTGTAACAGCTGAAAAAAATTCAAACGTGATTTTTTTTTAAATTAAAAACATAATAAAAATTACTAAGTCTACAAAATTGTTTTAATTTACGAAAATTGTTTTAAGTTGTAAGTTATTGTGTTTCCTAGTGAAAATAATAACTTTGTTACCGCGGGGATATTTGGCATTGTGATGCCACAATTGGCATTACATATTTATTTCATATCCTTTTAAATATCTTCTATTACTTAAACTTATTTTTTTAATAGAATTATATAATTAAAATAAATCAAAGACTTAAAACGAACTTAAAATATTTTAATCTTCTCTTATAGATCAATGTAACGGATACTCGCCTAATCGAAAACAAAAATCTATATCTTTTTAATTCTAAATTTCAAACAGCTATATGTTTCAGTTGCACAGTTGTAATAATTCCCATAAATTTTTTGGCGATTCGTGATCGCCAAGGTATTCTTTTAAACCCAATATTGATATGCTGGTTGGCTTTGTTTTGGCTATGTTATAATTTAGTAAGTCACCAATTTTGGATCTCCTATCCATGCTTCTGTGTCCGTTGAGAACAAATTACACGTACTTTTAATTTGGCTTTTATTTAGGCTGGCCATGGGGGATTTTTCTCCTATGGCCTGTCCTTATTAATATTACTATGCAAAATTTGATTCAACTGAAATTCTTATGGATAATATTTATATTTTGTATCTCGAGCTCTGCAACTATATTAAACAAAGGCTTTATATTAGTTATGAGCCAGTTTTCATTTTTAAGTGTTTTTTTCATCATCCCCTGATTTCAGCATCAAATCTTCAATTGGTATACTGTACAAACTTCCACCCACACCTTAATATTCCATCATCACCAGTTAAAGTGGCACACTGAATATTACATCTCTATTGACATCAGTAAAATGCTAGTGAGAGATAAGGAGAAAAATAAAGGTGTTTAAGATACGATGTGGAAAGAATATTTGTGGAATCTTTAAATTTCTAAGATTTTGATCTGTTTTAAAAGTTCTTATGTTATACAATTTTTTGAAATACTCTTAAATAAATTAACTTTCCTTATTTTTGATTTTTTTTCTCAACCAATTTAAAGTATTGTTGCTAAAAAATACAGTTTTGAAGTATTCTGAAATAAATTGACTTTTCTTATTTTAAATTTTTTTTTTCTCTTCTGAACACAATTTAAAGCGTTGTTACTAAGAATACTGTTTTAAGTAAAGAAAATATGGAAAGAGAAAGTGCAAAATTGTATGTAGCATGTTAAAACTCGTTTTTGAAAGACGTAAATAGATTCCCATGGATCTCATTATGATGCATCGATATTTCACGTTCAACGAATTTATAACTTCATTACTGGTGCGTAAGTCAACCGCTTGAATTTTGTCAAATTTTTTGGGGGTTTGAAATTTCGACTTATACAATGGATTATGCGAAATTTTCTTTGTTTGAACTGTCACTCAAGTGTTTTAAAATGTATATTCAATGAACTTAACTATGCATAATAAAAATAAAAAAAATTATCAAAAATTCAATTATATTATATAGGAACATAGTGGTGCTCTGCTTTTTTCCAAAGAGTCTCTTCACAAAGCCTATACTCCACTGCTTAAAGACAATAAAAAAATATGTGTAGTATATTACAATTGTTTCACAAGGTCTAAAAAATATGATGAGTCTTTGGAGTGCTGATATACGTATGAAACCTGGAGATTAAATTTTGTCTGCATTCAACATTATGCATAAGTTTTTAACTATCACAAGGAGAACCAAATATAGCCAAAAGACGCTTTAAATGTTTCTGTTCTTTAATTGCTCTATTTATTGGGTGCTTAGCTTCTTAATTCTCTGCTTAGCTAACAATTAGCTTCTAACTTTTCGTCCAATCTCCATTTTACTACTAGTTTTAATGCCAACTCGCTGAATCAGTCTCCTCTTTTTTTAGTGTCACTACAGCTTCTGCAGGTTCTTTAAAGAGTAAGACAAAGGAGGCTCCTTTTTTGTGTATGTTCTAGGCATTTTTGTCACAGGATTATGCAAAATCGTTAATCTTGTGTAAACCTGAAGAAATGGGTCATAATCACAACGTTTTTGTGTTTAAAAACAAAGTTTATATAATAAATTTTCATACTGACAGGAAGTTTCATACTGAAAAATTTTCTTCAAAGGTTCAAATCACTTTGAATCAACCTGCGCCCTAACTATTTTTAAAATATTTGTAGTCTTTTTTTCAGAATTATTTGAAAATTAACTCTCTTTTATTATTTTTTTATGTTACAACTAGATTTTAGACGTGATACTTTTTCATGTAAACCCTTGTTTTGTCTGATTTTAATGAACTTAACTCTAAAATTGCAAAATGTTGTTAAATTGCTGGACCAGCCACAAAATTTTCGAAAGTAGTGTAAATATTTTATTTGTTCTACCTGATATGATGTTTCTGAATTTTTATAACCTTTGAATAATAATATAAAAAATTAAAAGGAAAAAAAAAAACTTAAATTCTCTAGTCCAATCAAATCTTGCATGTTAAATATAAGTTGTTTCAAAAATTTGAACTGTTTTCTTCATTCAGTTTATTTAAAATGATTTTAATTCAATTAAAAGTTCAATATAAATAGAGGGTTTAAAAGTAATATACTAAGGGATGATTTATTGTTCTTTTATTTTCTTAAAGATATTTAGTTGTATTGAAAAATTTTGAAACACTTCAATTAGAAATATTAAACCAAATTTAAATTTCTGAAATATTAAATTTTCAGATTGGCACTAAGACATTATTCTAATTGAGATTTTAATAAGTAATGCCGTTTTCAAACAACGTATATAAGGACCTTATTTGAAGTGTATTAACTCAGAATGTTTAATTAACAGATTTCCTTTAAATCGTAATTTTTATAATTCAATTCATAATTTTGAAACCTGTTTCTGAAGTTAGTTTTCATGCCAAGTTAAGCTTTTTTTTTCGCAACTGGTGTGGCATGTCTGCTATTTAAAGGGACCTGTAGCAAAAAAGATTTGAATGAAAAAATTTTTTTTTTTGTTAAATTTTTGGCTTCTTATAAAACTACCTTTAACTACTTTGATAAAATAAAACAAAATGTTTTTAATATTATTTATGAGAGATTCTTAAATTATTTCCAATAGGATAAAATTTATTATATGACCTGTGTAATTTTTGGGGAAAAAAAAAGAGTTGTTCAATACTTATCTTGTTTCATAACACTCAAGACGTAGATTTTCAAAACTTTGGTTATATATATATTTTTTTCAATTTCAAGAATTTAGAAATTTGTTAGATAATTTGTTTTTATTTGTATAAATTTTTAAATAATTTTTCTTTTATTTTTATTGCTAGAAATTACAATTTTTTTAGTTTTTTTTACTGGATACTAAAAATTCTATTCTATTTTTAAAATACGTTAGCAAGATGGTATATTGTGTTTGAGGGAAATAAAGAAATGAATAAACCACTGTACAGACTTTTCTTTAAAGATCACCATCAATATGTATTTTTAAAGTCCTTATTAAAAATGTAAGTAACTAATTATACACTGAAGGTCGCAATTTAATGTTTAACCCAGGAAAAAGAAAACTATCGAATTCTGACCAATTATAGAGAAAGAAACAGATGTAACAAACATGAAAAGAGTTTTTATTGTAGATTGAAAATTGAAGGGATTTAACTCCTCCCTATACTCAAACCTGACTTGCTTTATTTTTAATATTTTATTTAACCGACCCAATTTTGAATTTACCACTACTTATGTTCAACTCCGTAGCCTTGTAATTTTGCAACGAATCCAGAAGACAAAGGAACTTTTGAATCAAGTATTGGGAGAAATTTGCCTTCGTAGAGGACTTTTTGATGGAGCTAAACCGCATTTGCTTTACATCGAGAGGAAGACCAAGAGAACCTCTCACGGTTAGCCTCACGGCAAGGGGACTCTAACACATGATCCGTCTACCACTGAGAATATTTCACGTCAGCACTGTGGTCAGTGCAAGCCGGATGCGGATTGGTATCGACAAGCCATTACTGGGATTTGAACTCGGTTTGTTCATGGAGAAGACGAACGCTCTATCCCCGGAGCCATCACGGCTCCTTGCTGTTTATTACTCTTGCCTTCCTGAACTGTGATTTATCAGATTTCGAAAGGATGTTTGTTTTTTTCCTGGCATAATATTTATTAAATTGTGACCGCCAATGCACATACTCTTTTATTTTTTTTTGATGCGGTTGCTAAAAAATCATATTAAGTGCAGTCTTTACGGATTACTCTATGTACTTCCTCCCTAGTGTTTACACTTACTCTTCACTTTATTATGAATTATTTTTTTCCTGAACATAAAATTTACATAGGTATGAGCGTTTTCTTTATCGACAACATAAAACCCATACAGTACGTTTTTTAAACATAGTAAAAAGTTTTAAGACTGTTTTCCAAAGGCTATGTAGTTGTATGAAATGATGCTTTTTTGCGAAATTTGCACTATTTTCATAACCTATGTCAATTTGCAACAGTTACTCATGAATGTTAGGTCAAGTTTAACCTACTTGTTTATTCTAAAATTGGCGCAAAACGCCAATGTGAGGAAAGCCACGGTCTTGAGAAAATAAAAAGCGTTTGTAGTTTGTAATTTTTTAATATTTAAAAAAATACTTTAATTTTACCTTATCCGGGATCCTACATATTTGCAAATAATGGGAATTTGGCATTGATTTTGATAAATTTCATCTAGGTGGAAAAATGGCCCCAAATTGGCGATTTTTAGAAAAAGTTTAATAACTTTTATAATATTTTAGTTATTCGTCCTTAAGTCCAGATAATTTCTTAAAGCAAGATGGCAAATATTGTATAAAGTTATAGCTTTGCTTCAAGTGTAAGGCACTTAAACTTGGCTCTTTTTATTTTCCTTGGCGAAAGAGCTTCGAAAAACTATGTTTCTTTAACACAAAAGCTCTGGAAATGATATTTTTTGTATCATTTCCAGAGCTTTTGTGTTACAGGGTGCGTAGCGTTTTTAAAAAAGTGCTTAAAGGTGCTTATTTTCAACTTTCGTTTTTAAAAGCCCTTAAAGGTGCTTTTTTCATTGGGTGTTTAAAAATGCGCTTAATTTTCCCTTTTCCAAAATGAGATTTTTTTTCTTACCATATCAATTTTTGCTTCGAATTACTCAAAAAGCGTGTTTTTCGCATTGTTCTATTCAAAGTTTTCATAATTCATTCAACCACAATCTATTTCGACATACCGGTCTGTAGCTTATGAAAACGCCAATCATTTTATGAAATACTTGCGGGTTCGAATACTGAGTTGGATTCGGTGGGAAGGATTCATGCATTCTCATAAGCAACTCTGCTGCATTTTGCAAGAAAGATAATCTTTTTAATTATTTATAATTTGAATAATTTTTTTTACATAATTGTGTGAAGTAATTATAAATTTGAAAAATTGAATGATTCACTCAATATTGAATGTATTTGAAATTATGAAATTGTTTTTATGGTGGCTAATATAATCACAAAAATAATTCTTTGTCAGAAACTGCTTATTTTATCATGATCATGTCACTTTTTAAAACTATTTTGCATTTTGTTAACATATATATATGAAGAACTTTCAACAATATAAAGGAAAAAGATTATTAGTGCGCATATCCTAATTATAGTATTTTGCTTAAAGGTGCTTAAAATATTTTTGAGTGCTTAAAAAGTACTTGAAAGGTGCTTATTTTATGTTGAAAAGTTTGACTACGCACCCTGTGTTACCTTTTCACACTTATAAAATCCCAAGCCCATGAATAATTTGATATCCCATATCCTTTTTCGGTAACTTTCATTAATATTATTAATATAAATAAATTTAAGATAAAAATAACCTTATTTTGCTTATTATAGAAAAAGGTTAAAAATATTCGAAATCATTTTTTGGAATGGAACAAAATATTTTTTTATACAGCATATTAATCAATATTTTAATCCCAGTTTATTTATTAATTTTTTTAAAATTAAAATTGCAAATTGATGACATACAATAGCTTAAAAAAGAAAATACATAAAAGATTTTTTTTAGCATTCTGTTTATTTCTGACAAATCTCTTAAAGTAAAAAGAACGATCGTTAATGAAAGAAATATTGGGAGGGAAAAAAAAGAGGAAAACAGCAAATCGCACTTGATGGAAGGCTTTTTGATGGGATTATAAGTTTTTGGATAAGATGTTCAATCAGATTATGTTTTTTGTTATTTTTTTAAGAATCGCAAAAGAAGGCAAAATGCTTTTTCCTTTGAAGGCAGGTGAGGATAGGAAAGGAGAAAGAATCCCAGAAAAAAAATTAATGTATTGAAAAACTAAATAAAAATGAAAAGCTTTTAGGATTAGATTTAGAAGCTGTTACTCTTGATTTTAACTTGTAATGCGAAGTTAATAAACTTTGGTATAACATATGGCAAAACATATTTCTAGCATATTCTAAACCATATAACAGTAAGAAGCATATTTCAGGCTTTTATATTTTAGCAAAGCTTTAACTATGTTACGTCACTTTTGAAACTTATTTTTTGGAATTACATTTTAATATACAGGGTGACTTATACAGAACTATTGTTCAAAAATCTACATTTAGGTCAGAAACATTATAAGCAAAAATCGTATAAAAATATGGTCGCAAATGCAATGAACACACGTTGCACGCCTACTAAACTAGGCACTGAAGAATGCACAAGTCACAAATAATGATTACTTTATTACATAAAGCCGAGTCTGGAAAACATTTTTGTTTAAATTTTTTTTTTTTAAGCAGGAGCCTGAAGTTGATGCCGGCAAACTGTAATACAAGCATCGAGCGACAATTGTTTGCAAGAATGCCTGTCGTATCTACTATAACTTTTGCAGGAAGAATTCGTTCCATCAAATCCATGTCCGATCAACACCTCCTAGAATTCGATTTTTTAGAAGTGCAAACATTGTGACATGTTTTACATTCTTCAACCTCTGTGCAATTTAGTTGCCCGAACGTTGTGACATTTTTCTCATGGCCTCCACTGCGCAGTTTATGTTCGTTATGTCAGAAAACTAAATTGATGCATGTGGAGGGCTTCTGTTGGTCTGTTGAAGAGGTGTTGGTCCGATTTCATAAGAATTTTATTCACTAAGGTTTTCATGTAACCCCAAAGAAAATTATCTATGGAAGGCAGGTATTGTTATCAAGATAACTAAGAAATGGGTATAGCTTGCAGGTAGAATACAGGTATAGCTTGCAAGATGACCAAGAAATGGGTATAGCTAATATCAGAAGTGGGTTTGTTTTGGTGGGACATGTTTTCTTTTTTTTGTTATTATATCTATCTGAAACAACCTTGCACTGATGTGGATTATCAATATCGACCATTTAATTCCTGCAGATGTGGTTATAAATATAATCTAAAGCTAATTTCCCACGGATGTTGTAACCTACAACGTTCTTTAGAAGGTTATACTACTATCTTAGAAATTAAAAAAAAAAAAAAATACACGTAAAAGAAAAAAAAGAGAAAAATGTTTACCGACTCCATGGCAACATACTTCTTGATCTTTTTCCTTAACTCTTGTGGATATTAAACCTCAATTAAGACACCAGTTAGTGAATTCAGAATGGTCAAGCTGCTTACATTTTGTTACTCGACATAGAATTACTTTACTTCAGCTTGGTGTTAGCTTTAATTCCATAGATGATTAATTAAATTTTATAATGAAAAAGAAATATGTATTTACAATTCAGATATGATATAATTATCTACGTCACTGAAGAATTTTGATAGAATGACTCGAAATTCTAGATTTTGCCAGTTTTTTTTTATACATATGCGCATCGAATTATGACTCTCTTTAATTTTCAGCACCCGTTGTTCTAATAAATACCTTTCGCTTACCTTTCGTTTTCTCATTCCGTGAGATTTTATCCTTTCATCACTTTCTAACAAATCGAAACAAAGTTCTTCGATCAGTTGCCTTGTAACTAAGAATTCTCACATCTTTTTTTTTCATATTCAATTTTTTTTCCTGCTAGGCGAGAAAAAAAGTGAAATACTCCTTGTAAATATGTTTCTGTGTATAAAGATTCTCTATGTACCTATGATTCGTTGCGATCAGTTACGGCACAAAATAAAAGTGAATTTATTTAACCCTTTAACACAGATGAGACATCGCTGTCCCTTACATATGTTTTTTTTCTGATGCTCTAACTACAAGCAAACATATAGTTTGATATTTTTTAATTATAAAAACAGTTAAATAGTTACTAAAAAAATTTGTTAGACTATCGGAATTAAATTGCACTAAAATATACAATCCTACAAAAAGTAGTTAGGAAAAAATGTTTTCTCATTCATATTCAAAAACTTCTCAATAATTGATTTTGTAAATTAAAGTTATTGTTTATTTATAATAAATACAATAATTGTTTATTTATTTATTAGAGTTACATACATTTGCATGCTTGTGTGCGCAATTTAGGCTTTTGTCAAATAGAAGGACAGATAACACAATACAGTAAAGGACAGTACGAAGATACATCCAGGATAAGAGAGAAATTCGAACCCGCTGCCTCCACGCTTTGAGCAGCGTTTGGCGAGTGATATCGCTCGGCTATGGAGACCCCCAATAACACTGCTTCTCTTAGATCTAAATAGTCCCGCAGTGGACTGACCATTAGGACATGATTCCCAGCAGATCACCGAAGTCAAACGTCACAGACTGTGGTCAGTGTGCTGGCAGGTGACCACTAGGACAATACCTCCTAGAGAAGGAAGCCAGACAAGCCTGTAGTGACGTCATGAATTGGAGGCCATCTTCCTTCCCTATACGAGTGTTTCTTCTATCTGTTTTTGTATTTAAGTAATATTCTTAGCGACGATTTTTGATGAAAATCTTGTTCAAAAGAGGACTTCGATAATTTACATTTAAAAAAAAAATAGTATTAAAGCGGAAATAAGCAGATTTATTTTGATTTTATTTTTCAACATAAAAAATTTCATAATTATTTGTGAATCTAAACTTACTGAATGTTGCAAATTGTTTTCAAATTTGTATTCACAAAAATATAAAAATCATGCATTTTTCATATCTAAAGATTTCTTATTTTAGTAAAACGATAAGCATGTGGAGAAATTGTAAATAGAAGAGTAGGGGAGAGTGGGGTCAATTGTAACAGGGTACGATTGTAACAGAGCAAAAATTTCGAGAGTCTGGTTCTAGATTTGGTTCCTAGGTGGCACACAAGGTGTATTTAATAAATTTACATGTACACCCCTGATGGCAACAATTTTTATATACTTTTGAAGGAGTTACATTACAAAAGATATTTTCACGCTACGTAAGTACTTTTTTTGGTATTAGAATATTATATTGTAACAAAGTAATTTTGTTTAAACAAATAAAGATTATTAACCGAATATGTAAGTGGACACCTTAATTAACATTTAAAGAAAAAAAGATTAGTTTTGCTAATTGACTAGCATTGTTTTTAACAAATGAAGCTGAAATGGCGTCTTGGGGACGATTGTAACAATAAATAAAGGGACGATTGTAACAGCTGAAAATAAATAATCTTATGTTTACAAACCATTACTTAACTCTTTAAGAACCACCAATAGTTTCCTATATCATTTATTATTTTATCAGTTTCCTATAGCATTATTTTATTTGTCACCTTTCGCAGCATAAATTAAAATTTTTAACCCCTTAAAGTTAAAAGTTTAACCCTTTAGGTCTCTGCTCATTATTATTTTTACTGCCAAAATATCACTACTATTTTGATTAATAAAAAAATATATCACAACTATGATAATATGTATAATTAACTATGTTTTAGTTGAATTTATGAACTGTTACAATTGACCCCGTAAGTGGGGACAATTGTAACAAGTGCACGACTGTCAAAAATTGTTAATAACTAATATAATAACATTTAAAATAAGGTATTTATTTATTTTTTCTAGTAGAGGATAGTCTGCTTTACTCGTCTGTCAATTAATACTAATAATATATTGGATTTTTTGTTAGTTAAATATAGTTAAGTAAAAAATGTTACAATTGACCCCACTCTCCCCTACTAAATACTAAATAATCAGCTGAGTATTTTAAAGCGTTTTTGTTCTTTTGTAAAAGATCTATTTGTTCTATAATACAGAGCAAGTTATTTTTTTTACTGTAATCAATATTATTCAAATGAGAAGTTAAAACATTATTAATTGATGTTAAAATGTCTTTCATACAATTAGTAGAAGTATTTGTCTTCTGTTCTAATAGAAATAAAATATTTTCCAAATCATTCACAGAAATGCATTTAAAGGGTAAAGAAAACTTACCTAACATATTTAAAGGTATATCCTTAAGATAAGCTTTAACTTCACAATTTTTCAAAATCATAATACATTTATCAATTTGTGGACTAAGTTTGTCATCAATATGGAAAAATAAAACATACTGTTCAGTTCTCAAAACATTCCAAAAAGTTGAAAATGTAGTTTTGTCTAATAAAACTAACAGTTCTTCATAACTTGTGAAGCCGTGTGAAACATTATATAGTTCATGGCTTTCAATGCTTTCTAAAATAGCTTGATTAACCTGAAAATTTTCGAGTCTTATTTTCTTTGTCGCCACAGTATTCTCTCTCGCCACAGTATTCTTTGTCATGTACTTGGGACAATTAGGAACTATTTCTGGAAGAGCTCCTTCTCGTAGTTTCAAACTATGCAACATAACGGAAATTTTCTCTCCAGTTTTTTCATGGAATCCTTCAGCATGTGTTATTATGTCTCCTTCCTTAAAGTGCAACCAACAAACCTAGAAGCATTTTCAGAACAATGAGATTTTCATAGAAATAGATTAAGATAAAGCTATTATTATTAATCTTCAGATATTAGAATTTTTTAGCACAAATAAGATTTACTAATTTACTTTGATAATTGCTTTTGAATAAGGAAATTTATTTAAATATGGGGTAAAAAACCGCAGTATATTGAAATTTTTATAATTGCAGGTTATGTAGGATTTCAGATATTTAATAATTTATAATTCATTAATTTATTTTTCTTTAATAAAATAATAAACACTGTAAAATTCAAAAATGTATAACTCAATATTTAATTCAATTTAAACTTATGCATGCTAAGTATTCTGTTAGAAAATAATCAGAAATAATACTTAGGATTAATATAATTTAGCATAATGACTGCAAAAGATGTGTTATATTTATAAAAAAAAACCTTTTCAAATGCTGAATTTTAAGTATCGAATCAAATGAATATTTCTTTGTCATATTATAATTCTATTTCAAATAATTCAAAAAAATATATAGAGTACTTACTCTCGAGTGTTTGGTAGGTAAAAAATTCTCTCTAGGAATAGCATTTATCCATTTAAGTAATAACTCTTCCTGTTTTGGAAACCTAAAAACAGGATTCTTTGGACCATTTTTATAGTTACTTCTGCATTCAGGAACACAGCACTTGTAACCCATTTTCTAAAATGTAAACAAAAATATTTACAATTAAACACAGAAGAAAATTACATAAATAATAACACGTATTATATAGTACTCAAATAGTTATTAAAAATTCAATTTCCCTTCAAGGTAATTAAAAATTTCAAATAATAAATTCAAATGCAAATATATTATTAATACTATTTATTATCAAAGATTAGGTTTAATTATTCGAGCTATCAATTAAAATTAATCCTGAGAAAACATACAATAAAATCCTAAGAAATAAAAGATTTTGATTTTTTGAATACTGTAAATTACAATTATGTACATAGTTAAATTTACAATTATGTTCTTAAATATGCAATTAATATGTATTATAGCACGTGTGTGCTTTAAAGTTAAGAATAACATGCTATATTTAAATTGTGTTATTAAAAAATGAATAATTATAAATATATATATATATATATATATTAAAAATATATATATTATTAAAATAATTTCGAATTACTGCACAAGAATTATGCCTGAATTACAGAATCGAAACAATGCTGTTTAATGGTAGTTCAAACGAGGTCATGAAAGTTTTCCAATAAAATAAAGTAATAATAGGACAAATAAATCAAGATTTCTAAAATCAGTCATACAAAAGTGTTAATATTTATATGAAATAATAGTAGTACTTACCTATGTATGAATGTTCTATTCCGAATGAATGTTGTTTATCTTCTGGTGAAGAAATGGAAATATATAACTATTCCATTTTTTACGATATAAAATACATCTTTTAAGGTTCGAAAAGCAATCTTCCAACTAAATGAAAAATTGTACTAATTAGAGTTAATTACTTTGATTAGCATTACTAAATGTAGCACGTGCTTCGAAAAACACATTCCACAGATTTCATACGAACACACAAGCACATGGTTGACGTAAAAGCAAGCGAAGCGGCGGAAGAAAATGATGGCCATCGGTTGATGACGTCACAGCTAATACGAAAAGTAGTTGTCTGGCCTTCTTCTCTAGGAGGTATTGACTAGGATCAGTCTGGGTAGAGTCTGAGGGTGTGCGGTATTGGTTCCCGTTAAACTGTTCTACCGTAAACTGTTCTTCGCGTGCAGGCGAAAGTGCCATCCTCTCTTCAGAGGATCAATATTGTGATGGCATGTCTTCGGATCATCCCCAGGGATATTTTTTAGACCGTCGCCAATAATCTATTATGCAGCTCTATTGCGACGTAAATGAACTACGACAACAACTTATATCTAAATAAGGGCTAATTTGAAAAATTATTGTTTGAAAGTGAGCAGTGTTTGGAAGATTTTTCCTTTAACTCAGAAAAAGTTATCGGTGTTTCACGCTGTATTTCAAAACCATAAATTAGTAAAATTCAAACATTATATTTTTCACTTATTTTGACATAAATTAATACAAATTAACGAAAAGGCATGAAAAAAGTGTTAAATTAAGATTGTGGGTCAAAGGATTAAGTGGAACACAACTTTAAATCAGATTCCTTTTTTATGGCCGCTCAATGTTCTTACCATTGCCGTTCAATACCTCAATTAAATTTTTAAGATATGAAACTTATCCTTGGTTTAGCAACTCTTTAATAATTTGATGCCATAGTCCTTCGTGCCCTACTCTTCATTAGAGGAAATATCAAACTAATAGGATTTCTTTTAAAAATAAGAAATGAATAAGAGTTAATCATTAAAGTGAAATCTCTTTCTTTTTTAATTTATTTAACTTCTTCATTACAAAAGCATAAAAAAATTAATAATTTTCAACTAGTTCATAAATTAAATAGTGTCATATTTTTGATTCGTTGTTTGAAAAATGATCTGTAGAATCCATTAAATAAAAGCTATTTGCGTTAATTTAGTTATTCAAGAGTTTTCGAGCGGAAAAGTATGCAAATCGATTATTCAGTTTTTTTCGTTATTTTTTAGAACATGGAAATGAAATACTCGAGGCAACTATTTCCTCACTTACTTCTTCCTTTTATAAAATAATTTTTTTTTCTGTTTTAAAATATCAAGTACTTAATGTTCAAATGATGAATGAATAGAGGTATGGAGAGCTTTTTTTAATCAGTTCATTTTCGAATGAAACATACGTGATAATTTATTGTATTCCTTTACAATGATTTTGATTTAAGCATTAGAATAAGTTGTTTTGAAAAATATTATATAGAAAATATTTATTTTTATTTTAACCTAGAGCATGATCCATTGTATTATTTTTTTTATCGATTTTATTTTATATTTATGTTGAAATTTCCAGAGGCGTTTTCTATTGACGATATACATGTACATAGAGAAGCACATATTGATTTAAAAAAACAAAAAACAATTTGTACTAAAAACGCTTAGTTTTCCTTTTTTTCTACAGTTAGCACCCATTAAAAAATTGTTCTTTAAAGAATGAAAGCACTTGCTCTCAAATATACGAAAAAAGAAAAAAACACAGACACATATTTTGTTTTTACTCATTATTTTAATAGAGATATCTAAGCTGATGTCACGTCACTTATTATCCTCTAGCAATTCATCAATGATCAATGAGTTACAGATATCAACCATAGGAATACGTCAATATGAATCGTTCAATAGGAATGGTGCAAATGACAATTGATTGATTTATTCCTTTGAGTGATATAGTTAAGCTTCTGGTTAGACATCTCTATTTGAAACAGCTAAATTAAGTTCTCCTCCATTTCGATGAAAACATAGTCATTGTTGCAATTTAAAAGTTTCTAAATTCTCTCACAGTAGCTGTATCCAACTGTATAAAACTATCTAAAATAATTATTAATAATGATTATGAAGATAAAATTGTGTATTATAATTTTTTATTATGAGAATGAAAATAAAATTGCTTAAAATAATTTCTAAGTATTATAATGAAGATAAAATTCAGTAAAGTAATTTCGAATAATAGTGATGATAATCAAATTGTTTTAAGTTATTTTTAGGTGTCATAATGAAGATGAAATTGATTAAAATAATTTCTAATAATAGTGATGATGTAAAAATTGCTTAAAATATTTTCTGGTAATTATAATAATTGGGATTATATTGTGTGAAATAATTTCTGATAATGAGGATGATGACAAAATTGTGTAAAATAATTTCTAATAAAGAGGATGAAGGAAAAATTGAGTAAAATGATTTTGAAGTATTATAATGAAGATAAAATCGTGTAAAATAGTTTCTAATTATAAGGATGATAAAATTGATTAAATATTTCAAATAATAATAATAATAATAATGAAGATTAAATTTTGTAACACTAATTCCTGATAAAAATGTTAAAGAAAAAATTATCAAAAATAATTTTGAATTATATCAGTGAAGATAAAATTGCGTAAAATATTTTCTCTATGACACAGATTTTTTTTCAATAGATTTAATCTTTTTCTTTAGGTTTTAAGTGATAAACCAAATATGAGTATTTTCAAGTTTGGAAAATATGAATAAGATTCTATTGCATTTTGAGTTCTTAAAAATCCCTTGCAAAGCATATTTCACTTGTTAATGAAAATCTAATATTGAAGTTATATTTTGCAATAGGATTGAGTTCATATAGAGCTATGCTTTTCACTATTTGCCTATTGAGCTATTAAACTATAATTGTTCCAAACAAACCTATTTATCCGGCAACAATTTATATGCAAATGTCTTTGACTGAGTTGGAGAATGGCTATTAATAATTTCTATCTCATATTTATGAAGCTTTTCAACAAAGATTTAGGAATCTGAAACTTGCATTTTATAATAGTTAATTTTATACTGATAATTCTTAAAATTTCATTAAAAATCAGTGATTTTTTGATAACTACAGCTGAACTCTTTTCTCAAAAGGGGCATTTTTTTTTCATTATTTGCTATCTACAATTGGATTCTAAATTTAACGATGCCTTTTTAATTATTTTATAACTGCAATTAGATTCGTAGTTCAATGATGTCTTTTTTCATTATTTGATAACTACAATTAGATTCTTAGTTCGAAGAAGCATTTTTTTCATCATTTGATGGCTACAATTGAATACTTAGTTCAAAAATGCATTTTTTTTCATTATTTGATAAATACAATTGAATACTTAGTTCAAAGATGCATTTTTTCATTATTTGATAAATACAATTGGTTTTTTAGTTTAAAGGCTGATTTTTTTTCATTATTTGCATGTTATTTGAAGAAAAATTAATTCGTGGTGCCTAAATTTTGAAATTTTGAAACGTTTTACTAACAAGTTTAAGAATTGTTCATTAGTTTAAATAGAAATATTTCAATGAATAAAATCGAACAAGAAATAATAAAAAAAAATGTCAATGAATTACATGCTCAACAAGGAAATTAAATTGATATAATTCGCTGCAGATTAACATAGAAGAAATATAAGTTTTTTTTATCTGATAGGTACTTTGCATTCTGAAGTTTATTTTTTATGCAGGATGTTCCTCAAAGACCACCCTTAATATGTGTGTTTAGAATCCTTATCAAGGAGGAAAACAAAAAGTATACAAGGAGAGAGGAGTTGCTAATCAATATTTAAGCGTGAAAAAAAACAACAGAAACAATATCGAAATCTGACGAATTACAGTAGAGGGATTTGCATGTAATAAACAACAAAACAGGTCAAGTTGGAGATTAAAACTTGAAAGGGTTTCTAATAATTCTCTTTCAACTCCTTTTTGCTTCAACCTGCTATGCTGTTTAGCGCATTTGTCCTCCTTCACCGTGAGTTTTGAAAAAATTTTTTTTTGCACCACGTAGTTTATCATACAGGGATACCAAATATATATAAATCTCAATTTTTAATTTTTGTCGCTTAAGTCGAATTTTTTTTTTTTTCAAGAGTAGCATAGAAAAATGCTATCAAATATGTTAGCCGGAGCCGCTGGAGGGGGTAGCAATTTATACGTGGATAATAAATAAAATAATTTTACATTACATTATCTTCTTCTGTATTTCTTCAGATGGAACACATTTATAACCAACACTACAACTAAAGATGCTCAAAAATTTTGTCAACCGCTCGCAGAAGCAAAATGTGTTTGAAATTCAGCTGATCTTTTGGTTGGGGAGGTGCGTCACTCCATACAACGTTGACGCAAAGCATGTCTGTAGGTCTTCAGAAGTGTTTCCAAAAATTTTGAACATCATCTTCAGGAGTTCTGGTGGCTCTGGGGATAGAGTGCTTGCCTGGTTCGACTCCCAGTTGTGACTGATCAATACGAATCCTGTACACTGCTTACACAAACCATATCGCAAACGTAAAATATCCTCAGTGGTAGACGGATCATGGGTTAGAGTTTCCTTGCTCGTCAGGCTAACTGTGGGAGGTTTTCGTGGTTTTCCTCTCTATGTAACACAAATGAGGGTTAATTCAGTCAAAAAGTCTTCCACGACGGAAAATTTCACTCAATACTTGACCCAAGAGCTCTCTTGTTTTCTGGATTGGGTTCAAAATTACAAGACTATGGGGGTGAAAATTAGCAGTCCTAAATTTTAAATTGGGTCGGTTGTTCGACGACGGTTGTAAAAATATCTTCTGCCTGGATCAGTTATTAAAAACCGGTTATAAAATCTTCATCTATCAATTTATCTTCTGCAGAACAATATTAATATTAATTTCACTTTGAATCAATCACTTTATGTTTATTCAAAAATGTCATTTCAATAAAGTATTTGAAAGGATATATTTCTGAAGTATTAAAAATTTTCACTTCGTATTATCAAAATCAATCATCATGAAATACAGTAAATTAATAAATTCTTTCAATATTTGTACCTCTATGAGAAATTTTCTGTAAGGTGCAAACTGTTTATGATAAAAAGTGGCTCAGGGGATATAGGCTTTCGCCTTCCATTGATGTAACCCTGGTTCGAAACCCAGAGGATGCTGCTTGATACAAATTCTGCTCCCTGATCATACCAATCACTGTGCTGGCAGTTAAATATTCTCAGTTTAGACGGATCATGGGTTGGAAACCCTTTGCCGTCGGGTTTACCTCGAGAGGTTTTCGTGATTTTTCTTTCGATGTAGCACAAATGCTGGTTAGATCCATCAAAAAGTACTCTGAGGAAGCTAGTTTTTACACTAGTTTAGTTTGTTTATTGTCTTTGTACATTGCGCAATGTTTTCAATTTCAACCCCCTCTAGACACTATGGATATTTGTTTGCGATCCCATATTCCTATGGGATTTTTAAAAATTCTTTTTATGTGTCTAAATTGCCCTTACGTTAGGGCAACGATTTTAATGATTATCCTAAATTATTGAATAGGAAATACTTTTGCTGGTATTGCCTTTTACTACTTTTTTCGATTTCAAAAAACTCTTTATTTACCATATAATTGAAAATAAATTGTATTATATAATTGTGAAATTATATTATAGATTTCTTGATATAAAAAATAATGAAATAATAACACAAATTTAATTGAAAGAAATAAAACGGCAAAAAATAAAGCAATTGACAAACAGATATAAATTCCCTTAATAGATTAATATTAATTTCATCTCAACTCGGTCACTTTAAGTTTATTGAAAAAAATCAGTTTAATAAAGTATTTGAAAGGATATATTTCTAAAGTATCGAAAAATTTTATTTCGTGTTATTTATTTGATACAAAATCAGCCATCCTGAAATGCAGTAGATTTATAAATTCTTTCAATATTTGCACTTCTGTATGAAATTTTCGGTTAGGTGGAAACAGTTTATGAAAAAGAGTTCGAAATTCCAACTCATATTTGTTTTTCGCATATGATATTTATTTTTTTACTTCTTTTGAACTTAAAGTTTTTGATTTTAGGCGTACAAATTTTGTGAATAAAATATGATCTGATAAGAAAATATGATCTAATAGGATCAATGATTGCTACCGTTGGCAGTAGAATATTACTTTTCTATGACAATTCTAAATAGTAACAATAATAATATTAAAAATATCGGATTTTTAATCTAAATTTATTAAATTTAATAGTTTCTTTTCCGTGAAACATAAAAAAAGTAATCTAATATATACATTTCCGTAATTGATTGCGTCCAATTAAAATAATTAAATTTTAAAATGATCGCAATTTAGTATTAAATCGATAGTAGTAACAGAATTAAAAATTACGAGGCTACGGAGTTGAACAATAGTTGTCGCAAATCCAAAAATTGGGTCGGCTGTTCAACGACGGTTATAAAAAAATACTATATACAAATTGAGAGCTCGTCTTTTAATGAATTACTAACAATGAATTACAGTCACCCAGGTACGAATTCCAGCGATGGCTCGTCGATATGAATTCGGCACTTGGATCGCACCAACCTCTGTGCTGACGTAAAATACTATCCGTGGTAGACGGATCATGGGGTAAAGTCCCCTTGACGTCAGGCTAACCGGTGGAAAGTTTTCGTGGTTTCTCTCTCTATGTAACGAAAAAGAGGGTTAGTTCCAACAAAAAGGAAAATTTCTCCCAATATTTGATCTACGAGTTCCCTTGTCTTCTGCATTGGGTTCAAAATTACAGGGCAACAGAATTGAACATTGGTAGCAGTAAACACGAAACTGGTTTGGCTGTTCAACGTCGGTTTTAAAATAAAATACTATAGAACAGATGAAATAACTCAGATTTCGTTCATTTTAACAATACTATAAGAGAAATAACTCGTATTTAAGATATAAATAATTTACATGAATCTAAATTAAACAAATAAATTATATTTCTAGCTAAAATAAACAATAAAATAAATAATATAAAATAAACAATAAAATAAATAATATAAAATAAACAATAAAATACAGTTTATTATTTTCTTTATTAAAAGTCTTTGTTAGTTTTGTATAAATGAATCAAACATGTGCAAATTTTTTTGCGTGATTCTAAAAGAATTATTTTAACCATAATGGAAGAATGTTTGCTATAAATTCGTAAATCGCATTTTACCGCGGAGGCTTTTTGATAGGATTAATAACAGAGAGATTAAGTTGTTCCGAATTTTTTTTATTTTTTTATCTTAATGGTTGAGAAAAACAGCCTGGCTTAGCGGATAAACTCTTATAGAACCGATGTTTGCAGGAAATAAAATAAGAAAAGCTTTTTCGAAAAACTTTTATTTAACGAATGAAGAAAAAATGACCTAAGTTTGCGAACGTACTTTTAATTGGTTATAATACGCAAGTACAAACTGATTTTGTATTTTTATTGTAAGCAATGCATGCATTAAATTCTCTATACAGTTTTAATATAGGTTGTTTGTAAACGTTTATAATGGGTTTATCATAATTATATGATGTAATCATAATAATATAATTATTATAATTTTATCATAATTATATTAGTTAATCACAAGATTATGTTTTCGATATATATATACTATATGTATTCGCTTTTACAATAGCGAAGAATGTTGCATACTCTTTATCTCATGCACATCAAACCAATGTAAATATTTGCACTATATTGTATAGACAATATTTTTTCTAGATGTTTCTGTTCTTATTATAATTTAGAGTGCTGTGTACTCTGGGTCGGACGCTCCGCGAACCAGTGTAAATATTTGCACTATATTGTATAGATAATATTTTCTCTATATCTATCCGCTTTTACTATAAGGGGAGTGTAGTGTACTCAGGAACTCATGTACCTCGACTCAATGTAAATATTTGTACTACATTGTAAGGATATTTTTTTCTAGGTTTATCCTCTTTTGGTGGCTGAGCGGTAGCGCTTCGCGCTGTCGTGCCACAGGTCCCTGGTTCGATCGTCGGGCCGAGCAAGGTTGACTCAGCCTTTCATTCCTTCAGTGGGTCGATAAATGAGTACCAAGCATACTTGGGAGCTAAACACTGGGGGTTTCGCGTTCGGCTGATCACCTGACCAGAACATCTGCTCCTGCAACCCAGAGTCCAAGGTCAAGAAAACTGAGATGGGCACAGTAGGCCTTGGCCCTCTATGGGCTGTCGCGCCGCTGAGTTTATCCTCTTTTACCATTAGGTTAGGTGTTGCATAAAAGTAGAGGAGAGTTCGAAACAACAGGATTTTTAAAAAAAGTAGCAGAAGTAATGAGTTGTTATACATAATAATATAAGATATCTACTCTCCGCTTGTCTAAATGGCAATGTCAAAAACAAAAACGAGTAAAAATCGAAAATAACTTATTTTATAGAAAAGAAAGCCTTGCAACCTGTGAATTATTTGTGTTATTGACGCGTTTTTGGTCTCATTTAGCGTTAAAATCTACATAGAAAACAAATTTTTTATTAGTTTAGGTAACAGTTTTCGATAAATAAGCAATTCCTAGTTAAGCATTGTTCAAATAGGTACAAGCTAAACACTGTATTTTCTGTACATAAAACTATAACTTGTGAACTATCAGTCTTATCGCTTTGAACTTTCGACTCATTTTTGGATTCATTCAGCGTGAAAATTTACATAGAAAACAAAATTTCATTAATTTAGATAGCAGTTTTCGATATATAATCAATACTTTATTTTTTCAAGTCCAAGTCAAACATTGTTCGACTAGGTACTATACTTGTAATATACTAGGTACTATATTCGGTATAACTTGTGAACTATCAGTTTAATTATTACGAACTTTCGACTGGTTTTTTGGTCTCATCAATCGTGAAAATTTACATAGAGAAGAATACTGTATTAGTTTACATAGCAGTTTTCGATGTAAAAGCAATATTTCATTTGTTCAAGTCAAGCATTGTTCAACTAGGTATAAGTTACTGTTTGTTACCTGTACTTTCTGTACATATACGTTTTATGGCTTGAGAACTATTAGACGCATTGTTTCGAACTTTCGACTCGTTTTTGGTCTCATTCAGCGTGAAAACTTACAAAGAAAGCAATACTTTCTTTTGCTCAGATAGCAATATTTTTTTTCTAAAGGCAGACACTGAACTTCTACGTCCTCATCCTAGGAAGATGCCGGAGATATTACTCATTTAACGTTACCCAGTGGGCACCTGTGAACCTAAGTCACGGAGGCGAACTACATTACCCACGCCACACATACCCGTTTATAGGGTGGGCCACATCCACACATCACACGATAGAGAAAAATGCACAGAGAGAAGCATCTGTGCCCTAAGCGGGATTCGAACCAGCAGTCATTAGCTTCGCAGTCAAGCACGCTAACCGCTCGACCGTCTGGCCAGCGTTTTCAATATATAAGCAATACTTTAGCTCGAATCCAAGTTAAACGCTGCTCGACTAGGTACAAGTTAAGGTCTGTACTTTCTGTACATAACACTTATATAACTTGAGAATTATTAGAGCTGTTGTTTCGAACTTAGCTTCTTGACGTGAGACGAAATATGAGACGGAAATAACACCTCATTTGAATAGATAATAATATTTATGTTTATTTCAACAGGAAAATTCCCTCCCACTAAAACCCATTGCACGAGATCCTGCAATTTTTACTACTTGCTAAGAGGAGCTACATTGTAATAGTTTTGCTGTGTTGAAAGTTTTTTTCTTCTGGAAAACAGGGTTAAACCCATTTATACTGTATTAATTAGATTTAAACACTGAAAATAAATTATCTGTCTGAAAAATAAGCATAAAATAAAATGAAATGACGTATACGAAAATTCTTATAATATGAAAAGTAATTAAAAATCGAAATTTTGTTTCGTTTTTAAGTAAATTTATTCTTTGTTAATAAAATAAAAACTTAGAAATTCATTCTAACTCTTTAAACGGAATAAAAATAGTAGTTTTTAACAGGAAATATAATTGAGCAATCTTCTTTCCTGGCAATAAAAATGTATGATTTAATGCATTTTTTAAAGTGCTTTTTATATTTTTTCCTCATTTTTTCATTGAAACCAGTATTGTACACAAAGCTAAAATTTCTATTAAGAGATTTTCAATAAAAAAAATTATTATAATTTTTCTCCGATCTACTTATTTCTGGTCACAATTTTAACTTTAAAGAAATGCAAGATATATTTATGAATTCCCTTTGGAATATTCGAAAAGTTACTTTTGATTGAAAATCCTGAGTATAAAAATTGGAATTTTTTCGACGAAAAGAAATCGAAAGATGTTAGTTAATATAGTAATAAGCCACCCTTTTTAAAGGTGACAGTCATACATCAAATTGTCCCTTAGCGTAGTTTTCAGGTAGGTGTAGAAATACCTTAATAGTAACTAATAAGGCATTTTTATACACTTATCTGAAGGGAGAATATAGTGATCAACCGCACTTTTTTTAGAGGATGTATTTTTAGATGAAACTGTTTTTTAGTATTGTTTCTCAGATAGATACTTAGTATGTTTTCGAGATTTTCATTACATAGCAGCATTGAACTTATTTTATATTAACTCTTACATTAAACAGTTAACTTAATTAAATTATTTTATTAATATAAATCATCCCTAAAATAAAATAAAGTACATCTTATGCAACTAATTTATTAAATAAAAAACAATAGAAAATACAATATCGTCTTAATAATTCTGAAATGTAATCCTTTGAAATAACAATAATCTGTCCCGTGGTGATATATGGCTGCGAGACTTGGACTCAGACATGAAAAAGATGCAAATAAGTTATTAATTTTTGATCTAAAAATACTTAGCAAAGTTTACGACCCAATACAGCTAACTAATAATTGTTGGACAATAAGAACTGGTGATGAACTGGAAGCTCTTATCAAGCATAGGAACATTGTGAAATTCATCAAAGCATTGAAGCTTTCAAGATTCGATTGCATTGAGAGGTCATTTGACAACTGAGGGGTAAAGATCTTGCATCGGCAGTCCATGTACGTACAATAGGCCAAGAGGTTGTTTAAAAAAAGATGGATGGATGATGTTCTGAATGATTTAAAAACTTTAAAGATCTCCTTCTGGAAAATCAAGGTCAATGTCAGCTGTCTGGAGAAATATTGTGCTGCAGTCTAAGGCCCACCCTGGGCTGTAGAGCCAATGAAGAAGAAGAATCCTTTGAAATCTTAATTTTTTTTGACAGGGAAATATTCTCCAGTTGTTATGTTTTAAATGTTTCTGGGTGATGCGATGCAAAATAAATTTCTTTCGCAACAAGAACCTTAGAAAATTATTTCAATAATAGTTGCAGAAAAACGCAAAGGTTTCTGCTTTTACTTTTTAGTGATTAAATAATAATATTTCTGAAGCTCTTTGTAACGATTTTGAACCAAACTTTTGAAGCATTTGTTGTTTAACAGAAACTTAATTTCGACGTTTTATTCAACTTGCGTGAATCTTCAAATAGATTGCAGTTACTATTCCATTCATTAAAAATAAATAAACATAAATTCAAACAGATACGAATAACTAAAAGAACGTCCTGGCGAGTATTTCTTACGAGAGTACGAAATACTATTTTGTATTCCGTTCGCTCTAGAAAATCAATTCAAAAATAGTGTCAGGAAAGGTACTAGCTTTTCAATTCCAAGCTTCCTCCCTATGGATGAGAATAATTCAGTTTCTTTTGTTAACAGGGAAAAGTAAGGAATTTACCTTTGCATTTTCCTCGAAACACACACATTAGGAAATACTTATTTTTGATTTCGGAATTTAAAAATCTGTTGTTCAAATGACACAATTCATTCAAAAATATTTTGACTCTTCGAGCTTGTTGCACTCTGTAATGTTTTATATTTCATATTATCATATACACTCAATTTTATATATTAGAGAATATATTTATGTAATAGATATATTTATGAATATATTTATGCAATAGTTCCTTCCATTTTTTATTAGAGGTGAGGCTGCTTAGGATAGCATTAGGATTTTTGCATTTTGGATAGATTAATGAAAAATATCACGACCTGTTATAAATACTGGGCAATGGACCACACATTCCTTTCAAAGAGTTATACTCGCTAACCTGGTTATTATAAATAATAACAACAGTTTAATGTGATAAAGAACAAAACAACATAATTACATCGAGGGTATGCACTTTCTTTGTTTGTATATATTGCTCATATACAATTTCCGCACACACATTGCTCAGAATTCGCTATACTTACAATTTTATTCTAATATATCCCGAATTTGAAGTGTAGCTACCACCATGTAAAAAAATAAATATCATAAAAAATGAATATTATAATAAAAATATAAGGCATTCAGATTGGGATAAACTCGATGTGTAGAAATGTTTTTAAATGCATACTGTAGTTCGAAAATCAATGTTTTATTTTCGATTCTGAAATTCTGGAGTAAAAACTTGCAGATATGCATTCCATATCTGCAGAAGAAAAGGAACAAAGCACTTCAATGAGATGTGAACTTGGAATTGAAGGGTTAGTAAGAAAAGAGTATTCAGCAATCACGATTACGGTTACAGAGTACATAATTTCGAAGTTTTCAGATGACTGAGCTCACTCTTTAAAATGAAACGTATTCCTCCCAGTAAAATACTTTAAATGAAGTTCAAAACATATCCTTAGCACGAATAGTAGCTACCCTAGACGGAGATGGGGAAAGAAAGATGCAGTGTACAAATCCTTGTGCCTTTTTTTATTTTATTCACGACCATCAACGCTTTCTAAAGAACTAAGTCACTTTTTTCACGCACACACAAAAAAAGAGCAACCCCACTATATGAGAGGGAAATGGCAGTCGAACAACGCATATGAGAGTGAAATAGACAAGACTTAATATCCCTCAACGTGGCAGCTGAACAACGCAGGAGAGGGAATTAGACAAGACATAATATCTCCGAACATGGCAGCTGGACAACGCACTGAAGAGTGAAATATACAGGACATAATGTGCCCCAACATGGTAGCTGAACAGTTCACCACATCAGAGTGAAGAAGACATGACATAATATCACCCAACATTGCAGTCGAACCACACACATGAGAGTGAAATAGACAGGACATAATGTGCTCCAACATGGTAGACAACATGAAATACAGCATGAAATCAAAATCGCTCACCTCTAATCTAATTAACCTACTATCAAAACCTTTAGATTTTAATCAGCAAGCCCTCTTTTTAGACATAAATACAATAATTTTATTTCCCGAAAAAGTACTAAATGGTTTTAACTCCATACGCGGAATAAGTTTTGTTAATATAAACGAGATAGGATCGTCCCCCAGTCTATTTTTAGTTACTAAATGATCTGGGTGCTTAATCCTGGCGACTCAATCAAATTAAATTAAGGATACTAAACTCGATACAGAGTAATCGACTTACTTTCCATAAAACTCATTAGCCTTTTAATTAACGCAGGGTATTGTTACTGAATTTCTAATAATAATCATTAAATACAGATGCGACAGTAAAAGGAATAAAAAAAACATGATGCATAATTGTTAGAAAATTAACGTATAATACTTAAAAACTGATGGCAGCATTTATAATTTGTATCAATGACAATTAAAGTTTTGAAGTAAATTTGATGCCAGTAATAATTGTTAAAAGCATACCATGATATTTCATTATTTATTGACAATCTAGTAGTTTTTTTAAGACAAAAACAAAACCATTTCTAAAATATATTTTAGAAAAAGAAGTTGACATAAAAGCGCTATACACAATTTAATTATGTTCGAAATATTATACTTGCCTCTTCACTTCGTAAAAATAACTCTGAAGCTATTAAGACAACTTTATTATATTTGACATATTTAAATGATTATATTACATTCTCTTCGTGATTTAGTACGGATTATTCATTAGCAATTAAGACAATGATATAATATTTGACGTACTTAAAACATTATATTCTATGAGCATTATTTCATATCAGACTTAGTACAAATTAGCCATTTGCGAATCACACAACTATTATCTATGACACTTTTGAAGAATTATGCAATATTTCCTGTTGACTTTGAATTATCGGTAAAAAAATAAAGTCAATATAATATATTTAGAACTCCAAAGCGATTATATTATATTTGACACTTTTAACAGGAATATTTGCATATTTTCTTTCCATTATCAGACTAATATTTAAGAAGGGGAAAAGCTTAAAAGAAATTTGAGAAATACAACAATGAAACAAGATCTGTCTGTGTATTTGCCATCTCCCATAATGGGTACTAAATTCATAAAAATCTCTACTGAATAACACACCATGCTTTGGATGCACGTAGGAACACTTAATTCCGAGTTAACACAAAATCGAGAGCTTATAACTGATTTAAAGGGCGTTATTTAAATCCAAACACTTTGAATAAGTTTACACCAAATTTTCGCTCATGGAGACAAAACGAGTATATTTTCTCTTCATAAAATTGTTGGCGTGCTTTTTTTTATCACCAGAAGTTGCGTTTGTAATTGAAAGTTTGTTGTTGTTCGTGATTTGATGGATTGATTTGTTGTTTCTCGGTAAGAAAGGTACGTAGGCTTTTAGTTGGGTAATAAGGATAGTTATATTATATTTTTCAAATCTCTGTGAATCTCTTTCTTTTTATATCACTGAATTGTATAAAATTTTTTTTTTCATTTATAATTTCTATCAGAGTCCATTCTGTTAATCTTCGCTCGAATTCTTTCTATGTTCACTCTGTGCTACACGTAAGCGTGATTAACAACTTAAATTTATTTTTATCAATTAAAGTACACTAAATTAAGGATTCTTACTTTTAATAGTATTGTAACAATACATTTACTGACTCTTATGTGCATCTTATAATTTCTATATATCTTATACTTTCTATAATTTCTATCAGCATCCGTTCTGTTAATCCTTGTTCGAATTTGTCTTTATGTTCACTCTGTAAGTTCGCTTAACAACTTGATTTTATTCTTATGAATTAAAGCATATAAAATTCTGAATTAATGATTCTCACTTTGAATTGTATCGTAAAAATACATTTACTTACTCTTATGTGCATCTTTTCTTACTATAGCTACGCGTTTTAGTGCTACTGAATTCAAACAATGGTGGCGGCTACTTTTCATCAAATAATGTAATAGAGAATACTGTAAATAATGTGTACTTGATCACCATTTCGGTGCAAAGTAGTTGCCCCCATTTTTGGTGTTAAGATACACAAACATTTTTTGCAGAAATAATTTAGATCAATAAACTAGAGAATAACTTGAATAGAAATAAAAATGTGTTTTGATACTTCCGAGTAGAAATAGTATTAATTTATGCAAAAAGAAAACAAACGCAATTTGAGTTTAGAATAAGCTTTATATTTAAGAACTATACAGCTTCATTAAACATGTAATATAAAACGTGTTCGTACCTGTAGAATTAATATTTGATGAAACAATCCTTTAGATGAAACTATTCCGTTATTTATTTAAGAGGTACAGATTTATACAGGTATATGAAAAGGGATTTTGATGCTGAAATAGGGCGACATCAAATTGCCATCACTTTCAGACTTATTCACCAAACTTTGAAACATTACTTTATCCAAATATCCATCAAATTTCTGATGTTGCTTTCCCACGTAATGCCCTCGAAACAAAGCGTGATGAAATATTTATGTAAGATAATATTTCATCCTTAGTGTTTCGGAGTGTAGAGATTTAAAGTGCGTCATTACCATTTCTGAAAACATTTTCTATAAGATAGGATAATAAGTGTGCTGTTTCTACGAAGCCAATCGAAGCTTGTAGAAGTCTATGTGCCGTGTTTTCAGATAAATTAATTTTTAGAATGCGCTGTTACGGAGAATTTTATGCAGGAATAATTTGTTTCGAAATTTGTTCTCATTAGATGTTTGTTTGATATTTATCCTTATACATAAATAGGCTTACTCTTCCAGTAAACATTCGTGCATAATTAATCTATTCGTCTGGGTTCAACACATTTTTTTTCGAAAACAGACAGGATTTAAATTTCAAATTTGTTTTTGGTAAGCAGGGTTAAATTATAAATCAAAAATAAACTTAAAAAATTTATAAAATAAATCTTCAAAATGAGAAAAAAAATTTCAGGATGAAATCAACAAATATTTCACTGCCTCGCTAAAAACTCTTCCACAAATTGTCTTGCATAAATGAATACTTCACTTGCCAAATCAATTACCTTCAATTTCTGAATTTTATTGAATTTTAATGTAAAAGCACTTAATTTGCTCATAACTGTATATATTTTACTTTATTTTATAACCGTCGTTGAACAGCCGACCCAATATTTGGGTTTCCGACTTTTAAAGGTTCAACTCCGTCGCCTTGTAATACCCAATCCAGAAGACAAGGGAACTCAACTCCTGGATCAAGTATTGGGAGAAATTTTGCCTTCGTGGAGGACTTTTTGATGGAACTTACCCGCATTTGCGTTTACATGGAAAGGAAGGCCACCAGAACCTCCCCCGGATAGCCTGACGGCAAAGGTACTCTAACCCGTGATCCGTCTACCACTGAGGATATTTTATGTCATCACTGTGGTCGGTGCAAGCTGGATGCGGAATTCGTATCGACCAGCCATCGCCAGGATCGAACCCCGGTTAACCTCATTGGAAGGTGAACGCCAATCTGATTTACTCCAACCTGTAATGTATTTAAATCATTAAAAAAAATGTAGTTAACTACTGCACTCTTTTTCATCTGCGGTGATAAAGTTCTATTGTTGCCATGACAACGAGAATAAAAATCGTCTGTTTCTATTAAAAAATAATACTGAAATTCTCATTTATATATGACCCTCTTACTTATCCGAACATTGTTATTTTTAATTTCCCTCGTTAGACGAGAGCTGTTATCGCTCACTCGAACCGAGATAGAAGTAAGTATTTCTAAATTTCAATTTTAGTATGAATTGTCTTTTTAAGAAAAAATTTAAACCGTTGTAATATTAAAATGGAACTTGTTCATAAGAATTTTTTGAATAAGGGAAAAAAAGTATCGCATGTTTCTTCAATACAATTTGTTGGCAGAAAGCTGGGTTCTAGAAAACGATGTCGTGTTTATACGTCATCTGTTCATAGCAATGAAAAAATTTCAGCAAGTAATGCGATTGGACAAAAAAGATGTAATCATGTCCATAAGCTTAAAAAGGTTTAAGATACAGAAATAGAAGTAGGCATTTAATACCAGAAAAAAATATTTGTAAATCTGCCCTGTCGATGTCGTCAGAAGTGCGATGTCGGATGAAAGAAAAGCTGCTTTGATTCATTGTATCAGTTACGGACCAGCAAAATATTTTTTAGACGAGGATGTCTTAAAATTAAAGAAATAAAAAGAAGGCGCCTGCAGGATAACAGTAAAATTTCAAGCAAAAAATATTTTAAGGAAACTTACAACTGTTGCGATGCAACTGTTGTTATAAAGAACAAGTTTCATTGCTGATTCATAGTTATGGTTACCATGCTTCAGGCAGTAAATTCAATGATGCATATGGTTTAAAGCATATAAACTCATTTTCCGTCTGCAAAAGCCCCTACACAAAAGCGGATAATTCAAGTGGAAGTAAATACTTAAATATTAAGAAAACGTACGAACTTTACATCGCGCAACGTACAGACGAAACTATAGAGCCAGTGAAAGAAAAAAATAGTTACAAGGTATTTTGGACTAAATTTACTTTGCACTTGAAAGATATATGCAATACTTGTGATTTTCTGCGGATAAAAATAGTTAGGGAAGGAAGTCAAAATTCGAAAAGAACGCACACTTGTAAGAGGCTACAGTCAGGTTGTGAGAACAGGTTTGCAGTCGTAAGGCTGTAAATCAGATGGCAATCAGATCGCCTTGTTGGTAAGGTGATTAAATCACGTTTGTTTGTTAGTTCGAATACACCCGGCCAAAGACTCCCCGTGTAATAAATGGTGCACGTTGAATCTTTCGGGTCACGAAGTTTTCCATGTTCCTATAACAAATTATACCTCTGGGGTACTGGATTGCAGATTGTTCGCTCTCTGGTTCAGGTCAAAACTACGATCTATGAATGGATGCATGAATGGGTCCGCCTTATAAACAGGTGTGACGTATGGGTGTGGCAGAAGTCAAAGTTTTGGTCATAGATGGCACCACTGGAAACAAAGAACAATCGAAAACCAAGTGTCTTAAGGGCCTATTACAACAACAACAACAACAGCATCAATTTAAACAAGGTAATATTAGTAATATTATCAGTAACAGAACAGTTATTATTCATTTTTGCAAAACTCTTTAATAAGGCATTATTTTTATGTAACGAAGTTTTCTTCGGAGTGAAAAAATTATTTTAAGATTGAATTTGAATTAATAATTTTCTTCCACTTGCCAAAGAGAATAACACGAAAACATTCTAGTAATAATAATAATTACTCTAAAGATATTCTAGGTAATTAGATAAACGATGGATATATAGTAATACAGCCTACATTGTATGTTTGAATTTTTATTTTAAGAAGAATTTGAAGAAACAATAAATATCATTTTATTACTTTTCTCTACTTGTTTTATGGAGTTAATTGATTTGGCAAGTGAAGCATTCAAATATTAAAATAGTTGATTTTTTACGCCAATGGTATGATTAATCTAAGTTTTGAGGCAAAGTCTTTAAAAATATTGAATATAGCATAAAATAGAACATAATAAATTTTTTAGGGAAATATACACAACATACTTGCTTAAAGCATGATAAAAGTAATAAGCTCACAGTTAGACCTTAGATTTTAGTTCCAAATAATGTGAAATAATAATGTTAAATAAATTAATAATAATGTTAAGTAATAATAAGGTTAAAGTTAGATTTCGCAATGTGTGTTAGCTTAAAGTGATTTTCTCAAAATCAACGTCATTCGTTAAATGTATGTAATTACTAAAAAATACTACATAAATTTATTTGATATGTATAAAATAAGAATACTAGAAAATATTACACTCATTCTTGTAAAGTGCTTAGTTAAGGATTTATTTTTATTGCTCAAGATCTTTTTGGTGGTATATTTTAATTATATATCCGCAATACCTTAATTTATCTTAATTTTTTGATACTTTTTCATTGGTTTATAAGCCTATGTTGTTATTGAAAGGCAGAGAGTATACTGACTTTAGCCAAAGTCTAAAGGCGATGACAGCTACTTATTATTTTTCGCTATTATTTCAGCGTTTCGTTTTTAATTAATACATTGTACGGGAGGTCATTTTTATTTAATTTTTCGTGTTTTGCTTCAATAGTTTACATTATATTATCTTAAGGTTGCTTATTTTCATCGTGATTTGCTACGGCAACCATTAACGTTTACGATTCTTTATATAAGAGGAGGTAAAAGATGGAAAGAAAGTTGAAAGAAAGGAGGATAATCAGTGAATCCGAAAATGAATAAGTGGTTTTTAAATGAAGGATTGTATAGGGGGATAAAGAATGAAATAAAGGCAACAAATAAATGATTAAACGACTAAGTGAATTAATAGTGAGCTAATTAAGGCATTGGCGTATTTGCAAAGCAGTAATTGAGCATCTGAGTAAGCAGGTAATTGCTGTTTGAAATCATTCATAAGCCTCTTATGACAATCTAATGTCATAATTTCATGAACAGTTTAAAATAGAGTCACGGTGGTTCAGGGAATAGAATGCTATCGCCTCCCAATGTAGTGGCCCAGGTTCGAATTTCTGGGTTGGTTGGTCGATACGAATTCGGCTGACGGCTCACAGCGCTAAGAGTGAATATCCTCACAAGTAGACGGATTATAGGTTTATTTCTTTGCCATCGGGTTAACCTTGCAATACGGTATAGTTCCATCAATACGGGCATAGTTCCATAAAAAATTCTTCCACAGCGACCAAAAATGGGTCGGCTATGTATCATCGGTTATGAAATAAAGTAAAATCGTAAGAAATTAGAATCTATTTTTGAGAATGCAAGATGAATAGTTATCAACAATTAGTAGATGAATAATATTTCCATCAAAATTCGAGTAAACTATTTTCGAGTCTTACTAAGCGTGCATTTTTTTCCCGAACTAAATTGAAATTTCACGATCCGTTTCATTCATTAAAAATATTTGGATCAAATACTGCTTATTTTTTATTTAAGGTATGAAAATAAGAACTGAAAAGAAGATTCAGTGAGCGAGGTTATATTTTTTGGAGGATTCCAATTCAAGTAATGAAAAAAATTGATTTGTGAGAGGGCACTGATTGTTTAGTTGAGCAGGGTAAAATTTACGTATGATGTTATATTTTAAGTCTAGGTAATAGTACCTTCAATGGGGTTATATAAATGATCAAAATATTTAATTTAGGATTTGTTTTGATTTTTTTAGACATAAAACAGCAAACGATTAAAGTCAATAAAATAATTTGATGTTTTTTTTCTATCCAAGCTGTAAGCAGAATTTCAGATAATATTAAATACTAGCTGTATACCCGCTCTTTGTACTGAGAGAAAAAAGTAAACAATCAGAACTACCCTAAGAAATCCTTCACCGAACTGATAGATAAATAAGGAAAGCAAAATTCATTATTTTATTTATTTATTCTTATTTATTTCTCTTCCCGGCTGCTTTACGCTATTAGAGGAAGGACACGTTACATTTGGATACCTGCAATCGACGTCATCGTGGGCATCGATCCTGATTGGCTGTAGAAAACGTGAAATTTGTTCATTTTAGCAACTGTTCTTTCCATTATATTTCGAGTAAGTTAATCCCGTCAAATGTGAATTCGATATGCGATCTATGGTATATTGCGGTTATTTCGTAACTAAAATGTAATTAATTATTGCAAATTATTGAAAGCTGTAATTAATACTTAGTAAAACACAAACTACATCACTGATGTAAAATATCCTCAGTGATCAACGGATCATGGGTAAGAGTCCCCTTGACATCAGGCTAACCTAGGGAGATTTTCGTGTTTTTCTTTTTTATGTAGCACAAATATGGGTTAGTTCCATCAAAAAGTTTTCCTCGAAGGCAAATTTTGTTACAATACTTGATCCAGGAGCTTCCTTGTCTTCTGGATTGGGTTCAAAATTTCAAGGCTACGAACTTGAACATTAGTAGTCGTAAACTTAAAATTGGGTTGCCTGTTCAGCGGCGGTACGTTATTGCCAAACTTTATTACTTTATTGTCACACTTTTTTCTACTTTTATAAATAAACAAGCTTGCAAATACAAAACGCAAACGAAAAATAAAAACAAATTAAAATATTTAAAATTAACGTTTTTTAAGTAGATTTAATAGAGAAAAATGATTAAATTTTTTTAAACTTATAATACGAAAAGCTCATCATTTTCGTAGAAAAGTTCGATTATCACCAAAAATATCTCCAACCTTCTTCGATAGTGATGTGCCCTCCGTTTATGTTTTGAGACTGAGGAAAAATTTTTTTTAATCTATTAAAAAAATTATTTTTAAAATTTTAATTTGTTTTAGTATGAAATTTTCCCCCCATAAACATATTGTGCTTAGTTAATGCCTTTTCTTTTTAACGCTGTTACATTAGGGTTGATTACTAAAAAAAATAAGAATTTCTGAAATCGGTTTGCTTTCTATTTGGCTAAAAAGGTAGTACTTTTTTAGATTGCAATTATCGAGACACCTTTTATAGTGTATTATTATTTAGTTACGGTCAAAGTGATATTGACGATTTTACGACACACCATCACTAAAACGAAGCGTCGTACAATAGCCATTACTATAATAGCTGAATTAAAGCCATTTCGATTCTGAATGGACTTTTATACTAAGACATTCGAATGGAATAACAGGAAGGAAATGTAAAGGGACGCAATGATTCCGTTACTTTTGACATTTATTACTGGGAATTGCAATAAAACAGATAAATTGGTCGTTAGAATTATAAGAACAATGAAAAGGTCGAGCTAAAAATCCATTTATTTCTTGGAAAATGAATTGAAATGAATTAAGTTAGCGTATCGAAAAGAATGTTCTAAGTGAAACTCATAATTCTTCTATCCAGGTTCAATTAGATTAACAGTTTGTACTTTTTTTAAATGTGAAAAGATTATTGCCGTTTTTTTTGTTGCAAATTTCATAGATTAAGATATTTGTATTATAAAAAACTTGGCTACTTACTTTTCAAGACTAACTGCTTTCTCGTTTTTATGATTTTTATTTATTTAGATTTTTTGCTTCTTTGGATTTTGTATTGGGCTTTGATATTGATAAATAACTGAATAAAAAAGGAATTAAAAAAACAATATTTTTACTTCGCAGAAAAGGTATTGCTTAATTAGAATAAATTTAAATTATTCACTGTCTAAAAAACGTTGAAATTATTAAATCAGTTGGAAAATTGATCAAATTACGTTAATTACTGAGAACTTGAGAAAAAGTGTTGTCCAAACTATTGAAATATGGTAAAACCTACCGTGTTTCTGACTCTATGGGAACACTTAAAGCTCGTTAATTTTTACCGAAGCGTTCTGGTAAGGATTTCGATAAAATTAACAGTAAAATAATGTTTTACAATACATGATAAAATTTTTTTGTGTATATTTTATCACGATACCTTAGAGCATAGCATAAAAAGCTATTTATTCGATTAAATTTACATTTCAGCTTCTTACAAAATGTGTTTAGAATATATAAGAATAATAAGAATTGTAGTATTATAATAAGAGTAATACGAATTATTGAATTATATCTAAGTATAATGAGTAATTTTAGTTTTAAAAATCAGAATTTCAGGTAAACACTTGCCATATGAGCAGAAAAAGTACCAAATTGTCTAAATACCGCATATTTTGGTTTCATTAACCAGAATTATGTTTTATTTGAAATGTTTTTACCGTACAGTACGATAAATTTGCCAGATATTTCTTCCTTGACATATTATTCAGTTAATAATATTTTTATTTATTACTATAGTAATTTTATTGTACGTTTTATTTATTTTTAGGAAATGGAAATGAATTAAATTTGCTTATCTAAAGTATGTTTTAAGTGAAGTACATAATTCTGATATACTTTTTTAATTACATTATCAGTTTGTACTTCTTTTAAATATGCAAGATTATTTCCGAATCATATTTTTGTTTATTTTACTATCGCGTTAACTAATATATTTGTGTTATAAATAAGCTTCTTTTCATATTTTTTGAAGATTAACTATCATTTATTTTTTGGTTTTTATGCTGTCTAATTTTTATGAGTGTTTACTTCATTGTGTTTAGTTATTTGCTTTCAATATCGGTGTATATTTGATTGTAATAAATACGTTTTTTTAAGAATCCAATATCTAATATTTAAATCTGGAAGGAAATATATTGTTTAAGTATAATTAGTTTCTAGATAATAAAAGTTTCGTAAGAGGTAGAAAATTCTTAATTTTTTGGAACAAATTCTTCTTTATGAAAGGAAAACATATTTAAGTCAATTTTCAACCAATATGAATAATAAAAATGATTAAGTAATCCATGTTTATACCCTTCACTTCTTACTTAATTTAATTTCAACAGAACTGCATTAAAGAAATGAAATCATTATTTTTAGAACAATGCTAAAGTTAAGCCTTAACATATAAATGACGATTATATTTTGGCAACAAGTTAACAATTTTAAGCACTTATTAGAAATTCATAATGCAAAGTTATTATTTTTCTAAGACAAATTCTTTTTCATGAAAGGAAAACATATTTGAGTCCACTTTTAACGAACATGAATAATAAAAGTTATTATATAATCCATGTTTATTCACTTCACATTTCGCAGCTAAAAATAATTTTATAAATTGCACAATAATTTAATCGAACACGTGTAAAATGGGTATGAGAGGGACATGGATTTTTCATTACTTATTTTTATGGAAAAAAAAAATAATTCAATGGTTTCAAATATTTCAATGCTAAAAACGAGTCTTCCATATAATCTTGTAACCAGCTCAAGGCTTTAAAGCGTTCTTAACTCTATCCCCAAAATTGTCACACAATTTTGGAAAAAAAAGAAGAAAAAAAACGGTAAAAAAGTACCTATTTTTTGATCAAGAAAATAATATAAAACTAAGTGTATATACAATATATGTATCCATTGTTAATTTTTGGGTAAATAGCATAGACATGCTCGATGCTGACATCTGGTTTAAAATAAACTATCCCTAAGCACATTATAAATAGTCTGGTACAGCCATCTGGTGCATAGATTGAGAATAAACATGATTTCGGACATAAGAAATAGATTGTTTCAATGTTTTAGGCCTGGTACTTTTGAGCACTCCGGCCCGCAAATATCACGGGCACGAGAAATCACAGGCGAAGCTCCACCCCCTCATTTTATTGAGAAGAAGGGGTTAAAGACTTTTATCTACTGTACAAATAAGAAGTTGTTAAAATGTTAGTTTAGTAACTGCTAAAATGTTAGTTTAGACAGAAAACATTAATAAAAAAATAGCATAAAATATATAAAAAATTTAAGCAAGTTTATTTACTCAAAATTTGTTTTGAAAGCTTGTTTGTTAGGAATACATATTAGTTCGATAAAAAAGTTGATAATCTAGGTATCTATCCCATCCTTTTTTAGAAAAAGAATGTGTTTAGACTTCTTGACGTTAATTTCCTTTCTTGTGTATTTCGCTATATCTTCCAATATGAAATTTATTACAACATAAATGATATTAATGAAATTTATTATTTTTGCCGCAAAATAGTTTACACTACCATTATTTAGCTGTTCTCACTGAAAATAGCTAATACCCTGCAGGAACACTTTAATTTATTTAAATCGTGTCTCTAAAGAACATATTACTTTTTGTCAGCTGACATCATTTCTAGTTTAAAGATATTTTTCGTTTTAAACTCATGAGGTAAAACTAACGGTATTGAAGGCAAAAAAATCTTAAGACATAGTTTTTCGTATTTTATTTAAAATTCGTTTTTTACAGTTTTCCTTAATCGCATTCTTGAGTCTCAAGTGTGCGTAGAGTTTATAATAGTTAGGTTTCAAACATTCTTGAATAAATATTTTTCCCTGAATTTTAAATTAGATTTGGAAATGCTTAATGTTTATTTTTTAGAACTTGATTTTGGGGAGACATTTTATGTTTTTAACAGATATGTAAATAGTATGTTTCGAAGGGGTTTCGAAGCGTTATAGTAAAACAAATGGTAAAATAAAAGTATAGTAAAATAAAAGCGTATGAAAAAAGGAAACATATGAAATTATTCCGAAACTACGCATGTTTTACTTACATACATTGCAGGTGTTCTATGTGTGAATTCTTGATCACACGGCATACATCAATACGATAGTCCTGCCCGGAGGGAATTATGAATAACCCTGTATATATACACTGAGTGGCCAAATTATTATGACCACCTCAGAGTTTTAAGCAAATGAGTTATTGCGTCACAGCGTTGCCGCTAGAGGGCAAGATAACCATAACACGGGAATGCTGGACAAGTGAGTCATCAGTTATACTGTGTTGCTTACTCAGATATGGGAAAGAAAAGTGATTTAACTGAATTTCAACGTGGAATGATTGTGGGTGCGAGATGTGTCGGAACGAGCATCAGCAAAACGGCTGCACTTGTGAAGTGTTCTAGAGCAGCAGTTGTTAATGTGTACAAAGAATGGACAATCAAGCAAAAAACCGGATCTCAGCGTCAGACTTGTGGTGGTCACAGGGTACTGAAAGCTCGATCAGAGAGAAGGCTGGCCAGGGTTGAGCAGCGCAACAGGAGAGCAACAGTGCGACAAATTGCAAGTGATCTTAATCAAGGAGCAACTGTGAACGTCTCTGAACGTACTGCTCGACGCACATTGCGCCGTATAGGGTATGGAAGCAGACAACTGAAGGGGTGGTCATAATAATTTGGCCACTCAGTGTATATATATATATATATATATATGTGGGGACGGCATGAGTGGTCGTCTTTGAAAATGAGAGACACTGTACTTTAACAAAACATATATTAAACACTAAATTTACATAAAGATGGACGATAAACAAACACATAAATAACACCAAAATAAATGAGTTCGTCTTCGTGAAGTTAAAAGAAAATTATCATTGCCATTCCTCTCTGGAATCCATAAGCGTCTCCTTTTTGGTTAGTTCCACAACGCGCTCCCGTGTCTCTCGTGTCTTAGGGAAATATGCACGGGGTCTAACTTGCAGCTTACATAATCTGGTTGAATTTCTGGCTAGATCAACTTACAGCACAGGAACTGGCACTATAGATCGGAACTGGCACTGCAGATAGGAACTGGCACTACAGAATTGACACTACAGAATAGGCCATCCTGCATTTCGGCTGGTCCTCCAGCGACTCTAAAAAGAATAAAAAAGAAAAAGCAGAACAGACTGAAAAATAAAATTGATAGCTGAAAAATAATTGTTTTAGGTTAGTATCTTTCATAAAAAAAATCTTTCGAATAAGAGTCAATCGGTTCAGGCACGTTCACTCTTCTGTCTTTACAAGTCTTTTGTTTCTTCTTCAACAATTCTTCCTTAACATCTTTCGTCCTTTTTTCTTTCTTTAACGTCTTTCGTCTTTTTTTTTCTTTAATGTCTTTCGTCTTTTTTTTCTTCTTTAACGTCTTTCGTCTTTTTTTCTTCTTTAACGTCTTTCGTCTTTATTTTTAAACGTCTTTCGTCTATTTTTTTTCTTTAACGTCTTTCGTCTTTTTTTCTTTAACGTCTTTCGTCTTTTTTTTCTTTATCGTCTTTCGTCTTGAACTTCTTCTACGTCTTTAAAGTCATCGTCTTTAAATTCTTTTGTCTTCTTTTACGTCTTTCGTCTTTAAATTCTTTTGTCTTCTTTTACGTCTTTCGTCTTTAAATTCTTTTGTCTTCTTTTACGTCTTTCGTCTTTAATTTCTTTTGTCTTCTTTAAAAAAAATCAAATTCACTTCTTTAGCAATTATTTTTCATCTTCAAAAATTACAGTCTTTATTTTTTTGTCTTGGCAAGCACTAAAATTCTTCTTGGCAACTGCTCCATGATTTGAGATACTCCGCACACGTTGTCGAGCAGTTGGGTCCTTCGTGATTCCCTTCTTTTACTACATCATAGGTATTTCCTCCTTTTACTCTTGTTATTTTGTAGGGGCCAAGGTACTTAGGTTTTGGCTTCAAATGAAGTCCAAATTGAGTTCTTTTGATGGCGACCAAATTTCCAATTTCGTAGGATTTTGGCTCCTTTCTTCTTAAATTAGAGGTCTTTTTTTTTCTTGTTGAATTTTAAAAATTTGTTGCTTTGCGTTTTTTCTTAGTTCCTCTCTTTGGGCGTCAAATTGAGACTGAAATTCAATTTCGATCATTTCCTTTAGTTTTCCCAGTTCATTAGTGTTCATTTTTGTCCCAGAAAGCAATTCGTATGGAGTAGTGTCTATGCTTCTTTGATAGGTTGAATTTATCGCTTGTTGAACTTTATTTGTTTGCTTGTACCATTCAGCTGGATTTTCTATGGAAAATTTTGAAAGAATCGATATGATGGTTTGATTAATACGCTCTACTTGTCCGTTAGCTCTTGGTAAACCTGTTGTTATTAAATGATGTTTAATATTTTCTTTCGAGCAATAATCAGCAAATTCAGTGGAGGTAAATGTTGTACCCCTATCTGAAATTATATGGGAAGGACTTCCAAATACAGTTGTTGGATTTCCAATTTGGCTAAAGTTTCAGCTGACGTAGGATAAATCCATACAAACTTGGTAAAAGCATCTATTATCGCTAACACATATTTATAATTTTTATGGATGCTTGTACGCAACAGAGTTACAGGATAAAAATGATCAGCAGACATTTTTTAGAACACTCATTTTTTATTATTATTTTTTGATCTGTTGCCATTCGCAACTCTCATAAAAGTAATATGAATAGTCATGTGACATATGATGTTCCTACAATACTCCCTCACCAGTAACTAAGTTACGATGCTTGGCAAGTATGTCAAATTTGTCATATAATGATAATATAACAGCATATATACAGTTCAAAAATTATACTACATAATGACTCATCATAATACGAAAACATACATACAAGATATTAATATAACATATATACAAATTATACCATTCTAGTTTCAATGCAATAAAAAATATATATATAAAATAAATGTATATGTATCTAATTAATACAGTTTTGTTCTAAAAAGCGAACAGGCTTTTTTATTTTTCTGCCAAATCTAGACATTTTAACATTTTGCTCAGAATTGGCTGCATTTTCTTGTAATTTATTTGATGTTAAACATTCGTTAGGTTTTGCAGCTTTTAGGTTTTCATCGTAATCTGGATTCTCATTTTCAGAATTCAGTAGATAAGCTGGTTTAAGCCTGTCTATTGAAATGCTTACGTTTTTTCCTTTATAACTAATTACAAAATACTTTTCTGACTTATCCATCACTTTATAGGGTCCTTGATAAGGAGACTCTAATGGCTTCCTGACTCTATCAATCCGCATAAAAACATGTGAACATGAACTTAAATCTTTGTGCACAAATACTTTGTTCCTTTTGAAATATTTTGACTCTAAAGGTTTTAATGTTTCCATTTGATTTTGAAGATTGCTAATAAAGTTTTCCGTGGATGTTGTCACTTTTGAGTTATCAAAAAATTCACCAGGAAGTTTAATGCATTTACCATAAACCATCTGAGATATTGAATAGTTGGTGTCATCGCGTAGAGCAGCTCTGAGACCAAGTAAGACAGTAGGAAGAGTTTCAGACCATTTAATAGAGTTGTGTGCCTTTATTGCAGTTTTCAATGTACGATGTTGACGCTCAATTTTGCCATTGCACTGAGGATGATATGCAGTTGTTCTGTTGATTTTTACTCACATAAGTTGGTAAGAGATTTAAACGTTTCAGAATCAAACTGTGATCCTCTATCGGTAATTACTCTGTATGGCACTCCAAATCTAACTATCCAATTTTCATAGAAACATCTGGCGACTGTTTCAGCTTTGATATCAGGTATAGGAACTACTTCTATCCAGCTTGTAAAACGGTCAATACAAGTCAAACAGTATCTGTTTCCATTGGATGGAGGTAACGGTCCAATTAGGTCAATATGTATCTCGTTAAATCTTTCATCGGGTTGTCGATATTCTCCAAACTGGGATTTAGTATGTTTTGAAATTTTGTTTTTTTGGCAATCAATACAGGATTGTGCCCAAATTCGAACATCTTTTCGAATTCCAGGCCAAATAAATCTTGACGCTATCTGTTTGATAGTTGATCTGATTCCTGGATGAGATAAACCATGTATCAGTTTGAAAATAATCATTCTTGAATTTTTAGGTATATATGGTCTAATTTTATTAGCAGAGATATCACACCATAGAAATTTACCAAACTGTAGTGGTTGTTGTTTAAATTTTAAGGTTGTGTCTGATTGCATTAGTTGTTTTAATTCTTCATCACTACTTTGATCATCAGCAATTTTCTCATAATCTACACTAGTTACTTCTTGAATTCGGGATAACGCGTCTGCGACGATATTATTTTTGCCAATAATGTGTTGAAGGTTAGTCGAAAACTGGGATATGTACTGGAGATGTCTATTTTGTCTTGGAGATGCTTTTTCATTTTTTTGTTTGAAGGCAAAAACCAGTGGCTTATGGTCTGTAAATATAGTAAATTCTCGACCTTCTAATAGATGTTTGAAATGCTTTACAGAAAGATATATCCCTAATAATTCTCTGTTGTAGGTACTATATGATTTCTGTGCATCATTTAATTTTTTTGAATAGAAAGCTATCGGTTTCCAAGCACCATTTTCGTATTGTTCCAATACAGATCCGATTGCGAAATCTGAAGCATCTGAGCAAAGGCATAGAGGTAATTCAAACTTCGGATATGTTAGCAAGACTACATTGGATAAGTCTTGTTTGCATTTTTCAAACATGTTAATAGCTTGTTCAGTCCACATTATTTTTCTTTTGTCATTTTTATGAGCTCCTTTCAAATATTCGTGGAGAATTGCTTGTGTTTTAGCAGCGTCTTTGATGTATCGTCTATAATAGTTTATTAGACCAAGAAAGGTTCTCAGTTCACGTATGGTTTCTGGCAACTTGTAATTATGGATTGCTTCTACTTTTTGGGAAAGGGGCTTGGATCCTTCCGAACTGATTTCATATCCCAAAAACTCCAATTTCTCCACAGCAATGACTGACTTGGAGATATTGATTCTGAGGCCATATTTATCCAATTTATCAAAAAATTGTTTTAAATGAGATTGATGCTCTTCTTTGTTTCGAGATGCCACTAATATATCGTCTAGATAAGGAAAAACGAAATCAAGTCCACACAGAACTTCATTTATGAAGCGTTGAAACGTTGAAGGTGCATTTCTGAGGCCGAAACTCATAACGTTGAATTCAAAGAGTCCGAAAGGGGTAATTATTGCGGTTTTTTGTTTGTCCTCTTCATTTATAGGAAGTTGATAATAAGCTTTAAATAAATCGAATTTAGAAAATACTTTGGTGTCTTTTAAAATATGATGGAAATCTTCGATTCTTGGTATTGGATATCGGTCTGGTATTGTTTGGTCGTTTAGTCTTCTATAATCTCCACATGGTCTGTAAGACCCATCCTTCTTTTTAACCATATGTAAGGGACTTGCCCAGGGCGATTTTGAAGGTCTAATAATCCCGTTGTCTAGCATGAATTGAAATTCTTCTTTGGCTATTTTCAATTTTTTTGGATCTAATTGTCGTGCCTTAGAAAACACAGGTTTTCCCGTTGTGGCGATAAAATGTCGAATTTCATGTTTAGCATCACTAATTAATAAGTTTGGCTTAGTTAAATTTGGATATGAAGAGAATAATTCAAAAAACTCAGAATTTTTATCCATAGTGGAAATTGTTTCCGTCATGCATATTGGAGAAATTTCTCCTTTAACTATTAAATTGGTTACTCCATCAATTAATCTTTTTTCTTTAATGTCAATTAATAAATTAAACTTATTAAGGAAATCGGCCCCTATTATTCCTTTATTAATTTTGGCGATAATAAATGGAAAATTAAATGAGCGGCGAAGTCCTAAATCAACAGTTAATATTTTGATTCCATAGGTTGTAATCTCGGATCCATTTGCTGCATATAGTTTAAAATCTTCTACTGTTTTATTTCGATGAGTTGCAGGTATTAGACTAACATCAGCTCCTGAATCAACTAAAAATCGTAATCCTGAATTTTTATCCTTTACAAATAATCTGAACTTGCGGCTTTCATTAACATCAGCAACAGTTGTAGCCGCTAATCCTGTTGCATCATGGAGTTTTCCGACTTTTCTCGCCAAGCACATGGTGAATAACATTTCTCAGGTCGGCAACGATTACCAAATTTAAAATGATAGTAACAATATTTACCTTTTCTATTGAATGCTTTTATTGAATGACTGCGACTTCGAGATGTATTTCGGTAATTATTTCTAAATTTAGATCTACTACGGTCATTTATTTGCAGTGAATCAATTTTCTGTTCTAATGCTGCTATTCGTGCAATTAAAGCATCATTGTTGGTAACATTTGGTGAAACAGCACATATTTCTTCCCCAGTTTTCATTTCGTGAATTTTATCCGCCATCGTAGACAGTTTATCTAAACTTTCTTCACTGACAAGCAGAATATTTCGTATAAAATTCGGCATTTTATCAAGCCATAAAGATTTTAACACTTTTTCTGAAAAATCGTCTGCTCCTAAATTTTTTCAATTTTTCAAAAGTTGGCTTGGCTTGTAATCTCCAAGTTCTAATCCTGTAACTAAGCGCTGAATTCTCTTGTTTTCGCTTTCCTTAAACGTATTTAAAAGTCTTTCTTTCGCCAAGGTATATTTGTTAGGTTTAGTGTCTTTAATAATGTCTCAAATATTTTCTACATACTTCGGTTCCAGTTGGAATATCAAATAATTAAATTTGGTTTCTTCAGTTGTGATCTTATTTATTTGAAACTGTGCTTCTACTTGGTAAAACCAAATGTCGGGTTTCTCTCTCCAAAAAGGTGGAATTTTAATGCTTACTTTATTAGCTTCGGCGTCCATGACGATCGTTGCTTCGATCTTTTCACTGTTTTTTGTAGCCATGTCAAAAATCCGGGTCACCAGTTGTACGCAACAGAGTTACAGGATAAAAATGATCAGCAGACATTTTTTAGAACACTCATTTTTTATTATTATTTTTTGATCTGTTGCCATTCGCAACTCTCATAAAAGTAATATGAATAGTCATGTGACATATGATGTTCCTACATGCTCTCCAAAGGTCCGAGATGATCAATATGAAAAGTTTTCAAAGGCATATCTTCTTTATGCAATGGATGTAATAGTCCTTCTTTTTTTCCTCTTTTATGATTCACCAGTATGCAATGAGCACAATTTGCTATGATGTTTTCTACTTTCTGTCTAAGTTGGGATATGAAATAATATTCTTCGATTTCTTTTTCCGTATATTTAATTCCAGAGTGTCCTTTCTCATGAGCTGTTCTTATAATTTCGATTTGCATATTTTCTGGCACAACCACCAATTCTTTGCCATCAACAAATTTATACAAAATTCCGTTTCTATTGCAATAATCTTCATAATTCGAAATTTTAAGTAGTTCTTTTATAGTCTTAATTCCAGTATCTTTATCTTGGGCTGACCTGAGTCTTGGTAAAATATTATCGACGGTAACACAAAATACATTAATTGGAAATTGGCTAAAGGCGTCTACGTGAGCCATCTTATTTCCAGAACGATGCTCAATTACGCAGTTGAATTCTTGCAGCAAAAGTGCCCAACGAGCTACACGAGTCGACAAATCTCGTTTTGACATAGTCTTTTCAAAAGCAGCACAGTCAGTAATTATTTTGAATGGAATACCTAACAGATAGATGCGAAACTTTTTGAGGGCTTCTACGATAGCAAGAGCTTCAAGTTCGTAGCTGGAATACTTTTTTTCAGCATCAGTCGTTTTTCTACTCATATAGTAAGTGGGGTGAAAATGTTTTTCATCAGGGGGTTTTTGCATTAAAATGGCAGCATATCCTTCTAAGCTGGCGTCTGTGTGTAACTCGGTTTCGTATTTAGGGTTATATATTGAAAGAACAGGATTTTGGGCTAACAAAGATTTTAATTGATTAAACGCTTTCTTTTCTTCAATGCTAAACTTAAACTTATGATCTTATTTTAGCAGGTCACTCAGTGGTCTAGCTATTCTAGAATAGTTCGGAATAAATTTTCTGAAGTATCCGGTCAATCCCAAAAAACTATGAATTTTTTTCAAATTTGTTTTCTCCGGAAAGTTAAGAACTGCTTTTGTTTTCAAGGTAGATGGGAATATTTTTCCATCCTCTATCACGTGACCTAAAAATTCAATGCTCTTCTTTAAGAAATGGGACTTCTTGAAATTAATATTAAGTCCATATTCACTAGCAATATTCAAAACCCGATTAAGTCGTTCAATACCTTCTTCAAGGGAGGAAGACAGAATAATTATGTCGTCTAAATATGGTAAAACTAAACCCTCATTAATCAAAGTTCGGAAAATGGTGTTTATGTATATTTGAAATACAGCGGGAGAGTTGCATAGTCCAAAGGGAACTTTAAGAAATTGATATTGTCCTTCATGTGTCACAAATGTAGTGTATTTTCTACTATCTTTATTTACATCGACATGTAGGAATCCGTTCTTAAGATCAATTGTACTGAAAATTTTCGAGTCTTGTAGTCTATCTAAAATGTCTTCAATTAATGGGAGAGGAAATCTATCTTTGGCAATTATCTTATTTAATTTTCAATAATCTATGCAAATACGAGGAGATCCGTCTTTTTTCTTAACTATTACAACGGGACTACAATATTCGGAAGAACTAGGCTCCACTATTCCTTGTTTTAACAATTCAACGACTTGAGCTTCAACAGTCTTCTTTTCAGAAAACGGCAATCTACGTGACTGGTGAAATATCGGTTCCTGATTTTTAACCAAAATGTTCCTTTCCACATTAGTTGTCTTAAGTTTATCTGGCGCATAATCTAAAACTAATTGTTGTAACTTATTTTTTAAAACATTAGGAACACAAGGATCTATGTTAATTTCAACCTCATCAGATATAGTAAGATCGATTGGTAAAATAGACAAATAGCTTATTTCATCAAAACACTGAATTTTATTTTTAATTGTGATACCCTTTTCATTGATTATTGTTTCACCATGCATTAAGACATTAAGGCTTATAATAGCGTCATACGGCATCATATCTTTTTCTACAACACATATTTCAGCCAAACATTTGAAATCGTCAATTTTAATGCTTTCTTTAAAATAACCTAACGGAGTCACTTTTGATTTACCAAATCCGTTTAGAGTAGAATTAAATGGAAATAGTTCTTTGGAGTTTAAATTATTAAAAATTGATCTTTTGATTAAAGTGGCTTGACTTCCTGTATCAATCAAAGATTTCACATTTACGTTATCAATTATTACCATTTTAAACAACTTTGGCTCTACACTAACATTTAAAGTAGCAACTTCCGTTTTTGCATTTGATTTTGGACATTGCGAAGCTTTGTGTCCAAACGCTTCACATTTAAAGTACTTTAAACCCTTATCTTTATGTATGCAATATTTTGAAATATGATTTCTTGAACCACAATTGTAACACAATTTATTATTAAAAGTTTCAACATCAGTATTATACCTTATCTTTTCATTATTATTTTCATATTTATTTTTATTCCTATTTGAAACATCTTTTCTTACATTATGCATATCATCATATTTTGCTTTTGTTCTATCATAAGAATTATATTTACTATCAAAGTCATGTTTTGTTTTGATTTTATCGAAAGCATTTTTACTCTTTGCGGAATCACTTTTTATTATTTCATAAACTTTAAGTTTCTCTTTAAATTCGGACAAATTTTTGCTGCCGTACAAAACAATTTTGTTTTCATGCTTATCGTTAATTCCCTTAATTACATAATGCATAAAAGCAGCATCGTCTATTTTTCCGAAATTACAGATCTCTTTCATCTTTAAATAATATTCTTGGGCCGATTCATAATCCTTCATTCTACGTCTACTTAAAAGATCACGCAAATTAGCAGAATTAATTTCAAAAGATAATTCATCAATCAAAGTTTCTTTTAATTTTCGCCATGAATTTATTTCCTTTACAGATCTGACAAATAAAGAGGCGTTACCACCAAGAGATCTTTTGGCAAAAATTAATTTTTGCAAATCTGACAAATTAAACAATTTTGAAATATTTTCGAAATGTTCGATCCAATGAACAATATTTTCATGCGATCCTGCATTATACTTAGAAATAGTACTTTCGATATCAGAATAATTAATAGCAACATTTTGAAATTCAAAATTTCTACAGGAATTATTTTTATCTTTTAAACACGAATTACTGTTTTTATTTTCATCATTGCTCAGCACTGGAAAATTGTGTTCCCTCTCTTTATTCAAAGGCTCAGTTTCACTTTGAGGATTGCTTATGTCTTCGTCCGACTTTGAACTAGACGCGTTGGCGCTGTTGGCGAGCTCTGCCAGTTTATTCAAATCCATTAATAACGTCATAATGTTTATTGCAATTTCGGTTTCATTGCCTACGTACGAAATATTTAGAATATTGGAAAGAGTTATAAGTTGATTAAGAGTGAATTCTTTTTCAATATTTTTTAATTTATTTTGAAATTCTTCGCTGTCTAAAGTAAAATTGAAACCAGTAAAATTTCTTAATAGTTTTCTGTTTGAACGATCGCCTTATACATCGAAAATAAATTTATGTAGAAGTCTTATTTTGTCTTTCTTAAAAATTTTCAATGCTCTGCTTACTTGCTTAATATCGTTAAGAATCATTTTTGATTAATGAATGAAAGTTTACGTAAACCAATTGTAGTTGCAGAGATGAAATAAAAAAAAGAAACGAAAGTTTCATCACAACGCCATTCCGTTACTTACTTTCACAAGAATGAAACCATTCAGCATCCAATTTTTTCGCCAATAATTTTTTTTTTGCTAGCAATTTTTTCTCAATCTAATTTCTTCACCATCAATTTGTTCTCGAAACCACTTCTGATTTTGTGGGGATGGCATGAGTGGTCGTCTTTCAAAATGAAAGACACTGTACTTTAAAAAACATATATTAAGCGCTAAATTTACATAAAGAGGGACGATAAACAAACACATGAATAACACCAAAATAAATAAGTTCGTCTTCGTGAAGTTAAAAGAAAATTATCGTTGCTACTCCTCTCTGGAATCCATAAGCGTCTCCTTTTTGGTTATTGCTATATCACACGAGAGAAAATATGTGCAACTGCAAGTGTAACTGCAAGTGTAAGTGCAACTGCAAGTGAAATTTCTCCAAAAATTGCTCGTGTGATATAGAAATCACGGTTGCACGAAATATCTGCAACCGTTCAGGCAATTTCTTTCATGAACCAATCAGATCGTTTGCTTTTATGACGTTTCAATTTTATGTGATGACGTATACAAATGTAAATAAAAATGGCGGCGACGTTGGTGAAGAGGATGATCGGATGAAATTTTTTTATAGACGAAACGGAACAGTTTTTTAGTTTAATAATAACATTTTCTTTAAAATCAAAGCATTAAAAATACTTTCACACGATGAAATAACCATCTCAATGCAGTTGATGTACTACCATAACAGGAACCTGCACATTTAGTATCGGTGAGTATAGTACACTATTTTCTTGATAAATTTTCTTTTAAAATATTTATTTATTTTTAGCTAATAAAATTAAAACTTATTATAATTTGTTCCGATCAAAGTTTTAATTACTTAAATTGAAATAATTTCTGTTTTTATATATGTAAAGATTTATACTGGCGAAAAGCTTTACTTTGAAATATTCGCCAAGCAACTCGCCAAACTTTGTTACATTATTATAACATGAAATATAATTGTGATTATATTTCTTTATTTTCAAATTTTAAACTTTATTACTGTTGATTGTAAAAGCATGCGTCCGATTATTTGAATTTTTTTTATTATTATAATTATTTGTGAATTAATTATTTTATTCTTCCCTCAGAATTCTTTTAATTTTTGAAAATCTAAAATGCAAATTTCCAATCTCCTTGTCTGTTTCTACATTCATCCCCTCAATTCTTTTTTTTTTTTTGTGTGTGTGATGATTTACTAATGATACTTTACTTTTTATTTATACTTCACATTTATATTTTGATACTTAGCTTTTCTACAATGACAGTAAGTATGTAAGTGTACCTTACTAATTTTTCAATATACATAAATTTTTAATAGTCTTCGATCATAAATACAATCTATTTTTCTTAAAACAAATTTCAATCCAAACATAAGAACTACAAAACCAAATATACCTGCCATCTTTCATTAGTGTATAGAATAATCTTAGAACTCTAATCAAAATATCTGTCAAACTTAAAATAAGTTTAAAGGGGATACCTAAGGACTTAAATGATTTCAAATTAATGGTATTTAATCTCTCTTATTCTAATAATGTGTTGGTAAAATTTTATCATGAAAGTGATTTCTTTCTTTTATTTCAGATATTTCGTATAATCCTGTAAGGTTTGTCTGGTGAAGAAGGAAAGAGATGCAATACTGTTTTTATGAAAGAAATTAAAAAATAAGAAATGAAAATGAATAATGTTCTAAATGTTTCACTTGACAATAAATGTTTTGTTTTTTAAATTGATTCTTGTATTACTTAAAATGCAAAACAAAACACGTAAAAGTCTGTAACAAAATAATATGATACATAAAAAGTATGTTCTTAATAAAATATTGTTTTTTTTTTCATAGTTATAAATAAATTTTAATTTATATACTGTATATTACAATAAATTTGTCCTAAAATAAATCCTATAATTTTTAATTAAATTATCTCATATCAATAAAGAATGTTTTAAATTTTACAATAATAAATTGTAAGTATGACATTGAAAATCCTCTTATATTTAAAAAACAATTTTACTAAGAAATTGGAAAAAATAATTTTCATAAAAGTGATACTCCTGATATGCAATGTGTAAATGAATAAAATTGATGATCCCTTAAAAACTAAACTAAACTCAGCGGCACAGCCCACAGAGGGCCAAGGCCTTCTGTGCCCATCTCAGTTTTCTTGACCTTTGGGCTCTGGGATGCAGGAGCATTTGTTCCGGTTAGGTAGTCAGTCATACGTGAAACCCCCAGTGTTTAGCTCCCAAGTATGCTTGGTACTCATTTATCGACCCACTGAAGGAATGAAAGGCTGAGTCAACCTTGCTCGGTCCGACGATCGAACCAGGGACCTGTGGCACGACAGCGCGAAGAGCTACCGCTCAGCCACCGGGCGTGATGATTCCTTAATGCAATGTTATAAATATTTTATGAGCAAAAGGAAAGTTAAAAATTGTATATTTCATACATTAAACCTTCATTTCTTCTAAAAGAATTATTTCAAAGGACTATGTTTTTTAATTAAGCTTAAAAAATTAAATTTGAAGAAATGCCTTACTTGTTTAGATAGCAATGTCAGTTGCATAAAATGGTATAAGTCATAAAATTGTCCTTTCTACACATGAAACTTTTATAAATTTTCGAGTAGCTAAACTATTAAATCAGACAGCTTGTTTTTATTCTCATTCGATTTAGCGTATACATAGATAACGATACCGCACTTGCCTAGCTAGCATGTTAGATAGTAAATATATATAAATAAACTATGCTTTTACAGGGTGCGGAGCCAAATTCAACAAAAAATAAGCAACTTTTAAGAACATTTTAGGCACTCAAAAAATATTTTTAAGCACTATGTAAATTGACAAAATGCAAAATAAATCTCAGACTTCACATGATCATGATAAAATAGCTAGAACTTGACAAAGAACTCTTTTCTTGATTACATTAGCCATTAAAAAATGATCAAGAGATTTTTCGGTTCGATTTCAGAGGGTGAAAAATAAAGCCTGAAATTGAGAATATCTTGCAAAATACACATGAGAAAGCAAGGATCTCACCGAACCCAGCTCACTAGACGCACATGCGGACTAGCAAGTACTTCACCAAACCTGTAAAATGATTGGCGCTTTCAAAAGCTATGGACTGACGGTACGTTGAAATTGATCGTGGTTGAATGAATTCTGAAAACGTGAAATAGAAAAATGTGAAAAACACGTTTTTACATAATACGTGGCGAAAATCGACATTCCCTTTCATAAATTTCATTTTCGAAAAGGGAAAATAAAGCACCTTTTAAAAACACCCATTAAGAAAAGCACCTTTAAGGGCCTTTAAAAAATGAAAATCGAAAATAAGCACCTTTAAGCACTTTTCAAAAACGCTACGCACCATGTTTTACACCTTAGTCACTCAAATCAAGATAAAAAAAAATTGTCAAAATTCTAGATAGTATATAAGTCCATCCCCCTTTCACCCCCTTATCCTTTTAGAGACGCAGCATGTATTTAAGTCCATCTCCCTTTCACCCCCTTATCCTTTCAGGGACGCAGCATGAAATTCAATGATATCTTAATATCATCTCATATTATGAGGTAGAAATCATAATCCTTTTTATACTATGCTACTTCACTATTGGGAAATGAAGTTTTTTAGAATTTTAATTTGCTGCTGAAAAAAAGACTTAACACAAATACAAATGTAAAAAATTAAATCAAAATCAATCAATATTCTACAACGTCTGTGATTTCTTTTTCCTCCCTTTACAAACATCGTTCAGAAACTATGATATAATAAAATATGATAAAATAAAATATGAGCCAAAAGTAAAGATAAATAACAAAATATGGTAACCCAATTACATGCAACTGTTCAGGCAATTAAGCAACCCTTTCGGCAACTCCGAACAGAGGAATTGCGCTTAGAGTTTCACTTACACTTGCAGTTACACTTGCAGTTGCACATATTTTTCTCTCGTGTGATAGAGGCATTAGTTCCACAACGCGCTCCCGTGTCTCTCGTGTCTTAGGGAAATTCGCACGGGGTCTAACTTGCAGCTTACATAATCTGGTTGGATTTCTAGCTAGATCAACTTACAGCACTATAGATCGGAACTGGCACTACATATATATATATATATATATATATACATGCATATATATGTATATATACATATATATATATATATATATATATATATATATATATATATATATATATATATATATATATATATATATAATATATATATATATATATATATATATATATATATATATATATATATATATATATATATATATATATATATATATATATATATTATATATATATATATATATATATATATATATATATATATATATATATATATATATATATATATATATATATATATATATATATATATATATATATATATATATATATATATATATATATATATATATATATATATATATATATATATATATATATATATATATATATATATATATATATATATATTATATATATATATATATATATATATATATATATATATATATATATATATATATATATATATGTATATATACATATATGTATATATATATGTATATACATATATATATATTTTTTTTTACTAAAATGTCATAACTATACAGCAAGGAAATTTTACCAGTGTTTAAACATACTAAATACGTGTTTTGAAATGAGTTTTGAAACACTAATTTGATGACGTAGTCAACATGCTCTCACCCATTAGCTTTGATTATTCAGCATACCTTTTGTAACGAATAAAATCAACTAAATGTTAAGAAATACGCAATGAAATCGCTTTTTGTTTAAATAGTTTAAGTTGTTGTAATTGCTTTTTGTTTTGTTAATGTCAAGCATATTAAATAGAGCTCTTTATTAAGAGAACTGCTTTTTTTTTACTAGAAATGTCATTACCACTGTAATTTTACCAGAATTTTTTCCTTCGTGTATGATGCAGTATGTACCTCCATAGATGACGTTTTTTGCAAACAACACATAATAAAATATAAATAGCTTTTATTTAGAATAAAATACAACGATGGAAATGTTTACAGTTCCTTTTGTTCTAAAACGATTTTAATGTATATGAACAAACTTAATAAATCAACTGCAAATGATAGAGGCATAAATAAAACAGTGTTCTTCGTGAAAAAAATTTTTTTTTCTCCGCTGAAATAGTTAAAATAATCATAAGCAGGAACTCAACATTTTATTATTTGAAATGATCGAAATAAAATGCAATTTCTCGATGTAAACTGATGGTGCCTCTGTTTGGGAATTTGAGTCGAAGTGCATGGAGTGCTATTTTATATCTTCTCTCAGGAGATGTAAATGTTACTTTTTATCGTTTTGTTTCGAGGAATTCGATCATTGGGATTTGGAATTGTTTGAAAGGAACATCTAGTTTTATTACATCACTGTGGATTTTTAGACGGTTACAATTGGATGGGAAGGGTTTTTTAAGAGAGGGGAAATTTTATTTATAAATCAGAAAACGCTTTCATGATTTTATTACTTCATGTTTTAAATTAGTACTTATTTGTTTGTTTTTAAAGCTTCAGTCTTTTTTTTTTAAATTATTTTTTAATTTTTAGTTCTAGGAAATTTTTGAAACTAGCCGCGATATGCGACCAGATTTTGGCCACCTTTCAAAATTGTCTTGAACAACGTATAAACTTTAATGGGGTAAACAACCCGAAGGCACCGCACAACTGTATTTAAATATTTTAATTCTTCAAATCCTCCTCCAATCCCAATATTCACTTTTAAGCAATATATTAACCAAATCTTTTTACCGCCTAAGTGTTGAAGTGTTTCCCTCAAGTACATTGATTTTAACTACTTTCAATTGACGTCGGTATTATTGTCAAAGTTATTAAGGTATTGAAATTTAGTAATAATTTGAAATCTGCCCGGAAGTCATTAAATCAAACAAATATCTATCTATCTATACGTACATATATATATATATATATATATATATATATATATATATATATATATATATATATATATATATATATATATATATATATATATATATATATATATATATATATATATATATATATATATATATATATATATATATATATATATATATATATATATATATATATATATATAATTGTATGTACGTATAGATAGATAGATATTTGTTTGATTTAATGACTGTTAAAAATTTCTACGTCCATTCTAGAAAGGCTGATGTAGCCCAGTGGTTAGAGAATCAGACTCCGGTTCAGTGGGGCTGAGATTCCATCCTCGATTTTGCGATTATACGTGGTCGTAAAAGTTGTGGTATCGAAAATTCTGCAGTCGGTCGGTGATCAGTACCAGGGGATTGCTGAGCAGTAGCGGGAGAACAGGGATCTGGAGAAAATTTCCTTCCCTTTCAGATTTATGTCTAAATTGAGGAAAAGGTTTCACGAATGAATGGTGCTGCTGACAGTCTATGGGATTCTGAAACAATAAAAATTAATGGGACAATATGGGATTCTGAAACAAGCACCGCAAGAGTTTCTCTCTTGCGGTGCTGTCTTTTCAAACGAAAGGCGCGTCTTTCTGATTTCGCAAAAGGCCAATGGCTTCACAGCGTGGCTCGTCCAAGTGTCATTAGAAACTACAACAACAGAAATGTTTGTTTTCCCAATGAGTGAAAAAAAAAACAACAATTTTTCCATAAAACTTTTGTTAACACTGTTCTTAGTCAAAAGTACCAAATTTCGGAAACATTTTATTTAACATCTTTCTATTCTAGAAATCGCAATTAAATCATCTTATATTCTTCTCTTCGTCAGAGACAAATCGAAAACAAACGCAATAACCAACCGCAAACGAATTAACCAATCCCCTTTGTACCTCAATAAGCAAGGTTCAGAATTCAGTTTAGCATTTTACCATTAGTTCTCGGCGATTAATGGTATCATTTGAAAAGTAAGAACCCAGGGCTATTACTTTCAAGGAACATGATGCTAGTTTTTTTACAAAGAAAAAGAAATCTTAGTACATATTCTTAATGTTTTCTGGTCATTGGACGATAAATTTATCGGTCGTATTAGTAGTTCATTTCCAGAGACATTGTTTTAAAGAAGTTGCGCTGGCAAAAAATTGAGTGAAGATAGATAATTGATTAGATACAAGAAGGGAGGAATTTTCTTCTGTCTTCAAGGTTTGATTATTTTTATTGTAAATCGTGGTGTGTGTGCTAGTTTAACCTATTTGTTCTTAGTGCCCTTTTAGGTTCCCTTTGTACAAAAAATTGTCTGGGCACAAGTATTTCATTATTTGCATTTATTTTACGGAGATGAGAAAGTTTTTTTCATAATCAAATATTAATAATATGAAGATTTATCTTCGGATCTGAGGTTAAAGCACAGTGCCTTTATTTAAGGTTAACAGAAAGCACAGTGACTTTTTAAAGTAATAGTGGTACACTGTAAAATATTCCGGATCAAATTATGGTATAACGTACCAGCACTTTATCGGTAATTCTACCATAATTTTTACAGTAATATTTTTTTAAATGGGGTGATTGAGTGATTTTAATGTAATTATTACTTTAAAATTCAGATTTTAGTTCTGTAACAAGTTCCGGAAAAATTGATTTTGATGAAAATGGATGGAAAACAGAAAAAAAAAAACACGCACTTGGTATGAAACAATTGTGCTATTTTTTTAATTTAGTTCTTTTTCACACATAGACTACATTTGGTTTACGAACATTAATAGGTTAAAATATGCACGTGGTGAAAGAGCAAGAGTTTTTTTTTTTAAAGATATTAAGGGCTTTAAATTAAAGCTGAGTGTTTGTACTTTTTAAAGTTGAATCTGAAGTTTAACGAATGGTAAATTCGCTGACATTTGAATATTGCTGGCAATTAAACTTCTGTACTTTTGAAATAAAGCAGCGGAAGACATTTTTTGTTGTGACTTACATGCTGAACGTTAAGACAAAGTAATTACTTCTAAGTTTTAGAGCAGTAGTTATCGGTGCATTGGTGGTCTGATCTCTCTTGGTTTTCGGATTTATTCTGAATATAGGAGTGTAAGAATTGACTTATTATGTTTAAAAAATGTGCACCAAGAATTTCGTGAGTTAGGTTGCACAGATTCATTTAGGCACTGAAAAATTAAGTAAAAATACGCTGAAGAGCCATTACATTATGACCACCCTCCATCTATAACAATGGGCTCGGCCAGGTTTTCTCGCCCAGGAACAATGTTTTCATGGGGCACATATGACCCATAATCCACATAGAACAATCCCTGACGTCTGTAAGCTACTTGAACATAGTTGCAGGTTCACCCATTCATGGCAACAGTTTTTCCTGTGGGGGATGGTGTTTACCAACAGGATAATGCACCATGTCATAAGGATCGAATCGTCATGGATTGGTTCGAGGAACATTCCAGTGACTTTAAATTCATGTCTTGGCCCCCAAATTCACCTGAACTTAATCCAATAGAGCATTTGTGGTCCTACTTGGAGAACCAAATTCGTTCTGCTACGCTACCCCCTCGCAATGCGAGGGAATTGCAGGACCAGTTGGCGAGCGCTTGGTACCAGATACCTCAGACTACCTATCAGCGTCTTGTGGAATCAATGCCACGGCGGGTGCTAGCAGTTTTGAGGGCTAAAGGTAGTGCTACATATTATTAGCTGGGTGGTCATAATGTAATGGCTCTTCGGTGTATAATATATAAGGGAATGGGAATTTCACGTTACTCTGCTATTGAGAAATATCTCAGCTGATAGTAAATAATTTCAAAGCTTTATAGATGTGTGTCCAAAATACTGTAATAATAGGAAGTGTATGCGCCTGTCTCGAAGATATGAGGTTGCGCATATTCATTTTTATCATTATATTGCTGGTATTTTGCTATTATGTTCGTTTAAAATAATTGCTTGTGACTACTTTTAGGTTATGTAAAAGCTTATACCAACACTGAGAATAAAAGTATGATGAAAACTACCAGAATATGATAAAATTTGCAGTGTGTCTTCCTTTATGAGATCACCAAAAAAGCTCGGTCATTTTTACGAAAGCGATGATTTTGGCAAAATTAACCACAAAACATGATTTTATAACAGGTGATAAAATTTCATAAGTTTATCACGATACCTTAGAACTTGGAATAAAATCATTCACCCGATTAAGTTAACTTTTCAGTTTTGTATTTTTTATATTAATTGTGTGACAACTATAATTATATTTTGAAAATCACAATGCATGGCAAATCATTACCCCATGAACGAAACAATTACCAGATAAAGGGCTTAAATACCGTTTATTTTGGTTTTATTAAAAGAAATTAGTTTTTTTTTAAAACCAGAAATGCCCATTTAGTATTGCTGTTTTACCAGAATTGTTTTCTCCGTACATGTTTCTATCTTTTTTGTGCGATCTCACAGACATTCAACTAATCACTACATCTCACAATGTTGTCCAGAAATTTTCTAAATGTTTCCGAAAGATTTTTTAAAGATTGTTGAAGGGAAATAAACTCAGAAATAAGTTATATTATAATCTTGTTCAAGTTATATTATCAACAAATCAAAGTGAAAAAAATTCAGTTATTGGAGTTTGCAGTTTCACGTAGCATATCACGGGTTCACGTTTGTGTAAGAAGCTACATTCTGTGCAAGCGAATCCTAAGCGAAGTGAGTACTCCTAAGAGAAGTGATTACTCCTAAGCGAAGTGAGTACTTCTAAGCGAAGTGATTACTCCTAAACGAAGTGAGTACTCCTAAGCGAAGTGAGTACTCCTAAGCGAAGTGAGTACTCCTAAGAGAAGTGATTACTCCTAAGCGAAGTGAGTACTCCTAAGAGAAGTGAGTTCGATAATGAAAAAAAAAAGTACGTAGTAACTGCTTTGCGCAGAACTTATGTTCCACATCGGAATGCTACACAAACGGCCACAATCATTTTAGTAAGCGGTGAATGACTTCAAACTTACATGGATTAAAGTTGCATCATACACTGGAAAAAAAAGCGCGGTCAAAACTACCAGAATATGGTAAAATTTACTGTGTCTCTGGTTCTATGGGAACATTGAAAAGTGCTGCAATTTTACTGAAGCACTTTGGTAATAATTTTGGTAAAATAAAATATAAAATAAGGTTTTATAATATGAGGCAAAATTTAGTAAATGTGATAAAAGTTAGTAATTTTATAATTATACCTTACGGCATGGAATAAAAGCAACTTATTCGGGTTCATTTACTTTTCCCTTTTGTACTTCACACTAAATAAGTGATAATGAAGAATGCAATTCTGAAAACCTGAATTTCTGGTAAACCGCTACCATATGACCGGAAAAAATTACCAAATAAATGGTTTAAATATCGTGTATTTTGATTTTTATAACTCAAATTATGTTTTTCTTCTTTCCCCTTTTCTTTCTTTTTAGAAACAGAATTGCATTACCATACAGAACGATAATTTTACCAGATTTTTTTTTCCATGTATTTGGACGTCCAAAAACTGGTACTGGTAAATTATGTACTGGATTGAACTGTCGTTCTATCTCTACTTTTGATTAGGATATTTTATAGGCACTAAGTAACAGGGCCTGGAAACCACGAAAAAAAGTGATCATTTAAAGATAGCAATATAGTTTTTAAATATTTGTTTCCATTCTTCTTTAAATTCAAAACAAACAGTCAACTTGTAAAAAATAAAAACTTAATTTTTTCTAAATATATAAGCCAGCTCTGAATATTTTATAGTGTTTCTTTCAGAAAAAAAGCAAGAAAACTATTGAAACTCTATACAGCGTTTAAGAATAAATAATATACACTTTTTTCTTTTTAAGAATGAACTGGTGGTACTGGATTTTAAGCATCTACTGGATGTTTGATAACGTACTGGCCACTCTATCTTCAGTTTTGATTACAATATTTCGAGGCACTAAGTAACTGGGCCCAACAACAGTGATGATTTAAAAATAGCATTACGTATTTTATAGCAATATATTTTTTAATAAAGATAGCAATTTATTTTTTTATAAAGACCGTTTTTATACTTATGGAAACTCAAAAAGAAAAAAAAAGAAAAACAACTTTTAATTTGCAAAAAACAAAAGCTTTCTTAAAGATATCAAGCAGTCAGATCAAATGAAGATATTATTTTCCTGAAGATATCAAGCAGTTCTGAATATAAAACCTTTCATGTAAGAAAAAGCAAAAAAACAACAGAAACTCTATACACTGTATAAAAACAAATAACTTACACCATTTTTAAGCATGTACTGGATATACTGGATTTTAAATACGTACTGAATTTTAAGCATGTACTGGATGTACTTGATTTTAAGCATGTACTGAATATTTAATAATGCACTGGATCGAACTGAATTTACGATATTTTAAAGGCACTAAATAACTGGGCCCTACAACCACGAGAAAAAGTTATCATTTAAAAAGAACAATATATATTTTTCAAATTTGTTTTCATACTTATGAAAACTCAAAATAAACTTTCAACTTACAAATAACAAAAACTCGATTTTTTTCTAAAGAAATCCCGCAGCTCTGAATATTTTAAAGCGTTTCGTCCACAAAAAACGGTAACAAAACTTCTCAAACTCTATACTATGAAGAATAAATAATTTGCACTATTTTTTAAGCATACAAAAACTTAAATTTTGAAAAAAAATAAAACACAGAATTGTGAAGAACACAAGAAAATTAAACAGAGGAAAGGAATTTCAACCAAATACCTCTTCTTAAAACAAACATTAGAAAAGAGTTTCACTTCACTTTGAAATAAAAATCTTTAAAGTGAGTTTGAGCATTTTTAACTTTTTTTACTTCTGTCTTATTAGAATTGTCTGCCTTTGTTTAAGAAAGATTGAGAATAGCACAGCTGGCGGACGTATGAGGGATGATAATATTTCATTTTTGTTGCTACCACTATTTCGGCTTTTGTTTAGGGTTTAAATTTATTTCAAGAAGAAATTCCATTTCCGTTAAAAAAAAACTTTTGTAGAAAATAAAAGATATTCTACAGCGGAAGTTCTTCAAAACTTATTCGAAGGATTACACTTTATTGTTGCTTGCTTAGTATGATATATCATAAGAAGATGTAGCTGGATTTAGTAGAACTGTGGAAAGGACCGTTAAAAATTAATAGTTTTGTTTCGGTCTATTTTAGGATACATATAGTAAGAAATATATGTGTATTATTTCACAAGGAAAACAATTATATTAATGGAAAATTTTTTTTAAACACGTGTATTTTGTTTTAACTGTCAAACGTTGAATAGAATTGTCTGCTTGAAGCAAATATATTATGAGCTTCATAAGTAAAAATGGCGGGTGTCCGAAAAATATTGTACTTTAGAAGAAAGCATTTTAGACCATCTGACCATTTCTTAGAGACACGATTTGGTTTCTATGTAAAGCAGTTATATTGAATGAAATTTATTATACCCAAAGTAGTGGAAAAAAGTAGAATTTTGAAGGAAATTCCGATAAAATTACCGTACTGTATGGTAATGATATTTATAGTAAAAATAACATAAATCTTTTAAATAAAACCAAAATAAACGGAATTTAAATTATTCATTTGATAGTTTTTCCTCTCATGTGGTAACGGTTCACTGGAAGTTCTGTTTTTCAAGATTCTATTATTACCACACAATTGGCAAAAATATAAAACTGAAAAGTAAATTTAACCGAATAAATGGTTTTCATTTCATGCTTTGAGATATCATGATAAAATTACCAAATTTTTTCACATTTATCAAATTTTATCCTATGTTATAAAACCAGATTTTACTATTAATTTTACAAAGCTCATTACCAATGCACTTTGGTAAAAATTAACATTCTTTTTGCAGTTCCAAGAAACACGGTAAATATTACTATATTCTTGTAGTTATTACCATCTTTTTTTCTCAGTGTATAATACTAGAAAAATCGGTTCACTTTTCAACAATAATATCGATACATTGAACCATAATAGTGTGTAAATATGTTGCTATCTTAATTTGGGGTTGCTATCTTAATCCACTGGGGCGAAATACTGAAAACTTTCTGCCTTGAATTGCTTTTCCATTGAATATTATGAGAATACCGGTATTTTGATGAAGAAAAGCCTGCAGCTAAAATTTTGAATAAGGCACAGTCATAGGAGATGCTATAGTGATAGCACTTGACTTGATGTCAAAAGTAACGAAATAAATAAATAAATGAAATGTAAAAAAAAAATAAATAATGAGAGAAAGAGAAACGATGTTGCCTGTTATCGCAACATTTAACATATGTATCCAATACTTATATCGAATTTTAACATTTAAATAGAACATAATAGCATTTAACATTCATAAGGGCATTTAACATTCATAACATTCGGGAGTGATAAAAATATTTTTCAATTTGCTCGGTTATTAGGAGTTCGAGCTTGAAAAAACTATCGATACCGGAAAAAAGATATCTGTTTGAAAACAATAAAAAAATACCAATACCGAGAAACAATATCCGATTGAAAACCAGAAATCTGATATAGATTACGGAAGTTATAGCTTACATAGGAAATAGCTAAAATTATTTTCGTCACTAATCTAGTCTCCCAGAAGCTTCAGAAACTTGTTACTGTACCATATCAACAATAGTGTAAAAACCAGAATAAAAATTTGTGAATACCGGAAAAAATATCCGTTTCAAAATCAGAAATTTGATATAGATAGCTTACATATGAAATTACTATATTTATTTTGGTCCCTAATCATGTCTCCCAGAAGTTTCAGAAACTTGTTACTGCACCATATCAACAATATTGTGAAAGCCAGAATAAAACTTTATCCATACCGGGAAACAATATCCGTTTGAAGATCAGAAATTTGATATAGATAGCTTACATATGAAATAACTACAATTATTTTGGTCCCTAATCTAGTCTCCCAGAAGTTTCAGAAACTTGTTACTGCACCATATCAACAATATTATGAAAGCCAGAATAAAACTTTATCCATACCAGGAAACAATATCCGTTTGAAGATCAGAAATCTGAAATAGATAGCTTACATATAAAATTACTACAATTATTTTGGTCCCTAATCTAGTCTCCCAGAAGTTTCAGAAACTTGTTACTGCACCATATCAACAATATTATGAAAGCCAGAATAAAACTTTATCCATACCAGGAAACAATATCCGTTTGAAGATCAGAAATCTGAAATAGATAGCTTACATATGAAATTACTACAATTATTTTGGTCCCTAATCTAGTCTCCCAGAAGTTTCAGAAACTTGCTACTGCACCATATCAACAATATTGTGAAAGTTGGAATAAAAACTTATCCATTCCGGGAAACAATATCCGTTTGAAGATCAGAAATTTGATATAGATAGCTTACATATGAAATTACTAAAACTATTTTGGTCACTAATCTAGTCTGCTGGAAGTTTCTGAAACTTGTTACTGCGCCATATCGTTGAATATTGTGAAAACCGTAATGAAAGTCTCCTATGTTAAACAGTATTTTTTTTTGTTTCAAAAAATTAACAACTAGAGGAAACTTTTAAAAACCATGAAACATTATATTACAGGACTTTTAACCGAACTGAACTGAGACACTTATTATTAATTTAAAAAGTGAATTATTGTGTTGTTCGAGAAGTAATTAATTTTTTTCCCAACCGGGGACTTTTGCATTTTTTTAACCACCAACTTCACACTTAAGTTGCATAATCAATATAAATTTTGATAGATGATACAGGAAGGTTTGCTTCTGAAAATGTTCGATTGGTTCTACCCGGTAGTTTTTTGTTGGGACCTTTTCAAATATAGCAAGTGAAAAGCAATATTTTTTGTATATTATACTTTTAACTATCGAAGAGGTAAAAGTTCTGTTCAGTCAATCAAAAAAAAAAAAGAAAAAAAAAACTTTCCAATGTACATAGATTTGACATTATGTCAGGGTCAAAAGTGGCTTGCCAAATTTCGATTAAGATGCATGAAGATGCACGACGACAGTTTAGGCTGATGAAGACACAATAAAGGCATTAAGTGATGTAAACTTCGGAATAACAACTCGTGAGATCGCTGAGATCAAAATTCATGATCTTTTGAAACGCTTTATGATAATTTGAAACGCCTAAGTTTATTCTCAAAGCTCGATATAAGAGTTCTTCATGTCTTTATGGAAAGATATTTATGCTGTCGTATTAAAAGGCTCTAATTTGATTCACAAATATCCAGAAAAGTTTCCATTTTTGAAGTGGATCATCATTGAGGACGAGGAATGGGTTGTCTACAATATTTGTACGGGTCTGTACAATAAGTTTTAGACAGTAATACCTTTACTTCCAATGGGTAGGTTAAAAATCAATTAGTTTAGTTTTTTGCCAGTAAAGAACCAAAAATTTTATGCGCTGGGAATCATGATACTACTAGAAAGAGGACAAAAGGTATTAAATCAGATGGTACGAAATGAAATTCAATAAAACATTTATTCACTAAAGAAAAATCTTTCATCTTCATAAGGAGAAAACGAACTTATTTTGCGAACAACCCAATAACTTATAGAAATTTATAGATTGCAATAACTACAATATCAAAATATATTACATTACTAACGGGAATTAGGTTATGTGTATACCTAATCTCCATAAATGGAAATTGGATAAATAGTTTTTGAGATCTAAAATGGCAAGGGTTGAAAAAATATTCGAATCAGAAAAACTCAGTATGTTGAAATAAAGTTGAAATCTGTTTTTTCCTTATAATCTGAGTCATATTTCTGTTTTTGTGAAAGATTACATTAAATAGGTTTGTTCTATAAAAACTTAATAGTTATTTCGGATAAATATGGAAATCAGTTAACGTTTCGTCTGAGGATTGGTTGATCTCTTAATTCGTATTATATACCGGAAATCACTTTGCCCCACAAAGCAGTAAACTTCCTGCTCTTTGATAGATTTTTCCAAAAATGACCATTCATGCAAACATTTATCCCATCGATTTATCTTGGGCAGTCAGAAAGGGTAAGTAGAGCCGAGATTTTCGCATCAAGTACCCCAAGTGGGCATTCTTATCTGTCCCCGGCAGATGCCAGAGGGAAAAAGAAAGATAAGAATTATTTGTACCATCTTCCGCTCAATTATCATATTATCTAAATGTCAAATGATATTTGATGATTTAATTTTGACTCATGCTTTTTAAACAAAGTTTTTCTTTATTTTTTATAAATGCATTCCTTGATAAAATTGGAAAAAGACTTAAGATGAATTTAAAATGAAATTGTGGAATAAAAAAAAATTAGCGAAATTTTTTATTATAACACAATAAAAAATTTACAAATAAAAAGAGAGTTCAAAGCTCCGAAATTTGTCGTTAAGTTTTTAAATTTGGCAACAGCTTGAAATGCGTGTTTACGGAAATGGATTTAGCTCGAAATGCGTTTTCATGAAAACGACCGTAGCTCGAAATACGTGTTTACGAAAATGACCGTTGCTCAAAATAGTGTTTACGAAAATGGTCGCAGCTCGAAATGCGTGGTTACGAAAATAGACAAAACTGGACATGTGTGTTTATGAAAGTGAGTGATTGGAACATTAGTGCAAAAGCCTTATTTTCTTAAATTCTGGGTTATTTAGACAAAGGTTTGAAAAATGAGCAAAGTACTGCTTTTATCATTTGACGTACCTGGCTCTTCGACGAGTCTCGGTTGCTTCATTCCTTGACGCTTTAATTTTTATCCTATACGATTATGTAATATTATAATTGAAAATTAAAAAGGTGCAAAAGTTTCGTCAATTCTTGAAACAATGGTTAAAAACATAGCATCAAAAGGTTAATAAATGAAAATTCTGCAAGTCATGCCAATTTCACATACAATATAATAATATGATATATGATATAATAATGCTATAATTATCATCACGATAAATATAATGTATCATAATATTTTTGTTAAAAGAAGGGCCTCACTGTTCAACCATTTTTTCTGCCGGCGGTTAAGTATTTTGATGTCAAAATTTTCTTTAAAATAAATATTTGATACTTATGCATGATTTTTTACTCGATATATATATATATATATATATATATATATATATATATATATATATATATATATATATATATATATATATATATATATATATATATATATACTCTACTTATTTTTTACTTTTTTTTTTTTTTTACTAAAATGTCATTACTATACAGCAAGGAAATTTTATATATAGGGAAATTCAACTTAATTTTGTAATGTGCAAAATGTACTAGATTCCACGTGTTTGTATATCTATCTTTACGTGATGGTTTGTATATCTATCTTACGTATCCACGTGATTGTATATGTATCAATTTATAATATCTTTTTTATAAGTAAATTTTTTGTTAAAAAAATTAATCGATGTAAATTTACAAAAATTTCACTTGGTAAAGCATTTAGGTCAAATATCTTATCATTCATTCACTCCATTGCTTTTAAAATTTTTTACCGAAATTTTTAAATTTTTTTTTACCTGTTTGTATTTTATTTCGGAGAACATAGGATTATATTTTAATTAAAAACGAATTAAGAATGATATTGTTAAGAAAATGTATTATAAACTTTTATTAAACTAAAATACCGTAAACCGGGGCGAGTCTACCCATCCAGGGGCGAGTCTACCCATTTTAGTTTTATTTAATTTTCACTATTTAAAATTGCAAATAAAAAATTTTTTGCCGACGGAGGACTTAGTTCAGACTCTAATGAAGATGGCGCTGTAGTAGTTTGATCCGTTTTTATTTATTTGGTGTCTTTTTAGCCGACCTGTTCAAACGTCTTTTGAGAGATTTGCATTGAAAATCAGCAAACTCTTAGTTGGTGCTCCGTAAGTATATTATTATTATTACTATTTTCCCTTTGGTTAAGTGATAAACTTATCCAAGACTAAGATTACATTAATTTTATATGAAAAAAACAACAAAAAGAATGCAAGTTTTGCTGTTGTAAGCAAAAAGCCAGAATTCGCGGAAGAGTCTACCCATTGGTATTTAGTTTTAATAAAGCATAATAATATAATTTAGAACTTTGTTTATATTAAAATTAAGTCATTTCAAATGAATTTGAGTTTATTATTTTAATTCTGAATTGATAAATTTATCATTAATAAGAAAATTTATAGGTTAAATATAAATGTAAATATAAAATATGTTTATTTTACCTATTTTTTCAATTTTTATATTACAAAATTAACTTTTTTTATTTAATGCAAGTTAAATAAATTATTATTTATTATTACAGATGGTTCGAAATTATATTCGCAAAACAAATGGATTTAAATGTTACAAAAAAATGCCATGATTTTGTTAATAATCTTTAATTATTACTATTTATTAATTATTTAATTGTAAATTTATATTAATTTTAATTTATTTTTATCAACAATAATCAGAAAAAAATGTTATTTTATAATGTTAATGATTATAAAAACAAAACTGTGATTAGAATGTGATAATCGATCAAATACTCAATTTGTGTTATTTTATGAATAAAAAAATGGAATATGTAATAAAGTTATGAATTTTACTTCATAAATATCCTATATAGTAACTAAAATAACAATTTAATAGTAAAATTTGATTATTTACAATGTTAACATTCATTTTAGTAGAATGGGTAGACTCGCCCCATACGAGAGATTTGTCAGCAGTTCTATAAAAATATACAGAAACAGCGTAACTGTTAATATTTTCTAAAATCGATTTCACAGCTTTAAAGAGGGATAAACAGCGATTCCGAAACACCTATTAAAAGCCTTTTTTCTTTAATATTTACTAATGTTTGACCACTTGAAAGTTGACAAACTGAAAAAATGGGTAGACTCGCCCCGGTTTACGGTACTTAGTTTTTTTCGCTCCCTTTGATTTAAATACCATCGACACCTATCATGTTTGTAACTTTGATAATATAAATAATTTCAGACTAATCATATGTTTTTAGAAAAAGCACCATATGTCATGCAATAATGTCAATAATGGAAAAATAAAATATGCCATGAATTTTGGATGTTGACGTGCTTTACAACTTTATGTTGACTGATTGCAACTTTATATTTTAATAGAAATTAGTTACTAAATTTTAAAAAAAGTGTTCAATCAGTTATTTTTCATGTGTTTTCACACCGATTATTTCTAAAAATTTGAAAAAGTCCTAGATACTTTTTCTTTTCCATAACTGTGTTGACTGTTTTTTTCTTTAATAAGTTGTTTTTTTATTTCATTAGATTAAATAGGTTAAAATAAATTAACAGCAATTGACTTTCTTATTAGATGTGATTCCTTACAACAGATAAATTTTAAAAAAGTTTAGTTAAAATGTAGGATTTTAAAAAGTATTGAAATTGTAAAGATTGAAATCAGTTTGAAAAAGAAAGATAAATTAATTTCGTTAAAAATACTGAATTGGTTTACAAATTTAACAGAATTTCTTACAAATATTTTTCATTTTGTAACTCAATAAGTTTTTTTCTCATATTTTCACTTAACATCTATGAATAAGACTTTTTTTGTAAAATCGTTCACATATTTCAAAACGGGGAACCAACTAAGTTGAAATTCATCTATTAATCTTTAGTAAAACTAATTTTCAAAATTCCTTTACAATTTGTTAAAATCTTTATATTTTTTTACAATTTGTCTTGCAACTTTAAATTTTGATAGCAATTAGTTATTAAATTGTAAGCAAAAGTGCTTAACAAATTACTTTTTATATATTTACCAACGGATAGTTTCTAAAAAATTTAAAAAGTCGTCGATAAATTTTTATTTTTTCCTTTAATAAATGTGTTGACAGAAGGTTAAATAGTTTTATTTGAATTAACTTCAATTGACTTTCTTACTAGATTTGATTTTCACTATAAATAAATTTCAAAAAAGTTTGGTTGAAGCATAAGAATTTTAAAAAAATTAAAATTTTACTCATTGAACACAGTTTGAAATAAAAAGATAAATGAATTTCATTAAAAAATTACTGAAATTGGGTTCCAAGTTTAACGGAATTTCTTACAAACATTTTTCATAATGTTTAATCTATAAATATGGAATTTTTTTCGTGAAATCTTTCACATTTTTTTGAACGATGAATTAAGTTGGAACTCATCAATTAGTCTTTGGAAAAATTTCTTTAGAAAAGATCTTCAGATTTAATTATCTCCCTTCTTGAATAATTTATAATTGGGATTAATCCAAATATGTTTGTAGCTTTTAAAAAAAAGTACACTTGTGTACATTATATTTTATTTAAAATTTTAAGAGTCAATATTTAAACACATTTTTTTCGTCAAAAAAAACCTTTTTGTTTGTACAACGATAATTTTTATCAACTCTAGCATAAAATTTCTTTTGATTACATCGAGTAAATATATTTTCTTATTCATTGCATTAAGCCCTTAATCTTTTCTAAGTTCACATTTTACTAGCAGAATGGGTTGGTTTAAGATTTGATGAAATTTTTTTTTGGAACTTAAATTTCTCTCAGCTCCGGTAAATCAACAGTTTATATTATAGAATAATTTTTAAAACTTTAAGGAAGCCATTTTATTAAAAAATAAGAAGCTAAGAAAGCCATTTTTTTTAAAAATAAAAGCTTCATTAAAGAAAACTTTTCATCTATGATATTTTAGAGGGATTTTTCCATCTCAAATGTAATTAAAGATAAAATCTTTCTCACATAGTACGTGTCTTCAAAGTTCAATAATGTTTTGATTGAAATTATGCTTCTTCATTTTGTTTCATCGAGATCTTAAATTTTCTTTGACTTGGTTTTATGTTGTTTTGTAAAATTATACCAACGAATTTTCAAATGACTATAGTATTTTTTAAGAATTCAATATTTTTTTAATAAAACAATCGTCTTCAATCATGTTTTTCAGGAATTCAATTATTCCTAACTTTATCACATGGAATGAAGCTTTGGTGAAAAGCATTTAAAGCTTAAAAGAGGCTATTTTTTTAAAGATAATTTTTCATTTAGAATATTTTAGAGTAATTTTTCCATCTCTGTCAGTGTGGGAGTGAGTTATCACTTTGAAAAGGCTTGTGATGGGACCAAGAGTGTACGGTATTTGACCTCGCTGAACTGTTCTACCGTAAAGTGCTTGTCTTCACGCGTAGGTCGTCGGGTTGTCAAACAGGGAGAGTCATCCTCTACAAGCCGACTTCAAAGCCGATGTATGTATAATAATAGATATTTTGTTTAGCCGCAGTAGAATACTTTAAACATTTTAACTGTAAAAAATAATGAAAAGTGAATACAGTATATTTAGAGAAAGTTTAAGCAAATAGATAATTCAAAAAAAAAATATATATAATTTCGTTAATAAAGAAACAATTCAAGATATTTTCTGAATTTAAACCAGAGTTATGCTAAAATGGATCTGCATTTTGTCATATTTTATCAACTGATATTAATTTTATTTTCAGAATTTGATCGTGTTTATATCTGTCCTTTGATGTAGCTTTAACGCAAGAATTGAAGCGTATGTAAGCAATATTTTTCGAAACGCCACCATAAAAACTTCCGACAACAAAAATGAAAAACTCACATTTGTGGAATAGAATGATTAAGTCGTTCTCGATAGCGAATGTAAGGGAAATAGAATGATGAAAAATGCATACAAGCAAACTAAAAGTAAATCAGGATCTCAGTGCAAAGTATAACCAGCTTTTGGAATCGATCATAAAAAGAATGAGGTAATGTTTGGAAATATAAAAGTTGGAGCATATAAAAATAAAGCTATTGACGACATGGAATTGCGACATGAAATACTTAGGGTAAACTCTGTTGAAGACATTCGATGTCTTTTTCTAAGTTTATAAATTCTTTCTAATATGCACAATTTTTTAAACTTTGATACTTGATTGAAAGGTGGTCTAAAAATGACATTAAAGTAAAAAAAAAGTATTTAAAGTATTTTTTTTTAGCGTTCATTAATATTTTTTTTTATTTAAGAAGAACAAGCATAATCAGATATCAAGTACAGGACAGATTTAGCATACACAATTTGAAAGAAAGATTTATCTCAATTAGTTTCAAAACTTTGATGAAATATCACGAAATGAAAATATAACTTGGAAAATATCAAAAAATAAAAATAATAGAAAAGCTTTTTTTATTATTAAAGATGTTTTGATAGAATAAATTATTGTTAAAATTGACAATGTTATTTTTTTCAGAGCAAAGTTTACATTAAAATATATTACATGAATTAAATGAAAAAAGAACTAAAAAGTTTATTTTATAATAATATAGTAGAAAATTTATCTATTTAATATGGTTTGCAGTGTATGATTATGGTAATATATTAGTTTATTGCATCTTCTGCGCTTGCGCAGGGATTTGTAGTTCAATCCATTGCCTCCAAGTTGTAGAACTCACATTAAAAAAAAAAATCGGTTACTCAAAATTCACGAAAATTAATTTTCTCGTTTTGACGAAAGCATATTTTGAAAAGTGGTTTAAGCGAACATTTTGTCAAATTTGAGGATACGAATTATTACTAAAAGCATTAGGCTTAAAGTAATTCTTTTATACATATAAGCAGTTTGCTAAAAGTATTTTTCTTGTACGAAGACTTAATAAATACGCGCATAGTTTATTTTAAAATTTTCCTTTGTTAACCTAGTGTAGGTGTTCGGGTAAAGTCACGAATTGATCAAAACTGAGTATTACCTATAAATATCTCTCTATAGTTAATATCAATTTCTCGAAGATTGAAGGAATCATAAGTGATTTTGTAAGACATCTTGTTTGCAATAGATACAACTTTAAGCTAAAGCCATTGTTCGGTGTACCCTTGCAAGGAAAAATAATTCCGGTAAAATTATTGTATTGTATGGAAATGACATTTCTGCTAAAAAAATCATAATTCTGGTTAATAAAACCTAAATATACGGATTTAAATTTGTCATATGGCAATGTTTCCATCTACATTTTAGTGGTTTACAGGAAGATCTGGATTTTAAAATTATAGATTTCATTATCACACTTTTAGTAAAAAAAACAAGAATGAAGAGTAAATTTGACCGAATAAATGGCTTTTATGCTAAGGTATGATAAAAGAACCAAATATTACCATGTTTATCAAATATTATAAAATCACTTTTTATAGTTAATTTTTCGAAAATCATTGCCAAAGCGCTTTAATAAAAAATATTGAGAAAAAATTAGTACATCGCATCAGTAAAATTTTCTACCTTTAGGTGTTTCCATAGAACCGGAAACATGGTAAATTTTACCATATTATCGAATTTTTTACCATACTTTTTTTCTCAGTGTACATTGATATTTTTTTTCAGTTAAGAGTCACTGGCTGCTATTAAATCTGAACCCTAGTAAATTTAATGTGACTAAGTCACATTAAATTTGATATCACGATATCACGTGATCATAATATATCGTGATATCACGATTAACGTGATATCACGATATCGACATTCAAGGTTTTGTTCTGCTTGCTGTTTTACTCATCGTGATTTAGATATTCTTCGTATTTTCCGTCGCTGTTTTCTCCTGGCAAACCAAAACAATAAGTTTTTATTATAGTTTTTTTTCTTCTTTAAACCAGTTATATTAGAATTACATCTGAAACGAGTCTGTTCTTTAAATCAGTTCTATGAGAATTACAATTTGGCATCTGAAACGACTTTTTTCTTTAAATCAGTTCTATGAGAATTACAGTTTGGTATTTGAAACGACTTTGTTCTTTAAATCAGTTCTATGAGAATGACAGTTTTGCATCTGAAACAACTTTGTTCTTTAAATCTGTTCTATGAGAATAAACGAAATATTTTTAAAACGACTGCGTTCTGCATTTGACCTTGAGAAAAATAAGTGCATTATTATTATTTTAGTATTCCTCTGAGGTTTTGGTGGTAAACAAAATTAATTTGTATTTAAATGAATTGGCGCCGTAATTAATTCGCCAGCTTTCATGCACCAATTTTCCTATACCTTTACGGTTAAGAGAGTAATATATTGTTAAAACTTGGAATTAGTTTTCTTTCTCTTCGGAATTAAAATTCCCCTCACCGATTGTTTTTCTGAATTTCGTGCATTTAATTATATTTTTACGTATAGCTACTAATTTTTGCAGGGAGAAAAATAGCTTCATGTTATACTGCTTACATTGTAACTGGATTTTCATCTCATGAGGACTACTCTTCATTTTTTTTAATTAAATTGCGAACAAAATTTGAGTTGAGTATTATAGATAAACCAGAAATTAATTTGCACAAATGTTAAGATACAATATGCTTTTCAGTATAATAAACGAACTAAAATCTAAAATGAAAAGAAATTCAATTAATCTGTTTATACAAGAGTAAACACTATTAATTGAAAATCCTTGCATGAACTAAAGATTTTTAGACGTTTTGTTCTCACCAGGATTCCATTTTAAATTGAATTTCCTCCCACAATGATTTAGCAGTGTTTATGTTTATGTCAAGATATATTTCATTTATTTATTAAATATTTTAATTTTGAGATGGATTTGGATATGAATTTAAATTTCATTAGTATAACTTCTGTCAAAGATTTCTAAGAAAAATAACCATTAAATCCCCTAGGAATTATGCAGTTTTACTTTAATATTATTTCGATTTGTGTAATATGATAAATTTAGTTTTAAACTAAGGAATAAAAGTGTTCATTGATTTTTTTTGTGCTGGTTTTAAAAATTTCTTTAAACTAGTAATAATAATATAAAGAATTAAAATTGTATTTATTTAAATAATTCTTAATAAGATATTTTTTTTAGAAATATAAATTAAATTTTTTGTAATATACATTCTGAGATAGCACTGTAAGGTTGATTTTAATGTCAGCAACAACCTTTATCACTAAGACCAACAAGGTTTATAAATTATTAGCAAATAAACCATGCTAGCTTGAAACAATGTTAAATTTAACTATGCTAGTTTATGCGCTATGTGGTTCGAATTAGGCTTGCATGAATTAAAACTGTCTTTACAAAATAAGGTGAGAAAAAACAATCGAGGATGAGTCATCATTCACAAATCAAAAGTAGAAAGCGTTCTCAAACCAAGGATCAATTAACCTCCTCAAGGTTTATTTTAGATTTAATGATCATCGCTGAAATATGATTTATTTGCGTATGCTTTTGTATACTCTCTTTAATACTTTAAAAGTGAAGGTTAGTCTGATCACTTGGTTTTCAACACAAACAAAATGTTGCATTTGAAACATTGGATTAAAGTGAATAAAAAAAATCCAAAGACAAGGTTTACAGTAAAAGATAAAAAAATAGATTTTTTGTGTAAAGTATTTTGCATTTCTTTCTCTCTCATTCAATCTTGAATTAATATTTGTCATACTAATATTTCTACTGAGTTCTTAAAAACAAGATTAATTAGTCAACCTTTCTATGCCAACCAAATGAAAATGCATGTACAACTCATAGGCAGCGAAAATGAAACGGAGGAATTATTTTCTCGGCAAAAATTGTTAAGATTTTTGGTGCTTTCATAGAATTAGAAACACGGTGAATTTTACTATATTCTGGTAAGTTTGACCATGCTGTTTTTCTGAAAGCCACAATTGTTCTAAAAATACTTTTTTATGGACGGAATAATTATGCTTTTAGATACATTTTATTATAATTTAAAATGAAGTTCATTCAAAAGGTAAAAATTCGCCAGTAAATAGGAAACATATCGAAGAAAATAAATTAAAATCCCAACCTAATCAAAATAATCTTTTGCCCTAAGGTTAGTATTTATGTCTTCAATGCTTCCTAAAAATTATAAAATTCTTGAAAATTTTTCTAAAGATTGATTTTAAATTTTAATTCCTTCAAAGGTGAACTCCATTTTCTACAAAACGCTGAATTTCCTTTATCAGGTAATTACTAAATTTGGTGCCTGGTTTCAAACCTAATAAAATATGATACATTTTTACGCAAAATAGTATCTGTTCGTTAATAATGTTTTTCTCTTTACTTCATTTCTTGTAATTGTCTTTTAACTTTTTATGCTGTTTTAAAATTTAACATTCCATGGAAAAAATATAATAAAAATATAAAAATGCATGGTTTCTCTTCCAAGAAATCATTACAGACGATTTTTTATTTATTTTTTATTTTGTTGCTCAGAATGAATTTTGTCCCATCGGAGAAAAAATAAAAATCTGAATTTCTAAGATGAGGCAATTATAGAGAATTTGTCCGAATAAAATCTGTGTTTTGTACAGTAAAAATGATTTTTCGATTGACAAAATTCGATCATACGTATACCTGGAACTCAATGCTAAGTTAAACTCTTGGAAATAGAGTCAGAGTATCAAAGTTACTTGTTTTCTTATTTGCTTGTAAAGTTTCTGCACTTTTAAATAAATGAATAAATAAAATAAATGATTAAAAATAAATATGGGGAGTCAGAAGTTTTAAATGTTTATCGTATCTCAAAAAGTCACGAAAACAGGTTTTAAACATACACAATAAATGAATAAATAAAACATACACTAATGCATTTTACTCGAATAATATGCATTTACTTCCAGTTCATGGAATTAATACATAAAGCTGCTGATATTTTTTAAAAGTGTTTGTATTAAATTAAAAAAATTCAAAATGGTTTTTGGAAGAAAAACTTAAATCTACACAATGGAAATGGTAAAAATTAAAAGACGAAATTTATGCTCAAAAGAAAGCATAATAATTAAAATTCTTCATTTTTTCTAATACTGTCCAGATGTCACCGCAATCCTTTATAACTAGAATTGCTACAGCTGTTCCAAATCATGCTATGAAAACTTTTAATGTCACAACAACTCCTATAAAAGGAATAAAACAATTTTTGCGGTTGTGTAATTGTAAGTGGATGAAAACTTTTTTAATATAGGTCAAATACTGGAATAGCACTATAGTGGAATCGTTTATTGGTTTTTTCTTTCTCCTAATTCGTTTAGAAAATAAACACTTTTACAAGCACCAAAACTAATTGAATTCAAGAAAATTGAGGAGAAAAAAAATACATAACTTTCAATAAGTTTAAATGGGTTAAAAGAAGCGCTCATTTTCTAAGTGCTTGATTTGCATATTGTTCAAAGTTTCTCATAAAGGGCAGTTTAAAGTCAAGTCATAGAAAAAGTTTTTCTAAATGTTGATGTTTACGTGCGTTGATTTCGAAATAGCTTCCGTGCTATTAAAAAAGTTTCTGCCGTATTTGCATCAAACGAAATCGTTATTTGAAGCGTGGTGTGAAAAAAAAAGAAAAGAGAAGAAAGAGCTGGATTGAGAAGAGATTTAAAAAAGGGCAAAACTTAAAACTATTCATATTTTGGAAAGAAATCCAGGCCATTCTAAAAAGTAGGATTAAGAATTTACTTCCAAAGAATATAAATAGGTTACTTTTGTTGTTTGAACTTTTTTATAATAAATGTTACTTCGATTTATAAATATTTCTTTTGTTATTCACTCAATTATTTTCGTATACAAATAAAGTAAAATAATATATGTTTACAGAAACTGTTATTTTAAAAGTTTAATTTAATTTAATTATCTGTTTTTGAAAGATATAATCTTAAAAAATACTTTAGTAATGAATAACTGAAAAGCATATAATACATACGAGGAAGAGTTTAGTAAGTTGAAGAAGTTATGATTTCGAACGTGTATTGATCGTGGTCATATTTGCTTGGTACCAACAGTAAGACAGTTTGTAGTTTAAACTTTTTATAATACATGTTATTTCAATACATACACTCATGGACAAAAAAATTAGCTCACTAGGAAGGAGTCGTCAAAATGAAACGAAATTTTACATACGCAATGACTACTTTGATGTAAGTAAATGATTAGAAAATCTATTTTTTTAAAATTATTTCCAATGAGCTGCACAATCGGTCTTGCCGATAAGCAGACCTAGTGAGTTCTCCAGAGGTGGTATCCACTCTTTCAGGACCACCACAATGGGTGAGATACCGTTGGTCATGTTAACTTGGACGTCTAGTTTCTGCCACACTAGAGGGCAGCACCGAGACTCTATTTGGATGCTAAAGTGCACTAGGAATTTAATTTTGCCGGAAATGCCAAGTTGTTGTTGTTAATTTACGTCGCACTAGAGCTGCACAATGGGCTATTGGTGAAGGTCTGGGAAACATCCCGGAGGATAATCCGAAGACATGCCATCACAATTTTGATCCTCTGCGGAGGGGATGGCACCCCTGCTTCGGTAGCCCGACGACCTGCGCGCGAAGTCGAGCACTTTACGGTAGCACAGTTTAACGAGGACCAATACCGCACACCCTAGGTCCCTACGCAGACTGATCCAAGTGGTCACCCACCCGCACACTGACCGTAGCCAGTGATGCTTGACTTCGGTGATCTGCTGAGAACTGTGTCTTAACGATCAGTCCACTGCGGGACTCGGAAATGCCAAGAGTCAATAAGGCACTCCAGGGATCTTTTACAAGCCGCATAATCATATGACATGGCCGCTGAGGATCTTATGCATCCTGAAAATCCGGTGTCTGGGCTGGGGATCGAACCCGCAAACTTGGGCTCAGAAAGCCGACGACAAACCAACTGCGCCACCCAGCCACATGATTAGAAAATCAAAGATTATCGTTTTTTTTTTTTGATTTTCTAATCATTTACTTAAATCAAAGTAGTCATTACGTATGTAAAATTTCGTTTCATTTTGAAGACTTCTTCTTGGTGAACTAATTTTTTTGTCCATGAGAGTATATATTTCTTTTGTTTTTCGCTCAATTTATTTTCGTATGCAAATAAAGTCAAATAAGATAAGCTTACAAAAATGTTCTTTTAAGATTTTCATTTAGTTTAATTATCCGTTGCTGCTAGATATAATCTTAACTAAATATTTTCGTTATGAATAACTGAAAAGTATGTAATACATACGAAGGAGAGGTTTAATAAGTTGAAGGAGTTATGATTTCGAATGTGTACTGATCGTGGTCACATTTGTTTGGAATCATCAGTAAAATTCCAACATGATTCCACTGTTAATATTTTTCTGACGGTCTTCATTGTTTTGACTTTAAAAACGATCCATCCTTTTATTTTGCAAAAATCTAGAATTTATTATAAACTTTATTTTTTATGTTTTTAGCGCATAATAGGTATACAAATTTATTATTTTATATTTGTCACGAATAACAAATTTTGAATGATAAAATTTGCATATTGTCTTTAAAAGATATTTACTGATAAATCTGTAAAATGTTTTTAAAAAAAAGGAAATAATTAATCATGACAAAATGTTAAAGTTAATATCAGAGTTAAAATTACTTGGTTGTAACTGGTTTTTTATTTAATTTGAAACTTGATATTGAATTTTTAGATTTTAAACTGTAGCATCTACTTTTAATTTTTTCAGAAATTTAAATTTAAATTAATAGCTAGTTTAAAAATTTGTATTTTGAGTTATTTTAATATGTATTCTAAATTATTTCAAAAAATCAACTTTTAACACTAGGTTGCAAATAAAAATGAAATAAAAATTAACTTTGCTAGTTTGAATCTAATGAAGTTCCTGAATGTTATTAATTCGTTCTCCTTTTAGTTGTTTTCATGAGTTCGCATCAAAAAATAAAATTTCTAGAGTAAAATTAGTAAAAGTTGTATTTCAACAAATGATGATCTATCAAAATTAGAATAAGAAAAAAAAAAACAGTAAGTAGCATAAATAATCAGTAAGAAGAAGATAGGTACCACTAAACAGCAGCAACGACAGATAACGAAAACAGTAATCAGTGAAGCATAATGCTTCTATTTTATTTCTTACGAAAAAAAAATAGAAGCATTTAATAGCAACAGCTTAAAGGAAACCGATAAAGGTAAATGGAAGACATAAAATTAAGCTGAATTATAAGGAATAGGAGAATGAGCAACTGAGAGAAAACGGCAAGGAGTAAAAGGAAAATATTTAGCAACTGTAAGGCAACGGTAATAATTGAAAGGAAAAGATGAAGCAGCAGTAAGAAAACGGCAGTGAGTGAAATGAAAACATGAAGCATCTGAAAGAAAACTGTAGTAAGTAAAAGGAAAACATGAAACTTACGAAAGGAAATGGTAGTAAGTAAAAGGAAAACATGAAACAGCAGTAAGAAAACGGTAGTGAGTGAAATGAAAACATGAAACATCTGAAAGAAAACTGTATTAAGTAAAAGTAAAACATGAAGCTTACGAAAGGAAACGGTACTAAGTAAAAGGAAAACATGAAACAGCAGTAAGAAAACTGTAGTAAGTAAAATAAGAACATGAAACATCAGAAAGAGAACATAAATCAGCGAAAGAAAAATGGTAGGGAGTAAAATGGAAACATTAAGCAGCTAAAGGAGATCAGTAAGCAGTAGAATGGAAGCGGAATGATGTGAAAGGCTCTGTTGTAGCATGAAACGATGTAGTTTTGCGAATAATATGCTATTTTCATAATTGCTGTGAGATTGCGGCAAAACTTATTCCTAATTGATCAAGCTTATCTTATCTTTAAGCAACGCTCTCAGTGCTTATTCTGAAAATGGCGCGGAACATCAATATGGGGAAAAGCTACAGTTTTGAGAAAATAATAAGTGTTAATTGTATAATTTTTACTACAAAAACTTAAGCTAATGCTGCGTTTTCGGGACTCATAAAAATTTGCAAAAAATTCGAATAAAGCATTTATTTTCATAATTTTAATCCAGGGTAAAAAATGTTTTACCACGTTGGTTTAAAAAGTTTGTTATCTTTTAAAATATTTAAGTCATTTGTTCGTTCAAAAGCTCAGACAATTCTTCGTGGAAAGGTGGCATAGATAGCTTAAAATTTTACCTTAGTTTCAGTCGTAAAGCACTTAAACTCTGGCTCTTTTTAGCTTCTTCGTCGAAAGAGCTTCAAAAAAACTATGTTAAGCAAAGGTAAGAGAAGAATTTGCAATAGAACGAGGGCAGTAAGCAGTTTACGTTCGATAAATAAAATAAAAAATTTGAAAAATGAAATTTTTTTTTCTTCAAATGGCAGGCACTGAACTTTATTCTTCGCCTTGGAAGATGCCAGAATTGTTACTCATTTTACGTTACCCAGTGGCCACCTGTGAACCAAAGTAACGGAGGCGAGCAACATTACCCACGCCACATTGCCACAAACCCGTTCATAGGGAGGGCCACATTCACACATCACATACAACAGAGGACATCACATAGAGAGAAACATCCATGCCCAGAGCGGGATTCGAACACGCAGCCATTGGCTTCGCAGTCAGGCGCGCTAACCGCTCGGCCACCTGGCCAGCTGAAAAATGAAATAGATATAAGGAAAAAAACATTAATACGCATTATTTTAATTTTCCTTGCCTGATTTATTATATATATATATATATATATATATATATATTATATATATATATATATATATATATATATATATATATATATATATATATATATATATATATATATATATATATATATGTATATATATATATATATATATATATATATATATATATATATATATATATATATATATATATATATATATATATATATATATATATATATATATATATATATATATATATATATATATATATATATATATATATATATATATATATATATATATATATATATATATATATATATACATATATATATATATATATATATATATATATATATATATATATATATATATATATATATATATATATATATATATATATATATATATATATATATATATATATATAAATAAATAAAAACAAGAAAACACTAAGAAAGTTAAGAAAAACAATAAGTATCATTTATTGCGCTTAAGCTGCAAGTAAACAGCACAAAATGTTCAAAATGAAGAATAAAACAAAGAAAAATTATAGACATATGAAAAACAAGGGGGGTAGGAAATAATAAGTAAAAAAAAAAAACAAACAACATTTTATTTTAAAAAAAAATGAAATGTTAATTAAAAAACCGGAAAAAATGCCGGAAAAAAAGATATAATCTTTTCTTCAGCCCACACGATTATATCCGCAAAACAGAGTGCTTTCTGATATTGTATCAGTAAAGTCAAAGCAAAATATATTAATACAATAGTGTGAGGAGCACTCAAATTTTTTTTATAAAATAACAACAAATAAAATAGATCACAAAAAGTAAAAATAACATGTAAAAACAGATAATAAAATAAAATAAAAAGAAAAAACATTGAAAAGGGGGAACTATAAAGCGAGTAGCAAAATCATAACAACTTACATGGACGGATATTTTTCAAGAATGATTTAAAAATGTTTTCGCAGAAAGATTGCCAGATTACAAAATATGAAAACAAAAGATGAAAACAAAAGCGCAAATTGAGTGTAACAAGAGGGTTTTAAAGTGTCGTTCTTACTGCACTGCTGAAGTGATTTGTTATTCTGAGTTTTGATTTGTTAGTTACCAAGGATGGGCCCGAAATGAATGTGCGCAAGGTAATATTATACTGGATAATTTTAAAAATTGATCATAAATAGTTTTAGAAGGTAGATGTTTGTTTAAGAAAAAATATAAAATAGAAAAGAGAAATATAAATTGCCTATTTTGCAAATAATTTTAGCCGCGGATGTGCACGATATGGATTAGCACATACAAAAATTATTTAAATTATCAAAGAAAAAAATTTTAATAGATAATTTTAACACGGATTTGCCCGAAATGGATTTGCACATGGAAAAATTAACAAAGAAAAAATTTTAGTAGATAATTTTAACCACGGATTTGCCCGAAATGGATTTGTACATGGAAAAACTGCATAGATTAACAAGGGAAATTATTTAGTAAAGGATTTTTTAGTAAATAATTCTAACCACGGATTTGCCCGAAATGGATTTGCACATGGAAAATTGTATAAATTAATAAAGAAATTTTTAGCAAACAATTTTATCCACAACAATTTTATTAAACAATTTTTGGATAAAATTGCTTGCTAAAAATTTCTTTATTAATTTATACAATTTTCCATGAGCAAATCCATTTCGGGCTAATCCGTGGTTAAAATTATCTACTAAAATTTTTTCTTTGTTAATTTTTCCATGTGCAAATCCATTTCGGGCAAATCCGTGTTAAAATTATCTATTAAAATTTTTTTCTTTGATAATTTAAATAATTTTTCTTTGTGCTAATCCATATCGTGCAAATCCGCGGCTAAAATTATTTGCAAAATAGGCAATTTATGTTTCTCTTTTCGATTTTATATTTTTTCTTAAACAAACATCTATCTTCTAAAACTATTTATGATCAATTTTTAAAATTGTCCAGTATAATATTACCTTGTGCACATCCATTTCGGGCCCATCCTTGGTAACTAACAAATCAAAACTCAGAATAACAAATCACTTCAGCAGTGCAGTAAGAACGACACTTTAAAACCCTCTTGTTACACTCAATTTGCGCTTTTGTTTTCATATTTTGTTTTCATATTTTGTAATCTGGCAATCTTTCTGCGAAAACATTTTTAAATCATTCTTGAAAAATATCCGTCCATGTAAGTTGTTATAATTTTGCTACTCGCTTTATAGTCCCCCCTTTTCAATGTTTTTTCTTTTTATTTTATTTTATTATCTGTTTTTACATGTTATTTTTACTTTTTGTGATCTATTTTATTTGTTGTTATTTTATAAAAAAATTTTTTGAGTGCTCCTCACACTATTGTATTAATATATTTTGCTTTGACTTTATTGATACAATATCAGAAAGCACTCTGTTTTGCGGATATAATCGTGTGGGCTGAAGAAAAGATTATATCTTTTTTTTCCGGTTTATTAATTAACATTTCATTTTTTTTAAAATTTTCCTTTTAAATAAAATGTTATTATTTTTACTTATTATTTCCCACCTCCTTTTTTTTTCATATGTCTATAATTTTTCTTTGTTTTATTCTTCATTTTGAACTATATATGAACTTCATATATATATATATATATATATATATATATATATATATATATATATATATATATATATATATATATATATATATATATATATATATATATATATATATATATATATATATATATATATATATATATATATATATATATATATATATATATATATATATCATACTAAAACCATTAAAGATTATAGCTATTTGGATATAATATGAAAATGTATTATACCCCATCAAAAATATGAATCTATAATGATGAAAAAAATGAGTCAAAAGATTGAATTCTAATCTATGCAGAAGAATAAAATTGCAATTTAATTTCTAGTTGAACCAATACTTTTCCATCGATCTTAACAATTTGCTTTTTTTTCCTCTTTTTTCATATATACAGAGAATAAACGTTTTCAAAGACGGAGATAAAACTGCAATAAAAGAGAACCAAAAAATGTAAATCCTCGAATATAGCCATCAATAGTAAAAAAAAAATCTGTCGTTCAGTATCATGAAATAGCATAAAAATGTAAATATTCAAAAGTATTCATAGATGAATAAGATGTTTCAAAACTATTCTTGAAGGATTGAAAAATGGTTTTAAAACTTTTTTTTATTGATAAAAAATAACGTAAAGCTATTTTATTTAGAATGTTCCTATATAGCATATTTTACAGACTATTTTTTCATTTTATGTAAAATTAAAATATTTATTTACTAATAAGTATTTTTTTTCTCGAAAAGATGCTCTAAAGATTACTCTAGAAAAGATGATTCCACTCAAGTTGACTCAGCTTAATGAATTTATTTACCAACTTTATGTAAGGAAAAATAATTAAAAATATGTCAATTTTAATTTCATTTATTCATGCTATTTTTTAAAAAAAAAATCATTTCCAGACTACGGTCAGTGACCAACGAAAAGTATTCCGGGCACTAACCATAAAAATAAAATTATGCCCGTAAAGATATCAAGACCATAAAAATACAATTGCCCATGAAGTTTTTTCGAATTTTTTCATCAAGCACTTCGATTCAAGGAAAATCATGGAATAAGACGAAATGCTCTTATGTTGCCATCTGTGGAGAAGGGAGAGAGGGGTGTGTTCTTTTACACCAATGTGGGAGAAGGTTTCGGAATCGGCTGAAATCAATCCCAGGACCTTTGGTATCATAACCAGATGCTATAACCATTGTGAAAAAGAGCGTACACCCTTAGAAAGTTAGAAGGCTTTGGTATAAATTTACAATTTGGCGCTCCTCTTATTTTGGCGATTTTTTATGTTCTTATAGAATATAGGGAAAATGATTTAAAAGTGAGATTTTTAAAGACAAAATATCAAATATGAAGTAATACGGAAATGAAAAATTTTATGTACAATAAATGCTCCAAGGTACAGTGTTCAATCCATAGGGTACCTAGTTTAATGTTGTTGTTGTTGTTTGTCCTCATCTGGCCGGACGAAGTCGGGCCAGATCTAAGAACCCGTTGACCTGAATGAAATCGAAGACCAAAAGAGAAGTAGAGTAGATGTTTTACCTAGTTTTATACTCTAACCCTGCGGTTCCCAATTTTTTACAGCTATAGTACCCTAAATGATCGAGCAACTTTCGCCAGAACTCCAAAGATAAAATTAAATTTTTTAGTAGCCGTGAATATATTATCCAAAGAAAGGCTATTAATTAATTATTTTAATTACATTGAATGTGAAGAATGAAGTTTATTTCAATAATAGTTTTGTCAATAAAACTCTTAGAATAATAGATTTTATGCCAATTCACTGGCCTAGAGTGGTATCTAGTCTAGTTCTGAATTTGTTTTTGGTGCATACATTACCTGAAAAGGAATATAATAAGCTGAATTATAGTGTTTGATAAAGAACTCTTATAAACGTTGAAAATAGTTATAAGCTAAACTAAATATATTATTCCTGAATTTGATTATTTTTTTTTGAATTAAAAAGTTCAGCGAGGAAAGCTTATACAATTTTTTAATAAATGTTACCATTTCTTTCTTTTTACTAGCATTTCACTTAAATAATTTCATAAAAATAACCTAACTATCAAAGAAATTATGGTCTATTGTCTTGATGTAATTATAATTGCAAGTTTCAAAATGAATTCCTGATTAAAAAAAAATTAAACTCTCAGAACGTCTGCGACCCTTTCATGGAACACAATTTAGAAGCCGCTGTTGTAATCGAAGGTTTATGCAGTTGCTGCCACTAGATGAAGTTGTTTGATGCCAAACTTATAATAAAAGTATTTAAATAGTTTCAGTTTAGTATGAATTCGAATAAAATTAATCAATTATCAATTTATCTACATTACCTGCATTTTCATTAAAAAAAACGTGATGGTACTTTTAGACATGAAATTATAACTCTGCTTAAAAATATGGTCCTATATATCCCTCTAATATTGACCTATAATATTAAAATTGGACCACGTATTATATTACCGGGTATAAGTGTACCCCACTAGAGGAAATAATTGTAGACTTATTATGGGGTACACAATGTGGTCCTATATTTTACAATGTATGTATATATGTAATAATGTGTTGAATAGCGTTAAAATGAGGAAATTCGAAGTCAATATTCCGTATAAAAATTCATAACGAAATGCCTGCATATAAAAATAAATATGATAATAAACATGTGAGAGCAGAATAATTGAATAAATAATTCCAAAAAACTGAAGCAGTAAGATATTACCTGATTGAAAATTTTATACGCTTTAAAAATATACAAGTAGGAAATAACAGTCGACATGTTTTAAACACTTTAAAAATAGATGCCCATTTTAAAATCTTGTTAGACGTGAATGTAGTAAGAAATAACAGTCTACATGTTTCAAGTACTTCAAAAATAGACGTCCATTTTAAAGACTTGTTAGACGTGTATATAATAAAAAATAACAGTCGGCATGTTTCAAGCACTTCAAAAATGGATGTCCATTTTAAACACTTGTTTGACGTGAATGTAATAAGAAATAACAGTCGGCATGTTTCAAGCATTTCAAAAATAGGTGCCCATTTTAAAGACTTGTTAGACGTGAATGTAATAAGAAATAACAGTCTGCATGTTTCAAGCATTTCAAAAATAGACGCCCATTTTCAAGACTTGTTAGACGTGAATGTAGTAAGAAATAACAGTCGGCATGTTTCAAGCACTTCAAAAATAGATGCCCATTTTAAAGACTTGTTAGACGCGAATGTAATAAGAAATAACAGTCGGCATGCTTCAAGCATTTCAAAAATAGATGCCCACTTTAAAGACTTGTTAGACGTGAATGTAGTAAGAAATAACAGTCGGCATGTTTCAAACACTTTAAAAATAGACGCCCATTTTCAAGACTTACCAGACAGGAATATACACGAATGCACGTCTGAATGCAGACGTGAATGTACATTCGCGTCTGACAGGTCTTGAAAATCATTCTCTATTTTTGAAGCACATATTTTGAAACATGTTGACTGTTATTTTTGGAGTGAATGAAGTTTTTATTTAGGTAATGTTAAAGCATAATTTTAATGGCGACATTAAGGAGAGATTATTTTAGAATTTCCCTCTGTATTCAATTCCTACGTTTTTACTTCATAGAAATTATTTTCTTAACAATTACATTCGGATATTTTTTGTCCATTAATTTTTGTGACATCTTTGAAAAAGACAAATCGATGCAAAATCCTATCTAAGCAAACAAAAGAGAATCCAAAATACAGAAAAGAAGTATTGATGGTTTAAGATAACAAGAAGCTTTTGAAAGACTTATAACGAATGAAATAAAATGTTGGTAAATTTGGAAAAAAAGAAATTTGCCGATTTCCTTTTTTTTTTTCTTCATTTACCGATATCTTATTTTATTTATCAAGAAGATAAAGAACTTTTGATCCTTTTGTGCCATTATATTGTGTTCATACAGCATTTTTCTTTGTTTATTTTCATTATTTCAAAAACATCTGGTGTTTTCAATTGTTTGTATTGTAGTAAATGCAGAAAAACAATGTGATCGTATTCTGAATCGATACTTGAAATTCTTTTGTTGTACAAAATTGGCTTCATTGCTTAAGAAAATTAATTTTGATAAAAATAATTTTTTTGTAACTTCAAGTTAATTAAAGCCTTTTTTTTTGAACCAGAATGCGTTATATTTACAATGAAATAAAATGTTTTTCTTACGATATTTGTTTATTTATTTTTTTTAAAGTGAAGGAATAGTTCGGTTTTCAATTTAATAATCAAAATAGTTATATTTTATTGATATTATACTCTAAGTTTATTTTAAGTCTTTAAAATATTATTTTACAAATTTTGCCACGTAATGAAGTTTAATTATCAAATAAATTATATTATTAATTACTATTATCTATAAGTTATATTATCTAAAAATATTATTATTAATTATTTAATTATCTATTAATAATAATAATATTATATTACATTCCATTCGACTTTATAAAAACATCATATTTCATTAAAAACGAATATAATATTACGTTACATTCTAGTTAAATTAGAAAATGTAATTTAATTTAATCATAATTTGGTTTAATGCAGGCAGGAATATGTAACATTTTAATTTAAAATATCGAAAACAAATTTACGACATATTTTGGCATAAAGTAGAGATATTACTTTATATTATGTTTTATTTCGATGCAAGAATGTAATCTATAATAATAAAGGGAGCTTGTCTAGTTGTTTGCGTATTTATCTCTTATAACTCCAGAACTGTTAGTGGTAGGGTCTTTAAATTTTAATAGCGGGTGCAAGGGGTAATTCCGTTCCGCAGTGGACTGATCGTTAAGACACGGTTTCCAGCAGATCACCGAAGTCAAGCATCACTCGCTGCTGTCATTGTGCGGTTGGGTTTAACATTTAAGTGCTCGACTACATTTAAGTACTCGACTTCGCGTGCAGGTCGTCGGGCTACCGAGGGCGGGGTGCCATCCCCTCAGCAGAGCATCAAAATTGTGATGGTGTGTCTTCGGATCATCCTCAGGGATGTTTCCCAGACCGTCGCCAATAGACCATTGTGTCGAAGACTGCCCGTGTAGTAAATGGTGACTGATGCACGTTAAATCTGTTGAGTCTCAAAGTCCTCCATGTTCCCATAACAAATCAATACCTCTGGGGGTACTGATAGCGGAATTTCCTTGTCTTCCGGATTGGCTCAAAATTACAAGGCTACGGCGTAGAGCATTAGTAGTCGTAAACCCAAAAATTGGGTCGGCTGTTCAACGGCAGAAATTAAAAAATAGACCATTGTGCAACTCTAGAGCTACGTAAATGAACTACAACAACGGCAAGGGACAATTGCAATGAGCTCATTTGGGAGGAATTTCGGAAAATAAATTTTTCTAATTGCTCTAACATTTGGCATCGTTATAAATTATATTTTAAATGGTGATGTCTTTTAAAATATTTAAAAGATAACATGAATGATTTTTGTTTGCTCATAACCCTATTTAATCATAAAAGAAGCACGTTCGTTAAAATGTATTTATATTTTATTCTATATTGCAGATAAGCTAAGTGATCAGCGATATAATACTCGTATAAAAGCTACGTCACCGAATTAGCATTTTGTAAGTTATTTGAAACCATGTGGTTATTTTGTTTATAGTTATACTTTTTATGTTTGCAGTAGTACTTTAAGAGCCCTCTTTTCTTGCGTCTTTGGAGTTTACGAAAAAGCTTTTTTTCATGCTTATTGTTATTTATTAATCCTTAATGATAGAGCTTAATTCGTCAGAGTTATACTATTAAAGAATTAAAGAAAGTCTTTATGTCTTAGTGGTTCGGAAATTTTTTTAATGTTATGTTCCTGGTAGTTTCAGAGTGAAATCAAAAGAAAAAATTCATTTGATGTACGTCATGATAAGAAGATCGTCTTTTTTTTATTAGAAAATTGGTATTTTATTGCCTCACAGTCGGCATGGAAAATATACTTTTTTATATCTACATTTTGGGCACGTGGTTCAATTCCTCGGGCCCAAAGACTGGATGTCTGAACAGACTGCTTTTTCTCCTATCACGTCTTAGTGATTATAAAAATGAAAAATATTCATTTGTTGCACGACTTAGAAAATTGCCTATTTTTTATTGGAACATTGGTTTTTGTACTTCAATCACTTCACAGTCTGCATGGCAAATATTGCCTTTTCTAACTATCAATTGTATATTGTAAATATTGTCTTTGGGCCGGGGTTCAATTCTTCGGGCCTGAAGAGTGGATGTTTTGAATGGACGGATTTTTCTCTAATCATGTTTTTGTGATTATACGCAAGAAAAAAAAATAATTTGTCGAAAGTTATGATAAGAAAACAGCCTATTTGCTTAATCGAACATTGGCATTTTATACTTCAATTACTAACTGTTGAAATGGTAAATATTGTCTTTGCCAATCACAGCTTGATACGGGTTCAATTCCTTGGGTCTAAGGACTAGGCGTCTGAACAGACTATTTTTTTTATATATTGGAACATTGGTTTCTTATGCTGCAATCACCGTACAGTTGGTATAGTATTCGCAAACCAAAGCCTGGACCGGGGTTCAATTTCCCGGACGAAAACGATTATAATTTAACTGTATTTAAGAGATTTATTGTAATTACATACATTTCAGATTTGTGTGCTCAATTTAGGCTTATAAACCTTTGTCAATTAGAATGGACAGATAGCACAATACAGAAAAGGACAGCACGGAGATACACCCAGGTCTACAGTGGGATTCGCACCCGCTATCTCTAAGCTTTGCACAGCGTTAGGCCAAGGAGGCCCTTGTGTTTAAGTAAAAAAAGGCAGATCCTTTAATCTACGTCGCATTAGAGCTGCTCAATAGACCATTGGCGCCTGTCTGAGAAACATCCCTGAGGATGATCCGAAAACATGCCATTGCTATTTTAATCCTCTAAAGAGGGGATGGCACCCCTGCTTTGGTAGCCCGACGACCTGCACGTGAATTCGAGCACTTTACGGTAGAATAGTTTAACGAGGACCGTTATCGCGCTCCCTCGGTCCTCACGCAGGCTGACGAAAGTGGTCACTAACTCACTTTCTGATCGCAGCCAGTGATGCTTGACTTCAGTGTTCTACTACGAACCGTGTCCTTACTAGCAGTCCACTGCGGGATTTAAATAACAAAAGGAATCAAATTTAAATAATTATTGTAAACATACAATGAACTCGCAGCAAACTCATTTTTGAATAAATAGAGCAGTAATCTAGCTAAAGTCATCGGCGTTATCTTTTAAATAAATAAATAAAAACGGAATTATTTGCGATTTGAATTACAATAATGATTTTTGCATTAATCTTATAAAAAAGAAAGTGAGTAAATCAGTGTCATAGGAAGTTTTAAGTTTGCTTGTGCAGATGTTTAATCCCAAAAGCATACAGATTTACCGAATTTCTAGTGGATTGCTTTAGAAATACTAATTTCTATATAGCACATGCACCCATAGATATGTGTATTGGATTAAGTATGCAATGGTAGATGCCTCTATTTTCTTCATTAAAGCAAGAGTAAGTCAGAGTACTGCAAATGTGCAATTATAAACTTAAATGCTCCTACCAAATCAAGAAAGACAAATGTAGGTAGTTTTTTCTTTTGATACTTTTTACATTTGAACTACACTTTCTAAAAGTTTGCAATTGAGAATGTTTTGTAGTTTTTATTATAAAAACAATGAAATGCCAGATAATTGCTTGAAATGCAAATTTTTACGTATATGAATTTTGGAATGTTTTAACAACACAAAGAAAATCTATAGTTTAATTTTTTGTGACTGTATTCTGTTGAAATGTTGGCAGTTTGATCATAATAAGATCATTAGGATGATTTTGTGAAATTCTTCTTTAACTCGAGAAAAATGCTTTACAGATAGATATTTTTATTTTTTTCCGGCCAAAATGACGGAATTATATTTCTAAATCTGTTCTCTATTATGCAGATGCTTCTAATTGGAAAGAATATATTTTTCAACCACAAGATAGAAAGGAGAAATTGGATTATATTTTCTGGTATCACTGGTCCTTAATCTTGTCACGTTTAGTAAACGAGATTTGGTGTTCTTGTGAAATATTTTATTAATGTTCATGCATAGAATTCTCTTTTAACTTTCAAAAGAATTGCTTTTTTTAAAGTAAATTATGCTTTTATCTTTTTAATGAATGGTGTCTTTTTAAAAGACCCAGCTTGGTTTCAATTTATTATTTTGGAGCAATTTCTAAATTGTGAAACGAAAAGCATTAGTTTCCACGGCAACACGATATGGTGATGAAAATAAAGAGGATATTTTTTACAAATTGTATGTCAGATGAAAAATATATTTTAAATTTTAAGCTAGCTATTTGCATTATAATTTTGAGCGTGAAGTCTTTTTTAAAAAATAATTGTATAATATGGAATAAATACGTGCGTTCTAAAAATACAATAACTTAAAAGTTTCAAATTCTATTTTCTCTAGAAAAAATTTGATAATGGAAGGGTCCAATGACAACATTTATAAGAAATCGCGTTATCTTTGTTTTAAAATCAAGTTCTGCACTCCTTGTTTTTATGAAAGTTACTGTGTCCAATATTTACTTGATTAGAAACTTTATTCGCATCAAAAAACTACGAATTTGAAATAACAGTCGCGCTCCCAAACAGGCGCCCAATTTCATGACTGGCCGGATGAGATTTCATTCGCGTCTGACAAGCCTTGAAAATGGATCTTCACGTCTTTCAAGTCTTGAAAATGGGCGCCTGCTTTTGAGCTCTTGAAAAATGTCCACTGTCATTTTCAATTTGTAGATGTTTGAAACAAATGAAGTTTTTAATCAAGTAATATCTTACTGCTGCTGTTTCCTGGGATTATTTATTTATGTTTCAGATTGTCATTAATAGACCGTTAGTAAAGATATAGTGCGATGTTAACAATGAAGCTAAACGAAAAAAAATATTTTTGTAGTTTAAACGGTAAATTAAGTTTCAGATGACAAATTTTAAAGTAAATCACCTTTTTTTTTGTAGAATACTACTAGTTTGGAGAACGAAGATGTGTTCCATATCGTCTCTAATAACATATAAGTGTAGAAATGGTGCGATGTTAATAATGAAACCAAACTAAACATAACTAATTTTTTAGCTTAAGCAATCAGTGAAATTTCAAATAACAAATTTTACATTAAATCACGTTATCTTTATGGTAAAATAGTGTAGAGTACTCCTTGTTTTGGAAAAAGTATGTTCCAGGTTGTCACTAATAGACCGTTAGTGTAGATATAGTTCAATGTTAACGATAAAGCCAAACCAAACTTAATTTAATAGCTTAAATAATCAGTTTTAGAAGACAAAATTTACAGTAATAAGTCATTTTTGTTTTAAAATGGCGTTGAAAACTCCTTTTTTTGTAAAAAAAAATACATCCTTTGATATTCAGTATTTTGATCATTTTTATATTCAATATTTTTGAACTTTAGTGAATTTAAATAAAATTATGTTTTACATGAAGTTGGCAAAGATGCTTCGGTTTTCTGTTAACTTTGTAGAATGATGCGTGTCAAAAAAAGGCTAAAATTAACAATATACATTTTAAGAAAGAATACGGTTGTTAATCGTTTTAATTTACTTAGTACACTAGGTTTCAAATAATTACCACACATTTTTAAAATCTTTACAAAAAATGAAATCAAAATAACGCAAATAATGGTGATATCAAGTAGTTATTTTAAGGAGATATAAGTAGCAATCTCATTATCAAACAATGACGAATAGTTGTGAAATTCAGGCAGAATAAGAGTAAAATGCTAAGAAACTAATTTAAAACTAATTTTGTTTCGTCGGATGAAACTCAAAAGGGTTTTCTTTTCCTCAATTTATTAATCGAAGAAAAAAATTTTATTTTATTTTTCATTGTCTTGATTTTGATAATAATTTACCAGGTTTTAATAAAGATTGTGTTATAATTCTAGTTTTGACAAATATAATAGTCATAATTTTTCAAAAGCTATTACACAATTCGAAGTTATTACGCAAATGCCAGTTATTACGATTAATGGCAGTTATTACGATTTTTTTTATAATTAAGCAGCATACAAAATTTAATGATTCTTATACTTCGCGCTATAATTACTTATTTATAAATCTCTATATTTAACTTCAAACACGTAGAATTAAATTATATATTTAAAAGTAGGTAATTCTTCAGAAAACGAAAAATAAAACACATTAAAAAATTTAAACTCATCATTTGAGGCACAATAAATTAATTAATTAGTGAAGAAACTCTTTCTTGTACATAATTCCAGGATTCTAGTTTACATTTTCTAAATATGTTGAATTCGGTTGTTAGTGAAGAGCTCAAAGATAAGAAGGCGAGCCCAACAAGGCTGAATGCGTAGAATATCATTAAGTGTTCCATAATTAGAAGTTCCGCATCTCCTTTCCTTATGAACTACCACTTTCCAAACAGTTTTACATTTTGGAAATTGCATGTTGTTAAGAATTTCAAAGTGCTATCTTACTGTGAAATCTTTTCATATAAAGTACTAACTAGATGTGTGATAACAAAAGGAGGATTGCAACTAAACTTAATTTCTACTTTTCATCTCTTCCCCTTTAGATAAGACAGAATTGATCTAATTACATTCCTTTTTACTGTTCTCTGTGTCCATTGATTACTAGTTCTTAATTAATGAAAATTTTGAGTGGTTTATTGTTCTGAAATTTAATATTGTTATTTCAGAATGTATAAAAAGCTAATTAAAATACCATTTTGAAGCTATTAAGCTTCTTGTTGCTTAGTTCTCCTGTTCACTATTCTTTGCAGTTTAAAGTATGTCAGAAAAATGTTGTTTAATTAGATGATAGAGAACTAAAGATGATATTAGTGTGTTAATTTATCTGCAACTAAATATAAACTGTTTTTAGAATGTATAGAAAAACTAAATGTTATCAATATCTCTATCGGCTTTATATATATATATATATATATATATATATATATATATATATATATATATATATATATATATATATATATATATATATATATATATATATATATATATTTGGTAAATTTACCAAATGAGGTTTAAATTTTACAGAACTAATATAACTTGATAACGCAAAAATGTTCAGTTTAATTATCTATATTTTATTTAGTAATCGCTTGTGAACTTTGTTGTTGTTCAGCTACCTTTCCCTTTTATGCAAGATTTAAGCTAACTTTACATCTTATACATCTATAAAAATGCATGTTTGTAACTATACAAATGCGTTAACAAGGCTGAACTAAATCAGTAACCTAAATGTTACGCATCAGACTGATCTAACATCCTAAAATGAAATTATGGAGATAACAGGTTCCTATCCTAACGCAAAAATGGATGCATCTTTTCATTTATATATATTGTTTCACATACAGATGCAAGTCTGTTTGATTCTTACAAAGTTCGGCTTATAATCACCTGTCACGTCGTAAAACAGGTTTGCACAGGATAGAAAATGACATCACAAAGACACATCCTGGGTAACTGCAGGATTCGAACCATCTACCTCTGTTCAATAATAGAAGAATCATTGTAACGTTCTTCTCCAACTTGTGCTATCTGTTCTTCAATTTAGCAGGGCTTATAATAAATCATTCTTTGTAATGAACACATAAGCCTCCATATGTATGTGTAACAATAAATAAATACTTGAAATATAATTTTTTAAAAATTACTCATTTACAGGGGATCCTTGGGCGAGAAGTCTCCCCCTTTAAGCCATTCACTGTTTGAAATGTAGGAACCTGGCTCGAATTACACCGTAAGACTGGATATGTGACAATAAAGAAATTGTGTTTAGATATATTTAAGCTTACGTGCTTAAAGTAAAGGAGGAATTGTCGCTTTTTTTAAAATTGAAGAACAGATTGCACAAAAAATGAGAAAGACATCGCAGATATATTGAACCCGCAACCTCTACGCGCCAGAGTGTTTGGTGGAAGGACAATGAAGCTCTCAAAAATGTATGGTTGTTTTACTTATAATGCTAAATTCCACTACTATATATTATTAAATTCCACTGGATTAAAGCCCTCAAAGGATATGAGGGCAATGAGGAAGTAGATAGGCAGGCCAAATTAGCTTGTAAAAAATCAACAATAGATCTAGTTGACATACATCAAAACACACAACAAGAACAGAACTTATTAAGAATAACCTTTTAGCATGGCAGCAAAGATGGGATAGTGATGTTACAAAAGGTAGACACACTTACCAATTTATCCCAAAAGTCAGCAATCGAAAAATCTACTCCAACTTCTATATCAATCAATTTCTAACTAACCATTCAGCTCAAGGTAGTTATTAGTCAAAATTGCTCGGGAAAGACTCGAACTGCAGAGTTTGTAAAACTTATGAAGATATCGAACACATACTTAGTGTCTGTCCTGTTTATGATGATTTAAGAATCAGATTTTTCCCGAGAAATTTCAACTTTGATTCCATTAAAAGAAACTGGAACCAAAAGAAAATAAACAAAGGAATTGAAGAGATTTTTAAAAGATTTTTTGAAAACAGAATGGAAGATCTGGCCTAAACCGATCCTTCAACAGTATTCCCTGCATGCCCCGAAATAGGGGCGGAACAGGGTAAAGCCGAACGAGCGAACAATGAATTCTAGGGGCTTTGCTTGCGTGCATTATCGTTGTTCGGCTAAACCCTCTGAAGTGTAGATGTAGTGGGATCGAAACCAGCGATAACTCTGAATGTATTTCACAAATTTGTGCTGTCTGTTATTCATATTAAAAATTGAATTTAAGCCATTATTTTTCTTTACAAAGAAACCCACTTATCTATTAATTTAAGACATTTTTCTCATTCCACTAAGTGTAAAAAGTTTCATATAATTCAAGGTAAACATTTATTTCTTTAAAATACAATATTCTCAGAAAGTTGTTTATAAGTGAACAAATAAAGAAATCTCACTACCCCCATAAAAATGCATAAAACATATAGTCAGCTATTAGAGTTTAGTATTTTTGAAACTCTTGAAAGTATCAGCCAGATCAATTTTTCCCTTTGTCATACTTTAAAAATATTTCAGGGGGGCGGCAGTTAATTATTTATATTCCTAACTCTTATCAACCATTTGAATAAACCCCCATTTTAAGTAAACTGTTTGAAAGTAAATAATGCATTACTATCCAATTTGGTGAAAGGCATAAACATCAGATAGTTGAAATTACCCAATAGATTTACCAATAGATTTTTAAATTTGAATATTTTATTAAGTCAGTGATAATAACTATAATTTTGAAAACCAGAACTTCAGGTAAGCTGTTACCACAAAGAGCGGAATATTTACCAATGATTAATTTGAATAACGTAGGTTTTAGTTTAATTGGCAGAATTATGGCTCTTTACTGTATATGACTTCACGAAGGCCTATGCTACAACGAGCACAGAGGCAATCCAGATACTGGCGGGTGTTATGCCAATTGGTTTGAAAATCGTGGAGGACATCTTTTGCAAAAGGGTGAAGTGGGGCTGGAGACTCGAGGACATAAATTATACTCTACCAATTGATCTTGATCATAACATAGATTTCGAGAAACCAGCCCTAGGGCATCCTTCAGATTACATTGCTTTGCCCTGGGGATATAGCAGCCCTAAAGATCAGGGAGTGGAGATCTACACTGATGGCTCTCGGATGGAGGCAGATTATCCGAATAAATTCAGGACTTCACACGCAATGATAGTTAAGAACAACGGTATCACGATTTTCAAAGCCTCCACCAGAGTCACTGATAACACCAACATATTTATTGCAGAGCTTTTGGCAATCAAGTCTGCCCTGATATGGCTACGTCAACATGATATTACACATGCAACGATTTTTTCAGACTCACTATCATCCCTCCAGGCCCTGGCTGACCCAGAACCCAGTTCCAAACTCATAGAAGAGATCAAAAAAATTTGGAATAAGAACACTATTTTGAACTGGGTAAAAGCACATGTGGGGATCCAGGGCAATGAGGAGGCAGACAGGGCAGCAAAGGAAGCCATTGGTTCTGACAGTGTGGATCTCCAGGTTCTGAAGACCCCCAAACAAGCTAAAACCGAAATCAAACAATATTTAATGGCAAGGTGGAAAACCAATTGGGAAAATTCTGAGAAAGGCAGGCATACATTTAAATTCATTAAGACCCCGTCAACTACAAGGTTGCAAACTAATTTCTATTTTAACCAATTTCTAACGGGGCACGGAGTGTTCGGAGTACACCAAAACAAATTTTTTAATAAATCAGATACTTGCTCTAACTGTAACCAAAGACAAACCATAGAGCATCTTTTATATTATTGTGATCGGTACCGAACACTCCGAAAAAATTATTTCTTCCAAAAAACAGACCAACAAATTTTTGCAGACAAGGTTTGTAGAGAAATTATCAAGATTATCATTAAAACTACTCTTGAGGAACAAATGGAACTAATAAACAAAATTGACAATAACTAAAATTTTAACCTGCTTAATCTAACCACCTTGCCAAAACTTTTTTTTGGACCACATTGCCATTTTAGTGTTTTAATTTGACTTTTAACTTGACTTTGCATTTTATACATGCTTTAGGTTTGTTTACAACCTTTGGATTTTAATACATTTGGTATTTTACATTGCGATTGTATTTTATACATGGTTTTTAGATTGTTATACACCCCTTTTAACTCTTACCTTTTAGTATCTATTGGTATTTTGTCCTCTGTTTTTTTGTATTTTAATTGAATTTACTCTGCTTTACTTGTTGTTCTTCATTTTAACTACCTGTTACTACTTCACCCTCACTATTTTGGTTCCACCAGCAGGTTTCAAGCTGGCTTGATTGGCTGGATCCTTTCAATGCCCTATTGGCAAGTGTATACATCTGTGATTTTGTCTTAGTTTTAACTTTTCAATTTTAGCACTATATTCATTTATGTCATTTTATCGTTTCACCTTTTGGCGGTTTTATGAGCTGTATTTACGGCGGTTTTTGGTGAATTGTTAGATTTTTTGTCTTGTATTAAGGGTTCCACCAGCTCTGGCTCACAGCTCACTCAGTTTTTACTGGTTGTCTCAGGGTTCACAATTTTTGTATTATATATATATATAATTTTTGTATTCTATTTATATGAGGGTTAATAAGTTTTGTATTGTATATATACATATAATTTTTGTATTTTATTTATATAAGGGTCTGTTGACCTTTTAAATGATTCATTGTATTTGGCGTATGGGCCTATTGGCCTAGGCCGCTGTATATATATTAAATGACTTCACCATACAAGTAGGTGAAGAACCCAATCAAAACGAAAAGAGAAGACTATTTGGTTCTGACAGCCGACTCAGAGAGTCTAATAAGGTCCCGAGACAACCAAAATTCAATGTCGCATGGACTCGAGTCACGACCAAAGAGCACTTGAGGCTATTGAAGTGCTACAAATGTTGCAAATATGGCCGTAAGGCGAGAGAATGCAATAATAATGAAATCTGCAAAACTGTGGGACGAGCGGGCGTCATTTGGAAAATAAGCTCTGCGCAAATTGCGAGGCGTCCAAAGAAAAATGAAGAACGAGGATATTAACTAATCGCAGTGTCCTAGAAAAGTCTTTCTCTGTAAGCAGAGATTACAGAAACAACTTAGAAGCCGGATAGACTAAGAAGAATAAAAGAACGTGTCTTAGAGTCGCAACCATCTAAGATATTTCTGGCCAGATTTAAAAAAAAAATTCCACTTCATTTGAGCAGTCCATTGACGCCTCCATTTAAATGTTGTATTTTGAAAATTAAATTTAAATTTTGTAATTTCAAATTCTCATTAAACTGCATTATATTTTGCTATTGAAGAAAATTCGAAGGGCGTCCGATTTAAGGACCATTCAGTGGGTGGCGGGGTGGTGGTTGCCTGCTGTTGACCGAACCTGTAGTCTGTGTGACGCTGCCGCCCTGTGAGTCTCAAATTTGTGCCTCAACTGCTCACATGTCACCTCTTACTGTCGGCGTGATTGAGGTGCCCTCAGTCGAGAGTGACTCGGGGCCTTGTATCTGAGAGTCAGATTTGCTTGGCGCTTGTGCTGGGTGGTGATATTCTAACTCTTACCATAAAAGCACGGTAATTTTGTCAGAATTTTTTTTCTCCACGCAGTGTAAAATTTAAATAATTTAAACTAACTTAATAATTCTTCGATTATTACAGTTTCAACAATAATGGCATTTCTAAAATTAATAATATAATTGCAATATAATTTGAAAACCTCTTTTTCACACATTATGCGCAATTTATGCAGTTTAGTAACAATTACAAATTGCACAAATTGTTGCAATTGTAGTAATAGCAGCAATTTATGCAGTTTAGTAACAACTTAGTAGTAACGCAATGAACAAAAATGATTTTTAAATTTAGTTTCCATTTTATTGGTTGTGCAAATATTGAGCCTCCTTTTAACCAAGTAATGTTTAATGCAAAATGAGAAAAAATTGTTTATAAGGAAGGAAATATATTAAGTAAAAAAAAGTCCTTTCTAATCTAAGTTTTTTTTTTCAAACTGAAGATTTTGTAATGACGCTGTGCATTTCAGTAAGTGCTTCAGTCATAGCTGTTTCGAAATCATCTGAACTAGTTTTTGGACAGGTATTACTTGCACTAATGACGCATGTAAGGAAGGAGGGCTTTGGATTGTAAGCACATGCATAACCGTCCGGAACTAAAACTGGAAAGCCTCCACAATTTCTTGCTCTGATTGCAATCTAGAAAAAGAATTAAATTCAAGAGAATTTCATTCGAGCAATTATGACGGAAAATATAATTCATTTGCGTATAATTATATCAATGCAAAAAATGTTTCAGAAAGGTAAGAAAGTATCGTTAATAGATCTCTATCTAATATGTATCAGAGTTGGCCAAAAATGTAATCGATTACATTTTTTGATTACAGTAATCAATTACTTGTAATCATGATTACAATTTTCAAAAATTTTGATTACAGCTGTAATCATGATTACAATATTGATTACAGTAATCAATTACTTGTAATCGTGATTACAAAGTTTGATCATAGCTGTAATCATGATTACATAGTCGATTACAGTAATCAATTACTTGTAATCATGATTACTTGTTATCATGATTACAAGTAATCACAACAAAAACGATTACGAGTAATTATGATTACAAGTAATCAAAATATATGATTACATGTAATCATGATTACATGTAATCTGATTACAAGTAATTTGATTACATGTAATTTGATTACATGTAATCTAAATACACGATTACAGGACTATTGTATTCTTATAAATGATTATATTTTATAGTAGATAGTAGAATGTATTTTATAATGATACATTTTGCACGTATTAACATGTACTGCATTTTGTACGTATTTGTATACGTACAAATGAATGTAACTAAAATGTATGTACATATAATTTTATCTAGTGCATATGTTCAGATATTTTAGTTTCACACACATGTACATACACTTATATTTTAGGTATAAAATATATGTACGTATGTATATAGATAATAATTACGTATGTATGTGCAAACAATGTAGACATGTACATTTATACACAATGAATATATGCATTTTATGCAAATATTTGTGTATGTAAAATGTATATCTATGTTCATGTACGCATGTACATACAAGTACTTGTGTTTGTACGAACATACATACATTGTCTGTACAATGTATGTCCCATGCATGCATGTGCAATTTATTTATGAACAGTATAATATATGTATGCATGTACAATATAGGTATATCTGTAGGATGTACAATATATGTATGTATGCATGTACATGATATGCATGTCCAGTGTATTTATGTACATATACATAATATGTTCATGCACAATGTATGTATCCAAATATGCATAATACATTTGTGTATGATTGTACGTACATTGGACGTATTTATATTTTACATATATTCATACATACATTCGACATGCATAACGTACGTACATACACACATTTAAAAATGCATATATTGTACAGATGTATATATATATATAGCGTACAGATGTATATTCATGTAGTGTACATATGATGAAATGAACATATAATGTTCATATAATGTACATATGTGTGTACATATACAGTACATATGTGCATAAATATATTGGGCGTAATTCTTTCGTACAAATTTTACATGTGTACATGCATGCTATCCCTATCTATGCATATGGTGCAATGTATATATGTCCAATGAATGCATCCACACATGTACAATACACGTATGTTCCATGTATGCATATCCATATGTACTATATATGCACGTACAATACATGAATGTATGTATATACATTGTACATGCGTACATACATTACATGTATACATATGTACATTACATTTATGTCTAAATATGTGTACAATGCAGTAAATAAAATGCATGTAAGTTAACTTTTAATGACTCAAGCAAGTTAAATGACAAAATCAAACGATATTTAAATTTAGTTTTCAGCTTTAATTGTTCTATATCATTTTGAAATTCTCTGAATAAAAAATTCTTTTCAGGTATTTTCATGAAATCTTTGACAATTCAGATTTATTTTTTTTATAACATAATGCATGATTCATAGAAATTTTTTAAATGGTAAGAAAAACGGTAAATTTTATGTGTGGAATTAATATTTAGAAATTCAAAATAAAATTATCGTTTGCTTTCTAAAAAATATGAGGTCGAGTTTCATATGCCTTAGAATAAATTTTAAAACAAATTTTACTAACCTTATTCATATAAATTTTTTTAATGTATGCACAATGTATGTGTATATTGTAATTACATATATTTAAATGTACGCATGTATTTGTACATTACTTGTAATTTTGTACATGCATACGTTGTATGTACATGCGTACATTGTGCATATAACTATTTTTTTGTACATCTATGCATTACATGCGCATAAGTATTAACAAAGTATGTAGTTATACAAGTACATACGTAAGTTGTACATAAGTACATAATTTGCGTGCACATATATCGATGTACATATAAATATGCATGTATACATGTACGCATTTTATTTACGCAACTATGTGCATATATTGTACCTTTAAATAACATTCTTACACATCGTACGTAAATACGTACAATTTTACATACATACGTACATTGTATATATGTGCTATTATCGTAAATTTATACAATATGTATACTTAAGTACATAAAAGCATGCAAACGCATGAACATTATTTTCATATACGTTCATACATACATTGTCTACGTATACAAAGATTCAAAACATTGCCTTTTTGTACAAACTAACATACATGCGTACATGTATCATAAATGCATAATTATATGTACTAAGCATATACGCATTGCATTAAGTATATTACAATATAATTATGAATATTGTACGTACAAACAACGTTTGTGCATACATTGTATGTATAGGAATCACAAATTGTACGTTCATGCGTGCGTACATTCTATGTACATAAAAATATGAAAAACACATGAATACTTATATAAAAAATTTGACTATAGTATACAATCGTAATAACTTGTAATCGTATAGTTTGATTACAAGTAATCACAATTACTTGTAATCAAATTACATGTAATCATGATTACATGTAATCATATATTTTAATTACTTGTAATCATAATTACTCGTAATCGTTTTTTTGTGACTACTTGTAATCATGATTACAAGTAATCAAGATTACAAGTAATCGATTACTGTAATCAAAATTGTAATCATGATTACAGCTGTAATCAAAATTTTTTGAAAGTTGTAATCATGATTCCAAGTAATTGTTTACTTGTAATCGTGATTACAAGTAATTGATTACTGTAATCAAAATTGTAATCATGATTACAGCTGTAATCAAAATTTTTTGAAAGTTGTAATCACGATAACAAGTAATTGATTACTTGTAATCGTGATTACAAGTAATTGATTACATAGCTGTAATTATCTGTAATCAATTACTGTTGTAATCGATTACTGTAATCAACGGTCAACTCTGATATGTATCTTTATAAAAAAATGGATATTCAATTGAAATCTAACCACTTAAAAAAGATATTTTGTCATTCAAGGCTATAAAAGGGCGTATGGATATTATTGAGTGAATTAAATGGAACATTATAATATATATCGGAAGAAATCGAAAGTATATGAGAGTCAAAGTCGAAAGATTTGTAGAACAATTTCATAAATAAACAAGTAAATGTTTTGTAGTATATTATGAGGCCGTGAAATATTGTCAAGCTCTTAAGACATTTTTTTGCAGTATTCTCTTAGAGATTTCTTTAGGAGTTGACGTGATGTTTCAGTTCACTTATTTCTGTCCCAGAAATTTCCGCATCATTTTTAAAATCTCGATATCTTAAATGCGATATTATTACTGCCGATGTATCGCATGTATCGCATGTATCGCCATGTATTTGAACTTTCATACTGTATGAGTATTTAATATTTACCATTCCGTGATCGTTTTATTGCAATAAGTCACACAGCAAGGCTTATGTTTAATTTTTTAACTCACAAAATGTATTGCGATATCTCTTTAAAATATGCTTGTAGGGACCTTGATTTTGTTATAGCATTTTTAACCTCCAGAAAATTAATTTTGAAAACGAAATCATGCCCTGCTCAGAAAAGTTACAAAAATTTAATTTCATATCAGTGATCATAAGCTTTCAAATGTGATATTCCAATTATGAAATTAGTTTCTCCAAGAACAATTCCATGCCAAAAACAATTTTTAAGGATTACTTATTTTTTAAAAATTTTATTCAATGATGATCGAAAAAAATTGTATTGTATTCAAATTTGGACCTAATTTTAAGGATTATAATTTTAAATGTAGAAACACAAAATTCGAACAAAAACGTTTAAATAATTCCTGAGAAATCAAATTTTAAATATCTGATTTTTATAAAATTGCGAAATAAATCTAAATTAAAATTTAAAAAAAATTCAAATAAAAATTGCTTAAAGCACTTCAAACTAACAATAAAACTAGAAAACAAATCCTCATATTTTTATTAATTCAAAAACTTCACGGCTGTTTTTAAGTTCGAAATAATTAGATATACGCCAAGTTAAATTTATTTACTTACATTACTAGTTGATAATCTATAATAAGTACTTCTTATAAATGCAACGTCTTGGAACAAAACTGGTTCATCCATTCCTGATTCTTTTGCTATTAGTCTCAATCCCAAGAGAAGCCTATCAAAAGCCATTCCATTCACTGCCTAAAATAAAGAATAAAACACATTTTTCAACAATATTGAAACTTTTATATCTCATCTTAATGATGTATTATAATTTCTTCATTGAATAAAAAAAAACTTATTATTTTAATAATTTATGTTATTATAAAAGGGTTGCAGTTATTACATGGTATACATTATCATGCAATTATCATATAAACTACCAGACGACTTGGGATAATTTTAAAAAGTAAGAAATAATTCTTAACAATAATGAATGATTAAGTTATGAAATGTATGAATTTTTGAAGTAAAACGTCTAACGCAACTTCCAACAAGGTTGCGTTAAACGTTTAACGCTGAATGCGTGGCACTCGAAACGCATGCGCGTAGTATACCTGTTTTACAGTCAGAGCTTGGTTGCCTTGCAACCTAGTAAAATTACGCATTCCTGTTTTGAATTAGTCAATAGGTTATCTTAAAATATTCATTTGCGCTGGCAACTTTTTTGGCGGTGGCCTGAGATCTTAGCAGGAGATTTTAATGTGAATTTCTCGTTACCTGAAGCTGAAACATTATTAACTTTCCTTAAAGACAAATTTGGATTGGAAATGATAAATGGTAGAAATGATCCAACAACCAAAGGGGGAACTACCATTGATGCAGTTTTTGTAAGAAATATTGAAGAAATAGAACTCAAATATTTCGTATCTTACTTTAGTTATCATAATCCCATTGTAAATGTTATAGATTTGGATATTTCTCCACTCGAAAATGATAATTAAAAGATGCGATCAATTGTGAATTGTAAGCAATGTTAATAAAGTTTGTCTTAAAGAAACAATATGATTTCACTAAAAATCAATTTCTACCCCTTCCTATTTTCATTTCCACATTACGAAGTTTCACTACTTCGGACTCCACTATTTTTTTTTAACTCCACTATTTTTTTTTTAATAAAATATTTTTCAACAAATCTGATATCTTAGTCTTAGTTTAAAAGAAAAAAATTGTAAATTTCAAGAAAAAAATTGTAAATTTCAAGCAAGGTCACGCGTGAGTGACGAACTTGATTGGCTCCTGAATTGTTTACGCCACGATTCAGCTTCCAATCAGGTTTGACACCCGTGTGTGGCGTTTAATTGCAGATGTCATATTAAATCTGATACAAAAATTTATTCTGTGTGATAAGAAAAAAAACTAAATCTAGTAACTTTAACGCAAATACGCCATATTGTTTATACACAAACAGCTGATTTTATTTATATTTTTAGGGAAACTTTATAGATAAAAAAAATATTCTAACATATACATAAAACAATATTACTTGAAGGGCATATTCCTTGTGAGTTTGAATAGCATTTCTTAAAAAAGAAATTTTAGAAGTAGGAGATGTTGACTTGTCAAGCATTTTTCTGCAGAAATCAACACTCTCGACTGACGTTGAGCGTATGACATCTGTTCTTCCGAACAAAAACTTTCGAGTCGATGCACTTTCATACGTTGCACCAATCTCCCCATGGATCCTTTATAAATGAAACTACATATTTATTAAGCTGAAAAATACAGAATAATTTTAAGGCATTTGAAACGAAAAAAGGAGAAAGAGAAAAATCTGATATGACTTTAAGCACTGTTAGTGATACAACTATTGATACTACTTTAGTATGTATCATGTTAATTAGAGTTAAAATTCTATTACACAGATTAAAGTTAATTTAAAATTTAATGATTAAAATTCTCCTGATTCCATAACATTAAGTAACACAAAAAAAGGGGGAGGGGAAGAAACTAAGATAACTCACCAGGGCGTCATATCTAATCGATTCAACCTTCGTACTACAAGGCAACGCTTCAACTGATTCCTAAATGGATACAACCCCTATAGCAGGAGGGAACTTCGCCAAACTCTCCCTTTGGCTCACTTTATCGATGTTTTTGGCACACTTATTATTTTGGGACTCCTTGCTCTGCATCATCAGTGAGCAGTCTGCACGAAAAAAATTAACCACAATGAATAACTTTTGATGTAATGACAGGGTTTTCGCGGGTTAGGATTAAATCTTGATGGTTTGAGGGAGTGATCTCAAATTAGTTAGCGGGCATGCTGTTTGAAGTTACGAAATCAAAGTCAAAAGTGAGCTTTCTCTGAATAAACATACCTTTTTTTCTACTGATCTGGAGTTCTGATCCCTAAATTCTGGCAATTTCTCAGAAACTAATTGATCGATTTCATTTAAATTTTGTATTTTACATATAAAATTACAATCTTTGGAATTGTGTAAAAATTTGCACACCTTACAATTCAAAATTAAGTCGACTATTAATAAATTACATAATGAAAAATAATAATTGAAAACTAATTTTTCCATGGAAATATCTTTTTGTAATCGTGTGCAAAAATTTTCAAGTTTTTAAAATAAATCGTAGTACGAAAAAGTAACATTAAGCGGTTCAAACTTTTGACCACTCTCCTGATCAAGCTATCTGGACAATATTTCAAAGATTATGGCTAGCCCCTTTATTTTGGGGGCCAAAAGTCTAGATAAATTGAAAAAAAAAGGTATGTCTATTTAGAGAAAATACGCTTTTGTGTCTGATTTCGTAACTTAAAATATCGTCTGCACTAACCATTTAGAATATTTGAGATCCCCCTAACGAACCATTAAGATTAAATCCTTGTGTGGGAAAATATGATAATTACATCAATAGATATTCAAAGTGGTTCGTTTTTTTCCACATTGTGCACGCTTTGTTTTTCTTAAGGGCTTTAGTTTACAACTAATACTATGAAAAAACTCTCTTAAGTTATTTCGCTGATCATTATATGTCTGGATTATGACTTAATGTTCATAACATAATGATAATGTAACAAATTATCAAACAATGACTTGTTTTTCTATTAGTTTTTAGAACTAAAAAATCTAAAGAATAGCAACATCAAAAGATAACATTATAGAACATTCTACACAGCATTCATATGATTGACAAATTCAGAGGGGTGATAAAAGACTTCAAAACGCTTTAAAAAATTTCTTTCTAAAATTACGGTAAAATATCTAGCAGCTGTCTTTTCATCAAATTAACCGTAAAATGTACCGTCAAGAATTTTTTTTTAAATTTTACAGTTTAAAAATAGTTTGCAACTAGTATGGTTAAAAAACCATAAGTACAAAACTATACCTTTTTTTTAAATAGTACCTTATTTTTTAACAATTTACAACTAGCATGGATTCAAAACCGTAAAAAAGAAATTAAACTGTACATTAGAGCTAGGCATTTCGTTTGGTAATTAGCATTGGAGGCTGGTAGTGGTTGAGTTGTGTTTCATAAACTGAACCATGGAATTAACCGTGGAAACGTAAAATACTATCTTTTTAAACTAATTTATTGAAACAATCTGCTTGATTTACGTAGGAAAAATAATTAATTTTGTTTTCAATATAAATAGCTGAAACTGCAACTTTTTTAAGTGTTATAATTTTAAATGAGGGTTGCAAAGTGTTATTAACAGTTTTGGAACTGTTAGAAATGAATGTAGGCCATGAAGCTAACAATTATGTTCAAAATGAAGGTGACTGCTACTGCTACTCTAGGTAGCTACTCTAAAATCATATGTGGAGTCACAAAAGGGTAGAAAGGCCAGACTAGCATTTCAGACTGCTGAAAATGAAAGAGAAGAAGCATCTTCTGGACCTGACAATGGTGCATATTAGTTAGTGGCAAAAGTTTATATATTTATATGGATTATTGGTCACAAGACATTTATAGTAATTTAATCGAAACTATGTTTCACTAACTTGCTGTATCTCTATTTAGTATAATTTTTTACCAATTTATTTCAAATTCGTAACAAGTTCAATTCAAGACGCAACATTCACAATAAATATAAATTCTGTTGACCGTAGGGATTTTTTAATTGAATGTATTGGTTTTGAAAAATTCAAACTTGAATTTTTTAAAACTTATGTAACTTATTTTTCAAAACTCAGAAAATGTATCTTATTTTAGGTCATTATCTTAAGTCAATTTTCACACCACCTAAAGTTATTTCTAACATCATTAAGCAACACCATTTTGTGGAAAAAAAATTCTACGTACAACAAGAACTACACTCATGCAGTTTAAAAAAAATCAAAAACGGAATCGAAGTTGAATGAATTTTCTCAACTTGTGAGTTCAGAAAGTTACGATAGTTTAAAAAACAATTTATAAAAATGTAATTATATACAAGGTAATTCTTTTAATTCTGGTATTTCTAATATGTACAATAAGATAAAAAAAAATGTGTTAAGTTTATCGCAATCATTGCAAAATTCATTATAAAATCCTTCTTTCTTTTCGGTTTCTACTGTGTTATTCCTTCATAAGTGAAATTATCATATGGTGAACTAAGTAAAAATTGGGTAAAAAGCAAAAAAAAAAACAAAAAAAAATTAAAAGCAATTCCATTTTTTTATCAATAATTTGATTTTGAGATATATTACTTATGATTAAATTACACATGAATTGCCTTTAAAAATTTTTGCTAAGAAATGGAATAGCAATCATAAAATACATGTAGGTAAAAATAAACTGATATTACTTAAATAATGAGAAAGCATACTACTTGTAAAATGCTAGTTGAAGAGCCATTTGTATGAAACTATCCGAACTCAATTTGTGTGATTTCATGAAATCTGTCCCATAATTATCGAAGTGCATACATCTCATGTCAAGATCATCTACAAATCTACATAAATAAGCATAATAATAATATTAATTTCACTTATAATACATTAGAAATCGTTTTTCAGCTTGACTTCTAAAAAGAAAAGTTATACACTTTGAAAAACTGCTAACTGCCCTCTTCTCAGTAAGCGATAAAAGCTACAAGCGTCATGTCTTGATGGAAAGGATAAATAATAGGCAAACTAAAATATTGATATAATGATATATGAGGTGCATTGTTTTACGTTGAATTGAATCGAAACAAGTTCGAGTTAATAAGATGAATAATTCAAGGATGGAATTAATAATTTGAAAAAAATTTACTAAAAAAATTAAACTATTAACACATTTGAATTTGTAAAAAAATTATAAGAAACAACACCCCCATTGTTTACACAATAATTTCAGACGAATAAATAATCAAGCAATGTATTTTTTTTATCGTAAAACCATTATAAGTTTTAAAGCATTAGTTCTATCTTCTTGAAATTATTTTCGGTTTAGTAAATAAATTATAGAAAATAATAATTGCACTCATAATAACTTATTACACCTATAAACTGACGCGTTGCACCTATAAACTAACTCATTACACCTACATATCAATTTCGATTCCTTCCGCGTTTACACATTTTTCTCATCCACAAAAATCCGAAGAATGAGGTCATGAAACGTTTTAGATTATTATTAAGAGAATGTTATTAAGAGATTATTATTAATGATTAAGAGAAAGGTAGAAATCACTGGGTAGATTTTTTAAAACTAGATTTTGAGGATTTCTGCCCTATCCTTACAGTAAAGGACTCTTCATGAAATAGGCAGTGTTGATTATTATGAAAAAATTAATGTTTCCGTTTTTGAAAAAGTAAACTTATTTTTGAGTAAAAAGGCTTTGCACCTTTTTTTTCAACAAATGATAAAAGTGCTGTTTCTGAAATACTTAACGTATTTGCAATAGTAGTTGTTATGCCATTGATAACTCACAGTTTAAACTTCATTGTAAGAACAAAATTGAGCGATTTTGTTGAGTTTTATGTGCACCGAAGAGCCATTACATTATTACCACCCTGATAATAACATGTAGGACCACCTTCAGCCCTCAAAACTGCTAGCACCCGCCGTGGCATTGATTCCACAAGGTGCAGATAGGTAGTCAGAGGTATCTGGTACCAAGCGATCACCAACTGGTCCTGCAATTCCCTCACATTGCGAGGGGGTAGCGTGGCAGCACGAATTTGGTTTTCCAAATAGGACCATTAATGCTCTATTGGATTAAGGTCAGGTGAATTTGGGGGTCAAGACATGACTTGAAAGTCACTGGAATGTTCCTCGAAACAATCCATGACGATTCGACCCTTTTGACATGGTGCATTATCCTGTTGGTAAACACCATCCCCCACAGGAAAAACTGTGGCCATGAATGGGTGAAACTGGTCTGCAACTATGTTTAAGTAACTTACAGACGTCAGGGATTGTTCTATGAGGATTATGGGTCCTAATGCGCCCCATGAAAACATTGTTCCTGGGCGAGAAACCATGAAAACCTGGGAGACCCCATTGTTATAGATGGAGGGGGGTCATAATGTAATGGCTCTTAGGTGTATTTTACAGCGCGTTGAAAGTGGAAAACCAAACTGTTCGTTTTCGCCACATTTTACTGTTTTACAACTGTAAATGGAAAAACGCGCTTTAAGCTTGTGAAAAACTGCATAAAGTTTACAGCGACGATGCTCTACAAGTACATCCACGCCAAAACTCTATGCTGGTGATTTTGATTTGAAAGATACTCTACGATCAGGAAGACTTACTCAGATTAAAGATGGTAAAATAAAGACATTGATTCAAACAAACCCTTGCAGATACATGGAAGATCAATAAAAAAGTGTTCACGACATTCTAGAGAAACTGGGATGCGTAAACAAGCTTGATATTTGGGTTTCTCATGAACTTAAAGAAGTTCATTTGACGGTACGAATGAAGTCTGCAATAAGTTCAAGAAACGTGAACAAAACAACCCCTTTCTGAAATGAATGATAATTGGTGATGAGAAGTGGATTGTTTTCAGCAACGCGGATTGTTTCCTCAAACGGTTTTGGTCAAGAGGTGATGAATCACCGTCAACAATTTCAAAAGCGGAATTTCATTGGAGGAAAGTTATGCGCTCAGTATGGCGAGATTGGAAGGGTGTGGTGTTACTTTTTTGTGCTCCAACAAAAGAACGGTACAATAAATTCGGATATGTATGGTAGGTAGGTGGAACAAAGCTATCACCCAGAGACGTTCGGTGGTCGTCAATCATAAAGAATTAGTGCTCTTTCACGACAGCGTGAGACCACATCCATCTTTAGCGACCTGTCAAAAATTATAGGAGCTTGGGTGGGATGTGTTACTTCACCCAGCATACTTACCTGACATCGCGCTGTAGAATTTCCACTTGTTCTGTTCTCTTCAATACTCTTTGAAATTAATAAGGTTGAATACAGACGAGGCTATAAATCAGCACTTTGTATAGTTTTTCGCAAATAAAGACCGGTTATTCTACGAACCAGGAACTATGAAGATCACCGAAAGATAGTAAAATATCATTGATCAAAAGGGAGCATATAATATTGATTGGTTTTTAATCATTATTTAAAAATATGGAAAAATGTGCAATGACTTTTCACTCAACCTAACATTTGGAGTTTAAGTTCAGTAACTTTAACAATTTTAATATGTTTCATTATGATACAAAATAAATTTTCAAGAGTGAAATATTAATCGGTGGGATCCATTTCTGGAATTTTGAATGATTGATACATTTAATTAAATGGATATGTTTCATTATGGATTGCACAATGTTTATGCCTGGCCTATATATAAATGGTGGTTCATTGGAAACGTGTCTTTCCATTATATTGCCCAAAGCCTTTTAATCATTTATAAAGTTTTCTAGGCTTTGAAATAACTAAAAATAGTTGCATAAAGGTTTAATGGATTTTTTCAAAATTTCTATCGCCACATATAACAATATTTCAAAGTTTCTTTTGATTTAAACTTTAGGAACAAAAATCGATTATTTTTCAATATCAATGGGTTGAAATTTCTAAATGTGCGAGAATTTTTTCTTGAGTTGGACTTTCAAATATGGACATTTTCAGTTACTGCCAACTCATTTATGTGCCTTGAATACGAATGTTTAAGACTTATCTGATTTAGAATTGAATTCAAAACACTACTTTTATTAAATATCTTAAGTGATGTACCTTTTTAGATCCCTTTTGGCGTCTTCTATATCTTCTACAGTCTCTCTTGAAACATTGAATTTTAACATATTTGGATCTGGAGCGGAAGTCGAATGGCAATGCTTGTTACTCTCACTTCTATTCCTTTAAAACAAATGCAAAGTGACAAAGAATATTTCTCTTTTAAAATATTTATTCCATAAATGCTAGTTTATTTTAAATCTATATATTATGATGGAGAAGGAAAGGAATGGAACGTGGCTAGTTTATTAATACAGTGTACAATAGTATATGCCCTTTACAAAATAATGCAATGCTTTGATATCCATATAGTGTAGGGGGCATTAATCTTTTGACAGATATCAACCAAATTTTTTTGCACATACGTTGGAAAATGTTTGCAGTATACGAAAGAGCATATTGCTTACAACAATTACATTTGTCTCCATTCATAGCTAATAATATTAGTCCTTATGTATTAAGATTAGACACGATAACTTTCAGTGAAATTTCGTTTTTGTAGACTTCGGCAAAAACTTATAAGTAAAAACTTATCAATTGGTATAAATTAGTATTGCTTATTAGTTGGTAATAAAAAAACAACGGAAGCTTATACCTCTTTGGAAAAACACCTCAAGCCATTATTACAGATGCGATTTAAAATCTAGACACCTTTGTTTATTCTTGCATGCGTTTAATCGATCCTGACTAAACTAGATCACTTTGAAGGCTTTCTCTCCGGTGAAGACAAAATGGTCTTCAGTATCTTCTGCCAATTCTTTGAATCTTCTTTAATGTGGAAACTGATTATCCGCAGTTTTGCTAGTTTCAATGCTTCAGCATCAATAATTTATTTTCTCTGCTACTTGTGTTTTTTATTTTACGTATACTGTATGAAACCAAAACTGTTTACAAATATATTTGACCTCATGCACATTTATTTTTGGCGAAAAAAGCGTTGAAGTTGACTTTTATGATTGCCCGAGTATAGGTAATAGAGTATTTTTTTAAAGTTAATTAAGAAATCGTATATGTTATTAGCTTAGTACAGAAAATAAAGGCACTCAAAAAGTTACGTATACATCAGCTCCGAAATTTTTTTAAAATCAAGTAACATCTATGTTCAAAATTATTATTAAAAATAAAACTGCAATAAAGTTCAAAACATAAATTTAAAGTAATAATTCTTTAAATTGTATCAAAGTACAAATCCATTAAAATATTGTATTAAATATAAATCAATAAATTTTTTACACGTAGTTTATGAAAACATTTTTGAAGCTATTTATTCAATTTAGTATATACGTGTATGCTATTTAATCCGTAATTTGATTCATTAAGTTTTGCGTACGTGTTTTTTTTCAGTAAGCTTTACTTGTCAGAAAAAGAAATTTATTAAATCTGTAGTTTTGTACAGCAAAAGAAATTTATTTAGTAGGCAGTTAAGAAATTACGGCTTTTGAATTGGATTGAATTATAGTTTATTTTCTTTAGTAAATTTAATTTCATTCGTTAAACTTTGATATACATAAACTAAAAAGAAAAAAAAACACAGAGTTACGTTTTTTTGTCTATTTAATTTTAATGCGTTAAAAAAGAGCTAGTAATCTTTAATTAAAGATTGTGCTATACAAATAAAATATAAAAGTATCTATCGACAATATTTGTAGTATGTTCTGCTAAAATTTGCCTCATTTTAGCTTTTATAGTCATTGAACGCATAATTTTGCAAGTTAGCGTGCGTTCAACCAATTTCTATAAAACGTTTTACATACGTGTAATCGAATACATGCTGAAGCAATCTCCTAAAAAATTGACCATCAATTATGCTGTGTTCGAAGTTAAATCCAAAGGTTCCATCTCGATTTACGATGATCTGCAAAGTAAAAAAGCAAATTAAGGGATTTACATGAAATAATTGCTGAATTTCTGTTCTTCTTAGGGGATGAAAAATAAGTAAATATTCTATTAATCAGTACTAAATAACACTTAAATCACAGTTAAAATTGAAAAATCTATACAAAAACAGTTAATAAAGATTGAATCGTGGTGGCTGAGTGGAAACAAATTTTAAAAGAATAAAAAACTTGCATCATAATTTCGACCTGTTACAGCCAAGAGAAAAATCTCCAAAAAAGAGAGTAAGTCGTTAAAGGCCGTTGGATTGTAAATTAATGGTTAGTTCCCTCAAAAAGTTGTCCAGGATGGCTAGTTTTATTTTTTTATTTTTATAGCCGTCGTTGAACAGCTGACCCAATTTTATGGGATTACGACTACTAATAAAGAGCTTAACCCCGTCCCTCCCCCGTAAGGGGGCATCCGGGGACACTCCGAAAGTTCGAAGTGAGCGCAACAGTTCAATTACATAAGCAAACATATTCAAAATTTTCAAATTGGAGTTTTAACAAATAGGTAGAATATTAAATATGAAACTCAGAAAACAGTGCTACTTAGAAATAAACTAATTGCAGCTGGCACAACAGTACTAAAAGTATCAAATTCCAGCAATATTTTTTTAAAACAAGAAAGACATATATATATATATATATATATATATATATATATATATATATATATATATATATATATATATATATATATATATATATATATATATATATATATATATATATATATATATATATATATATATATATATATATATATATATATATATATATATATATATATATATATATATATATATATATATATATATATATATATATATATAAAACTCTAGGAACACAGGTGATTAAAATTTTCAAAATGAGGAATCACATAGGGGCAGAGATTGACAAAAGCATGAAATTAAAGCACAAAAAACATTTTAAGAGAAAATTCAAGTAAAAATCAAACCATAACAGGTAAATCAAAAAGCCGTGATTTAAAGTGTATCTTTCCTAACAATAGGCAGCAAAAGGCCATCAGAATTCCTCTTATTATTTCCTCAATTCCCTTTTTTATTTTAGGGTTTGACTAATGCTGCTTTATAAACTCATAGGCAGTTTTTGAATGAAAAAATTTCTCTATAATGTGCTTAAAATTTGTACAATGGATTAATATATGTTCCCAATCCTCAACAAGCTGACAAGTACTGCGCAGCTGAGCTCCCGCAAAAAATCTGGCCTGATGTTGTAACTACTAATGTTCAACTCCGCAGCCTTGTTATTTCGAACCCAATCCAGAAGACAAGGGAACTCCTGGATCGAGTATTGGGAGAAATTTGCCTTCGTGGAGGACTTTTTGATGGAGCTGATCCGCATTCGCGTTACATTGAGAGGAAGACCACGAGAACCTCCCACGGCTAGCTTGACGGCAAGGAGACTCAAATCCATGATCCGTCTACCACTGAGGATATTTAACGTCAGTACTGTGGTCGGTGCAAGCTGGATGCGGAGTTCGTATTGACTGGAATTCAAACCCGGTTCACCTCATTGGAAGGTGAGCGCTTTATCCCCTGAGCCATCGCGGCTCAGGATGCCTAGTTTGTCCGGAGGTATCAGGTTCAAAATTACAAGACTATGTTGTGGAACATTGATAGTCGTAAACTCAGAATTGGGTCAGCTGTGGAACGCCGGTAATAAAACGAGACAAAGTTGTTAAAGCTTAAATAAATCTATATTTTTTATTTATTTATTATGGTTTGTTGCTTTACCCTGTGGCTTTATACTATCATATTGATAGAAACACGTTTCTATGCCTCAGTAAAAGTATGAGTTAAAATTTTAAGAAAATAAAATGTCAGTTGGTGTGCTAGTATAAAACCGTTAATTTACGAAATACGCTGTTATTTAAAAACGGACACGTGTTTTTAAGCAGATAAGTACGGTTATTTTCATAAACGAACTCTGTTATTTTAGCAAAAAAAAAAAAAAAAAAATTCATAAAACAATTACGCCAACAATGTGGTTGGTGAGACCTGCTAGCAGAATTCGTACGACCAGTCAACGCTGGGCTTCGAACCTGGGTAATTCATTGAGCTACCGAATCTCGAATTTTTTTTCTTGTGAAGAAAATCATTAACTGCTTTGATCTTGAAAATCATATTGAAATCACATTCAAGTGTAAAAACATTTAAAACTGTAGTGACCCATCCTTTTTAAAAAGCCTGGTAATTAAACGTAAAAAAAGATTTAGATAAACATAATGATCCGGTATAGTATCATTTTAGTATTGAAGTCGATACTCAGTTTTTGTATACGATGTTCAAAACAATAAAATAATTTCGGATTCATAAAAGAAAGTATAGAAAATAATCACAAAATGATTTGAAAAAAATTCGAGTTATCTTAGTATTCAAACGGCAGTTCAAATTACAGGTTCAATATTCAAACCTGTAATTTGAACTGCCGTTTTATCCTGCTTATGATTAGAGTGAAAAACAGAAGAAAAAAATATATATTGTTGTTTTCTCAACAAAACAACTTTAAATCGTCTAATATAGAAAGAAAATTCTGAAAAACAAATATTTCACGTAAACATTTTTTAACATTTAACGGATAGCAGTTAAGAACAGAAAAAATCTGTATTTTTCTTTAAACAATTTTTTTTTCTGTGAAAAATATTTTATATTTTGGTAGTATCGACTGTTTTTTTTTTTACAGTGTAGGTCATTCCATCAAAATGAAATTTAACTTTATTCATTGTCATTTGGCATGTTTTAGTTCTTGGAGACCAACTCAATGATAGTCGAAATTTACCACATTCAAGCGATTTTCTCTGGTACTTTCGAGGGGCAGTAGGAAGTCTCTATCCATAGTATCTATTTTAAAACTTAACAGCATTAATAAAATTTTGATGGATACCAAATATACTAGCAAGGGCATATTTGTACCTATCTTAATATATTGGTTATAAAAACTACACCAATTACCATAGTACCAGTAATGAATATTATTAAAAATAATTGGCGTCAATAATATTATTTTGATTTTTTAAGTTTCTTCTAAATGAATTACTACCATTTCACCATTATTTCAGTTAAGAAGTATATGGTTAATTTTTTTAATTCATTTGATATCAAAATAAATTTAGCATCATTGGCGTCAATTATATTACAGTAATTTTTTTCCGTTTTTCCTAAACGAATTAGTACTATTTTTTTTAAAATTTATTCTCTTTTCAATACATGCCTTAATTTTTTTCTCCAAATACCATTGTTTTTAAATTATTCAGCTTTATAGAAATCCATTTTAAAAACATAACTGTAAAAAAATAAAAACATGGTTTCAGATAACTTCAGAAATGGGTGACGTAGCCAGCGCATGCTACCCTTAAATGTTACCACATTCCCATTGATCATTTTGTTTATCTGATATAACGACTAATAAATATTTAAATACTGAAGAACGTAACGTGTAATAAAATCCTTTTTAAATAATTATCGTTAAAATATTTAAAAAATGAATGGAACCGGCTATAGTTTAATATATTAATATAAAAAAATGATTAATTCTTAACTAATCCAGAAAATTCCATTTATCAAAACTCGAATGATCTAATTAAAAGTTTTTAATTTTAGAATTGATAGGTAAAATTACCACTTTCATCCATTTCTTAAAATTTCAGGACTCTAGCGGACAGGAGGAGCTGCAAGAGGGACACTTAGGCAGACACATAAATTCTTCATTTTATTGTTTTTACACTACACAACCTTTCAACCCTTACTTAAAAGAACTCTATACCAAGGGAGAAACTGTCCATCACAAATTCTCTTTCATCTCCATAAGTTATTTAAAAACTAAAGGTTAGAAAAGTGAGTTGAGACTTTAGTAGGTCATAAAGTTTCAATTGCTGAAAAGAAATTTTCAATATATCAAAATGAATGCAAGTTACAGGAAGATAACTTAAGAAAAAAAGGTTATATGCTTTATTTCTCCCTAAATCCGGATAGCCTTTATTTAAATGGATACCAATAAATAATTCTCGCATTGAAGATTTCGAACAATCAAATATTTACATTTTCAATATTGAAGAAGTTAATATTTAATTCTTAGATCGAGCTTCAAGGGGCAAAAATAAAACAACTTCTCTCACAGACACGGAAATGTTTTTAGTTCAATAAAAAATAGCATTGCACTTAGCACAATAAAAGAAAACAAATATACTGTATAAGAAATGATGTCATGATATTTAAAGATTTCAAATTTGCTCTGTTTTTAGTATTTATTTATTTTATTAGTTTTTACCATTCTTACCTGAAATTCGTCAAACCATCTGTTTCCACTATTTATATCAGTTCCTCCTCCATGTATAAAATGGCTTATCATGTGAGATTTCCTGTTGGGCATGTCTTTGTTTGATACAGGTTTATCCAGACATAAGATAAAGAGGGCTTTTTGAATAGCATTGATAGACTTTTTATTTATTGGATCATCTAAAAAATATATATAATTTTTAAGTGTCATATATTTAAATGGAAACACTTTAATTTAAGGGTGTGTTTTAAAATGCAGTTTTAATTAAGAATATTATTGGTATTTTTGAAGCCGCCTTTGGTTATCACTAGGTTATCGAAACATAGAATAAAGTAGGAATTTCGAATAACATTGATTTATCAAATCATCTAAAATCATATTACTTTCTAAGTGTCTATATTTGAATAAAAACGTGTTTTTCGATAATCAGTATATATTAAGAATATTAATGGCATTTTTGAATCCGTATTTGGTTATCACTGGGTTATTCAAACATAGAATAAAGTAGTAGTTTTGAATAACATTGATAGATTTCTTTATTAATCGGATCTTTTAAAAAAATATATTGCATTCTAAGAGTCTATATTTAAATAAAAACGTGAAATTAAGGATGTTTTTCAATAATCATTATATATTAAGAATATTAATGATATTTTTGAATCCGTATTTGGTTATCACAGGGTTATCCAAACATAGAATAAAGAAAGATTTTTGAATAACATTGGACTTTTTAATTATCGGATCATCTAAAAAATATATATAATTTTTATGTGCTGCATAATTAAATGAAAATACTAGCAATTTTAATTCAGAATATTTATGGTATTTTTGAAGCCGTCTTTGGTTATCACTGAGTCATCAAAACATAGAATAAAGTAGGACTTTTGAATAATATTGATAGACTTTTAAATTTATCGGATCATCTAAAAATATATTACTTTCTAAGTGTCTAGATTTAAATAAAAACCTGAAATTAAGGGTGTTTTTCGATACTCAGTATATATTAAGAATATTAATCGTATTTTTGAATCCGTATTTGGTTGTCACAGGTTTAATCAAACGTAGAAAAAAGAAATATTTTTGAATTACATTGAGGGACTTTTTAACTATCGGATCATCTAAAATATATATATATATATATATATATATATATATATATATATATATATATATATATATTTCTTATTTGTTGCATATTTAAATGGAAACATTAATTTAAGGGTGTGTTTTAAAATGCAGTTTTAATTAAGAATATTAATGGTATTTTTGAATCCGTCTTCGGTTGTCACTTTGTCTTATAAACATATAATAAATTAGGACTTTTGAATAACATTGATAGACTTTTTTATTTATCGGAAAATATTTCGGAATATATAAAAAAATATTTCTTTCTAAGTGTCTAGATTTAAATAAAAACATGAAATTAAGGGTGGTTTTTGATACTCAGTACATATTAAGGGTATTAATGATATTTTTGAAGCTACCTTTGTTTGTTACGGAGCAATCCCAACACAGAATAATAGATAGCCTTTTGAATGGAATAAAGATAGACTTTTTATTTATCGTATCATCTAAAAAGAACGATTATTTTTTTATGTGCCTTATATTAAAATAGAAACACTTAATCGATCATTGACTTATTTTTTATTGTCCAAAAACAGTGTAGAAATCACGAACAAACACGCTTACCAATGTGAATAAAGCACGAATAATAACACATAAATGGACAGACCTTGTATAAATAAAATAGTTTTTAAAAATTGACTTACATTTACGCAAAGTGTTGTAAGCTTTAAGCCATTTATCCCTATGTAGAGTTGTAAGTATTCCTATGGGTAGTTGGGGTTCTTGAGACTGATCTACCACTTTCTTAAGTTGCGAATAAATCTGATCTTCGTGAAGTGGTTCACCATCATCGCCATAAACTTTGCAGCTAAAATACTTAAAAAATGGAAAATATTTAATGTTTTCCATTAGAAAAACTTATTCTAATTAATCTAACTGAGAATGCAAGAGCAAAACCAATTTTTTTAATTTTAATTAATTATTATTTTTATTGCTAAGTTATTCTGAATACGCTTACATTACATCTGTACTATATTTTATTTTCAATTGTTTTGCATTAACTCGGGATATAGAGAAATTCATTATATATAACATAATCATATATTCTAGAATATAAAGATTCCTCAGAATAGGTAGAGGTAGCGAATTTTATTTCGTTCAAAATTTATCAAAAATTAAAAAACAGTTTTTAAGCTAAAGTAAAAGTATCAACTTTGCTCTCTCTTAGTAGACTTTGATATAAATATATCCTTTTAACAAATTAATTATGCATATTATGGGTGAAAAACAAAAGTTTAAGTAAGGGAGGAAAAAAAAGCATTTTCAGAACTTGGTGAATCGCTATTGAGGAAGATAAGGTGAAAACAACAAAAATCAGTTTGATTATCAGATGGAATTTGAAGATCTTTCAAATAGTAGCCTTTTATATATACACTTAGACTGTTAGAATTTTTATTCTAAAATTATGGCAAATTAACCAACAGCAGTCTGTCTATCCAATTATCCATAAAGATTACGGTAAGGAAAATTTTTTACCTTTGCAGTTTTGAAATCGTTTACAACTGGTATGGTAATAAATCCATGAATGCAAAATTATACGTTTTTTTTAAAACCATTTACAGCTATCAAGTGATCAATACTATGAAAACGAATTTAACTGAACATTAGAGCTAGGTTTTAACCATAAGTATCAGGCATTAGAGAGTGCATGACACTTGAAACTCGTTAAATGTTGAAGAACATGGAGGAAATGTTGTGGTATCAAAACTGGGACACGAACCCCCGTTCTGTCTATTATGAGACTGATAGATTAGCCCTCTCGACTATATTATGTACGCAGCTGCATAAAACTAAGTGTGCTTCATTGGGTGAGCTTAGTTAGGTGGGTTTAGTTGGTGCGTTAAAATTCTGGTTGTTTCACCGTATTAGGTGAAAATAGTTAATAAACGGTTTTTCTACCAGCTAACAGTTTTAATACCATCTTATTTATTGTTATTTGACTGTTTTGTTTGAAGATGTTGAAACAACAAACAAATTAACGGTTAACCATTTTTCCAAAAAATTTATTACAGCGTAAAACAAAAGCAATCAAATAAGCCTTCTTGGCTTTATTCCCGTGTTTTAATACGTTGACGCATTTTGGAAAATAATTTTTGTGGATTGTAAGAAGGTAAATTGTGGTAAAGGAACTATTACCTGTAACGACGAAGAGCGTATAAAGTTTTTTTATTAATATCTACAAAAATTTCAATATAATTTCATGTAATTTGGTACATACATCATCCTACATCTGGTTATTTGATAGAAGCATCAAAAATGCAAATTTTAAATTTGAATGTCTTTTTCCCCCTTAAGAATTGCATGGAAACGAACAACAATGTTCATTGATGTTCGAGTCGTAATCTCTAACATAAATGCAGTCGTCGTACAAGAATGTTAAGGATTAGTAAAATAAATACTATTTATAATTTGACATGCTATTTACCACGTCTTTGTGTAATTTTGATTCTCAAAAATATTTTTTCAAAGTTGTTATGCATATTTCAGAACAGTTCACTTGTAATGCAATAACTTTCCAGCAAATTAGAATTTCTAAAAACAAAGTGTTAAGTTCTTAAATTAAATTGGCCCTTTCATCACTTCAAACTTCAACTATGCACTTAAACGTTCCATAAATTGCGCCTCGAGGCTTTTTTATTACAATTTTATTAGTTGATAATTCTTGAACTAACAATTGGATATTTTTTTATTCCATCGCATATTATGCACGTATTACTAAACATATGCCTAATTTCAAGTTCCTAAGTAATATAGTTCTGTATAAACAAAATGTGACGTAAAATTGGAAACATAATACAGGGGCTGCATGAAATTTTTTTAAACCAAGAGAAACAGCACGATTTCTTTACACTGTTCATCTACGAGTATTTTTTGAAGATATTTTAAAATTACTTTTAAATCGTATTTTGAAATTTAAAACTATAAAAAACAAGTTTTAATATTAAAATAACTTTATATCGGCCAAAATATTTCATACTTACATGATTTTTATGTGCAACAACAATGTGGTTCTGTGGTTCGTCCTCTAAATAACTTAAAAAAATAGAATCACGGGGAGAATTAGGGATTCTACAGCCAGCAAACATATCACAGTAATTAGTCATATCTAAAGGGTGGCCTCCAATGACTTCTTTTTCCAGTGTAGAACTGTATGAGAAATAAAGAAAAAAATATTTTTAATGCGGTACATAATAAATTTTGTGTTTGAATTATTTAAATAATTTATATTTCAACAACGCATTTATTTGAAAATGAAAAATATTTGAAAAAAAAGGAAAAAAATATACTAAACGGTTTTACTGGATTTTACTTACTGATATTTGGGCCTTAATAATTATGTATTAAAATTTTATAGTAGTCAATATTAAAATTTTCAATAAAATATATTAAAGTTTCCATTATTAATAATTCTTTTTAGAAGTGATAAATTTTGAGAAAAGTTACAGTAATTTTCAGTAAAAATTACTAAACCTTTTTCTTATTTATTAATTAGCTGTCTTTAGTGACTACCTGGTCCACCTTTTTAAATAAGTAGAATTCCAAGTATCTCGAAACTGAAAATGATATTATCTAAAACTATGTGTACGTATAAAAGAGATACTAACTCTCGCATTGGCTTTCGCATATACAAATCTCGAATACTTTGGGTTATTTTTTAGATTTAAAAACAATATCTTTGAATTGTGCTATTTAAAAAAAATAATTAGTTTAATGGTGCTGTTAAACTGAAAGAAGCAAAACTAAGTAATTGAGTATTTACGTTTCTACTTTACTTTATGTTTAGTTTTTGCATTTATCAACTATGGTACGTTTAATTGGCAAGTAATTGAGTATTTACTTTTACGTTACTTTTTTACCTTTACGTTTAGTTTTTACATTAATCGATTATGTCACGTTTAATTGGTAATTGAAATTGACTTTTACTTGCAACCAGATTGTTTTTTTATGCCTATGAAAGATTTTTTCACGGTATGTAACTCTAATTTGCTTCTTTTCACAAAACCTACGAAATATTTTGGCAACAAAAAACTGAAACAAACTGAGCTATATCTTTGGCAGATATAAAGACTAAAACAGAATAGTTTGAATAAATAATAAAATAAAATGTTCTACATTTTTATTTTAATTTTGTCAATAATTTAAGTCGAAAACCTAATTCTTTAGATCCATATTTTAGTTTTAAAAACGGTTAGCAATTAACCTCGGAGAGAGATGAATTTTGTGAAGAGAGATCTACCGGAAATGCGTTCCTTGATTTTTTAATTCTGGTTAACTAACAGTAACTTACCTATTTCCCCCCTATTTTTTACGCCCTTTGGTATATTAAGGTATTTTATCTTGCATTTTCATTCATTTACTTCCATTTTTTCCGTTTTTTTGTAAATTTCAAACTTAAAAGTTAACAATTAGACTTAAATTTTACTTCAAGCACTGAAGTTTATAATTGGGAATGGTGGAATGTTCTAAAATTCACGCGTAAAAGGTAGTTGTAGCAGGTAAGTGTATCCCGAACAGTAATAATAAAAAGATGAATGATAGACTAAATAATAAAATGCTTAATAAATCAGAAGACAATAGAAAGGATAAACGAAATAATGATATGATTGGTAATTAATTACACTTATATGACTGATAATTATTGAAATAATATGATTGATGAACTAAATAATATTAGTATTTATATTAGTATTGATATTAATGTATTTGACAAATCAAATAATATGAGGGAAGTTAAAATAAACTGTAATATTGTTAAACAAAATACTATAAGAAATAAATTAAATGATAATAGGAAAGATAAAGTAATTAATATTTGGGCTGATAAACTGAGGATGTTGAACTAAATAACAATAGAATTGGTAAAATAAATATAACTGATGACCAAAAAAGTAAGAATAAAAATATAATGAAAAAATAATAGGATTGATGAATTAAGTAATATTAGTACAAAATCAATAAATAATGAAGCGTAGATAACTCAGCCGAGGTAACTTTTTTTTAGAAAAAGGGAGGCGAGTTGGAAATGTAGTTGCTAGTGTGACGAAAAGGATCAAAGTGCAAGCAATGATAAATGAAATTCAAGCAACTGTCAGTACATTTATTTCGTTTTTTTAAAGTAACATGAAATCGAATAATCGACTACAAAGAGCTTCACGATCTCAAATAACTGGAGCTTTGCAACTCCAATAATTATTGAAAATGTTAACAGAGCTCAGAATAGTTGTCGATTGTAAAACATTTAGTTGAACTTTCAGTTAGTCCTTCTGTTGTATGACAATGTTAAAGCACATACAATCTATAATGAAGAAACTTGGACAGAAGTTCAAACGGTTTCTTTATATGATAAAGTGTACGTATATGAAGAAATGTATATAAAGAAAAGCGTTATGCATATAAATTTATTGAAATACCTATAAATCAATGACATCACATGTATTGAGAAAGTCTATTGTGCACAGTTTGTATATTTTGCATATTATATGAATTTAATTTTAAAAATAGTAAAACGCATGGCTAAAATCTTAAGTAACCAATATGCAATCGAAAGGAGTTCGAATTGAGAAACACGCCGAAAGGAGGAGCGAAAGTAATTTCAGGAGTTCAAAAGCTCAGTTCATTGTTAATAATTTCTTGGAAAATGGTTAAATAACAATTTATTTAATTGTTATCCTACCATATTAAAATAAAACAGTCAAATAACCGTAAATGAAATAGTATTCAAACTGTTAACTCCGATAAAAACCGTTTATTAACTTATTCACTTAATCTGGTTGAACTCTGTCAATCTCATGACCAACAGAACGGGGGTTCGAGTCCCAGTGTTGACACCACACTATTTCCTCCAGCACATTAAGAGTTTCCTGTGTCTTTCGCTCCCCAATTGTTTCATTCACGCATAGATGTCAGCACCAAAAAGCTGCTTAATACGAAAAAAGTTTATTTCCCATCTCTAACGATAGGTCAAACAACCAGATAAACTAATTAAACCGAATTCCATAATTTATTTGAAAGAACACAACTAAGCCACTACGTAACTCCATTGTCCATTACCTAACAAAAAGCCAGGCTCCAATGTCAAGTTAAATTTCTTTTTCATAGTTTTGATATCATGCTAGCTGTAAATAGTTGAAAAACTGTATACTTTTGTATTCACGTTTTTTACCATATTAGTAGTAAACGGTCTTAAAACCGTAAAGGTAAAATATATTCTTTACTTAAAACTTTTCCGTTAATTGGATGGAAAGACTTTTGTCGGTTATTTTACCATAATTTTAGAATGAAAATTCTAACAGTTTTGAAGGGTCCTTTTAATTCTTCTGAGTTTCTTTAAATTAAATGTTATTAAGTAGCCTCTGCCATTTTATTTAATGACTTTAATCAACATTTCTGTGTCAGGAAAGTAGTATTCTTATAAACTCACTTGTCAAACTGGCTTTTGAGATTTAACATTGCAGCAACAACTTTAGCTGAAAATCTGTAATAAATTGACAGTATATAAATAAAAAAAATGAATTTTTCTGTATTGCGATATAAATTTTAAAACAATATTATGTAACTTTAAATCTATAAAAATATCTAGCTATAACTAAAAACTGAATTTTTAAAAAGCTATTTTAGACATTTATTTCTAGCCTTTTAAACTACGCTATTACCCATACAATTTCAATCATATTACAATTTTAGCCAGCGAAAATTAAAAAGTTGTTGTAAAGTTTCGAAAAAGATAATAAATAGCTCTCCTTATTTTTCCAATTTTAAATTCTCGGAAGAAACTATGTAACAGAAATTCTTTTTTCCTTTTAAGTAGAGAATTTAGAAAAACTCATTTTTGTGAAAAATGTTTTATGTGAACTTAAGAGGACTCCATAACACGGGAGAAATTTTTCATCGTAAATTTTCTTTCACCACCATAAGTAATTCATAATTCATTCACATATATATATATATTCATTCTCGGGATTCAAAAATGTCACTTATTCCTTCATCATTTATACTAATAATAATAACTCTTCGATGAAATATAAATTAGTACAGCAATTTATTTCATTTTTTAAGAAAAATAAATGTTTAAAAAATATTATTTAAATTACATGATGTACCCGAACAAAGTGTAAGGAAATGCATTTTTGTTTTCTTTTTAGGAATAGATAAACCAAAGTAAAACAGAAAAAACAAACCTTAAGAGCTTCAAAACTAATTCGAACTTTTAAAAAAGGACCAAATCCTTCAATCCTCGGATATAGGGGACAAAATGATCTCCTTTAGTGTGTTTAGCACTTTTCAAAAAAATGAATTAAAAAAGTACATTCATTATTGGAGATCGCAAACTAACATTTCAAGAAAGGGAAAAAATACTATCAAAATCTAACGAATCCCGATTGAAAAAGGCGATAGTGAAAGCATCAAAAATGTCTTCAAATTTCATTAGGTTTTTAGTGTTCTGCACACACAATTTCCTTAATAATAGTTCGTTATTTTTCTATGGCTTTTTTTTCCTTGGCGAAATATTAATGTATGGCCTCCAACACTCCTACTTTTTTGTCTTCATTTTTAGTAAGGATTAAGAGAAATAAAAATTAAAGGTGACAAATACGAAACATGTTATTTTTTCTTCCTAAATTTAATGTTCCACTGAATAATATTTTTTGAAGAACCAATTCATAAAATTGTAGGAAATGAAAAGGTTGCACAAACTTCAAGTTGATTAAAACTAATTTAAACGAAATACCTCAAATGAGATTCATCTGTATTAAAATCTTGAAACTCTCCCATGACTGCCATAGAAGAGCCAGTCAACAAGGAGTCTCGCACAGATAAGTAAGCTTCATTTATCCACCATTCACGAATCTGAAGAAAAAAATAAAAATTTATTCAAGTTTCTTGCAGATGTATTTAGCTTCCAATTCAGAAAGATATCACTCACCCAGTTTTCGGTTTTGTTAGATTTGTCTACGAGGGCTGCGTGCAGTTTCACACCTAAGCCATCTGGAGCCCCGAATTCTTTTACAATCTATGAACAAAATGCAAAATTTGGAATCAAGTTCATTAAATATTTTTTCACGCACTGTTCAGGTAATGAGCTTTAAGTTGAACAGCATTGTAAAAGTTTATAACTTATATATATTTTATAGCAATTTATATTTTTGATCATTGGCCCTTCCACCTCAAAACAATAAACGTAATTTATATTAATGAGATCAACGTTGGTGTGCCTCATTTTTATTAATTGATACTGCCTTTTTATTAATTGTTGCATATTATTGAGATCGATATTATCCTGTTTCCTTTTTTTGATTAATCGATACATTTTTACTTTATTTTTATTAATTATTGCTTATTATTGAGATCGAGATTGGCCTGTTTCCTTTTTTATTAATTGATACATTTCTGTTTTATTTTTATTAATTGTTTCATATTAATGATATCGACGTTGATCTGTTTCGTTTTTATTAATTGATACTATTTTGTAATATTGTTATTAATTGCTGAATATTATTGAGATCAACGTTGGTCTGTTTTATTTTTAATAATTGATACATTTTTGTTTTTATTTTCATTAATGTTTGAATATTAATGAGATCGACGTTGGTCTCATTCATTTTCATTAATTGATACTGTTTTATTTCTATTAATTGTTGCGCCTTACACACCTGCTGTTAAGTTAGCTTCTAGGATCGAACTCCCTAGTCCAACTCTTCCCCAGTTTTGCGAGAGACGCCTTAACTGAATACCTTATGAAAATTTAATAAAATTAAAAGTTTAACGAGTCTGACTTTTCTAAAATTAGATTTCTCAGGTACTATTCGTCTGATTCTTCAAATTTATTTTTTACCATATAAAATTAAATTCTTTGAAATAACGTCAAAAGTTTTATACCTTACAATTATTATTTTTTGCTTCAAATTATCTTTAGATCAAAGAATTTCATAATTGTGTAGAGGATTTTTTTACTCTGCTTAAAAAGTTCTCGAGATTGGCGAAATTCGCTGAAAGTGAAATTAATATTATTAGGTTCAAATTTTCGATTACTCTTCTCTCTTGACCAAACTATTAGGAACATATTTACCAGATTATGGCTAACCCATATATTTTGCGGGTTAGAAATGATAATCTTTTGGGTCAATTCATAGAAATACGTTTTTGTGCTTGGTAACGTAACTTAAAATTCCTTCTGCACAATGCACGTGGTTAAAATGATTTCAATTACGTTTTGCAATTTAGATCAGGGAAATTACTAAATGTTTGGCGAAAGAACACAAACGGCATATATTTTATAAAGCTAAAGATTACTGCCCCGATATTTCGAAATGCTTTCTCGAAAGTTCCAGCTTTCTGCCGATTTCAAGGAAATTTTTGAAAGTTTCGAACGTTTAAAAAGTTAACCATGAACACTACTTTTAAACAAATATCAAACATGAGCTCATGATCATGTTTGAGCTTCTTTCAGACTGTTTTGTGTTTAATTTACGAGAATGATCGTATAATGTCAGTAAGTTTATCTCATATAATCGACATTCTCAGGATATTTGGAATTCCTTTATTCTAAGCAAATGCCTAGAATTTTGAAAAAGTACCGAACTCATACTTATACCTTACTCTTAAAATTTCGGAAAGGGTTTAACCATTCTTATCCCAAATGAGTTACAATTACCAGTTTTCTCTTTTATTCATGGTATTGCTCATTCTAAAGTAAAATTTTCTATACTGTAAAAAATTCCGGATCAACATACGATAAAAAGTATTGGCCTCATGCGTGCAACATCCGTAAAATCTATTTTACGACAAAATACATTGCTACTCTTGAATTTTATATAGTAATTTTTACAGTATTAGCTATTTAATTAAAGTGATTCAGCGGTTTTATGGTAAATACCACTGTAAAAATTACGGTATACGATATTCTTTGTTCAGAGAAATTTTACGTCAAAAGTGGATTTTATAGTAATGAAGTATTGGCACCAAAATGCCGGTATTTTCTATCGTAATCTGGAAATTTTTTACAGGGCAGTGAGATGACGTAGGAGGAAAAAAAAAACGTAACAAAAAAAATGAGTTATGATTATCATACTTTACATGTGTTTTTAAATTCTTCATCGGTCTGGAACGGGCGAACAGATCGTAAATATTTTTCTAGTGATGAATGTAGAGGTGGAACTGGAAGCTTAGGAAGAGACTTATGATAATTCATCATCTCTTTGTGCATTTTCATGGAACTTAAAGGATGGGTAGATGCAAGCTTTTCATGTTTCAAAACAATTGACTCTGCCCTGGCTAGCTATAAACATATAAAATTAATTTTTAGTGTGTTCTTTTTTTTCTAATGACATTTCCATAATAACATTTTCAAAATATTCGTTTAAATTCTCAAAATCTTTATCTATATATCTTACGTAATCAATCTATACCTATCTGTAAATTTATCAACATCTATCTTACGTAATGTATCTATACCTATCTATATATTTATATATCTATATACTGAGTGTCGCTCAAATGTTGCCACTAACTTCTAGGGGAAGTAAGGCACATCATAAGGATTAAGAATTAGTTAGAAAACCATGACCGGAAATGTAATTCTGCGCTGCTAGGGACACTTTCCTATTATGGACATATCGTTCGTGTGCCTTTGAGCTCCAACTTTTATTTTTCTAAAATACTCTAACCTCATGTTAATCTTATGTTACTATTATTTTATTTTATATCCGTCGTTGAACAGCCGTCACAATTTTTGGGGTATACGACTACTAATGTTTAATTCCGCAGACTTGTGATTTTGAATTCAATCCAGAAGACAAAGGGACTCCTGCTTCAAGTACTGGGAAAAATTTACAGACGTGGTTTTTTTGTTGTTGATGGAACTGTGGGGTTGATTGGTATCTTTGTTAGAGTCCCCACTTAAACTCTAAAAAGAAATATAACTCTAAAAAGAAATATATAAATCTAGGAAAGCGTTCCACATGAAAATGTTTCCGGTTTCTTCATAAATAACACTAAGTTTAAATAAATAACTCTCTTTATTAACATTTAGGAAACTAGTAAATTTAACTAAAACATTTTAACATATATAAAACTTAACCACTTTAACATGGAAGCAGCATAGAAATGAACTGCGAAAAGGTAACCGGCGAGAACATGCCGGATTGCTAGCTAGAACCGACGGGGAGAGAGAGAGCAAGCTGTGAGGATGCGGCCAAGTTATATCCAAAACATACTGTGCGCATTTTGCTGATTTCGCCCTTCACGCATATCTCCATTCAGGTATGAGGTTTACGTCAATTATCGGCTGCGAGCGACGTAGTCCAACGTCAGAGATTCGTAGTTCGGACTTTGCATTTCAGAACTACAGAACTAACCCAAATTTGCGTTACTTGTTGAGGAAAACCTCCAGCGGTTTGAAAGATGGCAAGGAGACTGTAACCCATGGTGCGTATACCACTGATAATATTTTACTTCAGCACTGTGGTCGGTACAAGCCGGGTGAGGTTTTCATATTTGTTACTATTATTTTATTTTATAACCGTCGCTCAATTTTTGGGTTTACGAGTGCTAAAGTTCAACTCCGTAGCCTTGCAACTTTGAGCCCGATCCAGAAGACAAGGGAACTCCAAGGGATCAAGTATTGGGAGAAATTTGCCTTCGTTAAGGACTTTTTGATGGAACTAACTCACATTTGCGTCACATGGAGAGAAGGACCACGACAACCTCCCACGGTTAGTCTGACGGAAAGGGGACTGCAACCTATGATCTGTTTACCACTGTGGATAATTCACTTCAGCACTGTGTTCGGTGCAAGCCAGATGCGGATTCGTATCGACCAGCCATCGCTTGGATTCGAACCGGGTTCATCTCATTGGAAGTTGAACGCTCTATTCTCAGAGCCATCCCGGATATGTTACTATTATCTTTCATTTTATATCCGTTGTTGAGCAGCCGACCCAGTTTTATGGTTTACTACTACTAATGTTTAACTCCGTAGCCTTGAAATTTTGAACCAATCCAGAAGACAAAGAAACTCCTGGAAACCCCTAGAGGTATGATTTACTTAATTATTTTAGAGTGTTCCATTAAAATAGGTTCATAAATGCTGTTTTCTCGTAATTTAATGATTAGCCGAGCTTGTCCAGTTAGTCGCATCATTAAATTACGAGAAAACAGTGAATACTGAACCTATTTCAAAGCAGGTTTTGACAATTATTAATAGAAAGTAAAAAGTTAAGATAATTTAGATTAAAAAAAAAGTACCTGACGTTAAAAAGCACTCGATGAAACAGTTCAAAATGGGAAAGCGGCTTTAGCGGCATACGATAAAATTTCCGATCATAGTTGCCTAGGTAATTTTTAATCCTTATGAAATGCCCTACTTCCCATTAAAGTTTGTCGCAATATTTATGAGACATTCTGATTATAAAAATTAACGATCATTCTCCGTGTTTCCCCATTTCTACAGCCATCTTTGGTTCTTGGTATAATGAAACACTTAGAGTCAACACTGTGAGAAAGTTTAGATTATCTCAACACCAAATATGGTGGCAAAAACTTAACACCAAAATTGGAGTATTAAATTGCCACACATAACTCTTAGATCTAGCTGTTATACTACTCCAAGAACAAATAATGTTCTTCCACACTACTTGGTACAGAATAGCGGTCATGATTTTTGTTAATCAGTTACATAAGAGTCATTAAAGTTAACTTTGCAATACAATATTAAGTAAGGACTGTTAAATTAGGTTGCATGTGTACAGAATTTCTTAAAGTAAAATTAGTTTGTTAATCAAACATACGCTCAGCATAGTGAGAATATTTATATATATTCAAACAAGGATTGACAAAATGGATATTAAATATTATAAAACTATTTAATAAATGTAACAGTTTTATGCAAATCATCTTATAAGCACATAATTATCTTTATTGTACAACTAAAAACATTTATGCTTGTTTATAACAGTTTGCTTACTTATTTTTTTGAAATGTTACATCTTGCGAGCCAATTTCAATTGTCCACCATCTTTATTCGAGAGTAAACAAAAAATATCGATTCTTTGACTGTTTCAAAACGTGTGCCATCATTGGCAAAAATAATACATGACAGGAATAAAATTATCTGAGCTTTTTGTAAACTTTATGATTTGGTGTTAAGATTTAACTACATCCTTTTAAGTGTGCATGAATGCTCAATTCTGAGCTATCTTGAAATCACACATAATTTGCCGAGTTTTTCAATTCGGATAGGCATTACAATTCAGTTTTTACCGTGTACATACACACTTATACATTTTAGTGTTAGAATATATATAAATTTTATGTACTTTATTCAAAATTATGTACTTTATTTAAGCTCGTAAAATTATAAAAATTTTGGAAATAGATAAGGAAATTAAAAAAATATATATATCAAAACATATATATTGCATTTAGAGAAGTAATACTTATTTATCTAATCTATCTCATTTAATCTGTCTTATTTATCAAATCTATCTTTCTTATCTAATCTATCTAATCTAATCGAATTGATCATCAACGATATTAATGTTGTTAAAATTTAAACAAAATAAGAATGATTTTAAGAATTAATATTGAATAAGGCAAAAAATTTTAAAAAATAATACACACTAGAACTAAATTAAAAATTACTCTGAAATAAATCATCCATATTTTACACAAAATAAATCTTGTTTTTCAAAACAACTTTATAATTTCAAATAAATATTAATAATTTCAATAAATCTTAACAATTTCAAATAAAAAAAAATCTAGTAACAAAAAACAACGTAATAATCCCCATCATCAACAAGAACAATAATAATGATAAAATTAATTAAATAATAGTAATTACCTTCCCGCGCAATAGTCTGAAAAGCATGATGTTATTCTTTCAAACAAGTGTGCAGATTCTAATATTCAAGAACATGTTCAATTGTTCTAAAGTGTGTTGTGTACACAGACGCGGATTAATGACAGCATCTGTATATACAGTGTCTCTTTATTGAGATAGTTTTAAACTTATTGATTACGGTTCTATTTTGGAATAAGACTACCATATTTTAACTATTTTGATTGGATGTTCGAACGATAACTTGTACTTAAAGAAAAATTTAAAAGCTTCAATAATTACCTTTTCAGCTTTAATATGCTTAAGCTGCCTCTTTATAACGATTGCGTTACTAAGTGACCTACAAAAGTCCTAAACAGCTGTTCGTTAATGGACCTCTATCTGGATGTTATGGACAGTATTTTTCAATTTAAATACATAAATTAATAAAAAAATATTTAATATATATGGTGCAGTTTCTTTTTTAAATGATAGAAGGCACCCCAAACCAACCTCCATGATAATTCTATTCTTTCATAATCTTTATTTACTTATTTATTTTTTTGAAGTTGATACCCTAGCAACAATTTTACCTTGGACCCAGTTGGGTTCAAAATTGGCTCGCCATGGGTCCTATAAGATCATGCACCGAGAGACCAATACTGGGATGTCTTGATTTCTTAATATTTTTCCTAGAATGGCCTATATAGGGCCTGCATTGGTAAAATAATGGATATAAAATATCGGGTGAATTGGAAAATTCTATGTTGGGCTAATACCGGAAAAATAAAGGCCCTATGAACACTTACTGAGTCAAGATTCAGGAATATTTGCCCAATGACGGCCCAAGTTATTTTGCTGCTAGGGTATTTTTTAACAAAAAATTTACTTATAGCTTGTGAAATGCATATGCTTTATAATTTATGCAAAATCATTTTGTTTATATATAATGAAAATTATTGATTGCCCAGAATAATAATCAATTGAACTTGAAAAAGAATTCGGTATGTGTGGAAAAATAAAAAGAAATAAAAGAGATATAGGTAGATTTTTTTTAAACACTAGATAAATAGTCATTATTTAAAACAAAAAAAAAAGGGAGAAAAAGTTCGAGACAAAAATGTTCTTAAAATTGCCGTAGCTTTCAAGCAAATAATGGGAATTTTGAAAAAAAAAACACTTACTCATCTAATGAAATTAGTGGGAAGTATACTTCTCATGAACTTATACAGGGTTAAATTTTATTTATTTGATAGACATGGAATCATAAAGTTACAGTAATCTTAAATTTTTTTCTAATCAACTGGATTTGAAATTTCCAACAGTCACTTGATTTAATGAATATCGTTATTGCCTCTGACGTATCTCTGTATTAGTAGCAGTAACTCCTTAAGAAAATCTAATTTTTTAATCTATATAATTTTAAATTTACAAACAGTTTGCAGAAAGGAAAGGGTTTATGCTGGTATTTTCTGAAAAAACATATTTTAATTTCTGCTCATCCAAAAATCTTACATATTCGTTCGTTGCATTTTACAAGTAATTTTAGAATCCTTCAAGGGCCATTTTCACTTAAAACCCTTTCTTTACTCAAAAAATATTCGATTTCGATCAAATAATCTTACGCTGGAAGAATGTTCTAAAATGTATTGCAAGAAGCCAAGCTACCCAGTGTTTAAGATACCGTCAGTCACAAAATCTTGAGAGAAAAAAAAGTATTTTCTTTTACTGCGTTTCAAATATCACATTTGAAGCGAAAAAAACCAAATATAACCGGATCCTTATCGGCGAAAAGTTTTTTTTTTTCGGTATCAAAACTTTTACTCTTTTTCAATACGCTTTTCTTCATCTTATGCACCATACCTCTTTCTAAAGGTAGAAAACCCTTTTATGTAGGTATTTTTAACTTTCCTTAATACTTGTCTTTTTAAAATGAAACTTTCAAAAGATTTTTTCAGTGGCTAAAGAATTCGGTAACCGAGCGAAATCAAAAATAGTTTTAAAATATCAAAGCGTATAATGTTACTAGTAAGGACTTGGTGAAAATTTAATTTAAGTTTGCCACATTTTACACTACAATTTTTTTATTTTATTTGAGGATCACTTGTAAATCAGTCAATAGTCTCGTGCAAAGTTACAGAGAATTAAAAATGAAAAAATTATGTTAAATTACTGAAATATTCACAGGGGATTTGGTAGTTATGCAGAATTAAAGAAGATATCTGTAAATCGTCTCCTGGCCTTTAAATATTGACCTTTTTCCGCCTCTTCAACCATCGGAGATATCATATTAGAATGAAATCTGAATTACTAAAAGGCGAGCGATAGAATGTGGAAATCAACCAGATACCCAGCTTCTATCACGGGGATTCGAACCCCGCTCACAGTCGAAGACTCTATCAATCATACCGCAAAGTCACTTACCTTTCCACTGTCAATACATCTGCGATTAATTAGGCAGATATCAACACATAGAAATACGTTTCTATTAAGATGGGAATACGTATCATCGAATGGGAATACAGTAAGCAGCTAGTTGCCATTACAGACCACAAAATTATGACAAAAGATGGATTTACTTCACTCAAGGATGTAGTTCAGCCTCTAGCTTGGACATCTCTATGTTATTTATGTCCTGGCTAGGAATCGTATCAGATTATACTCGTATTAGCTTGTGAACCAATTGACCTATATTATTATTTGAATGTCATAACATTGCTTTACTTTTTGATTTATCGGTATACTTAAGGTTCCTATAAATGTTGAATTGTTGAAAAGTTAAGCTGTTGAACTATAATTCCTTTCAAATTAGCGACACCATTATTTGGAGTCAAATCAAGTTGATGAAGTGTATCGTGCTAACCAATCCCTTTTAAACTTGATTAAAGAATACTATAGTTCTACGTAAACGGACAATTAATTCAAATTGACTGCTGTCGCTTTTTTTTAACGCAAATATTAAATAAAAATAATGTAAGACTACATGCATTTAATTTATAGCATATTGAGAGAATATTTTAAGAGGCACATAAATCTTATACCAAGCCGACTTCGAACTATATAATTGAGTATCTGGAGGTGACGTCATCGTGGGTAAAACGTTGACCTAATCGATTCAGAAGCCAATCAGGTTTGACACCCACGCGTGCCGTCACTTACAGATATCCAATTAAATCTGAGTTAAATTATATTGTTAGAGACAATCACTTCACTTCTTTTTGAGTTGTAAGTTTTCCTATTACGCATCATTAATTGCTACCGAAATTAACATCAATTAATGCTTATGTTGACCTTAAATATAGAACTTTGAAATACATAAGTGTCATCAGTTACCATTTATGGTGGTAGCAAGTTTGTTCTGTATTGTTGTTCAAAGTACCAATTTCATGATTCAAAATTGACACAATGTTTCAGGAAGAGTTGTAGCTGTTTATATTGACATTCACATTGCATTTCTTGTAACTTTAAACCCATACATTATTTTATGAACACATTTTTTCTTTTTTTCTTTTGGTACAGTTTTAGTCAATAAGTACTAAGTTTTCTATTTAAAAAAAAATTATTCCATTGCTTTGTCGTTTCAATCCCTTTTTTTTTAAATACATGACAATAATTGATAATGTTTCTAATTAAGTATTTAGAAAAGTTATCTTACATTCTTTGCAAAAATAAACAAAACCATTAAAATAATTAAACCAGTAGCCTGATTTCAAACGGAAGCGTTGGCACGTAACCATAACTTAGGCATTGCAAAATTTGTTTAATATTCTCTTAGCTTCAGACAAACAATATACAGAATAACGCAATAAAGCATAGAATTTAAATCTTAAACTAATGATAATAATAGGGAGCTTTTTGAATAATGAATTCAGAAAAAAGTATCTCGATTTTTCGCAAAGACAAATAAAAGCATAAAACTAAATAAACCAGTGCTTTGGACCTTAATTTACCCTAGAGATTATTTCTGCGTTTTAATTGAGCACTGAGTTGAAATGGGAGTGTTGGTACGTAACTGAAGCAATGTATTTTAGATGTTTGCATTGTTTAATATTCTTCCAGTTTCCAGCAGACAAAATTTTTTTTAAATAACATGATAAAACATAGCATTCAAAAACTCTTTTATGACTTAAAATTTATTTTGACATCAAAATGTCATGAAAATACACATTTATGTTACATACCAATGGGAACAAGAGTTAGAGGTAGGTTTGAGGTCAAATGGCTTGACTGTGTAGAAGAGGACTTAAAAATCATAAGAATTACTAACTAGAGAACAATCGCAAAAAAAGAGCAGAATGGATGAAGGTTGTAGGGAAGGTTCTGGCCCACAAAGAGCTATCATATCAAAAGACGAAGTGTTGACTGTACACAAAGCATCCTTTGTAAATTACTTTGGTTGATTTAAAAATTAACGGTATATTACAAAGCACTTTTAACACTAAAAAGACCGAACATTGTTATATACTGTGATGATGCTATCACAATACACCCAAATTTGAAACAGTGTCTTGCTCTCTTTAAAAACATTAATTTTTAGCGGTGCCTTGCACCTAGTTTATCGTAACTACAACCGGGAGTTAAGCCTAGCTGGTTCTCCGGATGAACGCTATCATTCAAGAATTCGAAGTGTGTTTACGCCCGGTGTTGGTGAACGAGAAAATTTTGGTGTAAGATCCTCTTCACTTCTCTGCGTGCTCGTTTTCTGATTTTCATGATTGTCCATGGATTGTTAAGGTTGCGCATTTCATGCGAATATAGTAATTAGGATATAGTAAAATTTTATATATTGATCTTTGAGATATAGCCAGCCGAGCATGCAGAGAAGGAGACACGCGTTCTCGAATATGAATTACACGAATTAATCCAGTGTTCCTTTTCCAAAGAAGATGTTTTTTTGTTGAATTGTGATTCCTTCCTGAAATAAATGACTAACTCAATGTGAAGAATCCACGACTCGTGACTTTCTTTTCCCTTGGACCAGTGTTCCTGTGGCCCCACTTATACGACACGTGCCCATGGCAGCTACATCTCATATACCTAGAAGTTATATACCTTCCTCAGATAGTTTGCGTATGGATCAATAAGGCATCAAAAATCTTAAAATATATAATCATAATTAATTTAATAAAGCATATATAGAGACATGATCATTGAAACTTTAAGGTATTCTATTCGTTTAAGTTAACTAAAATATTTGATAAAACGAAATATCTGTTTTTTCATTTGTATACGAAATCGAAGAAGAATCGAATCTCCTTTTCTCTAGAAGTAATATTTAAAGATATATGGCGATTATACATAGATATAAATACTCTAGTGTGTTTTAAGGAAACTAGGGTACCTTACATATAATAAAGGGTGCCTTAGGCTCAAAACTACCTGTTGGTTTATATCCAAAACTAAGGGATAATTATTAAAATACCTAAGGAGCCACTCTGGCCCCTTTGACGTTCTAAGTATAAGGTTCCATGTACTTATTTCTGTAAGACTAACACATAAATGATTAAATAAGCACTTAAATTGGATTAATTAGGAAAAGTCAGAATCAGCAAGTAATTTGTAGAATTACAGAGCAACAAGAAACAACAGGGATCAAGTAGGCCCCATTCGTATTTCTAGTGTTAAGGCAAATGCTAGATACTATTACCGATCACGATGCATCAATTCATAATAAATCCTTTATTAGAACATTATGTGTCAAAATATTATTGATATTTATTGCAAAACTAAATTTCTGAATTCAGGATAAGAAAAATTTTATGGTTGTCGTAAAAGGAAAAGTAAATAAGAAAAAATAAACTAAGGATAATGAAAACTCCAGAAAAAATATTAAAAGAAAATAATCGGGCGAGATAAAAAAAAACTATCATTTTCTTTTTAACAAAATTATTCAATAAAATTCCACTCAAGTCTTAAACGATAATTATCTTTAGCAAAGGAGGACTTACGTTACATATTCGTCATTCTTTTTCATTTAGACTCTCTTACTGTAAATCCTAAAATAAATTTAAAAAAAAAACATTACCTTAGTAAAGAAGTAAAAATAAAAACATAACTGTTGATTTATAGTAATACAAATTATTCATTTATAAAATTGTAGCTATTTATGCACCTTTTCGTCAATTCAATATATTATTTCCAATTTAATTGTTGCAAACAAATAAGTTTTCTTAATGCGTACAAAGTCATTGTATTTTATTAATGTATCTTACTAGTTATGCATCATTAAGTAGAAAATTCTAAGAAATTGGAGCAATGAGGATTGCAAATTTAAAAACTTATAACCACTTAGAATATTGATTTTCAGAGAAATTTAAGATAAAGTAAGATAAACTAGTCAAAAAGAATGATATCTGTACTACTACAAAACTATACTATGTATTAGATTCAAAAGGGATTCCTTATAAAACTGTTTTCAATTCAATAAATATAGATAATGGAATATTAATGCACCATAGATTAACTGGAGCTTAATGAACGTTTAAACAATTCAGGAAGCTGCACCAGTTTCGGAAATTGAAAAGGAAATTATATTTCATACCGTTATTTGCTGAATTATTGATGATGAGAGTTTATCTTTAAACATATCATTTATCTGTTATTCAACAAAATTTTGGATGCTATGGGAAATATTGAAATATTTTGATAACAGAAGTAAATTTATTTGAATGACTTATTTATGTTTATGTAAATTTACTGAGTTTTCTCAAATTCTGAGTTATCTAACTTGCACATACCATCTTCCAAGTTAGGTTTCATAAATGTTTACTGGATGAGTGAGAATAAGTATTTTGGTTATTGTTTGTTTTAAATGTACAGTACTTAAAATAGAAACGGATCACCCTGAATAACTTTTGATCTTACGATCGGATCTTCTCATTCTAGGATTCATTCTTACGTTTACGTTTTTCTTCAAAACGTTTTCCTCAAAATTCTATTTCCTAGAAAGTATTCGACAGTTTGCGCTTAAAATTTCGATTTTGTAATTTTAGAATACCTTCTTTAAAATAATGTAAAATTTGTTTATCTTACAATTCAAGAGTTTTTCGACGATTATTAAATAAAGTAATAAATATTAATTATATGTTATATTTCGCTTGGAATCTTTGGATAAACAAATTTTATGGCTGTGCAAAAACTGCTTACTTCATTTAAAATTTTTTCGAGATATCGAGAAATACGTAAAAAATAAAGGGGTTCAAAATTGGGGCCGCATTTGTGACCAAACTATTGAGACCACATTGCCAATGTCCCTATGTTTTGGTAATCAGAAATCCAAATCCGTCAGAGAAAGGTACGTTTTCGTCTTCAATTTCGTATTTCAAAATATCGTCTGCACTAATTAATTAGCATATTTGTGGTTGCCTTCTCACCTTATAAAAATTGAGTCCTCGTATGTGAAAATCCAATCATTAAATCAAAAGTTTTTCAGGTTGGCTCGTGTATTTATCTCGCTTAAAAGCATATTACCTGTATTAAAATATAACACTTAAAAATTCAAAAAGTTGTGAGTGAAGCTCTGTTGTATATATAGGGAGGCTAAAATTAATATTTTCTTAATTATACTAATATACAATGACAGATTTAGACGACTTTGAAGAAATGGTAGATTTGGTAAGGCTGATTGGAAAATATATGTTCATCCTCGAAAACTGCCGAAGCTATATAATTTGTTATGCTTATTACAGTAAACCTTATCGGCACATTACGAATGAAATTTGAAGAGAGTCCGATTTTCCATTTAGTCTAAGACATACTGAGTGTAAAATATTAAAAAACAAAACAACTGCCGAAGTTATTTAATTTGTTAGGTTTATTATAGTAAGCCTTTCTGGAGCATTGCAATTTGCAAAGAGTCGGAGTTTCCATTTAGTCTACGACATACAAATAAGTGAGTTTCTGTAACCTATATTGATTGTTCTATTTTGCCCATGTTTTTGTTTTTTTGTGAAAAAATATAATATACAGAACAGTTTAATTTGATGTGTGCTGTTCAGTAAAAAAAAGTAATCCACAGAAGAAAACAACGAACAAAGCTATTATTGACTTATTATTTACATAGAGTCCATCAGATTTCTTAAATTACTACAGTAATAAAACTTGGAAAAATGAGAACCCGGGTAAAATAAATTTAAATATTTCTTTACTTTAGTACAAAGAAAATATTCGATTGTCAAATCACTGTAGAAATAATATTTGTTCTAAAAGTATGAAGGTTAGTCTTATTTATTAAAGGATATTTCAAAACAAAGAATCTCATTCTTTAAAATCAGTTGAGATCTCTCGCTCTAAAATATTTTCTTTTCATTCTGAGAAGACTATTAAAATAACAATAAAAGCGTTCATAAAACATATAAAATAAAGAAATTATTGCTTTTTAGGAAATTCCAGGACAAAGGAAGGCTAGTCGAGGAATATATCCCAAATTATGTTTATGTCATTTGAGGACAATTTATTAAAAATTTTTAAGGGATGGTTCTACTACAAAGCGAAATAGTGAATATATAAAATATCTTTATTAAGTTATTTTAATTTGTTATTTGTTTTGTATTTTATTAAATTATTATTGTGTTTTGTAAAATTAGTCCTAATCAGGAATTTAAAAATCTAAATATTAAAAAGTTGATTGAAGACTTTTTTGAACGCAATAGAATACATTTATTTTATATTAAACAACTTATCTTTTATTCAAATAATGAAGCAAAAAATCATTCAATTGTGGAGTAGTTATAGAAAGGGCAACATTGAGCTATAACAGTTTAGTACATTGTTAAAAATTCCGGATCAAACTACCATTTTAAGTACCTGCTCTTTGAGTGCATCATCCGTAAAATCCATTTTTACCAGAACTATACCGTAGTTTTTACAGTAAAATTTACTCAGAGTGATTCAATGAATTACGGTGATTATCACTTAAAAAAAGTACGGTATATCAGATTTCTGTTCCTTAAAAATGGAATTTACGGTAAAATGTACCTTTTTACCGTAATTTAATGCGGAATTTTCTGCGGAATATTTTTTAGTCCAAAAATAAATTGGCAAAAGATGAAGTACGAAATTTTACAACCAATAAGCAAAAGGAAATATGCAATCTAAAGGCCTGGTTTCTTAGGACAGGACGCCGTCAGCTGGAAATCAGCGCTAACCTCTGATTGGTCCATTTTTGAGTTTGATAGTATACGTCATCGAACGCTCATCTTGAACAACAATTGCCGTCCAAGTCAACTGCAGTTGGATTACAACGTGACGTTAACCACAGAAGCAATGGCGGACAACATCCAACAGCATATTGAAATCAGACAAGATTTTGATTTTGACATTAAACATAGCTTCTTCATTAAACATAGCACTCTTCATTTAGCTCAGCTATAATGTGCTTTTTCTTGGACAAAGTCATTATTTGCTCTCTAAAACACTGGTCGACAATAACAAAATCAATACAAATTCAAAATAAATATTTGTTTACGTTATTAACGCATGCGCAATGAGAGATAATGTCTGCGTTGAACCGACTGCTCACGCTGAGCTAACAAAAAAGTATTTTTTGGGCTTCAGCTTTACGTCAACTTTCCGCTGACGCCAAGATAAGGCGCTAGTACTAAGAAACCAGGCCTTGAGCTAACAAGCCAGTATTTTGTTGGCGTCAGCGGGACGTTGACGTCCAGCTGACGCTCAGATAAGGCTCTTGTCCTAAAGAAACCAGACCTTAAGTAACATCTTTAGCAGTAAGGAGATGACGCTGTTGATTAATTTATTACTTGATTTGTAGAATTGTTTTAAATAACTCTATCTTAATTTTGGATTATCATCAGTTACTGAAAATTTCTCGACTCTATTAAATTAATAACGCTTTAAATACAGGTTTTGATGCCATTGAGTTTTTTTTAAATATTATGTGAGAGTGAGATAATACAAATTTGGCCTTGTTAACGACATTAGATCTTAAACATCTCTTCATAACGCGTGGACATGTATTTTACCCTGGTGTGCTCCTCTCAGCCCCTGTAGTTTTTCGTGTTCTTCTTTCATCTTTTTTTCCCTCTCTGTTCTGCTGGGGTCTTTCTAGTTTTGTTTCTCCCTTATTTTTCCATTTTTTTGTTGGCTAACTTTTTGTTTAATATTTTTAATCACTTTTGTTTCTTCTCATTCACGTCTGGCAAGTTTTTAAAATGGACGCCAGTTTTTGCGTGTTGAAAATACGTCAAGCGTTTGAAATTTATATATTTTTGAAAAGAATGTTTCAATCGGGTGACGTATTACCGCTTGAAACTATTTATTTTACATCTATGGTGATTTGAAGCATTTAAATTTTTAGATTTTCTTTATTAAAAAAGGGTTCATATGCACTTTATTTAATAGTTTGCAGTTTATTTCTCATTTTTTAATTAAAATAAAATGAAAATTTATAATAAACGTAAATCTAAAGACAATTTGCATTTGCACGAGCATTATTTGATGTGATCAACGCAAACAGTTTTGTAAAAGGACGAAAATGAATAATCAATTTACATGACCATAGTTTTCTTACTAGACAACGGACAGTTATTTCTCGAGGATTTCTGGACACGGGACAAGGAATCAATTCAACGTAAGGAATATGTCAAGTCTGGAATGGATATTTAGTGATGCTTAAACGTTTCAAGATTGACCCAGACAATCATCAATCATTTCAGTTTTGCTGGAGTTTTTCAAACTAGGGCACTAAGTTTTGAACTTATTTATATGATAGAGATATTTTTTTTTTAGGAAAAAAGAACGAATAGAAGATCTTAGCATTTTGAAATAATTGATAGCATTATTTCCTTTTACTTATAGCGCTAGAAAAGATTTATAAGGTCTGTTAAAGCTATTGTGTATATTTTTGTTTTATAACTGTCGTTGAATAGCCGACTCAGTTTTGGGCTTAGGACTACCAATATCCAGTGGCGTAGCTAGGTAACCAAGGGCCCTGGGGCAAATTAAAAAATGGGGCCCCACTGCTTTTTATTAAACTGATTAGGTTTTATCAAATAAAAATATGAAATATACAAATACTTTGTGCACGAAAAAGAGCTTTTGTATACAAAAGCTCTTTTTCGTGCACTGCAGGGAGGTAATAAAAATATTAAACAGTAACAACATAAATTACAATTAATACTTGGTGTAGGTTTGGCTAATAAAACGAAATAGAGAAGATTCAAGGGTTTATTATATAAAGGTCGGGCCTACCAACTGACTAAATAACAATTATATTTACAATTTTTTCCTAGCTTTAGTTTTCGCAAAAGTATCAATGACTTCGTTTAAATCCAGGCTTGATGCGGTTTTGTTTTCAATTGCTATTAACGATAAATGTCGGAGTCGAGTTTGGCCCATATTATTTCTTAAATAATTTTTTATTATTTTTAATTTGCTAAATAACCTTTCAGCTGCTGCAGAAGTGACAGGAATTGTAAAGAATAATATCATTGCTGTAACTACTTCCGTCAGGTCGCATTCTAGCACTCCATATTTGCTCATTATTTCCTTACATAATTGGTGAACAGTCCATGCTTGAGTTAGATGAGGTAAAACTAGGTGGTAAATATTAATAAATTGAAGTGAAAAACTGGGCCCTATTATATCTGAATATTGTTTTGGGAATTCGTCACACTTTTGTAATAAAGTTGCTTCATCAACATGTAATAAAAATGTTGGTGTTAGAAAATCGAATATATGACAGACTGCACTCATACCAATAAAACGTGTATCTAATTGAGATATTACTGTGTCTAGTAACATTATTGAAAATCGCAATTTTAAATATTTTTTCTCGATTAGGAAATCGGTGATCAGCAGCTAATTCATCAAAATGTTTTTTAACTTTTATTTGCCTTTTTTCTTGAAAATGGGTATCAATACCGTATTTTCTTGCAGTTTCACTGGCTTTGCACTTGAATAATTCGAAATCATTTCTATAAATTTGCAACTTTGCTTTGGTCTCTGCTAAAACTTTACTCGCCTCGCCCAAATTGATGTCGCATTTTTGTAAAGTTTTGGATGCATAATTGATGTCGTTCAATACATTGTGCATGAATTCGCAAAGCAACACGAACTCGAAATTTAGCATTTTTGTTTTAATACTCTCTGCTGAACTACGCTCATCTTTATTAGGATTCTTTAGAACTATTTCTGATAAAGCTTTGATAATATCAAAATAACGAAGTTTTATTGCAGATATCGTATTGACCCTACTGGACCATCTATAGTCGGATTTAGTTTTTTTAGAGTTGTGTTCGATTCGCCAGTGAATTTTGACAGTAGATCCCAACGTTTGATGCTGTTTCCGAAAAAGTTATACAGATCTTGCAACGTTGCGAAAAAAATCTGTATTTCCACACAACTGCTAACGGCATCATTTATCACCAAATTTAAATTATGAGTGGCACAATGTACGTACTCTGCGTTAGGCTGGATATCCTTAATATGTTTTTGTACACCATTATACACACCACTCATCACACTGGCTCCATCATAGCCTTTCCCCACACATTTTTTTAAATCAATATTTTTGTTGATAAATAATGTTGTCACTTGGTTGACTAAATCTACTGCGCCATGTTTGATGGCTGCATAAAAGTCCAGAAGCACTTTTACTTCTATATCAATTGGCTGTCCATTTTCCGATCTGGTTATTACTGCATACCTCACAACAATGCTTAGCTGATCTACCTTCCATATGTCCTGTGTCGTATCCATTATGATGGCAGAAAACGGTGATGCTCTAATTTGGTCTAGTAGATGGGTTTCGAGTTTGGTCCCCAAGCTCTCAATCATTTCATTTTGAATTGTTGCACTCAGATATCTTGTAGATCCTAAAAACATAAAAAAACACAATTTCAAAAAAGTCCTGATATTAAACAGTTAGTAATTATAAACAAAATAAAACGATAAAAAAAATTTAGAAATAATTATTATTACCTTTGGGCATATCCAAAACTTGCCGCAAAATGTGATCATATCGGGCGACAAGCTCTACAAAGGACAGAAAATTTCCGTGGTATCCTTTCTGACTTAAGTCTTCTTGATGTCCTCTCAAAGCCAAAGAACTCTTTGCTAGGGTAAGTATGATATCGAATAACCTTTGAAGAACCGTTTTCCAAAATGATGCTTCTTTTCGAATTTCATTTCCAAGTTCCTTGTCGATAGTATTAGTATCGTTTTTTTCTCCAAAATTCATACACAGCACATGATTCCGAATGGCCACTCGAACAACTGTGTTGTTTAAATCTTTCTGATAAATGCTTCCAATCTCGAATTCCCGTACACCAAACATTATTCCTTTGTGAAGCAAATAACCAGCAGGGTTGACAATAGGCAGCGTCTAGTATTTTGGAATAACACAACCAAAAACGATTAACTGGCCCATATTTAGAACACGAAACGTAGTACGATTTTGAAAAACACCTATTGATCTGGTTGATGTCTGTTGGAAAAAGTCCTGAAGGCTGTAAAGACCCCATATCAAGAATTTGACGTTTTTCGTTATCACTTAATATCTTCTTCGTGAAGTTTCCCAAGCCATAAGAAGATTTGTCGTACACATTTTCGAAAAATTTAGAGGTCTGTGGTTCCTCCAAACCCTTCGCTCTATTTGTGTCATGCAAACATCATCCACGTTCACATGATCGGCGGTGGAGGTATCTCCAACTGCAATAATTGTCGAATCTTCTTCAGTAGGCTTCTCAACCAACACTGCAGTTACCACATTATTTGAGTCACTATCAATAGAAATATTTTGGCTAGATGTACTTGCAGAAGGCTGACTAAAAAACTTGTCAATTTTGGGCAATTTTTGTTTACTATCTTCTCTTTCTTGGCGTTGTTTGCGTTTAAATGCACCACTGGGTTTCTTCTTTTTATCCATAATTTTAGTTTTCTAATTTATTTAAACAATACAATATTAGATTGTGCTCGAGTTGGTAGGTACTCACTGTTCACTGACGACGTTAAAAGTAAAATAAAAGGAAAGAGAAACACAATGATACGCAACAAGTGTCGTTGGGGAATCCCCGGAAAACAATTATCACCGTTAGTGTTACCACATTTAACGGTGGAGACTGTAATGGTTGGCAACTGTAAGGCGATCTTTTAAGGCGCATTTTGTCATCCCGTCGGAGTGATGCGAGAGAGAGAAAGGTAGATGTATGTTTGATATAATCGGGAGATGGTCTCCTCGGTCTTCTAAGAGCTGGAAGCTCTTACTGGAAAACAATGCCTATTTCTTTTGTTTTTAAATAAAGTTAAGTTTTATTGTTTTAAAAATCTGGTCTGCTTATTTATTGGAAAGGAAAGGCATTACAGAGACCATGAACGATCTCCTGCCCACGGACCTGAATTAATGTGCCTACTGCAGGTGACTTGCATTTTTTCACGATATTTCGCGTTATACAATGAGCTGTAGCCGAAATCTATAGATTTGACACGATTTATTGACTTAACGGAGATAAATATGAGTGGTAAAATCAAATAAAATTGAACCACTATATTGACCAGTACAAAAAAGTTTATTGACATTAGCTTACTTACTCCTGATACAGCATTAATTTTTTAACCGTTCTCGAAAAAAAAATCTTAATTCGAATTCACAATAAAACGCACATCGATGAATAATAAAACGCACATATCACTATCCGTAAAATTGACAACATTGCCAACAAGAATTTAGGGGAATTCCCTAGGCATAACTTTTGAATTTCTCTCAACTGAGTTGTCATGATTAAAGTGGGGTTGCAACCTGTCATATTTATTTTGAAAATGGGAGAAATTTCCAAAAGTTCAATTCGATCGAGATTTCTGGTAAGGATTCGAGGGCCCCCTGAGCTTGAGGGCCCCGGGGCACTGCCCCGCCTAGCCCCTTGGTAGCTACGCCACTGCCAATATCTCGGTGGCCTTGCAGTTTTGAACCCAATTCAGAAGACAACGGATCTCCTGGTTGAAGTAATAGGAGTAATTTTCCTTTGTGGAGGACTTTTTGATGAAACTAAGCATTTGCGTTACATGGAGAGGAAAACCATGAAATCTTCCTACGGTTTACCTGATGGAAAAGGGACTCTGATCCATGATCCATCTACCACTGAGAATATTTTACGTCAGCACTGTGTTCGGTGCCAGCTGGGTGCTGATTTTGGTATGATCAACCATCGCTGGGATTCGAACCCTGGTTACTAGAGCATTGAAGGAACCAGACATGCATAGTCATTTGAGCTGTCATTACCCCCAGAGGTATATGCAATGTTTTGGGTACACCGAGCTGGCAGCTATGCATTTGATTTACGCAAAGGATCTGGTTACAAAAATCGTTTGTGCTGCTGCGTATATCCAACAAAATCCAGGTTTATTTGAGTGAGTCTGCCAATCCATGGACTTATGGTATAAATCATTACTAGCAATGGGGGGAACTTAGAACATCTTTTTTGAAATTCTTACATATCATCTCCCACACAGCACATGTGATAGCTGTCACCAATAAATACTTCAATAATCCATGTCTTGTGCCTCTTTGTAACATGTCCATGTCATACTACCTTCCCATGGTATTTCCAACCTTGAAAATCTTAATCTTTTTGATGTTCCATATTTTACCTTAAAGCTTGTTCCAATAATCCTGGGACACTGCCCAGGTACACTGTATTAAACTGCCCATTAGTGTATTATATTCATTGTTTGTTTGCATATTCAGTTCTATGAGCTTTTTTTGTTTCTTTTAGTGGATTAATAAATTTCATGGTTACTATGGTTACCATCCTGGACCATCTGCTACAAAGTAACAGAAATACTTCTTGTATGTTTGCTTCTTATCTTGTAATTAGAATAAAATTAAAAAAATACATAAAAATAATTGAATGCTAAAAAAAAATATTTTAAAAATGAATAAATATGTTAAAAATACTTACTTCAATATTTTGTTCGGTAAAATTATTCCTTTTTAGACTTACATCCAAGCACAAATTGCCTTTCATAATTTTTTTTATTCTGTAAAATATGACCTATCTATTGCTGATTTGTTAAGGACATTGCTCATTTGTTAAAAAGGAGGATTTGTTGCCACGATTTGATAAATAGATTATCAAACAAACGTCTTATTTAAACTTTATACACAGCAAAATATTGAGAAACAAATCCCTGTATAAAGTACTGGCACTTCGGGTGCAGCAAACATAAAATCAATTTTCCTGTAAAATCCATTTTTACTGTAAAATATTATACCGTAATTTTTAAAGTAATAATTTTTTCAGTGATTCAGTGATTTTACAGAAATTATTGCTGTAAAAATTACGTAGAGTTTTTGTTACATAATTTGCTCTGTGTGTGTGACAAAAATGGAGTACACTGATGAAATCAAGGTAAAAATTATCGGCACTCAGTGTGCCGGTACTTTTTACCGTGATTACACCCGCGTACTCATACAGTTTATTTCTCGAAACATCTAATTACAATTAAAATGTTTTTTGTCTTGTGTTGGATTAGCTAGCAGCATGAATGGCAGCACGAAACATTTGCAATAATTTATATAAATTCCTGCAATATATATATAATTATACGAATAATATATATACAGTAATCCATTAATGTACATATAATTATAACTTATGTAAATTCCTGTAATATATGTTTTAAATTTACTTGAATATTTTTACTATGAATTAAATTTAAACTTAATTGTCAGAACTTAATTGAAAGCTTTTTTTGTCCTAATGCCCACCTGTGTTAACATCCATTGGCGATTTTGTTGATCTCTCTTTCAGGGGCACCATATTAGGTGGGTCAACATCGCTCCTACAGTGAGGACAGATAGTACAGAGAAGGAAAGGACATCCATGCCTTGCCCGGGATTCGAACCCACAACCTTTCTGATGCAAGGACAGTTCCCTACCCCCTACACAGGCCGGTCGGCATTTGTAAGCTTAATTGTCAGATTTGTTACGCTCCGACTTTTTAAGAACTGCTCATAAAAACTGCTCATTTCATGAGTGCTATTCATGAAAACATTCAAGACTATATTAAATCATGTAATATAAATTACTTAAGAATTTTGTTGGTATTTTTAAATAGTAGATGCATAAACATATGTGTTTTAAAACGTTTATTCACTCAATTATCATTTTTGAACTCTTTAGAAATTCTTTTAAGCGATTGATATAGTTTTTGAATTAAAAAGTGTTTTTTATGAGATATTTAATCTTTACATATATAATATATTGCATTTCTCACAATGCTCAACCTCATATGGCGAATTCTACAAAAACCTCATTGTGGAAGTTTTGTTAAGAGGTGTTTGATCTTCCACCACATTGTCCCTATCTTGCTCCAACTATTTCTTACGTTGTTCGTTCAGCTAAAGAATTTCCTCGTCTGTTGTCAATTTTCTACACATATCTTTAACACTGTGATACTAGCCCAAGGTATGAGCCTAATTTAGCACAAGGTATGAGAAGTCTTACTATTCTCGCACAGAGAAAAAAAATGTATTGTCAAAACAACCAGAATATAGTAAAATTTCTGGCTTCATGGAAACACCAAAATGTTCGGTAATTTTTATCGAAGAGCTTTGGTAATGATTTTGGTAGAATTGAAAACAAAATATGGTTTTACATTATGTGGTATTTTTAAAGGCGTATATGTGGTATTTTTTAAAAATAATTTTTTAATATCTCTGAAATCTGAAATTATATTTAGATCCAACGAATAATCCATTATTCACTTATTTTGATTGCCATTTTCTAATAACAAATATGAGAAATTCTGACAACGATATGAATTTATAGAAAAAATTTAATAGTATTTCACTTATTTTTGAATAAAAATTTAATTGCTGAATTCTTTAATGAAGAAATGCGTTTCCTAATAGTCATTTTAGCTAGACTAAATTTATCTCTAAGACTGCGAATTCAACTGTTGAACATAAAACCAAATTTTAGATTATTAATGATAAAACTATGAAAAAATTTCATTCATCTTGTTAAATATGAAAAGGTTTAAAATTCAAAATAAAATGGTTTTTTAATGGTTAATTCATACACAATGCCTTCATTTACTTTAATTATAACGTCTGGCTTGCTCAAGCAAGAAAACATTTTTTTCGCTTAAATTTATTTTTAGTTTTGTATTTTTACTAACAGCGTGGAAACAAGATCTTTAATTCTGAGAAGCAGAATTAGCAGTAAACCAATACCATATTGAGTGGAAAAATTATAATTTACATGGTTTAAATACCGTTTATTTCTTTATTTTTATATCAGAATTGTTTTTTTTATAAGAAATATCATTACATATAGAATGGTAATTATAGCAGAATTTTTTTTCTCCAATCCTGTGTGAATCTTATGAAGAGAAAAAAGTATTTTTCAGTAAACATGGATTTTCGCTAATGTATTTTTTCGGGAAATTTTATTTTGTTTCGTGTTTCGGTCTGTGAAATTTAACTTTCCAGGCGAACTTCATATTTTAGTTACATTTTGGTAAATCAGCCTGACATAAAAGCACGTTATATAGCGGAATTGTACAATAATAACCAAAAAATATTCTTTAAAAAAAATAATACAGATAGCCTATATTGAAAAAAATAATAAAGGAACTTACAGAAAATGTTATTTTTTCCTCTCCGTTTATTTCATTGCTTTCATATTTTCTCTTTTATATTTTTTATTTTTGCTAGTTTATATATTACTAACTAGTAAAACTTTTTTACTTTGATCTAGAGAAGCAAACATCACTGTTTTTTGACACGTGTCTCATTTGAATGGATCTTTCAAAATGTTTTCCTGCCCAAAAATTCTTATTTTGATTTCGTTAATAGAAAAGTTTTTGGTATTAGTATGATAACTACAAAAATATATCTAGAAATAAATATATAAGAAAACGATGAAACATGAACGCAAATAAAGATATGAAAAGGCTGCGCAAAGGGAAATATATAAATTAAAATCTAAAAACTTTAAAGATAAGCAGTATAAAAGTAAAATATAGAGAGAAAAAAAGAAAATGCGTAATTAAAGTTAGAAAATATAAAAGCTTTTAAGAATAATAATGAGATTGAAATATAAGTCTGTAAAAGCTTAAGAAAAGGAAATATGAGAGCAAAATAGAAAAAAATATAATAAACAATTATCTGAAAATATTAAGGCATATAAAAAGAGGAATACATAAAAATATCATAGAAAGATAAAAGAAAAAACAAATATATAAAAGAACTATTATTTGCTCTTAATAGGAAATTAACAGAAAATCTAAGCATGCGAAGCCTCTAGATACTTATAAAAAAAACAGCAATTTTTTTCAAACCTAGGTTTCTGCAACTTGATATGATTTTTTCCCAGAACAAGCTAAAAAAATAATTTCTTTCCTGCTAAAGTAAAGTTAGTTAAAGTTAAGTTATTTTATTTACGCTTTTTTTAACTTCATGTTCCTACATACAGGTAAAATACCAATTACAGCATTATTTGTGTGTATTTTTAAAGAAGTTCATATTACAGTTGTTTTAAGTTAGAGTTGTAACATAATCAGTTTGAGAGTTGAAGTACCAGAGATGTTAATGCCATAAAGGGGGTGGTAGAGATTATGAAATAAAAAAAGCTATTATCTATTAAACCAATAATCTCGAAACTTCCTTGGACATATCTCCTTCCGCACCCGGCTCGCACCAACCACAGCGATAAAGTAAAATATTCTCAGTAGTAGACGGAACTTGTATTATTTCCTTTGCTGTCTGGCTGGCCATGGGAGGTATTTTAGGTTTTCCTCTCCATGTAACGTAAATGCTGGATCCTTCCTTCAAAAATGTCCTCCGCGAAGGCAAATTCAACCTATAGTAGATTTAAGAGCTCCCTTGTCTTCAGGATTAGATTTAAAATTACAGGGCTACCGACTTGAACATTAGTTGTCGTAAACTCAAAAATTGGGTCTGCTGTTCATCAACGATTATAAAATAAAATAAAAATCAATAAATGATCAAAATAAAATAGAATCCCTCAGGACAGCCCTGATAATAAGTTACTATACAGTTATTGTTGCTCAGGGGATAGAGCGTTCACCTTCTGATGAGGTGAACCTGGTTCGAATCCCAGAAATGACTGGTTGAAACGAATTCCGCTCCCGGCTCGCACCGACCACAGTGTAGATGTAAGATTCCTATCCTCATCCTCAGTATTTGAGGCATCATGGGTTGGAATCCTCTAGCCTTCCGACTAACCGTGGTAGGATTTCCTCTCCATGTAACGCAAATGCGGGTTAGTTCCATCAAAAGTTATCCACGAAAGCAAATTTCTCCCAATATTTGATCCAGGAGTTCCCTTGTCTTATGAATTGGGTTCAAAATGACATGTTTACGGAGTTGAACGTTGGTAGCAGTGAACCCAAAATTGAGTCGGCTGTTCAACGACGGTTGTAAAATAAAATAAATCACTATAAAATTTCAAACACGCGTAAAAAATACTATAATAATATTTTTTTGAGTTAAAACTTTATTCGTACTAGCATAACAGAAATAATTAATGAAAACATACTAATGTGCAACGTCATAATTAAAATAGCATTATGTCAAAGACGATTTTAAATTATGTGATATTTTTGACTAAATGTTTTTTGAATAAAATTCAAAGAGTATTTAAGGTCATTTTTAAAAATATAAATAAATAGAGAATAGAGAATAGAGATATAATAATAGAGAATAGAGAATATTCCAGAATATTCCAGAATTCTTAAAAATAGAGAATATTCCAGAAAATATTCAAATAACGAAATTATAAGAAAGAAAAGTATATGAACAGGTGTATGTAGTATGCTGATATACCACTTTTAATGCGATTTTGATTAGCACTAATTTAATAAAGGTTTTATAGAAAGCTTTTTATTTTATGATTTATTTTATGTTTTTTGTTGAATTTATTTAACTTCAGAAAAATAAAATATTCTCTAAAACTTTCATGAGCAATGAAAAGAACACATTTACACGTTGAGAAAACTAAATTCGGCTATCAAACGAAAAGTTAAAAAAGCTAAAAAAAGCTAAAGAAACTAAAAAAAACTATGTAAATGAATGATGTTTTTATTTTTTTGAGCAAGCTCAAATTTGTAAAATAAGAAAAGAAATGTTAACTTTGTAAGATTTTGTTTCTACAGAAGGAATACAAACCATTTTCTTTTTTTACAAGATTTGAACAGTAATGTGAAAGAAAATAAATTCAATTATAATACACTTTAAAAATATAACTCCGTGAATATTATTTTTAACTTATTGAAAAATTATTCAAGTATACTATTCAAAATGTAATTTTCATTTATTTTTAATGCAAATTACTTTCAATTTTTTTTCTTGATAACTAGCTTTTATTTTCTAAACAAATAAGTTAAAGTAATTATAGTAATCAACAATGTCATTGTTCTTAAATTATTTTTTTCAATGAGTTTTTAGTTTCTTATTTTATTGCTTTTCGAAATAGAATATCATGTTGGGATGAAAAAAGTAACGGCTTCTTTTCTCTTGAGATATATTCAAAACGAAAGACAATGTATATAATATATCACTTGGTTTTTTTCACCAGTAAATTTTATGACACTAAAAAAAGAAAAAAAATGCATGAATATTAGATTTACTATATTTGAAGAATTCTTAAAATGATTAAGCTGACAATAAAAATTTCTGATTGTATAAAGCAAAAGGTAACGTCAAAATTTGTAATATAATAAATAATAATAATAATAAAAATATAATAAATAACAATAAACTTAATTAAATTGAGTAAAAAAAGTATGTCAAAACTACCGGAATATAGTTAAACTCACTGTGTTTTCATCTCGATAGGAACAACAAAAAGCTCAATAATTTTTTCGGAAACGCCATGGAAGTGACTTTGTTAAAAGCAACAATAAAATAGTGATTGAAACTGAGTGATAAAATTTGTAATGCGTAGCAAAACCTGGTAATTTTAACGTGATAAATTATAGCTTTGCATAAGCATAATTTATTTGGTCAAATTTATTTTTCGGTTTGCATTTTTTCTAAATATGTAGTAAAAAGAACTATAATTTTGAAAATTGGAATTACTAGTAAAGCGTTACCAAATGAAAGAAAAAATTACCCAATGAATGGATTAAATACTGTATATTTTCGTTCTATTTGTAGAATTATGATTTTTTTTCCACCCAAAACATCAGTACCGTGCAGTACGGTAATTTTACCAGATTACGAAAAAACAGCCTAATATTCCTTAAAGCAACCTAATATTCATTAAAACATCATAAGCAACCTGATATTCATCAAATCTTAGTAATTCTACGTATGTTTAAGATGTTATGCTTCTACTTTTGAAAGAAAATTACTCTTTAGAAGTCTTTTTATCTCTTTTTTTTAAAATAATAAATCTCACTATTTCTTATACTGTAACGTTTCATAAAACAATGAGATCTTTCTCCTTTCTCAAATTTAACCCGGATTCATATCTAATTTAATACTGAAGGTACATTTCATTATTAGGGAATATATATCTTTTTCTAATAAGGAAAAATTCTTAGTTACGAAAAAACTGGCTGAAGGGCTGGCTAATAAAGAAATATATTTTGAAACATATTGTATACAAGACAAATGCAGAAAGTGATAGTACACAAAGAAGTGTAGGTGTTTGCCACAAACATTTTGTTCACGGTTACAAGTACAATTGATTGGCTCAGTTGATCTGGTTGAATGATGCCTTCTAGTTTTGATAATCTTATTCAACAATATCTATTTCTCCCATTTATGGATTCTAATAACCAAATTTTTAATTTGTTTATAGTTTGGTTTTTTTGATCATACCTGTTAGAGTGAACTCACGGTCTGTCAGCAGAGATTACGAACCCAATAAAATAAAATACGAATATTCAATAAAATATTTTATGTGTATACTGTTTAACTTTAACAATGAAACTCAAAATAATTTTACAAATAATTTTAATTATTTAAGTTTGAAGTGGTTAAAATAAACGTAACTTTTCGAATCCATAATGGTGAAACAATATAATTTATTAAATTACGTTTTGATTTCCCTGTTTGTTTCAAGCAACCTTTTGAAAACGGAAACTTTAATATTGTAAGCGAAAAATAACTTTAGATAATGTATTTCCAACCAACTCAGAATTATTACCTTTAACAATACTTTAAACAATTCTAAAAATTTCAATTAGGGTTCATGCGTTACAAATAAATATTTAAAGTGCGTACATATTTTAATATTACCTGATTGAGATTTATTCTAACTATTTTAACTCTAGCATGTGCTTTATTATCATTAAAGTCTTGACTGCAATTTTTCACATAATAACTGTACGTAATACAAATATATTTTTCAAGTGTCAAAATATTTTCTTTGAGAGGAAATATTTCTCTTTGAGCTTTGACAAAGTTAAGGAAAGCTATTTTGGCGTTTTTAATGTTCAAATGTGATTTATAGTCTAGTTCTATGACATAAAAATGTTTCAAAATCTTAGAATATAAACTTTTTCCCATTATATTTTCAAAGGGATTTTTTTCTCCGTTTATTTACATATGACAGATACAAAACCAGATAAGGAAATATAGTTTGAATTTCAAGTATTTAAAATGAATATAGTTTATTAATAAAATTACAAAATTACAAAAAAAAATTATTCGCTTTAAATACAGTTCACATCATAATCACAGTTTTTATTATATTTCTAGATTGTAAAATTTGGTAAAAACATGAATATTCTGCGAAAAAGTAGTATTCTTAATCATCACATTTACATAAGACAGAAAAAAGAAAAATCTCAGATAGTAAAATATATTTTGAATTTTAAGCATTTCAAATGAATTTAGTTTAATAGTAAAATTACAAAATTAAAAATAAATGATTCTCTTTAAAATACAGTTTACATCATAATCAGTTTTTATTCTGTGAAAGTATTCATAATCATCACATTTACATACGGCAGAAAATTGAAAAATCTCAGATAGTGAAATATATTTTGAAATTTAAGTATTTAAAATGAAGTTAGTTAATAAGTAAATTTACGAAGTTAGAAAAAAATTGAAACAATTCATTTTAAAATACTGGTTGTATCGTTCTCCGTTTTTAATATATATGCAGATTCTTACTCAAAAATTAAGTAAAAACGAAGTGCACATACAATGTACAGCGTAAAAAGTAGTATTCATGATCATTTATTTACATATAACGAAAAAATGAAAATTTTCAGACTGTGAAGTGGGTATATTATTTATTTAAAATGAATTTAGTTTATGAATAAATTTACAAAATTAGAAATAAACATACATGATTCATTTTAAAATGCAGGTTTTATTGAAATGATCGTTTTTAATAAATTTTTAGATTTTTAGTCGAAAATTGAAATAAAAAAAAGTGTACATATCATGCAAATATAATGAACTACTATGAAGAAGTTTGAAAAGACTGAGCACGTGATAAGCAGTTTAATCACCGAAGAAAAGTTAGAGGAGTTGAAAAATGATTATTAGTATTACAACAGAGTTTCAGCAGGTAATTAAACTTGATTCGATATTTTCCATCTCGCTATTTTCAGTAGTGATCTGTTTGAATCCTAGAGCGTTTTTGTATATATATATATATATATATATATATATATATATATATATATATATATATATATATATATATATATATATATATATATATATATATATATATATATATATATATATATATATATATATATATATATATATATATATATATATATATATATATATATATATATATATATATATTAATTAAAAAAGACAAGGATAGGTAAAATTAGTTGGAAATTATTTCCAATAAAAGTATATTTTCTTTCGCTTGTTTTCTTTCCTTATATATTAGCATTTGTTATCATTTGTTTATTGTAAGGTATTATCATTTGTTAATATTTATTATTATTTGTCTTATGATGCAAAATAATATTTTTAGAAATCTACTTATCATTTTGAGCTTTTAAATTTTGACGATATTCAAATCGAACATTCTTCATTAGTTGCCAAATATGATTCACTACAAAATTATGAAAAAACAATTATTTATTGCAGTATAAAGGAACCACTTTAATTGCTTATTGCTTAGTTTCTAACGTTTTTTTTTAATTTGAAACAAAATGCATTTGTAATTAGTTTTAAGATATTCGGAATTATTTTTTTAATTTTAGTGAATATTTTCAAAGTTTCAGCAAAAAAAAGATAAAACAAAAAAATTAGTTTTTAATAAAAATACTTGTATATAAATAAGCTACGGTATCAAACATTTGTACATATCTTGCATATAATAACCAAAATAACTGTTAACAGTTACGAATTTATTGCTACAGTTTTTGGCATAAGGCTTTTAAAAGTATTATTTTATGTTTGTAATTTATTTTTGGTCCTTCAAACCTTTAAAAGCTTTAAACTTTATTGATATCTATGAGAAACCGCACGTTCTTAACATGCCTAATCTGATAAAATGATTCTTTTAATATATATATTTATATAGATAGATATAGCAACCAAGTATTATTGGTCTAGAAACTGCTTTATTTAAGTAGAATGGATAAACATTATACAGATAAAGAAAATCTAATTCAATTTTGTATTTTAGATGTTTACAAACATAGATATCCAAAACTTTTATTGCATATTTCTCTTTCGTTGTTCTCAAATACAGCTGTATTTTATTGTAAAAAACTATTAAACACTATTGCGAATTTTTTCAAAATCACTAAACACACAATTTGTCGTTAATGGATCCTCTATAATTGAAATGAAACAGCAGTGATATTTTCGTATTTGAGCAATTCATGATGTGTTTTTCTTAAATAATAAAGAAAAAAAGCGCAAATAACGCTTCCATTTATTCTTAGGAAAGTGTAATTCTGTTTTTTTATGAAGTTCATAACTTACCGTAATAATAAGTTAATATTGTTTGTTCAGTCCAGATTTTACAGATTATAAAGAAAATTTTCTGGTTAGAAAATATGTCTGACATACTGATTTAACCGTAAGAACTTACTTAGAGCTTTAAACTTCATCAGTTGATAAAAAAGATAAATTTATATTTTAAATTTCGAAATTGCTTTTAGATCCCAAATTGCTAGAATTAAAATTTGGAAACTAGCTTAAGAGATTCTGAATTTAGAATCTTTTTTCCCTCTATAAATAACTTAATTTCAACAACCTAAAAGACCGTATTGCTGTATTTACCAAATTTCATGTTAATATGGTTTTGTGTATATTGAACGTACTTAGAAAATTCAACGTAACCTTAAACCTGGACCAAAAATACACGAAAGATAGGTCCGAAATCAGAATATTCAAATCACAGGTTTGAATTTTCTTCTGCTGAAATCCCTCAACACTGCTTTTTATTTTTCGAACTTCAATTCTGGAAGTCATTCCACATTTTGAAAAATTCTAATAATTTAGTTTATGATCTTTGTAGCGTCCTACCATTTCCCAATATTTGAAAATCTATTTTAATTTAAACTGTTGCTCCCTTTGGTTCCCAGAAAATCCCTTCACACCTGTTTCTTATCTCCACTTTTAATTTTCTTGTTCAAACTTGTTCCGCTGTCCCTATTGGTTAAGCCACCTTGCGCGTGTTTGTCTCTTTACTTTCTCTACCAAAATTTTTGTTTTGGCACTGAGGAAGGTTCTTGTTTATAGAGTTTACCCAAAGTATACCTTATCATTCCTTCGTTGATAGATCTGAGCTATTTATTTAAACTCAAAGGACTCTATTAGGTATAGTTAACCATTTGCTTTTGAAAGTTTCCTGGAACTTAATGATATTAGATTTGATGGACATTTACCTGAAGAAACAGCTTGTTTTATATTCAATCAATATTTTTGATCAATGCTGAGCTGAGAAATTTCAAATTTTCCCTTCTCTTACAAATATCATTCAGTCGGTTGAAAATTGAAAGCTTGAAGATCTTGACAGTCCACCAAGTTCTTGCGTGTTGGTCCAGAAAATCTTTGCGAGGACTGTTGAATCATTCGAAATATTCATAAATTCACAGTATGTCTTAGATATGCTTGAAAACTGCTGCTCAAGTGGAAATTAGTTGTTTTAAACTTATATAAAAAGCTGTCATTATTAAATCTGTTAACTTTATAATTAAATTACTGCTATTTTTAGAAAAATAATAAAATTATATTTTAGATTTTAGTCATCATATTTGGATTATTGAACATCCGATCTTGAAATCCCAGCCCTTGAAATCCCAGTGTTATCAAACTTTTTGCAAATCAAGGTCGCGTAATTCACTAAAATAGTTTACAAAAATACTGTCGAGACACTATAAAAATGAATCTAAACAGATCTAGGACTGTACACAATATGATTTAAATCTATAGATAATAAAAGGAATGCAAAACTTATTACTTGAACTTTAAGTTGCAAACAAGTGCGTCATAAGACCATGTACAGGGTAACAAAAAAGTATAGAGATCACTTTTGTGGCTATCGACCACTAAAGTTTTGAAACCTTTTTACATGTACAGCTTACTGATCTAAAGCTCTGCTATTAGACTTTCAATTGCAATACTATTTCATAAAATCACAAAAATGCCTTTGAAGAAATTTGACTTAAAGCTAATTGGTCAAGTACAAGCATTTTTAGAACTTCGATGGAGCCACAGGATTATACAAACCCATTTTAAAAAGAAAGGTATTGCGATTTCACTCAGCCATATCAGTCGCATCAAGAATTCAAAACTCGGATCGATGCAAAATAATGCAAAACCAAAAAGAAGTGGACGGCCAAGCAAATTGAAGAAATCAGATTTGCAGGAGCTTGATAATATGACATCAAAACCGGATCCACCAACACAGGCAAGCACAGTTAAAGCTCTTAACGTGAGTCAGCAAGCTGTAAGCTATCAACTAAAACAAAAGTTGAAGAAAAAATGCCATAAAAAATCTAAATGTCATCATTTAAGTGAGAGATTGGTGCAGATTAGGAGACAACGTTCATAGCCCTTCTACAAGCTTCTCCGTAAGGACAGATGGCGAAAGTTCATTACAACTGATGAAGCTTGGATCTATCTATCTGATACCAATGCTAAATCTAAAGTTCAATATCTTAGTCGCGGGCAGAACAGGCGAGACTTGACACCATCAACCACGGTGCCTCATCCCAAATGCGTAATGGTTTTGATGGGCATATCCCCCATGGTGTGACCGAACCTCGGTTTGTGAAACCTGGGCCCAAAATAAATTCTGATTATTATATACAGAAGATATTAAAGTCCTTTCTTAAGGATGATTACTGCAGATTGTACCCTAATTGTGATGCTGTGTTCCATCAGGACTTTGCCCCATCGCAAGCATCTAAGTTCACCCTGAAATTCCTAACAGATCAGCAAGTGCAATTCCTGAGACCAGAACAATGGATTCCAAACAGTCCTGATGCTGCACCATGCGACTAATTCCTATGGGGACATCTGAAAAACAAACTGAATAAGCGAAGAATTTCCACATTGAGAGACCTTTAAAGAGCTATTAGAGAAGAGGTGAGGAAAATTCGGGCTTTTTTCATTTTTCGGGCTTTAAAATCCTGGCCGAAGCGTTGTAGACAAATCTATTATGCCGGAGGTCGACATATTGAGAAGCATCGCTGAATTTATGTAATAAATTTTGGAAATATAAACATTCAAAAATGATCCCTATATTTTTTTGTTTCCCCTGTAGATTTTCTCCAATTGCTTCTGAAATTGATGGACAAGGTATGGTTCAATTCATATGATTTCGTTTTTTCCTTATTAGATGTTCCATATTGAAATTAAAATGTTTTTGTATAAGTAAGTGTAGATTTTCTGCATTAGGTATATAATTATTATTTTCAATAGGATTATTATTTTTGAGTCTTTTGCGCTGTTTTTGGGCTTGAATTAAGATTGACAAAAATATGTAAATAAATGAAAGTTGTTTAGTCTTTTTTCAATCCAATGATTTTCTTGGTAAGACATTGTTTGTATCCACTATTAGTATAAGTTTGAAATACTTAATTAATACTTTAATTAGCATTTAGGTATTCTGAAAAAAAAAGATCTGGTAAACTGGCAATATCATTTAATTTTGTTTCAAAATAAAAATTTGTTTAAAATTAAATAAAAGTTTGGTTGACATTGATTAAATTCCTAAAAACTTTTACTTAAAAAATTGTTTTCGTAAATCATGGCTACTAGCACTGTACATTTTAAAATTTACCTTTAAAGTAAATCCTTTTCTTGAAAACTTTAGATAAAAATAAAGTTTCACTCTTTTATAAAGCTTTGTCATGGATCAGTAAATTCTTAGTTCCAAACAAGTCTTTCAGAAAATGAAGAAGTACTGATGTGTGATATCTAATGCTCCTACATCGCTGATTTTTGAAATTACTTTCTATAGAAAACGGACAAAATGGAAGATACTGAAAGCGGAACTCTCATTAAATTGTAAATAATAACCGTTAATATTATAACACAAAATAAGTATGGTCAAAACTACCAGAATATGATCAAATTTATTGTATTTGGGCATTATGGGAACACCAAAAGTCTCGGAAATTTTTTACTAAGCACTCTAGTAATGCGTTTGGTAAAAATAACAATAAGATATGGTTTTTAATATGTGATAAAATTTGATAAATGTGGTGAAATTTAGCAATTTTATCACGATACCTGAGAACATGCCATAAAATCCATTTATTCAGCTAAGTTTGCTTTTTAGTATTGTAATTTTTATTAAATGTGTGTTAAAAAGAGCAGTTTAAAAAACCAGAATTTCCATTGAACTTTTACCATATGAACGAGAAACTTACCAAATGAATGGTTTAAATACTGAATATTTTAGTTTTATTAATCAGAGTTATGGTTTATAAAACCAAATCGCAACTCTGGAGTCATGACTGGAGGTTTTTTTTTTTTTTTTTTTTTTGTACCAGAAATGAAATTATTATATACAGTACGGTAATTTTACAAGATTTTCTTTCCTCCTAGAAAGTCCAATCATAAATATGTACATCGTTAAAAGAAAAATAAACTTTGTATTATGAGTATTTTTTAAAGTGTGTAGCAAATATTTACAGGTTGTTTTTAAACTAACCATTTGACCCTCGCGGCCAAAAGTATAAACTTTTTGAAGCGTAAAGGGTATGTGTTTCAAATCCAGTATGTATTTCAATGCTGTTCTTCTCCAATTTGTGCTGTTTTCTTCTCTACCTTCAAGGGTTTATAAGCTGTTCTTTGAAATCACATGAATAAACATTCATGCTTATGCTTATAATTAAATAAAAATAGCCATTTAATTTTCGTACATTGAGTGATACTTAGAAAAATCAAGCTCATGTTTTTAGAAATAATTTTATTCAAATAATTATACTGTATTCAATATGAATGAACAATACTTTTTTAAGGGTAAGATTGTTAAAAACCTTCAAAGACTGAAAATAGGGAAACAATTATTGCATTTCGGGAAATAAAATATAACTTGTTACTTCGTTTTAATTTTATGCCTGTAGCAATGGTATATTTGAATCTGAATTTTAGCCTCCCTCTGACTAGCTAGAATGTTCAAATTGTAATTTTAGCTCCTCGCCCGATGGCAATGTTTTTTTTTCGCTAAGTACAATGGATACAGAAAAAATTTATTGCTATATTATCGTCAAATAAAATGCGTCCTTTTAATGCGTCAAAATGCTTCAAATGCCTTTAAAATGCGTCAAATAAAATGCGTCCAGATACCTAGATTAAATATACATGGGTATAATTCCTTATAGGCTTAAATTAGCAAAGCAATTAAAATCAAAATCAATTTGTGGGATCAAATTATTAGACTTATTGGAGGTATCAAAATATTAAAACATTTTACAGGTATCATATTATTGAAACAAATATCTAATATTGCAGAAAAATTGTTTGTATTGACCATTTTATTATTTCTCTTTTATAAATGAGCAATAAATAAAATTATTTATTTTAAGGTTTAATTCAAATAAAAAAAACATTGTAAAATTAATAAAAGTAGAATTCTTGCTAAATATTAGTACAGAAAGTCACACTTTGCAAAAATAACGATGTAATGCAAAATTTAAAAGAAATTTAATGTTTCTATAAAATAGAAAAGATTTTAAGTAAAAGCATTATACAAATCCATAAATCCATGTTCAGATTTCAATTACATTTATTTCTTGAATAAAACACTTTTTCTATAATTGATAAAATAAATCTGAAACATTTTAAATAATGAGTATTATTTTTTTTTAAAAAAAATGACTGAGAGAAACAATTTAAAATCCTATTAGAATTCTTCATTTGTTGAGTTTTTTATGCATTTATATGTGAGTATTTATCGATATACATTTTAATATATTTATATTTAATTTATATATAACACAAATGTAAATGGTTAATAAATGAAATGGAGTTTTAACGATGCAAAAACAATATATTTTGAATTTGTAAATGCATTAAAATAGTTAAAAACATGTCCTCCAAATAAATTTTATAATGTTATTTATGATATAATGTTAATTATGATGCACTTAAATGAAGTTCGCATTTATTTGACTAATGCATACAGAATGCACTTTATTTTCCTCATCATTTAATTATAAAATTGTCTCAAAAAGTAAACTGATTTTATTTAAATGTTTATTAGACGGAGTACAATTTTTTTTATAGAGAGTTATTTTAATAAGAAGGATGAAAAGAATTTTTTTAACTTTAAAAACTTTAAGGAAATAAATCATACACAATAGTCTTTGTATTATAATCTAATTTTAATATTATTTTGGAATGCATTTTTCCAATAGTGAGTTATTTTTAATATGAAAGATTCGAAGAATTTTTTGAACTTTATATACTTCAAATAAATAAACAAATCAACTTTTTCAGTATAATTTTCTTTTCATAGTGAATTATTTTTGTATAAATGAGCAAGGAATTTTATTAAAACAACTAATACAACTGGTAAACTAATATACTAGAGTGTGAGTCAGCCACAATATTTGCTCGTTATAACCGAGTGCGAAGGAGCCCCAATATTTGCTTGTTATAACTAAATGCTTTTAAGAAGCGGGAAAAATCTCAAAAGTTCATACATACTCACTAAATTATTAATGTAGTACTCAATTTATGATTTTTTTTATTTTTTTGCAGTACAAAAAATGTTAACAAATTTGCTTTGAAATGTCTTATTGTCTCTTTGTTTCGTTATATTTTTCGAATAAAACTTATGGCCCTAAAAATTCTGTTACTCGTACCCCACTATGAGAAAAATTGTTCACTTTTCCACTAAACTTATGACTCATTACTAATTCTCAGTTGTCTTCGAAATATCGAACGAATTTTTTTAAGGAAGGATAAGTTGAGCTAGTGATGTCGGAAAACTCAGAAATTTTATAAATCACGAAAATATCGGTCGCTGAAACGGGGATTCACTTGTTCAAGTTGGAATTTGATTCAATAGACTAACATTACAACAATAAAATATTTTGACTTTTCGTTAAAATCCGGGTTTTCGTTAAATTGAAGTTCATTATAAGCGAGTTTGACTGTGCAAATATGGAGTACTATTTTCTTAATATAGCGATTTAATTTTAATAAGACTGATGCAATGGATTTTCTTGGCTTTAATCACTTCATTAAAGCTAACAATCAATAATTTTCAAATCGTAAATCGTTTTATTTGATTTCCTGATAAAGTGCTAGTTAAAAAAATCTATAAAGCATGCAATTTTTCAACTTTGTATGAAAATTTTATTAATTGAATATTTCATGTCATGTTAGATCCATAGTTTTCAAAATTATGAGAAAATTTTGTAACAACCACTCATTTGGGTGTTCAATTTCTGTTCATGAAATATCTATCAAACTTCTAATGGCGCCTCATCAATTTACATTTTAAATACGTAAAATAATTATGTTTGATAATATTTCATGCTTAACTATGCGAAGAATGGGTTGCTTTTAAGGAAGCCATTTTGGAAGCAATTTATAAGGAATCAGAATACGAGCTTGGAAACGCTTTTGTAATAATAAATGAATCGCAAACAAAACTAGAACGCAAATATAATTTATTTGGCTCTGACATATTTTGAGAGTAAAATAGAAAATTCGCTTTTATTTTTCAATTTAACATTAGGCATTGTAGTTATTTAAAAAAAATACGATCTTTCTTGGAACTGTGAATTGCCAAATCTGAAATGCAAATAGATAGTTATTACAGTGTACACATTATAGTATTTGCGTATACAGGTTGATCTGTAATTGGTGCGACAAGATTCTAGTAGCATATAGTAAGGAGAAATAATGACATCGGAACCCATGCAAGGAAATGACAACTTATGCAGCTAGGTGCGCTTTACTAATATGGATAAGTCACCCAAGTGTCTTTGAAACTGAATTTTTATTTTTTTAAAATATCTTAACTTCTTGATATTTTAATGTTTTCTAATAATTATTGTTAAAAATATCGCATAAAAAGTGCAGATATAGCCGTTTAATCGTACTTTAATGATTTGACGAGTTTACCATATAGCATGCAAATCATTCAGTTAAGATAAAACAACTGACATTGAACCGTTTTGCATGCATTTATTCCGAAAAAGGCACTGCCCAGTTAGCAGCTTAATCATTCAATTAAAATAAAACAACTAACATTGAACCAATTTGAATGTTTTTTTTCTGAAAAATTCATCGCCAAGTTAGCAGCAAAATCATTCCATTAAGATAAAACAGCTAACACTGAACAGATTTTAAATGCATTTTTTTTCCGAAAACTGCATTGCCCAGTCAGCAGCTCAATTAGTAAGGAACCGCTAACACAGAACAGATTTGAATGCATTTTTTTCCGAAAAATGAAATACTCAGTTAGGAGTCAAATCACTCAATTAAGAAAAAAAGTTAATTCAATTTGAATCCAACTTTCGGCAATTATTATTATAAAACATAAAATTAAAATACTTTAGAAAAATAAAAGTACCGGTTAAAAGGGGCACAGAGAAACAGTTTCAAAACAGGGGAGTGCACTTAGAGGCGTAGCGCTAACTTTTCCGGTAAGGGGTTCCTATGCAATTCGAAATCCTTATGATGTGCTCTCTTCTCTAAGAAGTTAGCAACATCACTTGCGGGTCACCCTATATTCTTTAATTTATCACTTTTAATATTCATGTCAATAAAGAAAATGAAACATTTAGTTAGATTATGTACATGTATTAGATATTTTTAATTGGATCCAAAATAATTAAAGTGAAATACTAAGTTTCTTTAATCTGAGTAATAATTTTTTTTATTTTAATTATTGGAAAAATTGATAACAGATAGAGAGCTTTTATGAATTTTAACTAATTAATTTTTTTTTGTAACACTTAAAATAATAGCGTATTTGTTTTCAATTATTAAATTAATTAGGAATATTTTTAATGCAATTGTTTCCTTATAACGTATACACTTGTTGCGTGCTTAAAACATTTTATGATGGAGTTGCATTTGTTTATTTGTTTCTAAATAGTTTGGGCTGTCTCCATAAAATATGAATCAAGCAAATAAAACAAGATGTTTCCCCGAAGAATTACAATTATATTTTCCCCTTTTATCTAAATTAATCATGGTTATTGTCAACTATGAGTTCAGAAATTTTTTAACGATCTGTTGTGTTATTCACATGGTATAGTTGTCAGGAATCCGTCAGTTAAATATTCCAGATGTACCTTTGCTACATTGACATTTGAATGTCACCTGGGCATGCCTAGAAATTTTACAAATAATTGAAATCAAGCATAGTAATTACTAATTCCCTGGACAGTTAAATAAATAATTCCAAGAAACTGAAGCGATCAGATAATACTTGATTAAAAATTTCTTTCGCTTTAAAAAAATGAGAATAAGAAATGTTTTAAGCGCTCAATAACAGGTGCTCATTTTCAGGACTTTGCCAGATGTAAATCATGTCAACGTCAGGCATTCACGCACTAGTATCTTTACGGAAAATGAAATCTGGTATAATTACCGTACTGTGTGAACTGGTATGATATTTATTTTCATAAAAACCTTAATTTTGGTTAATCCAGTCTAAATATACGGTATTTATGTTATTTATTTGGTAAATTTCCCGTTCATATGGTAACGGTTTACCCGAAATTTGAGTTTCCATAGTTGTAGTTTTTATGAAAACACATTCAGAAAAAAGGAAAAACAACACAGAGCTGAAAAGTAAATTTAACCAAATAAATGATTTTTATGCCATATCTTAAGGTATCTTTATTAAATTACCACACATTGTCACATTTCCCCAAATTCCATCATATTATAAATCTATATTTTATTGTTAATTTTACCAAGTTACTCTTAAATATTAACAAGCTTTTTGGAGCTCCATAAAACCAGAAAAACGGTAAATTGGGGCCATAATTTGTTTGTTTTAACCAAACTTTTATCCTCTGGTTCTTTTTTAAGTTTCAAATTGTCTATGGAGGGGAATCAGCATTTGCCATAAAGTGTTTATCCCCAGGTATAGCGTCCTATTTTTGGAACTTCGTTATAAGTCAAAAACTTACTTAGCGAATTCAAATAGTTTTGAACACAATTATAGAATTCGTTTATTTAATGATGACTCCTTGTAAAAAGTAGTTTTTATAATTTTTTATTATTTTTAATTATTTTATTTAATAATGTACAAAAAAATATTTGAATGGCATACAAATTTTGCACATAAAGTTTTACTCAATATTAAAGTATGCTGTCTTAAATGAAAAAATTCAAAATTTTAATTGAATAAATCGAAAATTTCTTAAGAAATCAAATTATTAATGTACGACTCTTTTAAATTAAATGTACGATTCTTTAAAACATAAAGTCAGAAATTTAAAATTAGTTCTTTTAATTGTGAATTATAATTAATCATTTTTATTTAACATTTTAGAAAGCCATTTTACTTTGTTTGTAATCAATTTAATTGTTATTTAATTAGCACTTTAGATTATTACAAAACTTAAACAACAATAATAAAATATTTAATATTCAATAAAACAATATTTTAATAATTTTTATACAATATTTTAATTACGGAATAGGCAATTTTAATTAGCAGTTCTTATAAGAGATATTTATTTTGTTTCAATCTATCTCAAGAAAATTCTGCGTTAAGTACTTAAATTTGAGAATTAAAAATACTTTTTTTACGCAATTGTGGAAAAAAAACATTTCTTTAATTCTTTCTTAATGATTACGAATTTCTCAAAGAAGAGAGAGACATTAAGAAAGAAGTAATTGATTTCGAGAAATTTTAAAAAAAAAGTTCGTTTCATTATAAAAAGATTTGAATTCCCAAATGATCATTATTTTAATGAGAAATTTGTTCTTTAGTTGATTTGTTTTTGGTTCATAATTTGCAGTTCAGTTGAAGATTTGATGATCAAAGTGGTGAAATATTCATTTTTCTTTTTTAGAATGTATTTAATCCAATTTCTCTAAGGATTTTTGATTTTTTAATTACTTGTTGAGTCCTAATTTAATTATATTGTATTATTGTGCAAAAATAATACATTTTTGAATATCTGGAGGATTAAGAAAAAGATAAAAATACCAACGTTTGATAATGCCATTTTCCTTTTTATCGATAAGTGAAAAATATAATTATTAAAATTGTAGATGTGGAAAATCAGATTCTGTTCATCAGACGTTTTATCAATTATTCATAAGGATGCAAATCATTTTAATAAGAAGGGATTTTTACATTTGCAATTTTGGATACAAATATATCACCTACTGGGAAAAACATCAGAGGAACACTAAAAATAATTTAATTAAATTCATTCCGCTACTTACATTTACATTTTAATTCCCAAAGTTTAATTTTTTTTCGCTAAGTATTTAAGACTAGAAGGTCAGCGCACTGCTATATACCTGGAAAGACTGAAGGGGTCAACCAGGCCCTTCAAGTTTGAGTGTGGATCAATTAAACATTCAAAATCATAAAAGTACAATAAATAATTTAATTAAAACATATTATATACTTATTTGTTTCTAAGGAAATTGATTTTCATTTTCTCTCTGATTAATAATTACCGATATATTAAAATATTCTTGTGTCTTAAATGGAACTGGGATACCTTATACTTGCCCTAAAGGGTACCTTATACCCAAAACCTACCTGTTTTTATGGAATACTTACCAAAATACCTAAAAGGCCACTCTAGCCCCTCCTGTCATTCTAGGTATAGGGTTCTATATATACGTTTCTGTAATGTTAACATATTAATGTTTACTTAAAAGTATTTACATTTGATCAAATTATGAAAAGTCAGAAATACTCGACACTTTTTGTTTCTTCAATTGCAGAGCAATAAAAAAAAGAAAAGGGCCAAATTAGCCGCATACGTCTTTCAAGTGTTAAACATATATTTAATTGTTGAACGAGAGAGGTGAAGATTTCAATTCAACTAAACAGGTCAAGATTTAAAAAAATATTTTTGTATTTTGCTTTCAAGCAAGGAAAGCGTCTTTTTCTACATATGTAGTACATTAGTTCATTATTCAGCCTTTGTATTTTGTGTATCTGACGCCGTATAACAATAGCGTTAGTTACTCAAATAGCTTTAAGAGAATTCAATGGCTTCAAAGCGAGTAAGCGAGAATAATTATACTAGTGATTGTACAATGAGAAGAAAAAGTCAAAAAACCATCAGAATATGGTAAAATTTACCTTGTTTCTGTCTCTTTGGGAGCAGCAAAAATCTCGGTAATTTTTACCGAAGAGCTTTGATTCACTACGAAAAATTTCAGATCAAGCTACGGCATACAGTACCGGCACTTTTGGTACATCTTCCGCATTTTCCATATCATCATCTGTAAAACCGTAAAGTATTGTACCATAATTTTCACAGTAATATTCATTTAATTAATCTGATTCAGTGATTTTATAGTAATCATTGCAATAAAAATTAAGGTATATCAGATTTTTTCAGTAACAGATTTCGGTAAAAATGGATTCTACGGTAAAAAATACCGGCACCCTGAGTGCCTGTGCATTTTACAGGAATATATTTAAGTGTAGTGATTTTGGTAAGATTAACAATAAAATAAGGTTTCATAATATGCGATGAAATTTGGTAATTTTATAATGATATCTAAGATATTGCATAAAAATAATTTATTCGGATCAATTAATTTTTAATTTCTCATTTTTTACTAAATGTGTGGTAATAAGAGCTATAGTTTTGAAAAGCAGAATTCCCATTACACCATTTCCATATGAACGGAAAAATTATAAAATGAATGTCTTAACTACCGTATATATTTTTTTTACCAGTATTATGGCCTTTAGTACCCAAATCGGGCCGGGATAGCCTGGTCGGTAGGGCGTTGGGCTCATGTCCGACAGTTCGTGGGTTCGAACCCCGCCGGCCGAAGACTCCCTGTGTAGTAAAGTGCCTGATGCACGTTAAATCTGTCGAGTCGCAAAATTCCTCCATTTTCCCATAACAAATCAATACCTCTGGGGTACTGGATTGGCGAGCGATCCTTCTCTGAATCAGGTCAAAATTACGATCTGTGGATGAATGAATGGATGTATGAAAGGGTCCGCCCTATAAACGGGTGCGATGTATGGTGTGGCAGAAGTCGCATTCTAGGCCATAGATGGCGCCACTGGAAAACAAGAACAATCGCACCCCCTCTGCCTAAACAGGGATACGTCAACAACATTACCCGAATTGCATAACCATGCAGTACGGTAATTTTACCAGAGTTTTTTTCTCCGTGTATTTACCCAGTCACGGATTTTTACCGGTATTGTATATTTCAAAAAGCATTTCTTTAAATCGTATTTATGAGTATTGGATAAAATTGTGGGGTGTCTGTCATTTTAAATAACTGCTCCTAATTAAAAAATGTTCTAATTAATATCTCCAAATATACTCAATATTCTTTTACACGACTTGGTACATAATTATATGTATTATAAACACAGACAAAAGTTCCCTTTTGATTTTTAAAAGTGTAAACATTGCTTTTGATCGCATCTTGAAGATTTAATTTTCTTAATTTTGGTGAGCCTAACCTTTTATTCATGAAATAGATAATAATACTATAAATTAAAACACGGTAAAAACGAAAAACATCTTTACAATTGTGATAAATAGTGATAAATATAATGTCAAAGTGTTTGGGATAGTGTTACTTTTTTTCTGTAATAACTGTAGTGTTACAATATCATCCTTTATTGTTCCTTAATATAAAAAAATTTCTATTTTAATAAAATTATTTTAAATAATATTTTAATTAAGCTTATTTAATTGCTTTTTGTATTAAAGACATCGACAGAAAAGAAGATTCAATATAACTCTAGTCTTGCCCTATTTTTTAGTAGTTACTTGACTGGGCAGTAGTTAACTAGCCTTTTAACATTCCTGTCCCTTTTCTCGATTGTGAGAAAAGTCTCAATTAACAGGCTTTAAATAAATTTTGGCCAGAGGTTTTTAAAAAATGGTAGGTGGTTCGTAGACTTCACATTTGACACTTGGGTTTGGTGGAAATATTTTAGCCTTTGATTGTGACCCTACTCATAATCTACGATGATAAGGTATAAATTTTCAAGGTGGTTGAATGTTTAAGTCCAGCCAAAAACAGTTTTTGGAGTGATGGAAGAAATTTAAGAATAAGAAAGAGGTGAGATAAAGATGGAAAGGATGAAAGTGAAGTCAGAGTATTATTAATAATAAATAAAAAAATATTCACAAAAATAAAATGGCAAATGTTCACTTCGTTCTTTTTCTCACATAGTATGTTCAACCTTCACAATTTAATTTATATGAAGTTTTCATGAAGTTTATTAGCTACCTTTTTCTCCATATACTTCAAAATTAAATGAAAAAACATGTTAATTTGTTTTGAAATCTTGTTACATATTGAAATCTTGTTACATATTATACTGTAGTTTTAACAGTAATATGCATGCAATTTGAGTAATTAAGTGATTTTACGGTAATTGTTACTGTAATAATTACGGTACATCTGATTTTTATGACACCCTGAGTACCGGTACTATTTACAGTAATTTGATCCTGTTTTTACAATGTAAGTAACTACAATGATAATTCGTATTTTTAATACATTAAACATAATTTTATTTATCAATGCATAATTTTCTAATCTTCCAAAAGTAATGAATTATCAAATTAACAGAGTGCAATGGAATGAAACAGAACTTTAATTTTTTACTTCTTTTTTATTTTTAAATTTTTTACGCTACAAATCGTGTTTAATAGGATTCTTTATTTTTTTTGAGTACCTTTATCAATCAAGAAAATATCTAAACGGCAAGTTTGGTAAACAAACTAAAAATTTTAAATTTTTTTTCTCAAAAATATATAGATTGTTTTTTCGCTTCGACAGTTAAGTTAATCTCTAATGAAAATACACATTCTCTCTAAGGAAACTGTTAAGCCTTAATTTATATCCTCTTATAAGCCCAAGATACGGAAAAGTTAGTCACCCGAGATGTAAAACAAGTGCACATTTGAGTGTGTTTGACATTAAGTGGCACTTAAATTCTACCCAGCAGAAATATTTTATGCTTAGAGCAGTCCTTAAAGTCAATTTTATCACATCTTTGCGATAATGAAATCGTTAATGGGAAAATTATCGAGAATTTGTTCACCCGCTGTGCAGAGTTTTTTTTCTTTCTTTGGCTTGTAATTTTTTTTTTGTCATAATATTTTTCATGCATGTTTCGTTTTTTTATTATATCAGTAACTAATATCATTAAAAAGTAGTTATTGCCACTTTTTAATGAGGCCACTTTTTTTTAAAGGGGCACAAATATCTATAATATGTTAATTGTGAATTGTTTGTTCTTCAAAATAAGTATTTTTTATAGGTTGTTAAAATGATTCTTATAATGTAAATATATTTTACATGTGGATGCTTTATTTCATAACCGGGGTCGAACAGCAGATCTATGTTTGGGTTTTTAACTATCAGTTTCCAACTTCATAGCCATATAATTTTGAACCAAACCTAGAGAACAAGGGAACTCCTGTATCGAGATTCATGAAAAACTATCTTTTGTGGGAGACTTTTTGATGAAACTAACCGCATTTGCGTTACATATATTCCGCATTTGCGTTTGAACTATAATTTTGTAAACAAGAATCTTTGGTAAAATGTTGCCTGTGAAATGGAAAATTTACCAAATGAAGGGTTTAAGTACCATATATTTTTACTTTATTAACTAGAAATATAGATTTCTTAACAGAAATGTAATCATAATTTAGTGCGGTAATTTTACCAGAATTTTTTTTTGTATATTAAAAAAAAAAGGAAAAAACCGTAATATCAGAGGAATTCATAAACACTAACTCGGTGACGTAGTTAACTTTAATGGTCGCCATTAAATATTAAAAAAACGAAACAATTAAATATTAAACAAAAACAATTAAATATTAAAAAAACAAGTAGTTAACTCATTCTTTGATTAAATAGAGTTGTCAGAAAGCAAACAACTTTTAAATACTTGTAAAAAAAATATTCAAATCTATGACTGATACTAGCTAATGCGAAACATTTAATATTCAAATTTCTCTCTTGAACTATGTGATTCAATTCTTTAAAAAACTTTGAAATTGGAGGTTGAAATAAAGAATGTTCCCTGCAGCAGTTCAACTTTAAAGATTATATTAGCAGTTCATGAGTTACAAGAGAGATACACAAATACACAAACTCTTCCTTTAAGATAATCGGTCCATAACTCGTCACAATCTATAAGCATTTTTTTAAATTTAAAATAAGTCACACAACAGAAATTCAGTTCAATAAATTCTTTTTTAAGTTTGAAAACTGATTTTCCTAACCAAAGTTAATAAGAGATAATCTACCGATACCAAGAATTGCCAAAACTATTAAAATTAACCTTGTTTCCGTCACTATGGGATCACCAAAACACTTGATTACTTTTACCGAAGTACTTTGGTACTGATTTTCGTAAAATAAACATTAAAATATGTTTTTTCAAGATCTAATAAAATTTAGCAAATGAGTCAAAATTTGGTATTTCTTTTATCACTATACTTTAAATACTTTTATAAAAAGCATTTATTCATTAGATTTGATTCTTAGTTTTATATTTTATATTAATTGTAAAATAATAAAAACTATAATTTTGAAATAACCAGAATTTCCACTAAATCGTCACCATTTTAACTGAAACCTTTACCACATGAATGGCTTAAAATCCGTATATCTATTTCCAGAACTATATTTTTTTAAAGAAGAAATGTCATTATCTTGTAGTTAGGTTATGTAAAAAAAATTTGCTTCGACGCGCTTTATAAATATAAAGTAATCAATCTAAAATAAGTAATAATTTTAAAACAATTCTTAGCTTTAAATAAGTTTAAAGGAAGTTCAGTTTACGAGAACTTTTTTTTAAGTTTGAAAATATATTTTTTCAAACAAAATGCAGAAATAATAAACTCGCCATACCATACTAACTTCATCATCTTTGATTTGATTAATAAGATACACAGTGCCGGTTAATGTAAAAGTTAACCCGCAGTTTAAACCTACAGTTTTATACGCATCATTGAATATTATTTATTCAACAATGCGTTGCTGTATTTTAATTTTTAAATTTATATAGCCGTATTAAAAGGAAGGTATTGCAAAATGTTTGGGCAGTAATAATTTCTTTGAATAATTAAATGCCATGTTTTAATTACATGAATGCAAAAGTGAATTTTTAAACGTATTTTTTTAACAAGAGAAGGAAACTGTTTTGTAACATTATTTAAGCACAAGGTTGACAATGTTTGATAAAACATTGTCTACAATATTTGATGTCTGTCGCTGCCAAATATTTACTTGTATGCTCGATTAAATTTTAAGGAATAAATCACATTCTGATATGCAATGGAACTTGACAAATATTTAGTCAGTTGATATATTCCTAACAATTTTTGTATTAAAACTGCCATGTTTATTTCCACTGAGTAAATTTAAATAAATTATTTTCCATTTCATTAGTTTACACCACAATCAATTTCCTAGAAACGGGAGAGTTGGTTTTTTTAAAATAAACTTCATAAGAATGTTAAATTTAGTTTTAATTATTTCCAATATTGCTGTATAATATTTACACAGTTCGTCCCGCTCGACTAATCGAAAAATACTTTAGATAATGTTGTATACACAACTGAAAAATGTTATTTCATAATATTCAATTTGATCTTATTCTGACTCAATATTTACAACACATCTCACAAAATATAGCAAAGTTTACTTTTAGCGTAATATATGGCTAAAAATTTTAGTGTTTCGAAAATATTTAATTCATAGTGTATGTTTCTGATCCTTTTTTAAAAGAAATTTTAATCACAACAAATACTTTTTTTCTTGACGTTTTGTGATAAATTCTCAACACGTTAGATTGAATTTTTCAATACATCGAAAGAAAGGTTTCCGTGCAGAAGTAAACAGCATTTTCATTTGAATTGAATTATATGCAGTGGAATTTTGTTTTGTCATATCAATAGTTAAGTAAACAGATGATTTGTAATTCAAAAGTCATTTAATATTTTAGAAAACTGCTTTGAAAGTAAGAAAAGATAATTAATAATATCTTATGCGAAATAAATAAATATTTAAACTTCAGTTATGCATGTAACTGCATTTAAATATAACTGGTAGGATTTGATTGAAATTTGCAGAGATTCAAAATAAAAAACAAATAGGCAAGTTCAATAATTTCATTTGATCAAGCAATCTGTTCTGACATTATTCAATCAAAAATTAATTAAATGTAAATAAATCCTGCTTCCCTTCTCTAAATACATATCGCAAAATTTAATTTTAGTTCTTATTCAAGGTTCTAGAGGTTTTTTATGCCAATAATTTTCAATTATATTTTCCTTTGAATTTGCAGTTAAATATACAAAAAGAAATGCTTTGCTTTTTAAATTATTTGATTGTTATTTAGTAGTAATATAGCATGCTTTTTTCATTTGAAATAAATATACCAGTATTATATATACTAATTTTTTAAAAAAATGGTAATTACTTTTTAAAACAGAATGCTCGTAAAACAAATAAATGTGTGGATGTGGATTTCAAGGATTCGAAATTTGTAAGAACGTCATTTAGAGTTTTAACTTTATTTAACTTTAAATAGCGGCATTGTAAAAAATTCCGATAAGAAACATTTAGAGAGAACTTTTTACCATACAATCCATTTTTGCTGTAAAATTTTACAGGACAGAGAATCTGATATATTGTGATTTTTAAAGCAGTATGTACAATAAAATAACTGAATCATTGTTATTAAATAAACATTACTGTAAAAATTATGGCATAAACTTTCAAGGTAAAAATGGATTTTACAGATCATGCAGCTATACTGCTAGCACTTTTTACATTAAATTAATCCAAAATATTTAAAAGTATTTTAAACTATTTTAAATATTTATTTTAAATATTGTCATAAATATTGACAATTTAACAACTTTTAAAGGAATTTACAAAAATGCACTTGTATTTAATAACCATAATTTTTTTCTATCAGAATAATTTATTTTGTTAGCTAAACATTTTTCAACAACACAAAAATATAATTTAGATTATGCTATTGTTAAAAAATATGACATATAGTTGTCAAAATTTTTGGTGTTGAGTAAAATTAAAATTTTTTCACAGTTTTTTGTTTTAAGTCAATTTGTGACCCTGTGGTATTAAAATACGATCCTCTCATTCACGCATAGATGACAGCACCTAATGAGTCTTAGTACGTGAAAACTCAATTGTTAAACCAAAAGTAATTCAGGGTGCTCTGTCATAAAAGGTTTACAGTTTCATTCAGGAAAAATTCATTCGAGAAAATTTTAAATTGCTTCATTACAAATTTTTGCATCACTTAAAAAATTTGAATTGCATTCAGAAACATTTTTTCGGGTGATTTACTCTATGGTAATGGCATTTCCGGTAAAGAAAACGATAATGATGGTTTATAATAACAAAATATATGGTATTTAATCAATACTTCCCAGAAAAGGCCACAGGCTGCAGTAAAGTAAAAAGACCTGAAGTAAAGTAAAGAAAAGGCTGCGGATTTGTGAATTCAACTGCCTTACATACAACCTAATTTTAAGACTGTTAATGATGAAACAATGAAAAAATTTCATTCTTAATTTGAAATGCTTCTAATTATGATAAATTAGAAGGTTGCTTTTTTAAATTTTTGGTTAGCATATGAACGTCAACTGATTTCCTTTTTTGAAGTCTGGTTTCTACCAAAGGAAAATCAATCGTTTAGGGTCACTTAGCTGAAAAAAATTGAAGACAGCTGTTCTAACATACAAATAATTGGTGTATTTCTTGAATTTTTGAACTACTCTAAGAGGCTACTCAAACCATAAAATAAAATATACATTTAAAAGTTAATTCATTGTATGAGACATGAAAATTTCTTGACTGAGGTATTTATTCTTTACTGAGGTATTTAATATATTTTTTCTTCTATCATGGAGACTTTAACTCTTCTTTTACAGACTCTGCGTCCTTTCGCTTACTCAATCTTTCGTGCATGGGGTAAGTAAAAATTTCAATTTAAAATTCTGCTTTGGATTCCAATTTATTCCACCTTTTGAATGTGATGGAGAAAAATGAATGCTCTCTACTATTCAGCATACTATTGTAATGTAAAAGCTTTCTGCGCATAAATATTTCTATTAGGCTAGGAAATATTTCTTTTTTTTTCTCTATAAAAATATATTTTCAAAGGATAAATCATAATTTTGAAGTAAAACACTAAATTAAATATATCCGTCGAAAATTCATGTTTTGAAGTGTGCTTAGAAGATTAAAAAAAGACAAATTTTTTTTATAATACAAATAAATGAAAAATTTATAACGCGTATCGGTAGGAATTAAAAAGAAGAAAAAATATTATGTAGCACATAACAATTGTAAAAAAAGCAATATAATAAATAATATGAGTTAAATTAAATCATTTTGAAAGTGAATGCAAATTCGGAATTAAACTTATAAAGAATGAAATGGTAAAATAAAAAAATAAAAAGGAAATAATTTGATGCAAATTAAATTATTTTAAGAATAAATGCCCATTTCGAACTAAATTTAAGGGAAGCTCAAGTAATAGGTGGGCATTGGAAATATTAGCCATTATATAGCAAATGAAAATATGGCAAATTGAAAAGCAACATAATAAATACTTTGATTTAAATTAAATTATTTTAGATTTAAATGCCTATTCTGAACAAAACGTATAAAATGAAGCTTAAGTAATTGGCAGTAATTGAAAAGAAAAAAAAATACAACGCACGAAATTTGTAAAATAAAAACTGTGTAGTTAATAATTTGATTTAAATTAAATTATTTTAGAAATAAATGCTCATTCTGAACTAAACTTATAAAATGATGCTCAAGTATTGGGTGCACATTGGAAAGATAAAACATTACATAGCACATGAAAGTCGTAGAAATAAAAGACAGTATAATAAATAATTTGATTTAATTTAAATTATTTTAAGGGTAAATGACCTTTTGGATCTGAAGTTATAAAATGAAGCTAATGAAATGGGCAGTCATTGAGAAGGAAAAAAACATATAACGCATGAAAACGGTAAAATAAAAAATATGTAATAAAATGATTTAAACTAAATTATTTCAGAAATAAATGTCCATTCTGAACTAAACTCATAAAATGAAGCTCAAGTAATGGACAGTCATTTCGAAGAAACAAAAAACATATTAAGCATGAAAACGGTAAAATAAAAAAAACCATATATTAAATAATTTGATTTAAATTAAATAATTTTAGAAATAAATGCCCCTTCTGAACTAAATTTTAAATATTAAGATCATGTAATGGATAGTTATTGAAAAGAAAAAAAAAACATTATATATCGTATGACATTTGTAAAAGAAAAAAATCTAGAAAGTAAATAAGTTGAAAGAAACTGCAAGATTTTAAAATAAACTAATCATTAGGATTAAAACTTATAAAATGAAGCTCAAGTAATGGGCAGTCATTGAAAAGAAATATAAACAACATATAACGCATGAAAGTTGAAAAATAAAAAATATTTCCAATGCCCACCTGGAGAAAGACCTAGCATACAGGTATCTGAAGGGCAGATTTGTTGACCACTCTTTCAGGGGCACCATATTAGGTGGGTCAACGTTGCTCCCACAGTAAGACAGATAGTACGGAGAATGAATGAAACATCCATTCCTTGCCCGGGATTCGAACTCAGAACCTTTCTGATGCAAGGGCAGTTCCCTAACCCCTACACAGGCCGGTCAGCGCGAAATAAAAAATGAAGTTAATAATTTGATTGAAATCAAATTATTTTATAAATAAATGCCCATTCCAAGCTAAGAAACTTATTTATAAAATAATAACATTCCATGTGCTATTATTTTATAAATAAATGCCCATTCCAATGAACCAAAGTTTAAAGATTAAGATCGTGTAATGGGTAGTCATTGAAAAGAAAAAAAAACATTATATATCGTATGACAATTGTAAAAGAAAAAATCTGTATAGTAAATAATTTGATGGAAACTGAAAGATTTTAAAATAAACTAATCATTATGATTAAACTTATAAAATGAAACTCAAGTTATGAGCAGGCATTAAAAGGTAGACATGTATCCATAACGCGTAACAATTGTAAAATAAAAAATCCATGTAATAAATAAGTGGATTTAAATTATTTTAAAAATAAAATGCTCATTCCGAAATAAACTGTAAATATTAATCTCAACTAATGGGTAGTCATTAAAAAATAATAGAAAACTTAAAAGTTGTTCAATAAAAACTATATACTAAATAATTTCATTTATATATTTTTAGAAATAAATGCCCATTCTGAACTAAACTTATAAAATTTAGCTCAAGTAATGGTTAAGCATTGAAAAAAAAACACTATATATTGCATAATAATTGTAAATAAAAAAAATATTTAATAAATAATTTGATTAAAAAAATAATTATTTTAAAAATAAATGCCCATTCTGAAGTAAACTTTTAAAATTAAGCTCCAGTAATTCGGTATTGAAAAGTAATTCGGTATTGAGGTATTGAAAAGACGAAAAAATCATATAGCGCATTATAATTGTAAAATTTAAAAGTATTTGTTAAATAATTTGCTTTAAGTTCATTATTTTTTAAAAATAAATGCTTTTTTTGAAATAAAGTTGTAAAAATTAAATCAAATAAATTTATTTTGTAACAATATTTAAACACCTACATTAAACATGAAAGTTGAATGAAACAACAAAAGCTTTTTACCCTTGCATTATGTGTGATAAAAAGAAAATTTTCTATAAAGAGAACTAATAATTTAAGCTTTTTCTTCACAAACTCTTTATGACTTTTAGTAGAATTTAATCCTATTATACAAACCCCTAACGAACAGGAAAAGAGGTAGACCCAGGCTGAGATGGCTGGATTCAGTTGAGACTGATTTCCTTACTCTAAAGGAGAAACACTGGCGATCAAGTGTCAAAAGTAGAGAGAAGTGGATTCGAATTTAAAGGAAGGCACTGGCCCACCCTGGGCTGTCTAACCAGATATGATGATGATGAGAATTTAATAATTAATAAATTTCTTAATATTACTTCAAAATTAAATTCTAAATGATTTTAAAGAGGAGAAAGAAACCCAGTTTTAAAATTGTTTTTAATCCCTACATCTATTTCTTTAAGCTTATCCTTAATTCCTTATTATTAAAGGAAATGATAAATGCACAAAAGTTTTCCTTTCGTGTCAATGTATAACATTTATTGTCAGCATTATGATAATTAAAAAAGTTTAATCGAAGATATCAACCTTTGTTGCTAATTATTCATTGTTTTATGGATGTACTGCGTGCCAAATACAATTGCGAACTTTCAAAAATTTTGCAACTATTGGTGATATTTATAACGAAGTTGCTGAATGGTTACCTGCAAATAATGTCATGCCTTGTAAATACATGCATCAGTCAATTAAGAAGCCAATCAGGTTCGATGCGCACTCGTGACGTCACGCATAAGTATCCAATTAAATTTGATTCTAATTACATGTTTGGTATATTCCCTTCTAGTCTTCTCGAGTTGTTAGTGCCACATTTTAATAGATCGAAGCCCCTTTCTTAAATATTACAGACGATATTTTAGAATTTGATATCAGATAAAAAATATGTTTTCTCTTATACTCTGTTGCAAGTTTAGAAAAAAAACCATTATCTCTATGGAGAGAGCCTGTTTGCATCTAATTGCACGCTAAATGGATGTCTAGTTCCAAGCGCGAACGAATATCAACATTGCCAACTCTTGAAACGACGTAGCACGTCGCTTATAAGCTTTTTAGTGCTTATTTCACTTTTTGCGTATCTCGCATCTTGCGTATTTTGAGATCTTTCGCAATGTCTCGAAAACTTTTTAAACGATTTTTAAATTTTCAGCACACAACCATAAAATTCCTTCATCCAAAAATAATTAATGGAAAAAAATTATTTTAAATTTTTTATTATTCATATTGTTTTTTTTAATTGTTTGGTACACAAATTTTTACATTATTTTAAAGAATGTACCTTTAATTGGCGAAATGCTAAATTTTAACCTGATCGCACTTTCAAATTTTTTCAAAAAAATATGTATAGAATAATTGATTTTTCAAAAACTCTACTTGTAGTTAAAGTTTTGAAAATGAAGTAAAATTTTATTTCTTTTGCAAACCAAAATTTGTTTCTATTAATATTAAATAAAGTAATAAAAAATAATAAGTTTTTGTTAAAATTATTCTTTTGTTTTGAATTATCTTTGGCTATAGGTATTATATAATTGCGATTAAAAAAGTTTTTTATTCGCTTTAAAAGTTCCCAAAGTATGACAGAATATGCACAAAGTAAAACTAAAATTAAGGATTCCAAACTTTCAAATTGCACTCGTGAACTAAATGTCTAGATTGTGGTAATAATTTGAGATTCGAGATTCCGAATCCGTTGGATGAAAATGGTATGTGTATTCTGAGAAAATAAATTTTGTGTTTGACTTTTCCGCGTTAAATATCGTTTTTATTAATTGACATATTAAAGGGAAAGCTCTCGAATTATTAAGAGTAATCCTAGTACCTGAAGATCAATTGAATCAGAAGTTATTCAGGATTTCCACTTTTTAATTATTTCTATAGCGAAAAAAGTAATAATAAGAAGAACGTCTTAATAACTTTCAATCGGAGTTTCAAGAGCTCAGATACAATGTTATTGGTTGCTATACTTAATCTTATATTCTCTTTATGTAGAGGACTTTTTATAAGTTACAAACGACACAAAAAGCTATTAAAAAATATTACATTTTTGGGGACGTATTTGGATACTTGACCCTCATAATAAAGGACGACATGGACTACAATCTGGAAGAGATTTTTAAAATAGTACCTTTTTGTTTCTTTTGTAACTTGAATCATCAGCATAGTTTAAAAAGGGTATATAAGATTAAGTATTGCAACCTTGACGTTGCATCTGAGCTCATGAAAGTTCAATTGAAAAATCAAAAGTTATTGAACCATTCTTTTAATCAATACTTTATACGCTATAAAAATAAGAAAAAATTGGATGCCTTGAATAACTTCTGATGCAAGGGATCTTCAGACACAAGGATTCAATCTTAATAACTCGAGAGACTCATGTGATATATGCTAATTAATTAATGAAAACGATATTTTACGCGAAAAAAAATCAGACACAAGATTTATTTTTTCAGAATACGCGTACCCTTTTTTTCAACGGATTCGTGATCTCGAATTTCATATTTTTCAAATTGTTAAATTTTTTGAGGACGCTCCATTGTCTTATTCATGGTTTAAAAATTTGTTCACCTTACTCTTGGTAAGTGAAAAGACGATCATTCGATCAAAAGAGTATTCTGAATGTTCACTTTTTTATTGCGCACTGTATATATCATTCGGTATTTTTCATTTAAGATTTGTTATTTTAATAAAAATAAGGTGTTTCTGTAACATTTAATATTGTTATTCAAACTGTTGAGGAATTCATAAATGCAAGAAGGCAGAAAAACAAATTCCAAATACATTCCCACAATTCATCAACTTGTTATTCTTCCTAGGCCATTATATTACATGATAGATGATTCTATTGTTTCTCAGATTTTAGCTATAAGTCGGGAAAATATTACAGCCGCCTGCAGTTTTATTTCGTTTTCTATGTATTACTACCATGTTTATTTTGCAAAATACGTCAAATATACCATCAGGGAGACTATTTTCTCGATCATATTTATACGCTTGATTTGATCAGGGGGGTTTCTGTTTGTGATATATGAGTTCTATCTGTTTCTACTTCTATGTGACAAATTTTCTTTTATTCCTCTATTTTACAATTTTATGCTGTATATCTCTTTTTATTAGTTGTCTGTAGCATTCATTATTCAAAATAATGTTGTAGTTTCCGAAAATGTTATTTGGATACGTTATTTTATTAACTAAATAAATATTTGGAAGTAATTATATTCAATTACTAAAATATTACTTTTAATTGCTATGTATTATTTATGTGTTTAAATTCCATAGATATCAGAGTAAATTTCATTACAAATGAATCAAAACTTTTTATAAAAATCACTATTTTCCTTCATTGTTATACGGAGCATGGATTTTAGAACACACTAAACAAACCATTCTATATATATACATATATATATACACTCTATAACAAAAAAATCGACGCACCAAGAACGCACTATGACGAGCAAAATCGACGCTCGATCAGGCTGGAATGATGCTGACTGGAAACGTATAGTCTTTAGCGATGAATCCCGCTTCCAACTGTGTCTGGAACCCTACCATGAGCTCCATGGAATGAAATTCCATCTAGAAATGACGTCACGTTCCAACGGGAATTATTTTCCCCCACCACGAACACCTTGGAAAGAGTTTCTTGGCAAGAAACAACCGGTTTTCTTTCCAGCCGATGTCTACTGCCCGGAATCCTCATTCTTGGAGGGAATGGTGAATTTTTGAGAACTAAATACGATATTTCGCCGATGAATGTCTTAATTATTTTCTATTTCATAAGGGAAGATTTCAAAATATCTAAAAGATAAACGTGCCCGAGCCATTTTCAAGACGATTATTAAGAGATGTTTTGTTTCGTGTGAACGAAAAAATACGTTCAGAGTTAACTAAGAAATTACAGCAAACGAAATATAATTAGGCTCTTATTATATGATAATTGTTACTATTTTTATCTTATATTACCTGGAATATATAACTTGACCAATTCCTTTTTTTGAAGTTCCAATCATTTCTTTTTTTAATTTTCTTTCGATGAACTTTTAATTCAACAATATTTAACTTCATTCCGAACGATAGTTTTTTATACTATATACAGATAGCAGCAAATTTAAAGGGATTTGTTACAGGCATGATGTATTATAAAGTAAACAATTTATTTACAATAAGAAATGCAAAAAAGAAAATAGCATAAAAATGCTTCGAAAAATATTTATGAAATATGTACTTATTTCTTCTTTTACTCATTTTAAAATCTTTTATTCTCATTCTTCCATTAAAATATATACTATAAAAGCTGTGGAAGTAGTTCCTTAAACTATAACTTTTAAGTATTTCAAACGTGAAATGATTTTACAAATCACAAAAATTTTGTTTACACAAATCTATAAATTAATTTCTTGTGAACATATTTATTTAACTATCAGTAAAAAACAGTCACTTTAATAATGTAACAAATAAACCAAAGTAATAAGAAAAGTAGTAACTTTAGTCATTCATATTGTTACAAATTTAATTGAAAACTAATGAACTTTTCTGAAATTAAGTTAATTTCTAAGAGACCGATTGGTAAACGTTAATTTTTTGTCTGATAAAATTTGATTTCTTTCTGGCAATTAGTTTTTATTTAAAAACTAGTATAATCAGTAATCTATCTACATGCAGAACTCAGGCACGAAATTTTGAAACTTAATTCATTAAAATATAATCTTTATTTTAAGAGTTGTACTTTTTAAAAAATATTTAAAACAAATAGTGAAACGCATTAAAAGATATATCAGAAATATTTATTATGAAAAAATGATTTTATTCTATGAATTATACATGTTAAATATGACAGTTTTTAATTAGTAATAAATTATATGTATAATAAATTAAGGAATATTTCAAAGTATTCGCAGTTTATGTTTTTTTAGTCTAATGAAAATAAAAAACATTATAAAAAGAAAACAATAAATCGTCAAAAATATTATCTAAATAGCAGAAGCTCGTTTCGTTTTAGTCATGCTAATGCTGCCAAACTCAAAAAGAAAATCTAAAGTAAATTGTGTGATTGGTTAAATTTTAGCCACGCCCTGAGAGTGAGTTATCGTGGAATGTCTGATTCCAAGGGAGTGTTCATGGTACGGTATTGAACGTTCATGGAACCAAACTTTCCCAGTTTCACTTTCCAGCCGGGAATCTTCATTCCATTCCCGGTAGCTTATGGTAGGGCCCCTGACGATCATCGAAGACGTGTTTGGAGACGCACAGGGCAGACGGGGAATCCTGCCTTCACTTTTGCACGCCACACCGACTCTCAACAAGGCATTATGGTCTGGGGTGCCATTTCCTTTGACAGCCGGACCCCTTTGGTCGTCATTAGAATTACACTTACTGCACAGCGGTACATCGACGACATCCTAAGACCTGTTTTGCTACCGTTCCTTTTGCAGCACCCTGGGCTAGTTTTTCAGCAGGATAATGCCAGACCACATACGGCACGTGTTGCTATGAACTGTCTGCAAGCTTGTCAAACTCTTCCTTGGCCTGTCAGTTCACCAGATCTATCTCCCATCGAGCATGTCTGGGATATGTTGGGAAGGCGATTGCATCTGGCACGGAATGTTAATCACCTCGTTCGACAATTGGATCGAATTTCGCAGAAAATACCGCAAGAGACCATCCGGAAGCTTTATCCGTCTATGCCACGTCGTGTGGCAGCTTGTATCCAGGCTAGAGGCGGGTCAACACCTTATTGAACTTGTTACTGTAACTCTGCAATAAATTATTCAATTGTTCTGAAATTTTAATCATTTACTATTCTATACATTGTCTTCCTATCCACCAATTTTCGTTTCAATCGGACAACTCCTTCTTGGTGCGTCGATTTTTTTGTTATAGAGTGTATATATATATATACAAAGGGTGATCAAATGAAAAGGTACGAAACGACACGGTGGGTACAAATGTGGACCTCATTCAAAATATACACCATAGGCCTGAGCACAACGATCCCACTGATGAACAAGCCGCAGGATTCCTTTCTCCCAGAATTCCTGTGGCCGTGACGAGACCCAGTCCTTCAAAGCGTCCTTGAGTACGTCGTCCGAGCTGAAGAGCTTATCTTTCAGGTGCTTCTTCAGTGAACCAAACACATGGAAATCGCAGGGGGACATGTCCGGACTGTATGGCGGATGGTACAACGTGTCCCACTTGAACAGTTCCATCTGTGTGACTCTGGAGACGTGTGGACGCGCGTTATCATGGAGCAGAACCACATCCTCCGTGAGCAGCCCAGTCCTTTGTTCTTGATGGACCTGCGCAGGCGCCAGAGTGTCTCACAGTACACATCGGAGTTAATGGTTTTTCTGTGTTCGAGGAAATCGGATAACACCTCGCTGCTCCTCAATCATGAATTTTGCAACGCGAAAGCCATCCTGTCGTCATACAGACTACCGCATCATTTGGACGCCGCTTTTGATAAGAGCCTCAGCTCTCTCCTGCGCGTGCGGGCACCTGCGCATGCTCCGATCCCAGTCGGAGACTCCAATCGCTTCCCGAGATGTCTCGCTACGTTCTCCCATGGCAGAATATGCAAATATTTAACTGTTACGTTTTTACGTCGTTTCGTACCTTATCATTTGATCACTCCTTGCATATATATATATATATATATATATATATATATATATATATATATATATATATATATATATATATATATATATATATATATATATATATATATATATATATATATATATATATATATATATATATATATATATATATATATATATAAATATATATATGCTTACTTTTGTTTTTGTTTTGTGCACTGAAAAATCAATGATTAGTTCAACCATCACTTTTTAAGTGTTATAGGAAGCAAATAAAAGCTTGCGCAAATGAATCTCGTTTCATTGATGGTCATGAAAGCTAACATAAACCTTGAGGAGATAAATTTATCGTTAGTTTGAGAACTCTTTCTGCTCTTGATTCGCAAGCGATGATTCCTCCTCGATTTCAGCAGGTTTTTCTAACATTGTTTCGTGCAGGAAGATTCAATCTCTATGTAAGAGGGTTGTTTACGCATGCTTAATGCGATCCTCATAGCGGATAAGCAAGCTTAGCTAAATTTAACTTTATTTCAACTCTCAAGCTTGTATGGATAATTTGCCTATCATTTTTAAACCTTAAACCTTGATTTCCTTTATGATAGAAGCTGTTACTGACATACATGCTTATATATATATATATATATATATATATATATATATATATATATATATATATATATATATATATATATATATATATATATATATATATATATATATATATATATATATATATATATATATATATATATATATATATATATATATATATAAGAAAAAGACAAGGTTCAGAGGAGAAGAAAAATTTTATGCAATCAATGAAAATCGTTTGTAACAATTCAACTAAAGGAGACATCTTCCCTCCTGACATCGGTGCTGGAAAAAAAAGAAGCAATGAAGGTAGAGGGTCGAAGTGGTAAATTGCCCAATTCAAAGCACTATCTATTTCGACTTTGCAGAAGCGTACTTACTAACACCTGGGGTACTATACGCTTAGGAGCACGTGGTTCTTATTGCACAGAAATCGTCTCAGAAGAAATATGGTTCGAATCTGGGAGAACTACTGTTTCAAGTACCGTTTCATTATTGTGTTTTATCAATACTATTTGTTAAAAAAAGCATTATGTAAGCAGATGCTCGAATTGTAATAAAGAAATAAGATTAATTAAGAACATGAAACAATTTAAATATTTTTTATAATTAAGTATTTTAAATAAGTTAAGCATTATCATGTGTAAATTTGTAATTTACAAGAAAACATCGTGCTAACAATGGCCCAGTAATAATATTCAATAAGATTCTTATTTATGTAGTAAAATACTCTCAAACTTTGCCTGAATCCTATTCTCTTATTTCCAGAATAAAAATATTTTTATGAAGAATACATTTTTACCCAGTTAATTTTGACTTTACTTCAAGTTAGAATTCCTGATATATTTCGATATGCTTAGAGATTCAGATTTTATTATACTCAGAAATGAAAAAAATATAAGTATGAACTTCATTCAATTTTAAGAACTTAATTCAATTTTTTACAGGTGCATAAAATATTCCAAGCAAAGCAAATGAATTCAATGTATGCATGTAGAGATTGCAAAAACATAAAAAAACAGTATTCCTGAAGAAAATCAACTGTGTTATAATGTTAATATTCGTGGTTTTAACATGGTTTTTTAAAAGATCTATCGCCAATGAGAATAAAAAAAACTACAGTTTAAGTGCCTTATACTCAAAACAAATATATGTCATCTTACCGTGAAGAATTATCTGGGCTTCAGAAAGGACAAGCAACTTAAAAATTTTAAAAGCTAGTATTGTTTTTAAAAAAAATGACCGATTCGGCCACATGTTTCTACCTAGATTAAAATTATTAAACTCACTGCCTTATTCTTAGTTTTTTGACATTTTTATGAACCCAGATAATGCAGGATTAGAGTAAGACTTCAAACACATAAAGACTGCAAACACTTTTTTTGTTTTTACAAAACTGTGGCTTTTCTCCATGTTGACATAGCATATTAAGCATAAACAGTGCTAGTTCTTAACCGAACAGTCATGAGTATTATTGCAAACTCACAGCAATTATGAAAATAGCATATTATTCACAAAAAAGCAATATTTCATCTGACGACAGAGCATTCGAAAAACAACCTTAATGCTTACAAAAGCATTTTTTTTTCTGAAAGATTAAGCATTTCATAACATTGTTTCCTGAAATATTTAATGTCTTTGTTTTACTCTTTCTGATTCAATTTCTTGGTTTTTCCATTTTCAGGATACTATTTAATTTTCTTAAATTATATAATTCAAGTTTTTTAAAACATTTTATTTTTACTTTTTTGTAATCATCCTATTAAATGTATTTAGATTTGCTTGAAAAAATAAAATCACTATCACTTATACATTAATAATTTAAAATCAATATTTGAGTGAGTATAGGCAATTTAAACGCTGTCAAACTGACTAATGATTGTCGAAGACATAAAAGAGGAAAAAGAATAATTGAAACCAGATTATCTGCCCTATAAAAATGAAAGGTGCAATTTTTATTGGCTAGAATTATTAAGATTATTAATAGTTCATAAATTTAAAGGTTTTTTTATTGGACTAAATTTATTTTCAGTTCCGATACTCATAAGTTCTACTATTATGGCTCTCAATATTATACAGAAATGTCTAAGCTTACGTGTCCACAGGATATCCATGAATCAGTCAGTTACAAAAGTCACCGATATGAATACATTTCTATTGGGATAGGAAGACGATTGGCTTAGAAGGATTAGTGCAAAGGGAGATTGATTGAATGATAGGGGAACACTGATATACACTGGTTATCATAAATTAAGGAAAAATCACAAAAATAGCGATAACTCTTTCAAAAGTAAGCCAAACCGTGCAAAATTTGCATATGTTGTCCACTAAGAGTAGCTGAGTAAAATTGCAATATGCAAATTAGTGGCGCTGCACTCGGCTTACGTCATCTGCCTGGAGCATAAAAGTCCAAGTTTGAGAGAAAGCACACAAATTTTACTGTGATTGCGACATTGAAAATCTGAGATAGCCAATTCGTAATAATGACCTCTAGGCATCATTTGCCTGAAGAACTACGATGGAGAGCCATCGGGAGACTAGAGGCAGGGCAGAGTCAATCAGAAGTGGCCAGATGGCTAAATGTGAGTCCATCTGTGGTTCATAGACTTTGGAGGCAATTTCAAACCACAGATTCGGCATCTAGGAGGTTCAGTCAAGGACGGCCAACTGTTACGACCAGTGCCGATGACCGATATTTGACATTAAGTGCACGCAGGAATAGAACCGCTACTCCGACACATCTTAGATCCTCTCTTGCTGCAGCCACCGGAAGGTTGGTGTCAACGTCAACTGTGCGCAGAAGGCTCCACGAAGGTGGTCTGTATGCGAGACGACCAGCCATTTGCGTGCCGCTCACATCACGCCATAGGAGAGACCGTTTGCAGTGGGCCCGACAACATGTCCACTGGACGTCAGATCAATGGAGGCCTGTTCTCTTTACGGATGAGTCCAGGTTTAGTCTAGAAAGTGACAGTAGACGTTATTTGATATGGAGAGAACCTGGGACCCGTTATCATCCATCAAACATCCGTGAAAGAGATGCATACGGAAGAGGCAGTGTCTGTGTTTGGGGAGGCATATCCTTAGGAGGGCGCACATACCTCCATGTCTTTCCAAGGGGAACCGTGAATGCTCAGGTTTATCGAGACAACATCCTTGATGCTTATGTGCGCCCATATGCCGGGGCAATTGGTGATTGCTTCCTGTTACAGGACGATAATGCAAGACCACACAGAGCTCGCATTGTTGATGATTATCTTCAACAGGAAACAATTACTCGCATGGAGTGGCCAGCTCGATCCCCGGACTTGAATCCTATCGAGCACGTTTGGGATGCTCTAGGGAGGCGTGTATCTGCCATCAATCCGCCCCCTCAGACCCTTGCCACGCTTGCAACTGCTTTACAAGAGCAATGGCTCTCACTTCCTATTGAACTGATAGACCGCATAATTGAAAGCATCACACATCGCTGTTTGTGCTGTATTGCTTCTAGAGGCAATCATATTCCATATTAAAGGTACTTTTTCTATTGCAAACCGATACTTCCAATTTGTTTATTTTATACATGTGCTAATTTCTATACTACTATTAATGTCTGATAATTTCTTTTTATGTTGTTTAATACCTTACTATGTGTTGTATATTGTGGGTAAGTTTCATAAAATTCCATGTGTAATTTCTTGAGTTATCGCGATTTTTGTGAATTTTCCTTAATTTATGATAACCAGTGTAGTTCAGCCTCTGACTTGGACACCTTCATATGCTAAGATTTTCAAAATGCATCGAATGGCAAAAGAGGACATTTAATCAATAACCGGCAATTAATTTTTACAATATTAATATAATTGCAATTCAGTGTTACCAATGCAAGGGATGGAGAGGGTTTATCAATCGCATGGCAATTCATGACAAATGTCGTCATTTCCCTATTTTGCTTTCTTTTAAGCTGGTATTTTTATTTTTCTAAATCATTTTAATTGTATGTTTTCTGCTTTGTTTCTAAACTATCTTATTTGTTTTAGTTATGTCTTGTAATTCTTATTATTTTAAAACTGTATTCAAATACGCTCAGAAATAGCTGTTCTACAGTACTTGAGTGATTTGCTGACTAACTTGACCAGCTCGCCAAATCAATAATTTACAATAAAACAACTATTTCTAATTATTCTTACATCGAAAGTAATTACTAGAAAACATACAATTAAGATAAGTTTAGAAAGTCAAAATGTCAATTTAAAGGCACATGGGCAGAAATTTTATGATAAGGAAGCGCCCCTAGTGGCATACGATGAGGACATTTCTGGTCATAGGTGTCTATGATAGTTTCAATCCTTATATAGTTTGCCTTTCCTACCGTCCAAGTTTGTAACCTGTGTTGAATTAAATTGCATAATCGGAATAAGTCTTATCGAAAAACCTTGATCATGAGTTATATTTCAGGCCTAACTTAGGTACGTCAAAAAGCTGGTAACTATTTTAAGTAGGTTCATTAATCCTAACTTGCTGCAACGGAATAGTTATTGAATGATTTAAATAAAATTTTTTCTTACGAAATATTTAGTAAGTTTTGTTGAAATAAAATTGATTGGACTGATTGTTAAGACATTGTTCCCAGTGGATCAGTGAAGTCAAGCATTACTGGCAGTGGTCAGTGTGCGGGTGACTTCTTTTATCATTTGAGGATGTAAGGTATCGGTCCTCGTTAAACTGTTTTACCGTTAAGGGCTCCATTTTGCATGCAGGTCGTTGGGCTACCAAAGTGGGGAGCAACCCCTCCACTGAATATCAAAATTGTGATGGTATGTCTTCTATGATAATATGTTTCTAGAAAATATCCTCGGGGATATTTTCCAGACCTTAGCCAATAGCCCATTCTGCAGCTCATCTGTGACGTCAAAAAATTCCTAATATTACTTCTACTTGAAATGCAGTTTTTGAAATATTTACATGAGTAGAAAAATTTTTAATATGAAAATTAGAATTACTTTTTATAAAAAATATTGTAGAGTAATTTCTGTTAAAATTGTTTTTATTGCAACAGAAGCTTGTTTTCTGAAAAACGTTTATATCCAATTAGAATTTTTAATTACACCTTTTCCATCCTCGGTGGATTACAAGAAGTCGAATTAGTTTTCTTATCAATGGATAGAAAATAAATAAAAAAAAATAAGCAAATCAAATTTTGAAAAAAAAATAATTTAATTTTTTTTCTCTCAAACTATAAACTATTTCTCCCTCAGTAAATACCAACTAAATGAAAACTTTTTTGATAAAGTACATTTCAATTAATACTTAGCACACAGAAAAATATAGTTAATTTTGTCCACCACGCCGCTCTCCCTGGACAAAAGAGTATGATTAAGAGCAGCGATGCAAACAAAAGAACTTTTGCTTCAGCGTCTTGAGTTTCCAAGCGGCTGGTTTGGATTTAAAAAGTTAAGCAATTCGAAAAAAAGGAGCAAGCTTAGTAGTTTGCTTTTATAAAGTGGTAAAACTTTCCTTAAGCTTTCCAAGAATAAAGTTTTCACCTTTCAAGGAAGGACTTTTGTAGACAGTTAAGAGGTGAGAGCAACAGACAGGAAATATATTATAGAACTTACGAAAAAAAATGGTTGAGAACTGTTGGTAAACATTTTAAAATATTATGTGATCGAGTTTACTGTATTGTAATGAAAAATGGAGTGTTTGATCAGAAATGATACAATCCTTTTAATTACCGTAATAAGTTTGTAAACTAGAGAGCTCTGCTGCAATTACGTATGGATGGTGTTTTCTACACTAGGGAACGCTGCAAGCTGGGTATCGCCTAAATTTCCGGGTTACTGTTTCCGTTTTATTTTAAAGCCATTTGGCATCATTGTGTTTTGAGATTCTTGTAGGCAATGTATTTGATTACTTATTACTTGTGTTTACAATGCTAACAATACTGGTGTTTACAATGCTAAAAGTGTTAACACTAACGTAAGATGGTGCATAGCTTGCAACAAGAACAAACAGTAATAAACTTATGGAAAGAGGCCATATCAAGACTGCCAAAAAAGCGAGTTATTCAAAATCTAGCTACCATGTCACCTTTTTTAACAATATATCTCCAAAAAACTAAAAAAAAATTTCACTTCAAACTCACCAGAATTACATATTAACATTAATATCTTATGAAATATGGCAGATTTGAGCTCAGAAATTATCTAATTTATTTCTTTTTATTGAAAATAAATTATCCGTTTGAAAACATCGCCTATCAGAATAACATGTAGTAAGCAGCTGCAAACTTTTTAACCGGAACTAGAGTAGGTGCCGAGCTTGAGATTGTTATTGTTTACATTTCTATTGAAAACACCATCCATAGGGCTACTGTGATTGTTTTCGGTAGGAAAACAGGATTCAAAGAACCCCAGAGCTGCTTTACTGATTTTTCTGTTCTCACAGTTATTTTTTCTTATTTTTCATTTGTCTTCTTTGCACTAGTCTAAATTAATAGCACCATATTATCTCTATTCGCTCATTACGGGATGTGATAAACATTTTGCTCAAAGTAACCAATTTTGGAATTTTTGGCATTCAGCTATTACATAGGGCTACCGTGATGTCTAACATAGCGATTATTTTTGGTAAGAAAACATGGTAACCCCAGGTACCCTACCATGAGCTGCCCGGAATGAAGTTCCATGAGGGAATGATGTCACGTAAAGCGGGAATTTCTTTTTCCGTACCACGAGCCTCCTGGAAACTGTTTCTTGCCAAGAAACTCGACCGGTTTTTTTTCCAGCCGGTGTCTAATCCTCAAAATCCTCATTCTTAGATAGAATGATGAATTTTGGAGTACTAAATACGATATTTCACCAATAAATTTCTTAACTATTTTCTATTTCATAGGAAAAAAACATCAAAATTCCTAAAGGATAAACGTGCTCGAGCAATTTTCTAGACAATGATTAAAAGGGAAATATTTTGTTTCATTAGTATGTGTGAACGAAACGATACTTTAAGAGTTATGCCCTCTATGCTACTTTAAGAGTTATGCTTATAATTACGCTTTCATTATATGATAATTATTACTATTTCTCTATCATATTTTCTGGGATATATTACCTAGCCAATACCTTTTCTTGAAGCTCCAATCCTTTCTTTTTTCTAATTTTCATTCTATAAACTTTTAATTGAACAGTATTTAACTATACTCAGTACTTTATACTATACAAAGGTGGAAGAATATTTAAAAGAATTTGCTACAGGCAGGTATTATAAAGTAAACAATTTATTTGCAATAAAAGATGTGAAAAAGAATAATGGCAAAAGTAAATAAAATAAAAAGGTTTCGAAAATTATTCACAAAATATGAACCTATTTTTTCTTTTATCATTTAAAAAAAATATTATCATCCTGCCATTAAAATATATAATATAAAAGCTGTGAATGTAGTTCCTTGAATAAGTATTTCATACGTGAAATGATTTTACAAGTCACGAAATTTTTTTTAAACAAATCTATTAATTAATTTCACCTGAACATATTTATTTAACTATCAGCAAACACAGTCACTTTAATAATGTAATAAATAACACAAAGTAATAAGCAACGTAGTAACTTAAGTTATATTGTAACAAATTAAATTGAAAACTTATTAACTTTTCTGAAATTAAGTTAATTTGTATGAGTCCAATAGGGTAAGCGTTAATATTTTGACCGAGAAAATTTGATTTCTTTCTGTAAAATAGTTTTGATCTAAACACTAGTATAATTAGTAATCTATCCACATTCAGTACTCAGTCAAAATTTTGTGTTTTAATTTATTAAAATATGTGCATTATTTTAAGAGTTGTACTTTTTTAAAAATATTTAAAGCAAATAATAAAACAAACGCATATATCAGAAATATTTATTATGAAAAAAGGGTTTTATTCGATGAATTATACATGATGAATATGATAATTTTTAATTAAAAAAATTTCATGTATAATAAATTAAAGAATATTTCAAAGTATTCGCAATTCATATTTTTTAGTCTAAGGAAAACAAAAAACTTTGAAAACAATAAATAATCAAAAATATTATCTAAATAACATAAGCTCATTTCATAAACTTAAAATTTTATAAAATCATTCAGTTTCGCTTTACCCATGCATATGTAGCCACACTTAAAAAGAAAGTTTTAAGTAAATTGTGTGATTGGTTAAATTTTAGCCACACCCTTAAAGAGAGTTATCGTGGTATGTCTGATTCCAAGCAAGTGTTCATAGTACGGTATTGAATGATGGAACTAAACTTTCCCAGTTTCACTTTCCAGCCGGGAATCTCCATTCCATTCCCAGTATCTCATGGTAGGGCCCCAGAGCTGCTTTTCTCATTTTTCCGTTTTCCAGTTCTTCTATATTTGTATTTTTTGAGCTGGACTAAAAGAATAGCACCATTTTATTTCTACTCGCACATGACAGTTTACGATTAACATTTTGAGCAGAATAACCAATAGCAGATCTTTTAGCATTCATCTACTACATTAGACTTCCGTAGTGCCTTTCATAGTGATTATTGTTTTTGGTAGGGAAAACATGGTTAGCAGCACCCCAGAGATGCTACTCTCATTTTCCAATTTTCCCGTTTTTTTTTTCTTTGTATATTGTGCTCTAGACTAAAAAAAAATCACACCATTTTATCTCTATTCACACATTATGGTATACGATTAACAATTTGCGCAGATAACCAGTTGCGGAATTTTTACCATTCAGCTACTATATTGGACCTCATAGTGATTATTTTTGGTAGGAAAACATGTTACGCAGAACCCCAGGGCTGTTTTCACTCATTTTTCCAACGCAATTTTTTCTTTTTTCTCTGCCTTATTTTTCGTTCGACTTCAAGTATAACACCATTTCATCAAAAGTCGAAAGAAAAATTTCACACAGTGAAGGCAATGATGGTTTTTGTGGCATTCAGCTAAACTTCTGAATATAGATACACTATAGGTCGATGTAAACTTCCCAACCCAATAAGTTTCGTACAAGTGAGCTTTTTTCTTCTAAATTTTACGAATTTCTGTGCAAAATACGGGAAAAGAACACTAAAAAGTACAGAGAAAAGTATTTGGCTTGTAACTGGCTTCAAGCCAGTTATCAGCCAAGTTTATCTTCATAAGGCATCTCAGTTTCAAAATCAATAACATCTTTCAATCATGTGATCAAAATTCCATTTATAAATATAGGGAGATATAAAGCAAATCTTTTATTAAATGATTTTTCCTTCTTTTTATTGCAACTCCATTGAACTTCATAGATATGAAAGTTTGAAACAAAAAACTGAAGAACTAACTGAAAGATCTGCCTAAGAAGTGAAGAACTGAGAAAGACATTTTCATGAATTTCAAAATCCCGATTCTAGAATGTATAGAAACACAGTAAGAAAAAAATTGAACAAATAAATTTAATTAGTAGTTTACATTAAAAAAAATTGACCTAGGATTTTTTTCCTCCATACCAGCACTTAACCGAAACATGTTTATAGCCTGGAAGCCTGGACAATTCAGTGCTTCTCAATTTCCATGCATGAATATCAATCAAAAAGTTCTATCTCCTCACAATGGAGTAAATGGTAACGAAACAATAATTATAATAAAAACACTGCTTAATTTGTTAAATTTGCTCACACTTAAAAAATTTATATGCTAAATTAGCTGGTTTTATATATTTGGTCTAATTGTTGATATAATGTGAAAATCAAAATCTTTGTAAATGAAATATAATCAATTAAATATAATTAATTAAATATGATTCGTTTAATATAATTAGTTAAGTATTAAGTATAATTAATTGAGTATAATTGATAAACATAATATAGTAAATCCTAACTATTACTTCAATTTTAAACATTCAAAAATAAAAAACCGGAAGAAGTTTGCCAGTTTGGTCGTGCAAAATTCTTATTCTTCTTTTTGCTTTATGTGTGCTAACACAATTTTCTTTCATACCTCCAATTAGGAAATTAGAGAAAAATAGGTTTTACGGAGGAAAATATAAAGCAGTTACTTTTTCGTTTCTTTAAACAATGTATCGAGAAACTATCTTCATGAACGTTGACAATTTGGCCAATTTGATACTGAAACATGTATAGGTATTTGTAAAAATTTTACCATTTGTGATATTTAAACTTTGTTTTTAATGATGTTTAATATTATCGCAAATAATTTCTTTGTAATTTAAAAGTACTGGTTTATTAAAAATTGAATGCTACTCGAACGAACAGCCTGGGCAATATTTTGAGGTATTTTTTAGCTACTCTCTGATTGTTCAAATTACCGCTTTGGTGATCAGAATTGAATGCCTACAAGTGACGTCATCGTGGGTAAATCATGGCATTTGTTGATTCAGAAGCCAATCAGGTTCAGCCCGCATGCGTGACTTCACTTCCAAGTAACCAATTAAATCTGATTTAAATTATATGGTTAGGCATAATCCCTTTTTTAATCCCTTTTAAACTTTTTATTTTTTATTTTTAAAAGTTTAAGGTAAAGCCAACATACCCATGATCACCGACACCAGGAAAAATGAAATATAGGGTTGTGACATCCACACATTTATTTAAAGCGATTATTGAAAATAATTTCGACACAAGAGTTCGTTTGCACCAGCTAAATCGCAGACACCATTTATAGGGTGTGACATTCAGTTCCTGACTTTTATACTTCATGAATCAATAAAATTATCACAATTTAGAATTAAATACTTATCGTTTTCTTCGAAAATATTTCATGCCGAAATTTTGCGGAGTCTTGTAGTTTGTATGTGTTATAACTAACTCTATAACTAAAAGAACCCTGTGGTAGGTGTTAGAACTAGATGCTTTTTTGGGGAAAATAAAACATCAATTTAAAACATAATTACTCCAAAATAAGTAACAAACACTATAGGACTCAGTGGCGGGTTTCAGAACTAGATGACTTGTAAGGAAAAACAAAACAAGCTTAAAAGCATAAATACTTCAAAAAAAGTTAAAAATATTAACAGCTAATGGAACCCAATGGTGGTTGTTAGAATTAGTTGAAAACAAAACATTAATTTAAGAGTTAAATAGATTTAGTGTTTTAACCACGACAATCTTTTAAAGCACACAAATCTTTCTTCTTTCCTTTTTGTACAATTACTTTTTTTTTACATTTTTTTAAAAAGCTATATGGGTACTTGAAAATTTTTATGTTGTCCTTATTCAAATAGCATTAAAGTAATTATGAATAATAGGAATTCATTACGAATTTTCTTTTGTAAACAATACTTATGTCTAGGGATTTAAATCTTAATTAAAAACTGTTATTTCTTTTTTAAATAATTATGTCTTAAATAATTATTTCTAAAATATATGGTATTTATTCAATATACTTGCATAAATATGTATCAAAACTTGCAGAGTTAAATTATTATTTCCTTCTTGCATGTTTATAGGGCACATAGTACAGAAACATTATTGGAAGAAATATTGAAATAAATGATGAAAATTCAAGTACATGAAAACTTCTGAAAAAAAATCATTTTAAAAGATGACTTAATTTCCTTAAAACAAAAAAAAAGGAATTCTCTGAAATAAAAAAAAATGCTCTCTCATTTAGTATCTCAATTTGGACTAATCAGAATTTCATTATCTCTTCTTCTTCCTTGAAGCAGCAGAACATGAAACTTAGGAAAGAAAAAAAATTACAAAAAAATTGAGATAGAAATAAGAGAATTATTTAACCTTCCCCCCTTGTCCAATGGTAACAATGTATGAACCACAGTAGGCAAAGTTCAGAACTAAGCTCAGCATTTGTCTTTAGGCTGGGTCGATTAATGGCAACGGGATATCTTAATGGAAGTAACATTAGCAGAACTGCTACTTTTTGGTTTACTTTTTTCACTGAAAGAGGAGGCTGTGTTTAACGTATTTTAGTTTTCTTGTGATGGAAATAATCTTTAAGTTAATGTTTTAATTTAAATTTTAAGTATTTTAGAAATTCACATAAATGCATGAAACCGTGAATACAAAATTTTGAAAAATTAATAAAAAGAAAAAAATATGAACTCTCAGAAATGAAAACTTTCACTTTTGAGGATTAAGCAATCCTTTGATGGAATTGATTTTTAAATAAATGTCTTAATTGTAATTTTAAGTATTTTTGAAATTCACTTAATCGCATGAAACCGCGAATACAAAATTTTGAAAATGCAATAAAAGGAAGACAAAAAAATCATTCACTCTCAGAAATCAGAACTCTCACTTTTGATGATTAAGTAATCCTATGACGGAAATAATTTTTAAATAAATGCTTTAATTGCAATTTTAAGTATCTTTGAAATTTATTTAAATGCATGAAACAGCGATTACAAAATTTTGAAAAAGCAATAAAAGAAAAAAATGCATTTTAAGTAATAAAAAGTCTCTTTTTTGACAATTTAGCGATCCTTATCTATAATTCGTTAATTTGGAGAATAATTTCATGACGAAATCGTGTAGTTTGTAACACAACGAAATGTTTCCTCAACTCAAAATAACATCGTAGAGCTTTGGGCGCGATTGTTAACGAAACTAGAAAGACTAGACCAGGGATGGGGAAACTACGGCCCGCGGGCCAACTGTGGCCCGCCGGAGGATTTTATCCGGCCCGCGGATAGAATTTTTATTTGCCGATCAGCGGCAAATATAAACAATATACATCCATTTTATTGTCGACTATGTTTAAAATTATTTCTGTTTTTCCTTTTTTAACAAAGTACTGATGACATTTTTACTTTCTCTATTTTTGTTCTACAAAACATAAATTGATGAAAATAGTTAGCACAGACAGCTTCTATTGGCAAAATGTTGAAAGCAGAAGTTCTTTATAGAATAGCCGTAGATTGGCTCCAACTAGCGTTTGTCTTTCTCGAGGAGCTGACTTATGGAATCTAATATAGGTAAATTGTACTTTACATTTGGCAGACTGCGCATTTTACGCTCCAAAGGGCAAACAATCTAACAATCATCTGAAGCAGTTGTTTCTAAATATGCCAAAGTTTGACAAATCATTACCAAAAGCTAGTTCCCAAAATTTAAAATTTCACGCCCAGAAAATCAGTGCTATGTTAGCTTAATCTTATATACGTGAACAAGAGTTTTCAATTATGAACCCTAGAAAAAATTATTTCAGAAGTAGACTAACAGAAAAGGATTTAGCCTTGTTCCTTAAAATAAGCACATCTCACTTCGAACCTTAATATAAAGAACTTTTAGAAATGAAATCGCAATTTCCTTCATCCCACCAAATATTTAAATTAAAACTTGTATATCGCTTTTTTTTCTTTCTTAAATTTTGAAGATCTTACTTGGCCCACCAAAAAAAATTTTTCTTGATTTTTGGCCCTCGACCAAAAAAGTTTGCCCATCCCTGGACTAGACAATCGAAAATATAAAGTGACGAAGTAAGCCGGCTGGGCCTGTATGGATCCGGCAAGATACCAGTAGGATCCGGGTTTGAATCCCGCTTCAGGCATGGGTTCGGGCTAGATATGTTCTTCTTTTGTTAGGGTGACACTGATCCTCCTATTTGGTGATCACGATAAAAAGATAATTAGAAAACTAAGATACCTTAGGTACTATAATTTTTTTGATAAAAAATAGAAGGATGAAGAATGACGAAATGTGTTTCCTCAAAGTAGTGACAATAATTATTTCATAACTTTGACGCAAAATTTGCTCGGAGCGTATACTAGAAAATGGTTTCGCCAAAAATGAAGAAAGTTTCGTAATACTTGAGTATCCATATTTTACAGTGATACGATCACGATAAATACAGTAATTAGGAAACTAAGAGACCTTAGGTACTACAATTTTCTTCTTGTTCATAAAAATAGAATGATAAAATATTACTTTAATTTTAACGAAATTCGTTTCTTAGAAGTAGTAGCTAAAGTGATTTCATCACTTTGACACAAAATTTGCTCGGAGCACATACAAGAAAATGGTTTTGTCAAAAATTAAGAAAGTTTCATGATATTTGAGTATCCATATTTTACTGTGCTAGATGCTTATAGGTTTAGTTTTAATACGTATAGACTTTTAATGTGTATGCGTCTTTGATTGTGAATGATTTTATGATTGAATTATCTGCATTGTACAACGGACAAATAAAATGCTTTCAAAATTATTTAAGATTTCTAAGAATCACCAATTTAAAGTATTTTTTCCTCCTAGGAAAAAAATATTATAAGCAATGAATATTTCTTGAAAAAGTAGATCAGAATCGCTTTTCGTTTTCAAAAAACTATGGCTTTTCCTTCTAGTGACGTTTTTGCGAACATTTTAGAATTAGCATACAAGGTCTCAGTTAATGATTGGTTAAATTTGACACAGGAGTTATGTAAGCTCATAGCAGTTATGAAAATGGTATGTTATTCACAAAAAAGCATTATTTCAGGGAACGGAAGCCTTCGAGAAACATTCATAGGGGCAGTCATCATGTGGCACTCTGTATAAAAACACGTAATTTTACTAATTACTTTTTACATAAACTTGCTAAAAAATGCAATAGATTTTAAATCTGTGCCTTAATTTTAATCTTTGTAACATTTGTTGAAAAAAAAGCTATCCCTGATAGCAGGCAATCTTACGGCCAATGTTGTATTTTCATTTGCTAAGCAATAAAAGGTTGATTAATGAAGCCTTTTATTAAATAATCCTTTTTTAAACTTAGAAATAATATTAATATGCCAAGGTGGTTTCCTTAAAGATTGAATTAAGGCATGCGAAGAACTTTACAAAAAATCTCATTTCTTAAATTTTATTGTAAATTTTATTTTTGCCTTTTGTTTTTGTTCTCGTACAGGCTCTCAAATGCAGCATTTTATTTGTGTTGAAAACTAAATGATCAGGTAAGCCTTCACTTTTAAAGTTCTTCCGAATGCATATAAAAATCGGCACAAATAAACCTTGCTTTAGTGATGATCGTAAAATCTGAAATAATCCTTGAAAGCCGTAAATTCATCATCGGCTTGAGAAGGCTTTGAAAATGGTTTTCCTAGCTTTGTTTTGTAAAGGCAGGTTCCATGACAAAAACAAACAAAAAATTGGTTATTCAGACTGAGTGTAAACTTCATAGCAGGTAAACGAACGTAGATACATTTAACACGGTTTCCAGTTTTTTTACTAAACATTTATAAAACTTGTTGAAATTGATTATAAAAGTCGTTGTTGACAATAATATTTTTTTTCTTTTATTAGTAAAGGTAAGTTAGGTTAGTTTTACCATTACTATTAATTGGTCATAAACAAATAGTTTTTACTATGTTTTATTTTAAAGTTACTTAAATTAAAATAAATTATGTAGTTCATGATGGCAGATATCTAAAATCTAAAACAAAAAGCAATTTGGAAATATTTAGCTCAAACGTAATTCTTCAAAACATTAGAGATAAATTTAAAAGTTAAAGTGTAATATGTTACAAATCTGTGCTGCTAATCTTTATATCAAGAGTTAATTTAATTCTTTGCTTTAAAATCTTCCGTCTATTGAAAAGTAAATTTATGTCGAATTCTTTTCTGGTTACAAATTAATGATAGGTAATAGTGGAGTAATTTTATTCTTACGTTTTTAATATCTTCTTCTCATTCTAACTTAACTTTATTTAAATTCATTTTACATGTCTTTGAGTTTTGAAACACTGATTTAAGGAAATTTGATGCCAATGCTACTACTTGTATTTTGAATGTATATATGAATTTATATATACATTTATATTTTGAATGTATATATGTTACCGGTAAAGTATGAAACGCCGACATTGTATAGAAAGCCTAGGCATTCTATAGAATGACAAATGCTATTTAGGCAAAGTTTGAAATAAACGTCCTGATGAGGTTATTATGTAAATGATGTGCATGTTACTGTGAATGACCGAAATCGGTGGTTGTTGACTTTCACCGGTGAATGTTGACAATCAAATTAGTCGCTTTGGTGAATGTCCGAAATATTTACTACATCTGATTTGATATTAATTTTTTCGTGGATATAATTACATTTATTCGATATTTTAATACTTACTGACGATAGATTAGAAGAAATATCAGTGTTTGGATTTTCGGGCAAATATATACCGGGCAATGGCACTTGACCTTAAAAAAACATCAGTGTAGGGTATGCCGGGCAGTGGCACTTAACTAGACCTAGCATATATTCCGGACATTTACCAAAGGTCTAGTCATACTGGGTCTAGTTAAGTGCCATTGCCCGGTATACATTTGCCCGGTATACCCAACACTGATGTTTTTTTAGGGTCAAATGCCATTGCCCGGTATACCCTACACTGATGTTTTTTTAAGGTTCAGTGCCACTGCCCGGTAAACATTTGCCCGGTATACCCTACACTGATGTATTTTTAAGGTTAAGTGCCATTGCCCGGTACATATTTTCCCGATACTCCAAACGTTGATGTTTCCTCTAATCTATCGTCAATAAGTATTAAAATATCGAATAAATGTGATTATATCCACGAATAAATTAATATCAAATCGGATGTAATAAATATTTCGGACATTCACCATTTAGTGCTTATGGGTTTTCTAATACAAAACCATAGCTTGGAATTTCAAATGATTGCCGCTAACATAAATTGGATTTTTTTTGTTAAGTATCGATATAAATTTACTAACACAGATTTTTTAGTTTTATATAGAATATTTTTCAATTGTAAAACGATATGCTACAATGTTCTTTTTTAACTAATTCGAACAAAAAAAAACTCCTTTTTTAAATATAACTGTATATAATAGCTTCCTTTTTATCTAGATTAATCAGAATAAAATTATCTAGATTTAATACAATCTTAAACTAACTGCATTTATTTTTGTAAAACTTTTCTGTGACGGGAAATAGTGTACTACTAATAAAACTTTAACTCAACTTCAGATAATGAATATTAATCTGTCATAAACAGGTGCCTGTAAAATAGAAACAATAAATTTCAAAATCACTTCTTTGTGTCTTTCCGATTGAAACAGTCGGAGTCTACACAATTCCATGTTTTCTCCATCTTTGTCTGTGATTTTCCATACATATTGCTAGGTGTTGTGCCAAACGCATGCATAAAGTCATTATCACTTTCATTATGCATAATGATCGACAATAAGGGAGCTATTAGTGGATAACTTGAACAAACACGTACAATCGAAATGCCTACGTTGAGTTTGATAATTTTAGTTATTTACTTTGAATAGAGGTGTGATTATTCTAAGATGCGATTAGTGATGGAATAAATTTATGCAAAAAAGTAAGTATCCATTACCGAAAATTATTAGCAATTAAATAAAATTGCTCTATAGCTGAGGTGTCTTTTAAACCTGTTTTAAGTGATTCGATATTCTATTGTTAATCGTAGCAATTTGTGGTTTTGTCACGTTTTGTTTTAATATACTTAATTGCTGGAAAGTTTTATAATTGAGAGATTCTTAGGTATTTCGTGGAAATTAAAATAAAGCATGCTTTAACTTATCAAATTGTTTAAAATACTTAAATGATGGGCACATGACTGAGGTAACATAAGATATTCCGTGGAAATTAAAATAAATTATATTTCGCATCAGTTACTGCAAAATAAATGTTTGTGAATATGCTTTTTCAACAATTATATTTTTCTTATATATTTCTTATATTCACAATATAATTTTTCTTGTAAAGTGGTTGGCTATATTATTTGACTCATATCAGTAACTACGTGAATTTTATTTTAATTTAGCAACAAAAATGGCTACCCATTTTTTATCAGTGACTCACCAAACGACTTCGTGCGCAGGTCGGACTACCAAAGCAGGGGTGCGATGGCAAGTCTTCGGATCATCCTCAGGGATGTTTCCCAGACCACCGCCAATAGCTCATTGTAAAGCTCTAGTGTGATGTAAATAAAGTACCTATCTACCTACTTCTGAAACTTGATGAGAATAAATTTCTGGTTCCTTAAGCAAAGAGCAACGATCTGTAGATTATTCTCTTCTTCCAATTTCCTCTATTTATTTTTCAAATCGTCTGTATTTTGTGGACACTTGATGTATATTTTTCATACAATTAATTTAGCTACTGTGGGTGAGTACTTTAACGGCAATCCAATAGAGTTTCATGAATCGAAAACCCTAAATTCTGAAGTTAATCGTAGCTTATAGCTGCCCAAATTGTGCTACACAAACAATCTCGTTCTATTTGAGAAATTTTAATAATTCATTAATTCAGGCTCGAACTAATTTTACTTATTTAATGTTGTTTAAATGATGATGTGTGTTTTCATTGTTAAATATTTTTATTTTAAAATGATACTAAAACAAAATTTGTCATAATATTGATGTTTCTACGAAAGATTTTTTTCTTGTTAAGAAAATGCTGCATATTAAATAAATATGTTTTATTTTACATTACACATATCCATAAATAAGTCAGTAGATACCACTTATTTAGCCTTATTACGATTTACCGCAACGTGATTGAAAATAATTGACAGCTCCGGTCCAAGATTTAAGCAGATACAGAGATATTATAATGATCATCATACAGCAATTCCAATTTCTACACTGAAAAAAAGGGTTCACTGTAAAAAAGTTTGAAAGAAATGGAGATAAAAAGTATTTGTACTCAGAATACTAGTACCTTTTTCCCGTAAAATGTTACATTACAAAATTGTCATAAATCGTAATTTTTGCAGTGATATTTACAGTAAAATCTCTGAATTACTGTAATTAATTAAATATCGCAATAAAAATTACGGTAAAAATTTGCTTCACAGTAAAATGGATTTTACGCACGATGCATCCAGAGTACCAGTACTTTGTACCGTAATTTGATTCAGAATTCTTTGCGGTGTACAACAGAAGCACGCATTGTCAAGGGATTCATCAAAAGGAAACATTAAATAAATTTATTCTTGTAATATTTTTACTAATATAACAGCATTCATCGGCATTTATATTTTCAATGAAAAATGAAGGCAGCTGTATTTAATTATTGTTGCTCTTAAACTCCAAATATATCCAAATGAATATCTAGCTATTCACCGTGCTTTTTAGATGTACCTCGCATTGTAAATTAATTTTTAACGTGCTGTAAGAACCTCCAATAGTATTGATTTATGACTTTAATTTAGATGCGCAAATTTCTGACTGAAACTAATAAACATATTTCACTAATAAATACTTTGAATAATGCATTCGTTTTATTGTTATAAGAAAGGAATTCAGGAAATTGTTCATCGGTATTTTACATTCAATAATGTTTTCTTACAGAAATCGCTGCTCGTTATATCATGAAAAGACATTGAATAAAATGCATTGCATCTCAATGCCACAATAGCAATACAAAAGATGGCTGAACTTTGTATCTTTGTTTTCTTTGTGTTTAAACGACCGCAGTTTAATCTTTCAATGAAAAAGTGAATAGATTAGTTTTAGTCGCTATAAATCATCTGCAGTTTCAGCAAAAATTTAAATAAAAAGCGTAACAATACATAATGTATTCAAATCTGTTGACTGTAACCAGATTTATGTATTTTATCCATGAATTTTTCTCATTCATATTCTTTACGGCTTGGGCATTAAAAGTAAAAATAGAATCGCTTACAGATAATGCCAAAGGAAAAAAAAATTCCTTTCAGGTTTGGCTTCAAATAAATTATCGTTAAGTCAAGTTCATTTGGATTTTTTCCTTAAAAAATAAAAATTATCACTTGTTCAGAATTTTAAAAAAAATTGTATATGAAATGAAATATCAGAAATAATATTTCTTATAATGAATGTTTTTTCTTCCTTTCTTAAAAACAATTTTTATTTAATTTTTTACTCTAAACCAAACGGAGTAAAAAATTTTTTTAAATTATCGTACTGTATGGCAATAACATTTCTGGTAAAAAAAAAAAAAAAAAAAAAAAACTTCTTGGTGTTGAAAAATTATGCAGTATTTGAACCATTTTTTAAACAATTTTTTCCATTCACATGGTAACGGTTTAACGGTAATTCTGGTTTTTAAAGCTATAGTTCTTAGCACGCATTATTAAGTAAAAAATACAAAACAGAAAGGAAAATTTAACTGAATAAATTATTTTTATGTTATGCTTTAAGAAATTATGATAAAACTACCAACTTGCGAAACAAACAGAATGATCTTCAGGTATTGTGACAAGAATAAACGAAATGATATTCACAAATGTATTTAAAAAAATTGCTCTTTAATGCATTACTGCTTGAACATGTGTATCTACTGTACAAATTATACGTGTTCTACAAATTTTATTCAATAGAATACCTGACCATGATTCGTCACTTTTCTAATGTCTGTTACTACTTAAACAGTTGCATCATTACTTACAAAAATTAAAAATATTCTGAAATGTCTATTTCACAGAATGAATGTTCATGATCTGTTCTTTTTATGACGTTTTAGAATTTTCGAATTCGAGTCTCATTGTAGAATCCATTCTATTTGATTTTTTAAGTTAGAGCTTTTTTTATAAATACACGATGATATGAACTTTTTTTCACACGCTGAGAAAAAATAGTTCGTCAAAGCATTTTTAGAATATGGTAAAAATTACCGTGTTTCTGGCTCTATGATAACGCGAAAGGACTCTGTAATTTTTACTGAAGAAATCTTGTAATATTTTCAGTAAAATTAACAATAAAATTTAGTTTTTCATTTTGTGATAAAAAAATTTGTAAATATGGTAAGTTTATCTTAATATCTTGGAGCATGGAATGAAAACTATTTATTCGGTTCAACTTACTTCTGTTTTTTCTGTCTTGTATTTTTTACTAATTAAGCGTTATAAAGTACTATAATTATGAAAAACTGAATTTCCAGTTAACCGTTAACAGATGAGTGGTGAAACTACTGATTATTTGTTTTAAATATCGTATATATTGGTTTTTATTACCAGAATTATGGATTTTTTATTACCAGAAATGTCATTACTATGGAGTACGACTACTCTACCATATTTTTTCCCTCCATACAGGATAATTAAAACGAATGTGGTTACTTGATTGCAAAATTCGAAGTTTTAAAACTGGAGCTATCATTTAGAAGTTAATATTATATGATTTTAAAATTTAAATTTTTTTCAAGGATCTAGAGGTTTAACCTTACATTTCATATATAATTCATTCATTAAATTTTTGATGCATTCAGTTAAAGTACCAGGAACTTTTCTTTGCGAAGTAAAAATCATCAAATACACTGGTACAGCTCCAGGTACTGAATACTTTCCAAAGATATATTCTTTAATTGGAATTGTTTATTCAATATTTTTGTTGCATAAATTAAAAGAAAAACGGAAATAAAGAAACAGCTGTAAAACAAATGATTAAATAAGAGGATTATTTATAAAAATATCCAGAATTCCTTTATACAGAGAATTAATAAAATATGCGTAATCAGCTCGTAAAATTCATGGAATCGAAAGTCTTGTGATCGGTCGCTGATAAACATCATGGGTACGGAGATCTAGGAAAAATTTGCTTCCCTTTTAGATTGATGTCTGTTATTGTCTTATGCCACTTGCCAATGCTGACAAGCCTACTTTAAGTCAGAGGGGTGCGATTTTCCAGTGGCGCCATCTATGGCCAAGAATTCTACCTATGTCACATAGATACGTCAAAGTTCATGTCAGAGGGAGGGCACATTCACACACCATCCATTCATCCGCAGATCGTAATTTTGACCTGAACCAGAGCACGATCATTCTTCGTCCCTGTCACCCCAGAGGTATTCCTTTGCCATGGTAACTTGGAGGACTTAAATACGCGGGACAAATTTATTGTGCACCAGTCACCATTTTGTACACGGAAAGTCTTCGGCCGACTGGGATAAAACTTACGTCTCTTGCGCATGGGCTCAACGCCCTATCAACCAGGCTACTCCGGACCAGATCTATATCTAAATTGAGGAAGTGACTTATCGAATGAGTGTTGCGGCCATTTATCCAAGTAGTTCTGAGCTAAGGCGTACTTACATCATAGCGATGATCTCTCGTCAAACGAAAGCCGCCCAATCCTGATATAATTCGCAATATTCCAATGGCTGGCGAACTTAGTTTGTCATTAGAGATATGATAGATAAAGTAATTAAAAACAGTGAAGATGATATAATTTTACATTTTTTGCGCTTAGTAAATGTATATCCATAGCCGTGGAAGCTCAAGGGATAGAGCGTCCAATGAGGGGATGTTCGGATGGAAATGAGGGGTACCGGGTTCGAATCCCAGTCATGAATGGTTGATATGAAATCCACTCCCGGTCCGTACGAGGTATAGCTCTGACGTAAAATATCCTCGGTGGTAGGCTGATCTTGAGTTAGAGTCCACTTCCCGTCAAGCTAACAGGGACAGGTTTTCGTGTTTTTCCTCTTCATGTAACGCAATTGCGGGTTAGATCCATTATAAAGTCCTCCGCGAAGGTAAATCTCTTCCAATACGTGATCAAGGAGTTCCCTTGTCTTCTGGATTGGGTTCACAATTACAAGGCTACGGAATTGAACATAAGTAGTCGTAAACCCAAAATTGGGTCGGCTGTTATTGTTGTAAAACATAAAATAAAATGGATATCACGAAAATGCGCACTATTTAATACATTTTTCTAGTTAAAATTTAGAGACTCATCTCTGAAAAATCTGTGATTAAAGTTTGTTCATTTAACAAATCTTAAAGAAATCTTAACCCAAATTATATTTTAAATCTAAATAATGAAAGCATAAATATTTATTATTCTGCATGAAATTTGATAAAAAAATTGTAAATGCTAAGTCATTTTGCAGTTATTTACCGACGAAAAAGACTACCGACAACTAATATTTCTGTTTTCATTTAACAATAAATGAATCATACGAAATTTTAGACTTATATTTAAATATTTAATGCATCAAATGTAGTTAAACATTTATTTTATTTTAAAATAGTTTTCTAATAATTGGTGATTATAATAAAAACGAGTTCTGTAAAAACATTTCGTGCATTTATATTATTGTCCTTCTTGAAACCAATTTGAATTGTTTGCATGGATTAGTTGTTTTGAAATGATAGAATAATATAATAATTATAAAACAAATTTTCCTATGAATAGATGATGGAATAAATTGTTCCGCTAAATTAGATTTCTAAAATAAAAGAAAAACTTTATTTAACTAAAATTTAAAAATTGTTTCGTTTAATAAATAACTGTACATAGTCATCTAACATTTTATAAAACTTCAGTGTCATTTTAGTTTTTTTAATGTGGTAATAATTAACGAACGTAAGTCTGGATTCTAGCAAATATGTTTATTTTTATAGACTTTTTTAAATTATTTGGAATTTAATTAAAATTTTGCTATGTGATTAAAAACACGCTAGAATTTACGATATATATATATATATATATATATATTAACAAAATGTAGCTAATGTAAATAGTTACAAGAAAGTGTATAAGCAATAATATTATTTTGGATTATTATATTATTATATTCGATTATTATTTCGATTATAATTTTGAGAAATAAAATTAGTTAAGACATCAGAGTCATTTTAGTTTTTCTTAAAGTGGTAATAATTAAAGAACGTAAGTCTGGATTCAAGCAAAGATGTTTATTTTAAATATAAACTAGACTTTTTTAAGTATTTGAAAATTATTAAAATTTTGTTTTGTTGTCGTTGTTTGATTAAAAACGCCAGAGTTTACAATATATACTATTTTCGATTATAATTTTGAGAAATAAAATTTGTCGAAAAAGTGATTACGTGCTTCACAAGAATTTAATAAAATCCTGTCAGGACAGAGGTGAAAAGTACTCAATTTATTATTCAAACTAATCTACTTTATGTATGTGTTATTTATAACACTTCAAGGTAATTGCATACGGGTAATTGTTCGAATAAAAGAGAGTTTTAATTATTTATATTTTTGCTGTGATTTGGAAAACTACCAATATCTATGTCCCACTTCAAGAACTTGTCAAGCCAAGTACATACTACTAAAATATAATATAACACATGAAACATAAGAATCCCTTACTTTTGACAAAGTGTGCTTATCTACACTAGACATATTCACTCTCTGGCGTCCTTGAGTTTAATGGAATATGTTATTTTTCAATTTAATTTAAAACTTTTACTGCTTTAAAACACTAATTAAAGTAAGAGTGTGAATAAGTTTCAACCAGCATTTCTGTAAAAGAGGTTTTCTTGATGGATCATGTGCAATAAAGAAAAAGAAAGCGGGGTGATATGTTCATAAATAATAAAAAAATTTTGTACTGACCTAATTTTTTTTCTCAAGATGGAAGAAACTTACTTAAAGAGAAAAATAAATATTGGTGTTGGCATGATGATTATAATTTACGTAATTACACGTTGTAAATTTTAAGATATCCTGCAAGGAACAATCCAATTATTGATTACTTTTATGGTGCAAATTGCAATAAGCTTTATACTATGTTCTGAGTTAAGAATATGTTGTCCAGGGCTTTGCAAACGTCATAGCCCATTATGCTTTTATAACATCCTGTACACAACTTAGTTTTTGATATTAAATTCAAATTAAATTTATTCTAGTACACAAATTTTATAATTCTGTAATAAGAAAGCTAGTTAGAATTTGATTCAATAAATTTAGAATTAAAAAAAACAGTTGAAATAATCAATTTAACCTATACTCGCTGTGTTTGAACTCGACTTTAATAGCTATCAACTATTTTTTTATAAATAAAATTGCTTTATTCCTACAAATCCAGAATTATTATTAAATACAATAGAAGACAGCTGAGAGGAAAATAAAGATGGATTAGGAGGAAATTATTATTAATAAATATAATTAATCTCCTCCGGGAGGATACTTGTCGTCAATAGTCTAATATGTTCCCTATTGATTGTGACATTTCGGCACTCTATACATTTAAGAAATAATCATATCTGTGGATAAGGTCGTCTACACTTTGCACTATGAAACCAATACAATGCCAAAATTTCAGCATCAAATTACAGTAAAAAGTACCGTCACTCAGGGTACCGATACTTTTATCGTAAAATTCATTTTTGCAGAAACATGTTACGGAACAAAAATATGATATAATATAATGATCTGTGAAACAGTCTAATTAAATAAATATTACTGTAAAAATTACGAACTAATATTTTTCGATAAAATTTGATTTTACGGTAAAATGCATTTTATGGATGATGCATCCAAAGTTTCGATACTTTATACCGTATTTTGATTCGGAATTTCTTACATTGTAAATGAGGGTACAAATATTGTTGTGTATTTGGCTATTACTTTTTATTTGTATTAATTTCTTTTATGAATTTTGATGTGTTAGCAGTGTATTTCCAATGCCATTTATCTATCTTTTTCCAGCCATGATATTATTATCGACTAAAGTAAAATGGTCAAATCAGAGCGAAAGCTAATATTTTTAAGAAACTGGATCTAGCTTACAAAATATTGGTCGTTTAAATATAATTGACATTAATTTTATGTAAAAAAAAAATTTTCTATAGTAAAATTAATTTTTCAGTTAATTCCATAATTAAATGCTCGGCATAAGTGAGTGAACATAGTATCTGAATTAAATAATGGTGTACATAAAATTTAAATAAAGCGATAAAATTCTGAAGCATTATTTAAGCAAGAGACATTAAAATAATTGGATTAAAGTAGTATTCAGTTTTTACATTCAATTCTGGACTTGCAGTTGTTGAAGTAAAGAAGGAAACAACAACTTCTGTCTGGCAATCATGAGATGCTACTTTCAGTGGGGTAAGGAGCTCTGACAGACTATAATAATTTTTCAAAGGTGTGAAATTTGAAGAAAATTTCGACAGTATGCAAAATATACAAACAACTGGGATAAAACTAGTTTAAACTACAGCTACTGTCGGACAATCATGAAATGAGCTTTCAGTCAAGTTCTTTTTAATGATGCAGCTAGCTCTGACAGAATAAAGCATTTGTTCAAACACGTGTAATTTGAAAGATTTGACAACCTACGAAATATACTAGGCAAGTAGGATTAAGCTATATTTAACTAGAACAACAAACTACAACTACTGTCTAACAATTTTAATTCAGTTTATTTTCAGTGAGATAAGAAGCTCTTTATGCAACTGACAAATCATAGTAATTGCTCAAACATTTATCCTAAAGAAATATTTGACAAAAGAATCAAATTATGAAATAATTAAATCAAAAAAATGTGTACCCTTTACTCTAAGTTATTCGTGAGCCAAATTAAATTATTCAAAAAAATGCAGGCCATATATAACATTAAATTTCATAACGATGACCAAATGTTTTGCTAAAAAATGTGTACAGCAGTCTATAAATGTAGGTTTTTTTTTACAATATTTAAGACAATTGTAACATTTCTTGCTTCGTTCCTGTTAGATGTAACCTTTTCTTCGTCGCTCTCATTCATTTTTCTCTCAGTCGATAAAAGAAGCAAGAATCTGTGATTTATGAAAGAGTACTTTTGCCGATTTCTTTTCTTACAGTATTGTACGTTTTTGTCAAAGGACTCATTAGATCGCGACAAGTACTGAAGTTGATAAGAAAGAAGTGTGTTGGTATGCTTATAGACGCTATACCATTGTTGAGCATTACATGGAGCAATAAATATTAACTAAGCTTTTGATACAGGTGTAAAAGAAATGCATAGTTTTTTTTTCTTACTGTATTCTTTTACTGTAGTTATTTTTACTTTGGATATGTTTTATCATTTTTTATTTCTCATCATGTGATTCAATTAATAAGTATGACTCTTTATGTTGAAAAATCATAAAGGCCACCGGTGCTGTTCTGGGTACTTTTGCCGCTGTTTTGTTTGCTTATAGTTCCTTCATTTGTTCAATTAATTGTCTAGTTTTTCCCCTACATGTCTCTATAATGTTTCGCAGGCATATATATAAAAGAAAGAAGTGCTAACTTTGTTTTGCAAGTTTTTATTGAGTTTCATGCGATTATATTGAATAAATGTCTATTTTATGAATGGAAGCATATGAGCAATTCTACGAATAAACGCCAATTAGGCGGCCATAAAAAATAAAAATAAAAATTTTGGGGGGAGGCACGCTATTTCTACATGAATTTTTTTCTTTTTTACATCCTAAAAAAGCAAGAAAAAATCGTGAACATGAAATTTTTTTTTTTGTGACCGATAAATCTGATAATAAATCTTTGTGACAGAAAAATCAGATAAATCTGAGCCATTTATTCATACAAAACGATTTTTACAAAAATATAATATTATTATAATGTCTCTCTAAAATGTATTTATAGAGATTTCATACTATAAGATTATATTTTAGTATGAAAAACAAAAATAAAAAAATTTAATCTAAGTTCGTAAATTGAAAAAATTGGGAAAAATTTAAAATTGGTATTTTGTCACTTAAAGTATGTTACGAAGAAAAAATTTCATGTTCACGATTTTTTCTTGCTTTTTTAGGGCGTAAAAAAGAAGAAAATTCTTGTAGAAATAGCGTGCCCCCCCCACCCCCAAATTTTTTTTGGCTCCATAATTTGCTTTTATTTGTAGAATTGCGCATATATTTAATTAATATAGTTCGAAAATATATATTTTATATATCTATACATATTTTGAAAGAAATCATAAATTTAATTGACTTAAAACCCTCCACAGAATCGTCTCCTCTCTGTATTAAAAGAAATCCTTAGGGAAAATGCCGTCACAGCTGTTTTGGTGCTCAACATAATTTTACATTTTGTTGTGATAAGCAAAAACTTTAAGTCTTAGAAATTTAAAATTACGATGGATTGTAGAAATATATAAGAGATAGTACGGTGTTCAATAATTAGTTCGAGAAGTTAACTGTTAAACCTATTTTAAATAAAAACCCACACTTGCCGATATGCAATCCCGAGAAATTCTACTATATGGTTGGAATTTGACTAGCTGAAAAGGCAGTTTTGTTTATGAACTTATCACGAGTGATTTTTTTCATTCTTTCCCTTTTCCAAGAAATTCAAATCTGTTCTAAATTTATTGCAAATTTTTAGTTCTTTTTTCGTGAATTTTTCTCATTTTCTTCAAGCTGCATTTTATTTTGCTGCATGAAATTGTAAAAAATTGAAATTACGATTGGCTGTAGAAAAAGTACTGGGAATACGACGAAATAAAAGAAAAATTATTTAAATTTCGCCAATTAGTTCAAGAATTAATACAGACAATAAACAGGACTTAAGGAAAAAAAATCCATGTTTAATCGATCTATAGCTCGCTGAAATGGAATTATGGAGTTAAAATTTGAAGTGATAAAGGAACATTTTTATGAACTTTGCCCTTATTAGATTTTGAAATTACAATTTCAGAAAAAAATAAGAAGGATAGAAAGTTACTGCAAATTTAATTTCTTCTTTGTGAACTTTTTGTTCTAAATCTTGTCAATTTTTACAGTTATGTATATGCTTGCGCTTGAGTAGATTCCGATTTAAAAGTAGCGAAGGAGTAAGAGAGATTGCATGTTGCCAGATATAAATATATAAATCTTAAAATTTAGATATAAGTTAAAATTTATACATTTATCTATATTACACGGAGGAAATATCTGGTAGAACCACCGCATTGTATGGTAATATAATTTCTGGCAAAAAAAAAAAAACAATCATTGTTCTGGTTAGTAAAATAAAACTATACGATATTTAAACCATTCATTGGGTAATTTTTCTCTTCGTATGGTTTTCAAATCTGATTCTTTTTACCACACATTAAGTAAAAAATACGAAACTAAAATCTAAATTTAAACGACTAAATTTTTTTTTAATGAAATGCTCTAAGGCAGTGATTCTCAACCACTGCGCCGCGGCACTTTTGTGTGCCGCCAAATTCTTAAAATGTGCCGCCAAATATTAGAAATGATGCAATAAAAATTATAATGCTTTTTTTTATTACGAGTAAAGTTTAAATCAAAGAAAAGTATATATATATATATATCTATATATATTATAATTTTTCCCCGCTTTGACTGCGTGAACATCTTTGTCAGCGATTGTCTTGTCTACGACAATCTTAAAATAAGTTAAAATAAGAAGGAAGTGTTTAAATTGTCTTTGACAATTTAAAAAAATGTTGAAATAAGTAGGAAATTTAATGATTATTAAAATTATTAATTAACAAAGGAAAGCAAGCTAAATATTAACTTTCAAACGGAAATAAAAGCTAATCATTAAAATACACTATGCAATTAATTGTTCTAAAAACAAATTAACAAAGGATAACTAACATAAAAATAAGCTAATACTTAATAATCAGCAAAAAAACTAGTTAACAAGAAATCGCAAAAAATAACAGTTAATATTTAAAGAAAACAAGCTAACAATTAATAACTAACAAAAAAAATAATAGCTCTTACTAACTAACTAAAAATTTGTCGAAAGAAATAATTGATCCCTTATAAACGTGCTTTTGTAATACATATTATTTTATTTCACATTCAAAATTATTATCACAAACTATTTAACACAGTGTATTATAGTTAAGTAAACAACTTTTAAACTAATTTTTTTCATTGTGTGCCGTCAAATTTCGAAATCGTTAAAAGTGTGCCGCCCCCCAAAAAAGGTTGAGAATCACTGCTCTAAGGTATCAAGATAAATTTGCCAAATTTTGTCACATTTACCGAATTTTACCAAATATTATAAATCCATACTGGCTCGCTAATTTCAAGAAAAGAATTGATAAAGCACTTCGGTAAAATTACTGATCTTTCTGGTGCTCCCGTGGAGTCAGAAACAAGGTGAATTCTTACTAATTGTGGTAGTTTAGATCGTACTTTTTTTCTCAATGTAGATATGCTAAAAAAGTTGTAAATTTAACAAAAAGTAAAAAAAAACATAATACGTTTTGTATTATTTTAAGCACAGGTGATTATTTTTCAAATCTAAGTAATCAGGTTTTCGTTATGATTTACATATTAGCAAGATGCTCTTACATAATACCTCAATAATCGTATTTTTTGAAAACAAAACTTTCTGTTTCTTTGTGGAAAATGTTGGTATTAAGGAATAAAAAATGATAAATGAGAAACAAATACGGAGGTTAATGATTGGAGCAATCAGAGGAGGGGAGCCTCTTAGTTAGAAAAAACAATGATGTTTGGTTTTCCAAGACAAGGAAAATTTAGGAAATCGAGAACCAAGTCGGATACGGTACAATTTGGCAATTATCATCTATAAAATGCATATTTTCTAACTTTATCTCGTGTTTTATTATATTGATTATATTGAGAGGATTACAATCCCTTAATTTAATTATCAGAAAACCGTATATTTCTATAGTAAACAAAGTTTCTTCAATTTTCTATTTAAATGGTTAACTATATTTTAGATAACCGGTGTTTGAGTTTTTAGGTCCTATTTAGTCCCTGCAGTAAGTAATCTTACTGTAGTAGTTCAATTAATTAGAAAAAATAGAAATGTTCAGAATGTCTATAATAAATGAGGCATATTATTTTTTAAAGGAAATCCTGTTAAATAATTTATTTTATTTTTAGACTACAAGATAATTTGATATACCGAACCATTAAAAACCATTTTCATAATATCAGAAAAAATCTATTTGGTTTTATTGCTTCAAACTATATAAGATTTTAAGCGTTATTTTTGTAAATATTATTAATAAAATATTTTAATACAATTACTTCAACTTCCCTTGATGAAAAATAAAATAAAAAATATACTTTCTTATTTATTTTTGTTTAATTTTTATTTAGATTAGGTAGAGTGTAAAGCTTCCAGGATTATCAGATTAATTTTAATATGTGTAATTAACTTAATTTCACATAAATAAAGCAAATATGCAGTAAACATGTTGTACAGTGACAAAATAAGAGAACATTCTGAATAACTTTCGATATGATGAAAGAATTTTCATCGACTAGGACTCAATCTTAAATACAAGTGCCAAACTTTAAATATGCTGATATTTAAAGCAGACGACATTTAAAATTAAAAAATCAAGTATAAAAACGTGTTTCTTTTTTGAATGCGCATACTTTGCTTTCAACAAATTTGAATTTTTGACCCTCAGCATGTGGGAGGTGGTCGCAATCTGTGAAATATGGCCACTAGAGTTTAAGCAGGAAAGAAGTCGAAAGTTTGGATTCCTTAATGTTAAAATCACTTTTGGCGTAATTCGTTATATTTTGAGATTTTTATTAAAGGATTCGAAAAATTTTTTGCAAGCAATTATTGCATTGATTTATCCGAAATTAATTGCATGTAAAAATACTTTTCAATAATTATTTATTATATTTAATTAAATTATTTAAAAAATAGTTGAAACAAGTTTAAATTGTAAAGTGCACAGATTTTCACATCATTTTAAAATATGTAATTATAAATCCCAAAACTGCAAAATTTGAACGAAATTATTAGTTCAATTGAGTAGTCATTGAGTTTCTTATTCTTTAAAAGTCATGCATTTATGTTAAAATTGCATTCCTATTCAAATGATGTACTTTTTCGTGTCCGCTTACGCAACTTAAAATATTTTTTTGCACTGATTAATTATTATATTTAAGGTTATTTAAAGTAGCTGAAAATGAAGCTCTTGTACGTGAAAATCTGATCATTAAATTAAGAGCTATTCGAAGTGTTTGTTTTGTTTGCGCATTGTGCGTAACACTCGTGCTACAACTACTACACTTAATATTCAGTAAAAATAGATTAATGTTTCGTTTTTTCTTTAACAGATCTCTCAATTTATATGAAGACGAAATTTAAGAAAAAGAAACTGAATTTTTAATTACACTTACATTTATTCAGCAAAAGTGCGCAAAAAAACTCTTTGCATAATTTATACTCACAAAAGTATATTACTTTCCCAAACATTACTAAATCTATTGTTTTTAATTTTCAATATCACCGAAACATTTGGATTTCACCTGGAATATCCATTATATGTTTTAAAAATATTAAAAGCAAATCTCGAAAAGAATTTTAATGCTCAAAAATTCTCTGCTTACTTAAACAGAAAAGCAGTTAGCTTTTTTGTACTATTTTAATGAGTTGTGCGTTCTATGTCAACTTTTTAAATAAATTGTTCTAATACGTAGTTAATCCTTTTTAGGTTAGCAGCAATTAACTAAAAATGTCAAATAGGTTGTTAAATAACGTCGAGAAATGAGTTAAATATTTTGACATTGATTTATTGTAGCGTTCTCCAGACTTCGGTAATGAGAAATGTTTATAATGTTTCATGCTTTGTTCTTATTAATAAGAATCTTAAAAGACTCTTATAAAAAGAATTCTTTAAGGAAAAGAATATTTTACTTTGCTAAGTATAATTGTTCAAATTAAATGTGGGGAGTTAAAATCGTAAAGTAAAGTTTGAAAAATGTAGTGCAATATGTTTAGTTAGTAAATCATTGTCAGAAATTTTTGACATATTTTGAAACAATATTGTTCAAATTTGTTGCAACCATATTCTCGTACTTATTAATCTCGATGATCTAGATTATTTGAAGCATTTTATTATCATTATACTATTATTGTTATTTATTGTAATTTTTGTAATAAAGTTCGAAATATGTAGTGCAGTTTGTTTGGTTAGAAAATTACGACACGTTATGTAACAATATTGTTCAAATTTGTGGCAATCATATCCTCGCACTTTTTAAACTCAATAATTTAGATTACTTGATGAATGTTTTCATTCAGAGTTCAATTTTTATAAGAAAGTTCGAAATATATAATGCAATATTTTTAATTAGAAATATTTTGTCAGAAAATGTTGGCATGTTATAGTACAATATTGCTCAAATTCACTTAAACCATATCTTCGCATTTTTTTTAAAACTCGAATGTTTTAGATTACTTGTAGATTAATTTTTTAAGTGTTGTAATAAAGCTCGAAATATCTAGTGTGATATGTTTAATGAGTATAATACATTCCTAGACAGTTTTGACATTTATGCAACTATATGTTTTTCAAATTTGTTGCAACTATGTCATCATATTTTTTTAACCCGATAATTTAGATTTCTTGATAAATATTTTGATTCAGTGTTTATTTGCTGTTATAAAGTTCGAACTATATAGTATGGTATTTTGTGTTTAAAATAAATTCTTCGAAAATTTTGACATTTATGCCGCTTTATGTTCAAATTTGTTACCATCATATCATATTTTTGAATCTCGGTGATTTCAATTGCTTGATGAATGTTTTTCTTCAGAGTTTAATTTTTGTGATAGAGTTCGAAATATACTTTTAGTAAGTAATACCCTACTAGGAAGTTTTGACATGTAATGCAACAGTATTGTTCAAACTCGTTGCAACCATATCATCACGTGTGAAATAATAATCTCATTTTAAGCCTGACTCTTTTTATTTACAACGGAATGGGGAAACTATTTGTCTTTATAAGATTTTCTTAGAAATTTCTATTATTTTTAAGTAATTACTACAGCCCACAAACATCTGCATCTGGAAAAAATCATCCATTTCTCTGATATTGTTTTAAGATTACTAGCAAACCGTCTGCAAATGGCCCATTTCAAATGTTCTCTTTAATGTTTTGCTACCCGGCTATGCAAAATAAATATGGTTGAAAGTTTAGTTATTAGTTAAGAAATATTGAACGCTTACAATGCTGTAAAAATAGAATTTGAAAAATATGTACAGAGATTGTTATTAATTTTTTACTACTTCTTGCAATCTACTTTTTTATATTGGAAAATTTCATATAATTTATTTGAAAGTACTTTTAATACTGGAATGGAGGTTGTATGAAGCTATGTATTTTTATTACATGCTAGATCCATTTTATCGAAAATACTTGCTCAAGCGTCTGCAAATTTTTGCATTGACTGTGCCATGTTGTTGCCACTAGATGTGGTTATTCTGAAAACACTGTTTTACAACTTTTCCCAGTTTGCAACCTCGTCTATTCATAAAATTTGTAACTACTTTAAAAACGTCAAAGAAATTAAACCTTGTTTCCTAAGCATAACATATTCAATAAAAGACTTGCTTACATTTTTTATAGTTAATTTTACAAATAGCTTGGAATTTAGGGGACGTTCGGAGGCATCTGAATTATTAATTAAACTTTTAATCTAGGATTAAAACATGATTAACTTACACACGAAAATATACATTCGAATAAAAAACTCTGCCTTTGTAACTTTATTTTATGTTGAAGCAGGGAGCATTAACGTGTATTGAGGCTCTTATTTCACAGCTCTTTCAAAATATATTCTACTAAACAAACGTGCAATTCTATATTTAATCACAAAACAGATGCGTTGGCTTAAAATTCTCGATTATTGTCCGACTCCAATTACGCAACACATGTGAAATGGGACTCGCAATTCGAGCCTCACCCTTTATATCTAAGAAGGAAGGAGTATACTGTTTGTATAGATTAGATACTTCACCTATTTCTATTATTTCAGAGTAATAAACATGGCTTACAAGCATTTGTAACTGATCAGAAATCATTCATTTCTCTCATATTGTTTTAAACTTTTGATATTGAAGATTACCAACAACCTGTTCGCAAATGACGCATTTTGAATGTTCTTCCCTGGTTGTTTGGTATCCAGCTGCGCATACAAAATATGTTCGGAAGTATAGTTGTTAATGAAGAAATGTAGGAACTTAACAATATTGAAATATATATTGAATGTTTTTACTATTATTGGTATATCATAAAATTTTAAATTAAAGTTAATAATATTAATAATAATTTTATAAAGCAACATAAAGCTTTATACAATAATATAAGTTTTAAAATGTTATAGAATTATTTTTTTAAAAAATTATATATTGGGTTGATCGATAATTAATGTCGTTTGTTTCATGTTTTTCAAAGTGAATTTTTTTACCTTAACAACAAACATTAATCAATGATATATTGACCATTCTGTTGGATGACCTTTTGCCACCTTTCGGTAAGTTGAAAAATTCCACGTTCGAAGAAGCTTTGGTTTTTAAGAGCGAAGAACTGGTCCAACTCATTTTTAATAGCCTGATCAGAATCGAAAGCTTTACCACTCAAATGGTTTTGAAGGGATCGAAACAAATGATAATTCGATGGTGCTAAGTCAGGACTATAGGGGGGATTTGGCATCAGTTCCCAGTTCAGATCCATTAATTTTTGACGGGTTATTCAAGATGTGTAGGACTGCGTTATCATGATGAAACATAACTATTTTGCGATTGGCCAGTTCAGGGCGTTTTTTCTTGATTTCTTCGTTCAATTTCGATAGTTGACGACAGTAGACATTTAAATCAATAGTTTGATTACTTGGAAGCAGCTCAAAGTAGACTATACCCTTGCAATCCCACCACACAGAAAGCATAATCTTTTTTTGGCGTATATTGGCTTTGGATGTCGATTGTGGGGGGTTCATCTTGCTTGGTCCATGATCGTTTTCAGACTACGTTATCGTAAACAATCCATTTTTTCATCACCCGTTATGATTCTTTTCAGAAATGGTTCGTTTTTGTTACAATCCAGCAAAGATTCGCATATGTTAAAGCATTTGGTGAGGTGGATTTCCTATAAATCGTGAGGAACCCAAACATCCAGTTTGTTTACGTAACCAAGCTGTTGCAAATGCAAGTAAACTGTTGAATTCGATATGTCAAGCTTCTCTGCTATCTCTCGAGTTGTCATACGCCGGTTAGCTTTGTTTAACGCCGTTATTTGGTCGTCATCAGTAGTGGTTTACGACAAGTACGTGGTGCATATTGCATATTAAAATTTCCAGCATGAAAGCGAGCAAACCAACGCTGACACTGGCGTTCAGTAAGGCAGTCCTCACCATAAACTTCACACAATTGCTTCCGAGCTCGCACCGCATTTTGCCCTTTCGGAAGTAAAGAATAAAATATGACAATAATGCTCTCTTTGAGTGCTCATTTTCAACTAAATTTTTAACCAACTTGCTGTTTACTAATGTCGCTCTGGTTCTGACTAAAGAAAGTCTAAAGTCTAATCTTTAAAATAGCACACAATAATATAAGCCACGCAATTACTACTACATTGAATATGCAATTGAAGTCATCTATGAGAAAAAAAACGACATTAATTATCGAACAACCCAATAAATATTAAAATTATATAAATTTTTATTTTTATATAAAATTTATTAAAATTATTCCATTTTTAGTTTTTTTAATGCGCGAAATGCTGTGTAGATATGTGATATAAGCGTTAAACAATTTCCTTCTTAAAAATATTTTATTATAAAGTTAGTATAAAAATGTGACATTATAGATTATTTTGATTTATAAGCAAATCCTAAATATATTGATTGGATTTAAAATTATGTTTGAAACGTTACAAGTGGTTTAGATTTTGACATTTGTGAATTAAATTTTGTAATTTAAAATTTCAGATGAACCGTTATCGCTTGAATGACAAAGTTACTAAATAAATGGTTTAAATACCATAGATTTTGGTTTTTATGGACAGAATTGTGTTTTTTTCTGATTTTACCAAAAATGTTACTTTCTTGCACTACGGTAATTTCTCCAGAAGTTTTTTCTCTGCATTAGTTGCTCCAATGTAACTGAATAAGGCTTCAATAAATTGCTGCTAAAATTTGAAAGAAAAACATATATCGTTATCCTCTCTGTTGAACAAGAAATTCATACATTTCTTAGGATATATTCTTAGGTTTAGGACAGCAAAGTCAAGCAAGCGCTAAAATTATATATAAACTTATGGTTCTTATCTTAGGTGTGAAACCTATTGCAGTGAAAATATCACAAAATTATAGGTAGTTTATGAAAAAAAATGTGTTTAAACCGTATATATGAACAATTTTCGTTCGTCTCATCAAACACTTAGTTTTTCTTTTCTTTTTTAGACCGGTTCGATGTGTGCTAAGGAATAGTCTTATACCCATCATTAAGGACCCTGGAGGGATATCATTTCTTTTTCTTAGGAAGAAAAATAAAACGAAGTGTAGGAGTAGAAAAATATTTTAAGTCATCTAATGGACGGGTTACAAGAAAAACTGAATGATCGATTGCAGTGAAGGTTTTTTTTGGTCCTTCATGTTCTGGCTTTAGATCCTGCTTTGAATGGGACATAAAATTAATATGTACATTTCAGATCTTTGGCATCAAATTTAGATTGATCGTTTTTTCATTAACTGGTTTAATCAAAGACATCTCCCCTTTATTTTTAATACAGGATGGAAACTAAATTAATTTTAAAAGTTTAATACGTGGGAGCATTTCATATACTTTGCCGGTTCTTTGTCCTTTGACCCGCATTTTTGAGCAAAAGTTGCTTGAATCGTTTGTCATGATGTGATTTTGCGGTTGAATTTTTGATTTTGAATTTGGCTACCAATAAAGAGAAGTTCCACTATCTGTGGTATCTCTCTCCCTACACAAAACTGACGCCAAGAGTAGGTTTCAACTTGAACTTTAGGTAACTTTCAATCTAATTAGAAACTTGATTTAAGCAAAAAGGAGATGACGAAAATTTTCTTTTTTTCCCCGACTTGACTTTTTTTTAATGATCTGCAGAGTGAAATAAATTAATCTGAAAGAAAAGCGTAGATATCGCTTAAACAAATCATCATCTTTCGAAGATTCTTAACAGATTCCCTTTATGAAATGCAAAATGTTAAAATTTGTAAAATGAAAAAAACATTGCGAGTTTAGTTTCCAACCTATTTTTTTTATCAAATTAAGATTTAAAATGTTTATACTAATTAAAATTGAGAAACTTTAAGTAATGAGTTTTTTTAATATATACATTTCTTTCTTGTAGCTCCGAGATTTCTCAAACAATACAGCAAAAGTTAAAAATAAAATATTAAATCATCATTAATATTTAATCTTTCTTTTTTCCTTTAATTTATAGGATTTCACTTACAACTTGTCCTCAAAGTCAGAAATCTAACACTTCCTATCAACATCATTTTAATTATAAAGAAAATATCCTTTGCTAATATTACGATATCGGTCATTTAAAGCCTCTGAGGTAGACACACTGTAAAAAAAATTCTCAAACAAATTACTATGTAATGTACCCGGCACTTAAGGTGCATCATCCATATAATCCATTTCACTGTAAAATCAAGCTTTTGCGTTATATTTTTTCCAAATTGTTATGAATTATTCAGGTAAATCAGAAAAAAGTAATCCTGTACAACGTAGCTTTTCGAGTTGTACAAAAATCATTCATAACTTTGAATTTTTCTAAAATCGTTATGAACTGTCTAGTGAAATTTAATTAATAATCCAGTATAAATCTAAAAATGTTCATAATATTATATTTTTACCAAATGTTATGGATTATATTGAGGAACATTTTTTTTCCTGCATGATATTTTTAACAGATACTAATTTCATTGATTTCAAACCTGCAATTGGTATCTCTCCCCAAACTACAGTTTCTTTAAAATGAAATTTTCATTATATTTTGTCAAAAGAAACAAATTTAAAAACGATGTTTTAAACAGGGGGTCGCATAAATATTACAACAAACTTTTAGGGGAGTTTGGGCACATCATCATGATACAAAATCTGCATAAAACCATGCCCGGAAATGTCATTACACTCTGGTAGGGGAGCTTCACTTATTACGAACTGTTTCTTTATGTGCTTCTGATCAAGTCTTAAGAGGGGAAGCACCCCTAGCTGCTTACAGGAGCATAACCGAGCATGGGTTCCTATGAAATTTTAATCATGATGATGGGCCCTATATCCCCCAGAAGTTTGGCGCAACAATTACGTAATCCCTGTTTTATGCAATGTTTTTAAGTAATTACATTTTGTTACAAAAATGTCCTTAATCTATAGCTTTAGGAGCGAAACTAATCTCAGATTTGAAATTACCGCATCCGGATTAGGCAAGTATTTGTATAAATGCGATAAAAAATGTTCCCTAGTGTTATCCAGCTTAATGTAATTTAAAAAAATCCAGTACACATAAACAAAATTATTCATAACGTTCTTTTTCACACATTTTTATGAATTATCCAGTTAATTTAAGAAATAATACCCAGTTTAAATAAGGGTAATTATTTATAACGTGAGATTAATCCTACATTGTTATGAATTATTGAGTTAAATCCAATAAATAACTTCCAGTTTAAATAAAAGAATTTTTTTACAACGTTAGATATTCCCCATATTGTTATGGATTGCCCAGTTAAATCGAATCAATTTCTTTATTTAAACAGAATCTAACTTATTTATAAAGTTAGATGTTCTCCACATTGTTATGAAATATACAATCAAATCTAATCAGTTATCAATATCCAATCAGTTCAAATAAAGGAAATTATTTATGATGCTAAATTTTCCCCACAATGTTATGATATATAAAATTAAATCCAATAAGTAATATCCAGTTCAAGCAACGGAAATTGTTGACAACGTTAGATTTTTCCTACATTGTTTTGAATTATCCAGTTAAATATAATAAATAATATCCAGTTCAAACAAATAAATTATTTATAACGTTTGATTTTTTTCCACATTGGTACAAATTATCCAGTTAGATCTAATAAATAATATCTAATTTAAATAAAGGAAATTATTTGCAGCGTTAGATTTTGATATTTCCAAGTTAAATCCAAAAAGAAAAAAAAAGGAACCTGTTCAACTTGATTCAAGAAAGTTTTTTATTAAATTGGATTTTCCCCACCAAATTCTTAAGACTTATTGAAGTTAACGCACTTTGTTTTTTATCGAAAGAAATCTTTCTAACATGTCTTTCACTAAAACTCTCTCCTCAGGTGTTGGATTTTGCCAAATATTTCATTTAAACTGTTCAATTAAAAAAAAATAAGAAAAAAACATTCAATAAAGATTAATGGCAAAAAGTTCATCTGTATCCACAACTTTTCTTGTATTTCAGGACAAAAATGAATTTTCTCAATTTAAAAGTCACACTATTTTCCTTAAATAATATTTTAAAAATTGTTTCATATTTTAAACGCTCTGAGTAATTTTTGAACTTAAAGTCAAAAAAATCCCGCAATAGTTTCGTTTTTTTATTTTACGTAAAAAATTTTAATAAATTAATATAATTTTTTTTTCCTTCAATAAACTTTATATTTTTGTTTCACAATATTTGCTTTAGATTAAAACTTAAAGATGAAAATAATAAAATTCCAAATTATACGAATATTAAGAACAATAAATAAAATTTTTAGCGATAAGTTCTAACATCTTAATTTTATATTATTAAACGGCTTTATAATATGGGGAAATTATTATTTTATATTTAATTATACTTTTTTAAATACCAGATTCTTCATCTGATGTTTAAAAATCTTTTTATAATAATTATTCTTAATCCATTTCTTTAAAAAAGACTGAAAATTTATAATCACAAAATTTTTGGATCATTTTGAAAGCAAAATCCTTTGATAAAATCGTGGTAATTTTATTAATATAATACATTTAGATTTTTTTATCAGTTTAACATATTAAAATGTAATTACCGATAAAATATTGAATAAATTAATCGAATTAAATTAAGTTATCCAAAAACAATAATGAAAAGTATTCATTGGTACTGACTATTGTTCTTGTATTTCAGGCAACGAATTTTATTTAATTTATAAGCCAAACTATTTTCAAAAAATAATATTTTAAAAATTATAAAAAGTATTTTTAACGCATACGTACTACAATTTGTGATTTTAAAGTCAATAAAATCCTTTAGGAGTTTTTTTCCATTATTTTACGTAAAAAGTTTTGATAAATTACTTCTTAGTTTTTTTTGCTACTGAAATGTAAATATTATTGTTTCATCTATCTTTGCTTGATAATAAAACTGAAGAGATTAAAACTGAAGATAAAAATAATAAAATTTCCAATAATTCAAATATTGACACTTATAAATTACAAATTTTATTTAAAAATAATAAATAAAATTTGTTATTGATAAGTGTCAACATCATTACTTAATAATGCATTATATAACAGCTTTATAATAATGGTGAAATTATTTTTCCATAATTAATTATTCTTTTATAAATATCAAATTCGTCAATTGAAATCAAATATTATTGTTTTATTTATTATTGTATTTTTATAATAATTACTGTTTTATTTATTTATATACAAAAGCATCTAAAACTGATATTCACAATTTATTTTTTAATACTTTTGGAAATAAAAATTATTTTGATTCAAAAACGCAGGAATTCTATTTAAATAATGCATTATGATTCTCTTTTATTAGTTGTTTTAAATAAGAAGTTTCAATAAATTACTTCTAAGTTTTTTCTACGGAAATGTATTTAGTATTATTGCTTCAACTATCGTTGCTTTATATTAAAACTGAGAAGATCAAAATAATAACATTTCAAATTATTCAAATATTAAAAACAATAAATAAAATTTGCTACTGATAAGCGTCAACATCACTACTTAATAATGCAATATTAAACATCTTTATAATATGGAAAAATTATTTTTCCATAATTAATTATACTTTTATATATATCAAATTCTTCAATTTTTTTGACGTTTAGAAATTTTTTTATAGTAATCATAGTTTCATTTATATCTTTACAAAAGCATCTAAAACTTAACTTACATTCATGAATTATTTGGATACTTTTGGAAATTATTGATGTAATGCATTATGATTCATTTTTATTCGTTGTTTTACTTAAAATGCTTTAATAAACTATTTTTAAGTTTTTTTTCTATTAAAATGCATTTAGTATTATTTTTTCAACTATATCTTTGCTTTATATTAAAACTGAAAAGATCAAAATAATAAAATTTCAAATTATTCAAATATTGAAAACAATAAATAAAATTTGCTTTTGATAAGTATAAACATCACTACTTAATAATGCAATATTAAAAAGCTTTATATTACGGTGAAATTATTTTACCGTAATTAATTACACTTCTAGAAATATCAAATTCTTCAATTTTTTAGACGTTTAGAAATCTTTTTATAATAATTATTGTTTTATTTATTTATTTACAAAAGCAAGGAAAACTTATATTCCCAAATTATTTGGATACTTTTCAAAAAAAAAATCTTTTTATCGAAATTCTATCTATCTGAATATTATGATTCATTTTTGTTCGCTAAAGATATTAAAATAAATTCATTATTTCATTATCGATAGAACATGAAATAAATTAAATGAGTTCCTTTAAAAGGTACTAATTAGATTTCATATAGGCATTCTCTTTTAGTAAAAATAAAACTTTCTATTAGGTTAGAGGCGCAATCCCGGCAAATGGAGATGAAAAGTCAAAGTAAGTTGTTTATTTCATTCAGTGTCGTTGATGCGTTGCTCTTCGAGTGGAAAATAGAATTATGCTTGGGTGCTCGCCACTATCTTTGATGGAGTAATGGCGCCATTCGCTATCGTCTCACTGTCGTCAGTTTCCAATGGGCCTGATCCTTTCATAAAATGGGTATGGCTTCTAGTACTTTCTTGAATATCCTATCACGGCCTGAATGGGTTTTATTTTTAAAATGGATGAGCTGGTATAATCAAATAATTCTTTAAAAGTGGTTCATTGAAAAGAAAAGCATCAGAGAAAATATTTTAAGTGGGATAATATAAAAAAATGTGTAAAAATATTTAAATATTTTGATAGTAAAATACTATTATTTGGGGGTTGCGTAAAAAATACTATTGAAAATAATAGCAAAAATATTTGTAGTTCATGCTTATATTATTAATATATCTTATTCTTAAAATTATTAATATTTGTTAAAGAACCTGTGTAGCTCACGGGCTAGAGCATTTGCCTCCCAATGAGGTAACCAGGGTTTAATACAAACTACGCAAATGGCTCTCACCGACCACAATGTTGACGTAAAATATCCTCTTCGGTAGATGGATCTTGTGTTAGTTCTCGTGGAAGGTTTTCGTGATTTTCCTCTCCATGTAGCGCAAATGCGAGTAAGATGCATCAAGAATTTTTTCAATTCCATTCTCCCAATTATCGATCCAGGAGTTGCTTTGTCTTCTGGATTAGGTTCAAAATCAAAAGGATGCGGAGTTGAAGATAAGAAGTGGTAAACTTAAAATTGGGTCGGTTGTTCAATAACAGCTGTAAAATAAAGTACAATAAAATATTTGTTAAAGTTATCATAAATATAACGAATCATATGTTTTAGTGATATTGGTGAAATAAATCATCTATAAGAAATGCTTCTGAAACTTCACATCACAGGCATCAGAAATTTTTTAAAGCAATCTTTATTCTTTTTTCTTCAGTTTGATAAAAGCTTTTTTTAATTTGTTCCATAACTATAAAATATATTACAAAAATGTTTTTAAAATAAAATAAAAAAATTACGTAAGTGATACCAGTATAATTGTTAGTTGAATAACAATAGTTGTTACTTCAATTTTTGTGAATGAGGTTCTTCAATATTTGAATAAGCAAATGTCTTATTACACACGTTTTGTACGAATTTTAAATTTCATTTGAAATAAATACTATCTGCTTATTTCGAATGCCAGTTATACCCATTTATGCATTTTAAGGTAAGGAATATGCAAGTTCCCAATTACTTTTTCGAAAATACTCTGATCTAAATATCTGATAGTTATAAAAAAGACTCTATAAATACCCAAAATCAGCAATAAGGATACGACACTCTTGTTTATATTAATAGCTGGGGTATTTGTCAATGTGGTTTTGTGTATAGACGTGTCCATAAACTTCGACTTAAATGACACGAAAAATATTACCATAGTTAGGGCGTTAACTGATCTTCTATAGCTCTGTATATTATGAATTCTATTCACAGGTATAAGTTTTCATATGCTGAAATCATTCAACACTGCTTTTTATAAACCAAACTTGATTTTTGGGACTCATTCCATATTTTGAAAAATTCTAATAACTTAGTTAATTTTCTAGTATCCCCCCTTTTCCCAATATTTAGAGGTTTATTATTACTGAAATCGGTGCACCCTGAAGTTTCCACCTAATACCTTCATCACTGCTTATCTCTTTTTTTTATCTTCTAGTGCAAACTAGTTTCTTTGCCTTGGTTGTTTAAACCACTTTGCACTTGTTTGTCTCTTTACTTCTAAACCATCATACGGCTTTTAGACTCTGAGGAAAGTTCTTTTTTATAGTGCGTCCATATTTGTACTTTCTTTTGGGATTTATTCACTTTATTATATTTTATTAAATTATACACTTTGTTATATATATATATATATATATATATATATATATATATATATATATATATATATATATATATATATATATATATATATATATATATATATATATATATATATATATATATATATATATATATATATATATATATATATATATATATATATATATATATATATATTATTTAGTTTTAGGTTATCTAGTAGAAAATTTGGTCAGATTTGTTTCTTGGATTTTCAGAACAACAGAATTTCGTGCTTGATAAAAGTCACTGTGTTTTTTAATAATTGCTATAGACTTATAGCATGGAATTGAGATTTCTAAGAAGCGTCTTTCGAATTTCACTAATAAGACAGTATATTTTTTAAGATTATATATTATCAAGTTGGATTATAATATCTTTTATTCTGTATTTGGCCATAAGGAATCCAATAAAAAGCTCCAAATACCGAAGTTCTGTGCTTTTTTTCTTTCACATTTACATTATAATTACACAGAATTCGCCTTCCCTCGCAAGTGCAAACAATTATTCACCTCAGTTTTTAAGTAAAAAAGAACCTTTTTACTATTTTCCTGTTGATAATTAAAAAGATCACTAACAAGGGAAACTAGGGAAGTGTGACTCACCAATTTTAAAATAAACTAGTGGGATGTATGCCTTATGAGAAATAATTTTAAAGGGCAACATTCGTTTCGGCCCATAGAAGGTCCTGTGAGAGATAAAAAATAATTCAATATATGGAAAAAACGATATTTTATTACTTCAATGCAGACTATTAGTTATTGTAATTGTCTCATACTCCAATTAATTGGTTAATTAATTAATTTTCTGATTAATAAATCAATTAGCAAATTAATTAATTATTAATCAAGTATTAATTAATTAATTAATTAATAATTAATTGATTGATTTGCAATTACATACTCCAATTAATTTGGAAAATTTTTGAAAAAAAAAAGTAAAAAAATTTGATGTCAATTTTTTTTTTTAAAATTAACCTAACAGGTTTTTCTGATAAACTACAGATATATAAGATTTTCAAAATCAATTTCGATAATAAATATGCATTATATAGTACGTGAAAGTAGGTACCACAAAACTAATTGGAGTATGAGATAATTACAATAACTAATAGTCTGCATTGAAGTAATAAAATACCGATCTGCATTGAAGTAATAAAATACCGATTTTTCTACACTGAATTATTTTTTTATCTCTCACAGAACCTTCTATGGGCCGAAACGAATGTTGCCCCCTAAAATTATTCCTCATAAGGCATACATCCCACTAGTTTATTTTAAAATTGGCGATTCACACTTCCCTAGTTTCCCTTGTAAGTTAACCAGTTATTCCTTATTTTAATTATTCAATTAATCATTCAAATTCAAAGAAGCAATAAAAATGAAAAACCGTCTAAAGCATTTTCCATGGTATAGATATTTTTTTATTCCTCATTGAATTTTACCAAAATCATTTCTAAGCTAAAAAATTTCATGAATATTTAGATTTTATACGGTTTATTATGGAAAAAACTTTTTCTTCTCGAAATTAAATAGTTTATTTTAAATATATATTTAGAAAGATTGGAGTGACAAAGAAAAAAATTGAGTGGTAATTTGAACAGTCTTGGAATGGTTAAAAATTATTCTTCCAGCGTTGGCGTTACATTTTCACTGTTACAGTTGTCTTCACATAGAGTTTTAAAGAGCTGAATTGCTCACACATCGAAAACCGATAAAATGCACTTCTAATTAAATATAATATTAAAATAATTCTGCTATTTTTCATTCTAAAAATGTCTCTACAATTTCAAGTAACTTTTTTCACTGAGAAAATTACGATTAAATGAAGCAAAAATGTAGTTAAATTAGAAAATTTCAAAATTGTATCTCTGTAACTGCAACAATGGCAGCTGCATCGAGGAAAAATTCTGGTAAAACTATCGCACTTTACCATAACACTTTTGATTTAGAAAAGAAACCCATATCAAAACTAAAATAAACAGTATTTAAACCATTCATTTGGTAATTTTTCGGTTCATATGGTAACGTTTTACCAAGAATTCTGGATTCAAAATTGTAGTTTTTATTACCACACATTTGGTAAAAAATACAAGATTAAAAAATAAATTTAACCGTTTCAATAGTTTTTACACCATAATCAAAGTGATAAAATTATCAGATTTTACTATATTTATCAAATTTTTTTCATATATTATAAAACCATATTTTGTGTTAACTTTAAAAAATCCTTATCAAAGCACGTGACCTTTTTCAACCCCCAGATTTTTTTATTACCCAGTTTTTTGATGTTCCCATAGACATACATGTTAAATGCTACCATATTCTGGTAGATTTGAACATACCTTTTACCTCAGTGTAATACAAACCTTTTGTCATATTCATGATGCTAATTTTTCAAACATAAACTCACATTTTTTGAAATAAATATAAGTTCAAGTTAAAAATACATTATAAGAAACAGTTCTTTTGTTTAAGTTTCAGACAATATTTTCGACAGAAATAATTATTTCCATCTTCATGTATTACTCTCAAGGGTAGAAAGAATTTAAAGCATAATGACTTCCCTTAAAATTAAATCGATCAGCACATCTCTCTTGGCTGTCATAGTCCACAAACATTAACTATAAAATGTGATCTGAGAGATCATCATAAATTGTTATTTTATAACTCTTTACTGATCTTCAGGGAGGACTAAATGTAAAAATAGTTTTGCGTTTTATCATTGTTCGAGTCATTATCATCAACAATTGTTAGTGCGGAACTTTTTAAGAGACACACTTTAACGAGGCAATTGTTTTTGCTTCGTTGCTTGATTAAAAATGTGATGGGATGTTTATTTTGCTCTAGAACATTTGAGTTTATATCATAAATCAAAATGATCATTGATGTCAATACATTTTTCTTAATGGAAAATAACTTGCAGAAAGCTTGTAACTTGTAGTTTATGACATAAATAATATTTTTATGTTTGCGAATCATTGGTGCTAATGCGTTTTCTTAAACAAAAGATAATCTTAGAAGAATTGAAAATTGTAGCTTATAACATAATTTAAAATTCATTGATCAGTGATGTCAATACATTTTTCTAAATAGGAGAAGAGATGTTGAAGACATTGTAACTTGATGTCATTGATCAGTGATGTCAATACATTTTTCTAAATAGGAGATACGATGTTGAAGACTTGTAACTTGTAGTTTATGACATAAATAATAGTTTTATGTTTGAGGATTGATCATTGATGTCAATACATTTTCCTAAATCGAAATAACTTATAGAGGACAAGTGACTTCTAAATTTGAGTTTAGTTTTTGGACTTTAGAAACGCATATCAGTAAGCAGAAAAGACGCATAACTAAATAACTTGTGTAGAAATGAAATCTTAACGGTTCAAGTGATAGACTTCAAACATGCTACGTATTTTGTGCTTTGAAATTTTGCTACTTTTTAGTAGACAGCCGTACCTTTTTAACAGTGGTCATTTTTTCAAAAATTGAACGATTATAAAAACTGATAGAGCCGGATAGCTCAGGGGATAGAGTATTCGCCACCTAATGAGGTGAACTAGGTTAGAATTCCAGCAGAGGCTGGTTGATACAAGTTCTTACCCCTGCTCGCATAGATCAGAGTGCTGATGTAAATTACTCTTAGTGGTTGATGGATCATGAGTTAGAGTCCCCTTACAGACAGGTTAACCGTGGAAGATTTTCGCGGTTTCCTGCTCCATGTAAAGTGCACCACGAAGGCTAGTTTGTCCCGTTGCTTGATATAGGAGTTTCCTTGTCCTCTGGGTTGGGTTCAAAATTACAAACCTATGAAATTGAACTATGATAGTCGTAAACTCAGACTTGGGTTAGCTGTTCACCACTGTTAAAAAATAAAATAAAGAAATAGAAATTGCGGTAGTAAATTCCATTCATTCATTCCATTTATTCGAATATGGAATTATGGAATATATATATATATATATATATATATATATATATATATATATATATATAAATACAAGAAAACACGAAGAAAGTTAAGAAAAACAATAAGTTTCATTTATTGCGCTTAAGCTGCAAGTAAACAGAACCCATTAGATAAGTTCAAAATGAAGAATAAAACAAAGAAAAATTAAAGACATATGAAAAAAGGGGGAAATAATGAGTAAAAAAATAACAAACAAAAGTTTAAAAAAAAAAGAGATTAAATTTTATTTAAAAAACCGGAAAAAAAGATATAATCTTTTCATCACCCCACACGATTATATCCGTAAAACAGAGTGCTTTTTGATATTGTATCAATAAAGCCAAAGCAAAATATATTGATACAATAGTGTGAGGAGCACTCAAAAAAATTTTTATAAAAATTACAACAAATAAAATCGAACTCAAAAGTAAAAATAAGTAAAAATAACATGTAAAAACAGAAAATGAAATAAAAGAAAAAGAAAAAACAGTAAAAATGGACTATAAAGCGAGTAGCGAAATCAGATCAACTTACATGGACGGAAATTTTTCAAGAATGTTTAAAAATGTTTTCGCAGAAAGATTGCCAGATTGCAAAATATGAAAACAAAAGCGCAAATTGAGTGTAACAAGAGGGTTTTAAAGTGTCGTTCTTACTGCACTGCTGAAGTGATTAATATATATATATATATATATATATATATATATATATATATATATATATATATATATATATATATATATATATATATATATATATATATATATATATATAAATATATATATATATATATAATTCCGAAACAATAAGGAAATAAGTTTATTATCAGATTATGAAATATTTATAATAATTTTATATTTATTTAAAAAATTAAAAGAGAATAGACACAGCAAATAGGTTCAATGAAAAAAGAGGCGATCGGGTGGTGATTGGCAAATTTTTTTTTTAAATGCCATTTCTTATAGTTAGCCACGCAGTTGCCTATGGCGACCCCTTATTCTCCCCTATAATTAGTGCAGCCGACATTTTCAGTTTCTAATTGAATCCCTAAAACACGCTTTTTTTGAATAAATAAACAATTGATATAATGGATGAAGACTTACTACATACAGAAAAGACTGATTGAGAATTTGTATTAGTCGGAAATAATCTTACATGACACGCTACACTTTATGGTATGATGACAAAATTGCTGTAATGATTTAAAAGTAGCAAGACACTAAAAAAATTAATTTAAAAATTACTGGAGTTACTAAAGCCATAACGGTCACATGTTGATGTCTGTGATTTTCACATGGGCTCGTTTTAGTAGTCGGAGACCGAGATTGGAAGGCAAAATTATGCAATCTCGTCACTTGGCATTTGTGTAAACAGAAGAATTGGAAAACTAAGACATTTTCTATCTCTAACCTCTGAAAGAAATGTGACGAGAAAAACTAAACCGACTGAAATCCTAAGATGACTAAAACAAAAATTAAAAAGAAAACAATAAGTGCCATGAAAATTAGCGCTAGCCTCACAAATCAAAGGCACAAAACAGAAGTAAAAGATCAATGTAAATTTTCATGCCTAATAAATTTTTAATTTTTTAAACTCAATAACTGAACCAAACGTCTGTTTAAAAGTAGGTAATAAAAAAGTTTACGAAAGCCTTATCATGAATCTGAACCTTCCCAAGCCCGATTCAGGAAACAAACCTGCGTCGGGCAGGTCTCGAGTTTCGGGCCGGGGCTAATCCCGTCTAATCTCTAATGTCCACCACCAATCTCTATTTCAGGTAACCTCTTCTCAAGGTGCTTTTTGAGGGAAGTTCCCAAATACATTTTAAGAGGGCCAGGATAGCCTGGTTGGTAGGGCACTGCGCCAATGTCCAAGAGGTCGTGGGTTCAATCTCCGTCTGCCGAGGACTATCCCCGTGTAGTAAATGGTGACTGATGCACGTTAAATCTGCCGAGTCCCAAATTCCTCCATGTTCCCATAAGAAATCATACCTCAGGGGGGTACTGATCCAAGAGTTTCCTTATCTTCTGGATTTGTTAAAAATTACAAGGCTACGGAGTTGAACATTAGTAGTCGTAAACTCAAAATTGGGTTGGCTGTTCAATGACGGTTATAAAATAAAATAAAATAAGATAAAATAAAGTAAAATAATTTTTAAAAATAACAAATAATTTGAAGAATAATGAAAAGTTAGTTAGAGCAATTTATACCAGCAAATAATCTATTTCCATTTCCCTTTCGTTGGCATAGAAAGGTTGACTCATTAATGTATAGAGCATTGAATAGGCCTATATAGCATCGGATAGATTTAGATGGGGCAAAGTGGCTGAGACGGCCTCAGCATGTAACTGACTCTAGAGCCTAAGAAAAAAAATATTAGTATGGCAACCTTTTTTTCTCAAATATTGATTAAAGGTATGCTGACATCTCATTTTTAGCTTTGACTATAAATTTCTTTTTTTGTCTTTTTTATTATAGTTTTGTTCCGGAACTCAATTACAACATTTTGATTGTGTTGAAAAGTTAATGCGCAGGTCAACCTTCACTTTTGAAATTTTAATAAAAGCCTGCGCAGATGAAACTTGCTTCTGTGATCATAAAACCAAGATGTAAACCATAAAATTACGAAAAACTATAACCTGTATAAGAAGTTTTTAAAAATTTTGAAGACATTAAAATTTAAAATTCGCCTAAATTTTTTGAAAACTGTTGTTTGTTCCATACTGTTGTATGGTTCTGAATGTTGGAGCCTACACAACTCAGGAAAATAGGAAAACTGGAAACATTCAAGAACAAATGCTCAAGGATTATTTAAAAAAATTTCTGCCCAAACACTATTTCGAATTAAGATCTACTAATAAAGGCAAAATTATCACCCATTCATGAATAAATTTTGAAGAGCAGATGCAGATGGTTTAAGATGATCCCAAATTGCTTAAAGCCTGACATTCATTTGTAGTTAGAGGAAAGTTCCTTCATCATTTATCTTTATTAAATTTCTTTGTATGTTTTTGAATTTAAATTAAAATCACTATGCCTTGCTGGAAATTTTCGCTTAGCTGTTTTGTATTCTATAGTACTCTTTTACGTTAAAGTTTTAATTACTTTTATTCAAACTAAAATCAGAAATTTTTTGCACAGTGCACGAAACATCCCATCCAGAAAACTTGTTGTATACTTGATAAGCTTTCTGAAATGAATCATATTTTTTCTCAAATTGAAAGATATTAAAGTGCAAGGAGGTTTAAAAAAAGTATTAATTTGCTTGATAATAGAGCTCAATTTGGCATTTTATCAAAGTTGCAGTAAAAAGAAACGATATCAAAGTTTAGCATACTCTCAAGTTGCTAATAGTTTTTACAACTTGCACGCTGTTCACCCGCTAATTCCATTTTTAACCACCCTGCGTTTTGCAATTTAAAGTATCTTATTATATTAATAAAAATGTTCGATAATGTTACACTGGAATTATTATTTTATAACTTTAAAGGCATAAAATATCATATTTATTAGTTGCACGCTGCCCGACCTGAATCCATTTTTTTACTCAACTTGCATTTTGCAATTGAATGCATTTCATTTTATTTTATAACCGTCGTTGAACAGCCAACCCAATTTTGGGTTTACGACTGCTAATGCTCAACTCCGCAGCCTTGTAATTTTAAACCAATACAGAAGAATAGGGAATTCCTGGATCTGTACCCTAAGAGGTATGATTTGTTATGAGGGACTTTGTGACTCGACAGACCTAACGTGCATCAGTCACCATTCACTGCACGGGAAGTCTTCTGTCAGCGGCGATCGAACCAACGACCTCTTGAACATGGGCCCAGTGCCCTACCATCCAGGCTATCCCTGCCTCTGAAGTATTTTATTACAAAAATGCTGAATAATGTGATAATGTAACGTTGAAAAAATTATTTTATAATTATAATGGCCTACATTATTATATTAATGAATCACACAATACTTGTTCTCTAATACAATTCATTTTTCAACTTGATTGCATTTTGAACTTTAAAGTATCATACCATAATTAAAATGATCAATATTTTTAATAATGTAACGTTAAGATTATTATTAATTATAATAGTATAAAATATCATAGTTATGAATTGCACACTGCCCGTCCTCTAATACAATTTTTTTACGTACCCTGTGATTTCCACTTGAAAGTATTTTATTACACTGACAGCCACCTTGCATTTTGCACTTTAAAATATTTTATTATATAGTTCAAATTTTTTTATAATGTAATAAGATATTGTAGTATTTTTTATAATGTAAAGTATCACTTTATATTTTACTACTTGCACATTTATTAAGCATTAATAAACCGTAAATTGTAAAAACTGTTAATAAAAAGTACAATTTGAAAATAATAATTAAAAAATATTGACATAATAAATTTGAATTAAATTTATTAAATAAGATATAAAAATAGAACTTATTAAATGTATAGAACTTTCTTTTTAAACAGATGTTTTAATTCAAAATTCTTCTTCGGAATATAATAAATAGATAAATGATCGCATTAACAGTAAATATAGTACATTTAAGCTCTCGCATCATTAATAATGTTTCAGAGAATTATTCTTATCGAAATATATAGATACTGTAATAAGTCAGAAAATGAAAAGGGTGCTCAGTTTTTAGTACCGTTTTATGAAGATGCCTTTAGTTCCTTAAGCAATCAATGATTTTTTATATTGAACAATTTCGTTTGGTTGCTATGACAACGAAGTGCAATTAACCCATACTGCTTCAAATAAATTTCCTACAGTGTGATTTTTTTGGCTTCAATTCTTTGCTCAGACGCTTTTAGATCTTTTCTTGTTTTTCTTGTATTCTTCTATTCTTATAACTTTCATGAATATAGCAGACATTTCATAAAATATGAATATTTATTACATTTAGAAGTTAAATATAGTTATTGCTTAGTAGATAGCTCCTATTCAGGGATCATAAATTTAATCTTAGAATGAATGGAATGTTTAAAATGAACTTAAAGTAAGTGTCTGGGTATACTAATATTTCAAACAATTTCATTTTTTAATCTTTTTACATAAATTACGAAAATTATTTTGAACAGAAGGTAGTTTACATTAAGACATTTTTGCCAGCTAAACTAACCAAAACTATATTTTGAATTATATATTTTTGTATATATTTTAAATAATTATTCAATTAAAATTTATATTATATATTTTAAATAATTTGTTTCATATTACATTTGGAATAATTATTTGATTTAAATTTATATTATATATTTTAAATAATTTGATTCATAGAGAACTATGGGTGAAAATAAACAGTTGTCCTACCTTATGATTAAATAGAAATATAGCTTCTGGTATATTGACTGACTTTCCTACCATATGTATAAGTAGAAAAATACGTATCTGGCTTATTATTTTTAATACTTTAAATACTTATAAAATACTTTGCAGCCTTATTACTAAGAGGAAAATGGGGCCCTGGTACATTGACTTACTTTTCCGCTTTATGACAAAGAAGAAAAATAGGCCTCTGCTACATAGATTGACTTCCCTACCTTTTACCTAGGTAAAAAAATATAAGAGTCTGGTACTTAACTGAAATGTCACACATATAGTATTAATTTAAAAAAAAATTAATCTGTAAATCGTTTATAACGTCATAACACGAAAAGTTATTTTAATAAATGAATTTAATTATCTACGCAATAAAACGCTGCTGAATTAGAGATATGAGAAAGAATTAAATTACTGATTTAAAGTTAATGAGAGTTGGGCCTAATAAGTCTATCCTACCCGCTCTACAACAATAGCAAAGATTTTCTAGACCTGTTCATAACTGTTTTTTGATTCTTTTTTTTTTCAATGTCTGGGACTTCCTTCACCGTTAATTTTCGACGATTGTGAGTTAAAGATTTTGTTTAGTTATCGAATGGGGCGTATGGATATCGGCGAAAAGTGACGTCATAGTTCTCGTATGAAGGTTATGAGTCTTGGCATTACCGAGCGCATGCTAGATTCATTTTTACGTCGTTGTAATCTGAGCAATGATGTCCGTGGTCACTGTTTCGAGCAACACCTGTAATAATCAATCAAATAAATATTCTGTTAGTCAGTTTATAGTATCTTTTGCATTTTTTTTCCTAGTGTGACGTCAAACTGTTAGCCATGATTTTCACACTCTCAAGATTCCATGTTTTAACCTCGCGATGTCTTTAGTTTTTATGATAAGACATCAAGATACGCTATCTATAATACCTTTGCCAAAATGTTTTTAACTATCCCTTCGAGCTTGTCAATTACATTTTGGAACAACCTGTAACTATTCCTCTTTTTACGTTAGAGTAAGAATTATAATTGAACTTAAAATACTAAGAAATGTATTTTTTTTCCCTGCTGTTGAAATAAATATAAATTAATGATGTTTAGTTGAGTATTTAAAAACGATGTCCAGATAGCAGACAACCTTACGGCAAACGTCGTATTTTCAATTACATTTGGTTTGCTTTGAAAGGTTTTCTAATTAATTCTTTCTTTTATTTTTTAAGTTTAGTTGAAAGATTAGTAAAGATTAAAGATTGAATGTAGGGTATACAAAAAATGTAAAAATTTTTTTTTTGAATAGCAGGCACTTGGTTTATTTCCCATTGTCCTCAGAAATCCCTGAATTGTTACTCTCTAATCGTTACCCGCTGGGCATCTGTGGCTACGCCACGGCGGTGGAGTAGCGTCGCCCACGTCATACAACCACAAATCCGTTTATTGGGTGGGTTACATTCACACAATCACACAGAAAAAGGACATAGGTCACAGAGAGAGCCGTGATGGCACAGGGGAAAGAGTGTTCTCCTTTCAATGAGATGAACCGGGTTCGATCCCGGAGATAGCTAGTCGATATGAATTCCACATTCGGCTTGCATCGAGCCCAGGGCTGACGTGAAATATCCTTAGTGGTAGATGGATCATGGGTTAGAGTCCCCTTGCCGTCAGGTTAACTGTGGGAGGTTCTCGGGGTCTTCCTCTCCATGCAACGCAAATACGGGTTAGTTCCATTAGAGGTTAGTTCCAATAAGTCCTCCTCGAAGGCAAATTTCTTCCAATACTTGATCCAGGAGTTCCCTTGTTTTCTGGATTGGGTTCAAAATTACAAGGCTACGGAGTTGAACATTGACAGTCGTAAACCCAAAAATTGGGTCGGTTGTTCAACGACGGTTATGAAATAAAATATAAAAAATAGACCACAGAGAGAGAGAGAGAGAGTTACATCCGTGCCTACTGTGAGATTGTGACCTACAACCACTGGCTCCGTAGTCCAGTACAGTAACCACTAGACCAGCGATCGTCACAAAAAAAAATCTCGTATTTTATATATTTTTTTTCCTTCCAGCTTTATACAGGTTCTCAAATTATATATTTTGCTTGTGTTCAAAGCTTAATATTCAGGCCAACCTTCACTTTTAATAAGTTAAAGAAAATTTATAAGAGTTTACGCGAAGAAACCTTGCTTCAGTAATGGTCATAAAATCTAAAATAAACATTGAGAGGGTGAATTTAGTTTCGGTTTGAGAACACTTTCTACTTATGATTTGCAAACGATGATCATCTTTATTTTAAAGGATTTTTTTAGCTTTATTTGGTAAAGTCTGAGTAAATCTCAATACAAAAGGGTTGTTTATGCAAGTTTAATCCAAACCTCACAGCGCGTTTAACTAGAATAATTAAAGTTAACATTGTTTCAAACTTACATTATTTATTTGCTATTAATTTACACACCTTGATGGGGTTTCGTGGTAAAGGTCGCTGCTGTCATTAAAATCAACTTTACACTGTCATAACAGAAATAATACTAAAAGGAAAAGATATATACTGAAAAATAAACTTACACAAAAAAGCAGTTCAAAAAGTATAATAATAAATAATATTCTTTGAAGATTAAACTATGCATAACTTAAAAACATAGAAAAAAATATGATTTTATTCAAAGTTCATTTAAAATAAGTAACTGTTTCTGCTTAAAATAAATACCTCACCTTTAATGTTGAAAGAAAGATTTCTATTTAAATAAAAATATAGTTTCTGAAATAATACGAAGTGCTTCCATAGCCCTGGGCGGATATTTTATATTCTTAAAATCAAGGAAAAATTGACATATAAAGAGAAATTTCAAATTGAAATTTTCTCTTATTCATGTATAACATATTGAATCAAAAAACACACTAGACGAAAAAAAAAATATTTTGTGAAAAGGCGGCTTCATGCATTTAGAGTTACGTAAAAAGTTTCATCGAAATCCGGGGAAAATATTCTTTTCGTATTCGTATATGGAACCCTTTAGCTATTCTATTTGAAGAAAAACTCTTGATTTTATTATTTAAAAAGGAATGTATATGTAAGAAAAATACTCTTTTATTTTAAACGAAATAAATCTCTTCACGTGTTTTTAGGTACTTAAATCAGTCAGTTGAAATTAATTTAGTTTTCATTTTTAAAAGGAGTCAGTTTTTTATAGTATCTGTATCTTAGCCAAATATGCATTTTAGTTTCAAGAATATCATAATAAAATTAACCAAAAGAATATCATATACTTTAACCTTGATGAATTCAAGCTATTTATTTATTTTTGTTTACTTTATTTTTTCAAATGAAATGAAGCTTTAAGATTAATAACCAGGTTTATTAAAATTTTGAGAACAAATATTTATTTTCTTTTTAAAATGTTATTTATTGTTTCACCTCAAAAATCTGAGACTATTTCTACGCTTTAACTAACGAGAAAATATCAAAATTGTGCTTAAAAAACATAAAACCTTGAACTGATTGGCACTCTTTTTGACACCAAAAAATGATGTTAAAGTAGAAATTTTTGATTGAATAAAATTGAATACGTATTTCCTCATTTATTTTTCAAAATAAGGTACAAAATGCATTGTTCAAGCTGTTTCCAGTCATACACTGTAAACAATTCCGGATAAAATTACTGTATAAGGCAATTTGCGGCATTTTCCGCAAAATCCATTTCACCGTAATTTTAACAGTAATATACTTCTTTAATTTGAGTGATTCAGTGATTTATTGTAATTATTACTCTAAAAATTGCGGAATATCAATTTGTTTGTTTCGTAACACGTTCCGGTAAAAGCAGATTTTACGGAATAATATTAATTAATATTTAATATTTCGTATTCTAATTATAATTTGTGACTATCCTAATTTATTTAAATATCTTAAGACCAGTGTGGAAAAATGAAGCTATGCAATTAGATAAAGACAAGCCTAACTCATCCGGCACTTAAGAACACACGGACTTCCCGAAACTTTTGCTTCATTATTCTGTACACGGCGCCATAAGAAACTTTATGAATATCATTCAAGTTGGAATTTTTCATTCTGTATCTAGCTTTAAATACCAATATTTGTAATCCTTTATTACATAAAATGGCTAAATATCGAATTTTTGGAACCAAATGTTTGATCCGAATATAGAAATAATTGTTTCCAAAATAGAAAAGTCCATAATCGAAAGGTTAATAATATGAAAGCGCCCTGGTGTACTACGATGGCGTTTACAGTCATTGGTAACTTACACTGTAAGAAAATTCGAATCAAATTACGGTATAAAGCACCGGTACTTTCGATGTATCATCTATATTATATAAAACGCTAATACGTACGTATGTATGTATCAATAAAACCGATGATATTTCTTTTCTCGCGCTGGCAACAGTTTTCATTTTTAATTGATTGGATTCGGCGCGCAAGAGCACGTAGTGAGCAACCAGATAACAATAACCAGAGTGAGCATTATCAGGTTGTTCAATTCAGATTCATGCACTAAAAACATGACAATATTTAATTTCAACTCAATTAGGAATTAATTAATTAATTGAAGTGAGAATGCTTTAAGAGGCCGCTGTTGAATTGATATTTTTCTACTGGGAGCTACCTTAACGTCTAAAAAACGTTTAAGTGTTTGTATTGAATGCATTGAATTTTTTTTTATATTTCGCGTTTATTTATGCATTGAATTTTCACGCTTTAAAATGCAGAATATTAGTGAAGCAATATTTGATAATTTATTTTGCTAATATGTTTCTTATTTAGCTAATGTTTTGATTTTTTCACCATGTACAATCTAAATAGCTAATATACTTTTTTAAAAGCCAATAAGAACATTGGTAGAATTCTTCTACATAAGTACAATACTATGTCTTTGATAATAAAATACTATGTCTTTGATGATAATATATTATGTCTTTGTGCTAGAACATTGTGTTCATTGGAGAGCGAGCGCAGCGAGCCATGGTTCTCGGCGTGAACCACATAGGATTGCGTAGCAATTCTCGGGGGTTGGCGAGCGTTAGCGTGCAGGGGGTGGAGCCTCCTAGTAAGTATATGTTCTTTTTTTTTCTTCTTTTTAACCGTAAAATATTATACCGTGATTTTACAGTTCTGTAATTTCACAGTTATTTAATTAGGTTGATTTATTGGTTTTACTGTGATTATTACTGTAAAAATTAGGGTACATCGGATTTTTGTTTCACGAAAAATGTTTTTTACGGTATGAAAGTTTCGGCACCCTGAGTTCCGTTACTTTTTATAACAATTTGATTTTGATTTTTTATAGAGTATGCGATTCTTAATCCTTATGATGTTTCCCACTTCCTGATTAAGTTTGTCCCATGATTTTAGAATCCCCTGTATGAAAAATGTAGATAATAATCCATTCGAAATGTTTAACTATTGTTAATCATTCTTCGGATAATATTAAGGGACAATTTCATGGAATTGATTATTTTACGAGCATTTATATTTTTCAAATATTTACATTATTATTTACGAGCATGATTTATTATCCTTTAATCCTTTAAAATGCATTAATGTTTACGTTTAATATACAATTTCGAAAAAAATTCGTTTGAAAGAAATTTAATGCACTAAATTTTTCAGTAATGTTTGGATAATAAATATCTTACTCTGAATGAAAAGTCATGGACAGATGCAACAATTTTACAGTATTTTTACAAAACTAATTAAAATAAAAGAGGTAGCATTGCAAAACTATTTAAGTAAGAAAAGATTAAGAGATTCATAACTAGATGGTAGTCTAACAATTTAAACATTTCGAAACAGTGTTAATGTTATAAAATCTAAAAAATAAAATTATTACAAAACTTTTCAGACATGTTAAGTCTTGTGATTTTTCAACTATTACTCAATCAAAAAATCAAGTAAACGCCAATGCAAATTTACAACTCAGAGGCAGAATAATTCTAAATATGTCCTTCTATTTGATAAATGAGCTGATAAATATGCTACCTTTACAAGTACTGAAAGTTTTATTCATTTATTTGTCTAAGAATTTAATTCATTGCACGTTAATCATATTTAATTATTTTAAAATCGACTTTTAATACCTAAATGCAGTTTTAAATCAATTAGATATGTAATTATTAAGTTATAGTTTAGTAGCATCATTTAGGAATAGTTAAGTTAATAACAATTTAATCTCATCAAATATTTCATGGCAAATTTCAAGCGTTTCTGACTTAAAGATGTTGACATTTTATATTATAAAATTAGAAGAAAAAAAAACAATTAACTGGAAAATTATTTTCAGACAAATTTAACTATGCTTAGACTATATAAAAATTTATATTATAATTAATGCATCTTTACAAGTATTGAAACAAGTATAACGATTATTAAAGGTTTGTCTTGACTATGAGCAATTAAATAATGCAATAGTAATTAAATAATTGCTAGATGCGTGGCCAGTGAAACAGTTGCGATTGGTTTGAAAATCCACTAAAATATGTGTACTTAAATATCTTAACTAATTTTTTTAAATTTATTTTACTTTAGAAAGAATTTTTAGTTCTTGATGTCTTCGGCTAATATTTCAAGGACTTAATGAGTTTTTAGAACCTGCGAAATAAGAGGATAAGATTCACCCCTTTTATATATCAGATTTAATTTCTGATGGGCTCTAGGGAAGATAAATTAAGAATCAATTTTTAACTTTTCTTCCCACTGCTGTGTTTTAGTCAAATAGTTAAATCAAGTTTTTCCATTTAGCTTTCGATTCGTCAAAATGTACCCTTACCCTTTAATGAGTTTTTCTAATCTAGAAAAAAAATCTATTTTTTCATTGCATGTTTATGCAATAAACATGCAAAATGTTTCGATACTATGGGAGATAGATATACTGTGAAGGATATTTGGGTGAAACTAATTTGTCTGGAAACTATTTGATATTGTTGAAAAAGGGATCAGAAGGCGATAAGCCCTGTATACAAAGACGTTTACTGGAAAGATGTGCTTGCACTGGAAAATCGCGCGAGACATCCACAGAGCTGCATGAAATGGATAGTGCATGCGTATCAATACGCGATACAGAAAAAAAGACGTAAAAACATATGGAATTAAGCTTCAATTCATGGAAACTATGAAAAAAAAGCCGATTTAAGGCAACAATTGGTTTTCATGTAAACGATAAAAAAAGTAATGTTTGGAAATGATGCAGTACTGTTAATAAGGCGTGTGGTCTCCTCGAACAGCTAAGACTGCTGCACACCTGTTTTCCATGGATGCGATGATGGTATCGATGAGAGTTTGGGGAATACAGTTCCACTCCTCAAGAAGGGCAATCTCATAGTTACGGAGAGTTAATGGAGGCCTTGGTCTCGCAGCAATGCGTCGCCCGAGCACGTCCCAAGCATGCTCGATTGGATTCAGGAGAGCTCACTGGCCATTCCATACGCTGCGTTGTTTTAGCTTCCAGCGTGTTCTCCACAAGACGAGCTGTATGTGGTCCCGCATCATCATCTTGTAAAACAAAGGAATCTCCAATGGCTGCTGCGTAGGGTATGACATGAGGTCTCAATATCTCGTCTGCATATCTGCGGGGCGTCAAACTACCGTTCCGAATGATATGCAGGTCCGTGCGTCCACCTATGCTTATTCCACCCCACACCATCCAGCCAGCTTGTCTGTAGTGTGACCTTTCACGAATGAAAGTGGGGTTATTTCGAGTGCCCCTTTCCACACCAAAACACGTCGGGTGTCACTCTTCAGACTGAATCGAGACTCGTTTGTAAACAATACGTGGCTCCAATCCCGTTGCTCCGAATCTTGATGTTCAGCAGCCCATCTTCTGCGAGCCGCACTGTGGCTTGAGGTCAATGGAATGCAGACCATGGGCCTACGAGCATAGATAACTCTCTGATGGAGCCTATTCCGTATTGTTTGGGGGGAAACTCTTCGTCCTGTTGATACGAGAAACTGTCTTTGCAGCTGAGTAGCATTGTCTGTTCTGTTACGACGTGCTGTTAACTGTATATGCCGGTCATCAGCTGCAGTTGTTGCACGTGGCCGACCTTGCCCTGGCCGACGACTCATATTTCCAGTCTCTTGGAATCAATTCCACAGCCTTGCAACGCCACTTCTGCTGACTCCAACAGCGTCCGCCACACTGCGCTGTGCTTACCCGATTCCAGTCTGCCGATGATGCGCCATGCAATGGATTCAGGTAAATCACGTTGTTGAGACATTTTCAAGTCACTCTTTCTCGAAAACAATAACTGAAAAATCAACTTTCTGAGTTACGGCAGTGAAACAGACGTCTCTGCTACATCCCGATTTCTGCTCTTATCTTCTTTTCTGGTTTGTGACGTCATGAACTTTTATTTGCATATGAAGTTTTCTTCTTCCTTTTCCTGCTCGGTCTTACATTATAAATGATTACTTTTCTGTTACTTATCGGTGTAAATATTTGCGTAATTTCATTAAAACCATGTGCTCCCCTAATTTTTTTGAGCAGTGTATTATACTTGATAAATTAAGTATTATTACTTGATTAAAATATTATATTACTTGATACACTTCAGAAATAGATAAAAATTAAAAATTCGGCTTGCTCTCTCGGCCGTTATGCTTCGTTTCGTTCTGTTTTTCCCTTCTTTTTTTTTTCAGCTACTATGGATTTTCTAGTTTCGTTTCACATCTTTATTTATCTTTCGTCCTTAGGAAACTTTTCGCTTTATAATTCAAATCACTTTTGTTTCATCTCATACATGTCTGCCAAATTTTGAAAATGTATGCCTGTTTTTGAGAGCTTGAGTCATTTTGACTGTTTTTTTATTCTTCTATATATATATATATTTGAAACTAAAGAAGTTTTTATCGGGAATAGGGGCCCGGTTAGCCTGGTTGTTAGGGCATTGTCCAATGTCCAACAGGTCGACCCCCTCCAGCTGAGGACTCGACTCATTGTGCAGTAGTAAATGGTGACTGGTGCACGTTAAATCTGTTTGATCACAAAGTCCTTCCTGTTATATAACAAGTCATAACGCTGGAAGTACTGATTTTGGAGATTGATCGCACTCTGATTCGAGTAAAAATTACGAGATGAGGATGAATGAATGGGCGTATGAGTGGGCCCGCTCTATAAACGGGAAGTGACGTGCGTGTGTGGCTGAACTCGTAATCTTGACCGTAATTGGGGCCACCGAAAAATACAAAAATACACCCTTTGCCTTAAATTCGCTTTTTCTCCCCAAGCAGGCTTGCTGTTATTGGCAACTGGCATTAGAAACAACAACAACAACGTTGGAATAACTTAAACAGTAAAAATATCTATTGCCACGGATAACACGGCTTTCGTTTATTCTTTAATCTATGAATTAAAATGTCAAAGCAGTGCTTCGAAGCAACTCCTTATATGAGTTTATTTGAAAAAAAAATCACATAACAGTACATTGTTCATATAACATTTAGTTACTAATCATAATTTTCTAAAACTTAAAATAATTCCAATTTTTTGATTAAAAATCATTCGCTACTGCGATGCAATTTTTGTTTCATTTTATTTTTCTTACGTTGAATTAGATATTCCCTTGTGTAAGCCATAACTGTAAAGGAAACAGTTGTTGTTCACTTGTGAGGAAAAAACTAAAGAAAATTGGATTAAACAAATATTCAATTTCCATGCCATTCTTTTCGAGGAAACAGGGGACTTCGTGATTTTTAGCTAATTTCCATCGAAAGCGAAAAACTGTGTAATCTCGGAGGAGAAAAAGAATTTCCATAAATATACTTTATTTGTATACCAGGCTAAAAATTCACAAACTCTTTCGACAATCCCAACAAAAAACGTGAATGCCTTCTTTCGTCTCCATTAATTTCATAATGAAGGACAAGATTGCGATTTTCCGACAGCAAATATTATTTTGGCAGCCATTTTAGTCACCCTCGAACCGGCTTTTAAATATCATTCTTTATATTTAATGTAAATAATGTGATTCGTTATGTTTCACTCTTTTCTCAAAATATTTTTTTCTCTGGTCTTTGAAATTTTTAATACGATTGGATAGAATTAAAACATCTTTTTACTTGTTAAATTTTGTAAATTAATGAATGATTTGGAAAGGTCTGCTGATAAACTTGATGGATCAAAATAATTTTCCTAAAATTTTATTGACCTGAATAAAAATTCTGGAGTTTGAAGAAAATTTTTATTTTTTAAATTTGAAAAAAGAAATATTGTATAAAATTTAAATTTTTTTATTTGAAAGCTTACTTTAGATTAAATTCATGCTAAAAATAGTAATTTAATATACAGTAAATTCTCTGTAATCCAAAATTTGTTAGGACAAAATGCTTTCTTTTCAGGCAATTGTTTTTGCCTTACTTGAACAATAAAATTCTATGTGAAGAATGTGTAAAGAACTCTTTTTTTGATTCATGAGAGTTATAAGCTTGGAAACATCGCTGATGTTATTTTCAATGTATTTTCTAAAACAGAATAATCAAATCTTAATTTAAAACAATGACTAGTTCTATGCCAATGAAAAATTCTATTTCAAAATTCTATTCTACTGAAAGATCTCCATGAGACAGATGTCTATAAAATGAATATTTTGTCATGATTGACAAGATCGGTTTTGCACGTAAAATGTCGAAATTTGTCGTCTTTTTTGCGCAGTATTGCCGGTTTTCCCATTTTATTAGATAGGGAAATAGTGTATTGGAGATATATATTCTCCCGATTTGGCCAAATTTCTAAAACGCCAATGAGTACTACTGTATATACTAAGTACTTCCGTTGCAATGGGTAAGCAAGATTTATAAATATTAAAAATTTCCAATCTTTTTGCAATAAAATAAAAATCATGATATGTGCACATAGAGTTGAAATACTGGGTAGAGAGAGTAGAATAACCCCCGACCCGTGGACAAGATAAAGTCACGTGACTGTAGCCCAAACTTGCCGTTCACTGAGACCGCTTCGATTCCCGTCCATTCGTTTAGCATTGCGATCGTCTGATGCAATTAACTGTCTGTCTTTTTAATTCAGAAATTAGAATGGTACAAAAGTCCTGAGCATTTTGCTGCACGGAGAAGTTTTCTAGGGACTGTCCGATAACTTTTTACAAGAAAGGGCGACATTTTTTTTCACTTTTTCTATTTTAAAATTGATTTTGAAATTTTTCCGATACTCAGTCATGCTCTGATAATCATGTTTTATTTGCTTTAATAATCAATTACGCTCGTTTTTGCTCACTTTTTTTGCATTTAACATAAGTTTTTATTATTTCTTAAACTTTAAACTTATAATGTTTAAGTATATTTCAATATATACTCTATTTTTAGCTGCAGAGCTTTGTTGGCTTCCTTGGCGAGATACTTTACCGCCAAGGAACAGTTGAGTAAACTTTCGGTTTTGTTTTAGTTCTCTTTAAATGTCGATATCATTTCTGTATATTCTGAAGATTTTGCATATCTTTACCTCTTGATTACTAAAACCCAATATTTATCTTGTTCTAAAATGTTTCCTTTAAATATATATATTTAAATAAAAAAAATATGGTACATGAGAAGTTGTGTTTTTTAAATTACATAGGAATGCTTAAAAAACAAATTATTTGTATATTCTTATGTTTGATGAATAATTAAATTCTATGAAATATTTTTAGTATTTAAATATAAAATAGTGTATAGTAGTTTTAGTGTTAATTTTTAATAAAATTGTGTAATTCTGTTACTATACATAAAATGAATACAAATTATGTACTATTTAGAAAATAAATTAAGGTATATTTAATTATTAAGGTTATTTTTTATTTGTAAAATAAAATATTTTTAACTGTTACTTTTTAAGTTACTGGTTTTCTGTATAAAAATTATTAAATATAGATTGACCTATAATAGTTGCATAAATTTACCTCATAAAAAGTTGCATAAATTGCAATTTCTATCACAAATAAAAGTAAGATATTTTAATTATAAGTTCGTCATTAGTTTCAATCTCCATTTAGTACAAAGTAAAAATTCTAATTGCTTTCTCTTTTATTTAAATTTCGAAAGCTTTTCTACTAGTCTCTTTGTGTGTACAATTCAAATTCCTAGTAATTTATGGAATTAGATTGTACATGAAATACAAAGTAAAATTTCTAATTAAACTCTTTTATTATTTTCTTTGATTAGTTTAATGCTTTTAATCTTATATTTTTCTCTATTCGGAGCTGAAAACTTTTATATTAGAATAAACATTTTATTTCATATTTAGACCAATTGTTGAGTATTAAGTTAAAATGCAACAGCAGTTTATTTTTGAAAATATCTATTTTTAAGTGTCAGGAAAAAAAGAAGTCAAAATTCTAAATTAATAATGTAAATAATCTTTATTGTATAAATAATTTAATGTATTCAATATATGAATAAAATTCTAAACGTAATTAAATTTAATCAAAAATATGTTTTCTAACTAATCTATTCTACTAAAAACGGGTTTTATTTTCCTCGAAGCTATTTTTCCCGAAATTTAATATTACCTCTCGAGCAGTCTCTTGGTGAGCATAAATAAAAATGATAAAAGTGTTGCAACATTAACGTTATTTCTAAGCATCGAACTTTTTACAGACAATCTGTTTAATTTTACAATTTGTTTTATCTAACAGTAATAAAACTTTTAAAACGTAAAGATTAAATTTATTTTTTAAACGAACTTATGCTTCATTAAAAAAGAAAGGCAACATTTTCAAATTCACATTTTAAGCCCTGGTAGATTTATAAGAAATCCTGATTTTTGTATCGAAGTTATTATTTTTTTTAAAAAAAAATAACAATAGTTAAATGTAATAATAGTTATTTATTACAATATATATTGTTAATTTTTTTTTTAAAAATAGGTCTTTGCAATAAAAGCATTTAAAAATTTTTTCTTCTGAATATAGTAATAAATATAAGTGATGCAGAATATCGTTTTTTATTTTTATATAATGAATAATTTTTAAGGAATAGTGTTAAGGGTAAAGACGAGAACTACTGAAATTTTTTTAATAAAGGCAGTACTTTAATAAAAAATTATTTGTTAAGAAAAAAAAACTCCTCATGTTTTAAAAACCCATTTAATAATATTAAAGAAATGTGATTAACGAAAATATTTTTTTTCTCTCTTTCAAATGCTCCGATTATTTGCGCATCGGTAATATCGAAATAAAGCTGTTTAAAAACTTAGTGCGCCAATATTTGTGATACTGCGCCAAGTATTGCACTCTTTCCATCACGTGATTGTAACTCTTTGCTTGCTATCTGTGGCGTGTCTTTTCGGAAGGAATAAAGCGAACTTGGTTCCTCTACCTACTATTTCAACTCTATGTATGTGCATATGTCACACTCTTGCAGAGTATATATAAAAACAAGCCATCATATTTATAAACTAATGCACGAAAATCAAAGTATATTCAACTACAAGAAAATATCCGAAACTGTAACTGAAAAAAAGAAATTCAAGGCAGCAACAAGGATAATAATGCAACTACCGAGAGATAATGATAGAACGTAAGGAAGAACAATCACCAAAACGGAAGTAAAAGCTCGCTCTCTGAATCTGGAAACAGAAAAAAATTGTAAGCTTCCACAGCTCTTAAGCTATAGAAAGAATACTAATCAACGAGAAACGCAGGATAAATAAAATACTGGAAAAGTGTGATAAGCACAGTTAAGCAATGATACGATGCAATTTGCTGAAAAGAAAGCTGATAAAAATTGTCAGACAAATCTAGAGACTTTTTGTTTTGCTTTTCTGTTCACTAGATAATTTTTGGTGAATGTGTTGGAACAACCCTAGGAATGAAAAGAAAGAGTTTTTGCAAATACTAAGTTTACGTTATTTTGTAAATTGTGATGAAAAGCTGCATTTAGTAATGGGAAAATTGATAACTATTTATAGAACTATTAATAAATATTTACTGAGAAAAAATTATGGTTTAAACTAACAGAATATGTTTAAATATATTGTGTTTCTGGCTCTATCGGAAAACCTTAATTTTTACCAGAACGTTTTGGTATTGATTTTAGTTACATAATTAAACCTAAAATATAGTGCTATAATATGTGATAAAATTTGGTAAATGTATCAAAAGTTGGTAATTTTATCATAACTTCTTAGAGCATTGCATAAAAATTATTTATTTAGTTAAAGTGACGTTAAATTTTTGTATTCTTTATTAAACATGTGGTAATAAAACTGTAATTTTGAAAACAAGAATTTCCGTTAAAATGTTCCCAAATCAACAGAAAAACTATCTACAGAATGGTTTACGAATACCATATATTTTGGTTTTGTAATCAGAATTATGGTATTTTTGTCCAGAAATGTCATTACCGTTCAGTACGGTAATTTTACAACAGTATTTCTCCGTTTTAAAAACTATTGAACTAAAGCTAACTTTAATGTGGAAGCAAATAAAACCCATATAAGGCAAATAATAACGTATAGATCTGACACCTGCGTTTAATCCAACAAAGGTGAAAATATGTTAAGAAATTTTGAATAATAGTAGAATACTTAGAGTCGTAGAAAATTTTATGATGCCTCTTATGAAACTGACTCATGGACAACACGATATAACCATGAAAGAGAGAAAAATTACAAAATTTATCAAAACTAAAAGAATGCATCGGATACAACTTGCAGAAAAATAAAGGCAAGAGGTACGAAAATCATGAAAGGAAAATTGCATAATAATAAGAAGAGAGAAACTCCGAAACTAAGAATGCTAAATCACATTGAGAAAAACCTGAAAAAATAAAAACATACTACTGGAAAAAAATTCTAGAGAAAGAGTGACGTATAAATATCTATATTAGAGAAAGCCAATTCCTTCCAAGAGCTGTAGAGTTGGAAAGGAAGAAGTACAATGAAAACTAAAAATGCACACTGAGAAAAAAAGCATGGTCAAAACTACTAGAATATGTCAAGATTTAACATGTTTCTGTCGCTATCAAAATACCGAAAAGCTCAATACTTTTCACCGTAGAGCTTTGTTAATGATTTTGATAAAAATATGCTTTTATAATGAGTAATAAAATTTAGTAAGTGTAGTAAAATTTGATAATTGTATCGTGGTACTTTAGAGCATAAATTAAAATAATTTATTCTTGTAAATTTACTTTCCTATTTTGTAATTTTTACTAAACATGTGGTAATAAGAACTACAATTTTGAAAATCAAATTGTTAGGCAAACCGTTACCATACGGACGGAAAAATTACCAAATGCATTGCATAAATACCGATCCATTCATTTAGTAATTCTTCCTTTCATGTGATAACGGTTTATCTCGTCAGTATCATCCACCACGTTCTCATCGTTCACAAGTTTTAGTTAGATTATAAATGAACAGTTCTTCACAAAATATTTCAGTTTTATGGGAGGGGGTGAAACATCACATGTTAAATTTCTAAGAAAAGTACTTGACGTCATAATATGATACACAATAAGTTGTTCGATTACTACTGACACTAAACTGATCACCTCCTTTTATTTACTCATGATGTCCATCTGACTGCAAGTAAGTGATCCCGGTCTCTTTCATCTTTCTTATTCCAGGTGTCTTTTTTTTCTAGAAAACAGCATGGGAGTAAAACTAACTTCTGGACAAGAGGAATGGTCATTTTCATAAGGATTAATGAGCTTTCATTGTTGTTGGTGTAACAGATAAGACAACCTATTAAAAATTGTAGAAAGAATGTCTTTCCAGAAACAGCAAAAATGAGAAGGTCACAGGGGGAAGAAAATTCAGGAGGATCTAACAGCATATATTTCTTTTTATCTGTTATAAGGCTTGCTTATTGCTTCATTTTTAAATTAAAACCTTTCTTTAAAAAAAAATAAAAATTTTTAAGGGATAAATAAATTAAAATGTTAGCCTAAAATTTCGGCTTCATAATTGAAAAATTTATTTTTAGAGCGACGCGTAAGCGAAGGATGTTTATCATTATTTTCCTACCTGATGTACTGGGACCCATAAGAATCGTCGCATAAATGAAAAAGGTCCATAAAAGAGGTGGTGCATAAGTGAGAGGTCACTGTACATCCATTTTATCGCAAAACTTTTTTTTCCTTAAAAAAATTATACCATAATTGTTACAACAATAGTTATTTAAATAGAGTGATTTAGTGATTGTACCATATTATTACCAATACCAATTATTTCATTAAAAATTAAGGTATATCGGACTTTTTGTTTCATAGCATATTCCGTTATCTATGGAATTTACGGTAAGAAGTACCGGCTGAGTGAGTGCCGGTACTTTTTATGGCAATTTGATTTAAAAAAGAATTTATTGTCTGTATTCAACAACTACTGTTTTGTTGCCAATGAACTGTCTAATTTTTTGAAGGATAAAAAAAAGTAATTATTGTCGGAGGGAAACAATAGTATATTTTTCAATTGGATACTTGCAATTCGAAAAAAAATGTTAAGTATTTATGCCTAACCATATCATTTAAATCAAATGTAATTGGATAAAGTAAGTTAGTAAGCGACGTCGAACCTGATTGGTTTCTGAACACGTCACTTTCTGGTATCCAATTAAATAATTTTATATTTCCTTTATTAAATTATTAAGATATCATAAACTAAAAAAAAAACCCGTAAAGTTTTGAAAATATTACAAGTGTAATAATACATTCCTCAAACCAAACATTGTTTTATTTCTAAAATGATTATAAAGGGTACCAACCAACATAACAGGCAGATGTTAATTTGCTATACCGTAATGTCTAGAGATGATGCAGGGACAAAAGCTTTTCTCCGAAGTTATTCTCTGCAGTCTTTACAACGATCCATTCGGGAATCTGAAAATGTATAAGGTAGAGAGTATCACAAGTTAGAAACCCTCAGGGATAATTTGATTGGTACGCGACCGATGAAATATCTCCTTCTTTGTGTTTCCCTGTTCCCCAAATGATCGTAATAACCATAAAAGGATGATTGAGGCAACGATCAATACGATGCGGGGGAGGAATAAGAGGTAAAGATTGGCAGAAACTTAAGTCTGGTCATCTTATTGTTATCTTCAGTGAGTTGGATCCTTATGAAGTGATTTAAATTTCTGATGAGAGATTTAACTTACCCGCATAAATATATATTCATTCATCGTTCTTTCATTAGTTGAAAAATTTCGCCTTTTATAAATTCTTCCGCTCCAGAAATGCAATAATTTAATTTTAAATCGAACTAAATGTAGATTTATATAAACTAAACATTTTATAACTATGTATTAAGTAAAGCACTCCAGTAGCAATCCGTTGTGGACCAGGGGGTAATGGAGGTTAAGGCTCCAGGATTTTGCAACCAACGGCATGATTGTGGTAATATGGTCTGTAGTGTGCACAGGCGACCTTGATTTCCCGGATAAGCTGATGATCGTCGAGCTGAAGCTGGGCGGGATTCAATCCCTCGTATGTTTCTTATTTCTTATAGCGTTTATGCATTTAATATTTGTTTAGTTAATATTTTTCTTACAATATGTTTTTAACTCTTGGGCTATCGATGCCTGAGAGGCAAAACGATTGAATAAAAAAGCAAACATATGTAATAACAAAACAGTTCGACAAAAAAACTTTATTCCATTACAAGTCTCATTGCTGAAAACGGATTTTAGTTTACGCTAATCCTTTTGATTTCAATATATCACATCGCATAGCGTTTTTTTTTTCCTCAGTCGGAAAATTATATTTGAAGTTTTAGTCTGTGGAATAATTATAGAAAACAGTTCGAGGTGTTTCATGCAATTAAAATTAAAGAACAAAAAATTAAAAAAATGACTAAAAAGTTGCTGGTTCTTAAGCGTTTTGTATAAATTATCACCAAGAAAGAAACACTCGCTATACAGATGGTCAAAATTAAAAGAAAAAATGGCTTTATCTGACTTTAATCAATTGTTAAATAGTTTTTGCTTGCTTTTTCTCATTTAAGGATCAATTTGTATCTCCCAATGGTTATACATTTTTATTTAATTCTTGACCCTGAAAGAAATTTATCTTTTGATTCGAATATTACACTTTTTTACATCACATTATATTTTTTTTCGTTAGTTGGAAGACTATATTTAGAAACTTACAGTTCGGAATAACTATAGAAAACAGTACGAGGCGTTTTATGCAATTAAAATTAAAGAACTAAATATTAAAAATTGACTGGAAAATTATTAATTCTTAAGCGTATAGTTTAAATTATCATCAAGGAACATCCGCAATGAAGATTGTCAAAATTGAAGGAAAAAAAAAGTTTTTGATCTGAGCATAATCAGTTGTTAAGTAGTTTAATAGTTTTTGTTTTCTCACTTAAAGATCAATTTGTTTCCTCCAATGGTTATAGATTTTTTTTAAATTTTTGACCCTGAAAATAATTTTAAAATTTTATACTAAGAATTGTAACTATAAAAAACCTTGTATATAAAGCCCAAAATAAAGAAGTATTTGTGAACCTTTGAAATCTTAAATAAGTAATATTAAGCGTTATATACACAAAAAAAATTTTTTTTTTTAATCTTTTGTTCAAAATGCTATTAATGATCAGATCACTGTTTCAACATTAAAGCCAAACTTTTTTACACTCTTTCTAATTGAATTTGTTAAAATTTTATTTGATTCAAACTACTCAAAACAATGCAAAATACTGTATGGAAAACATGCCTTGTTAAAAATAATGCCTTGTGGACGAAACAAAGATTCCTAACAAGTAATAAAAAAAAGTGTATTATCTATGCTTATCTCAATTTCATGTAATCACAATTTCATTATCTTTGACCCACCGTCTTTTCGTGATGTATCAAAACATGAGCGTAAAGAGGAAAATCCTGAGTAAAAAAAAAAAAAAAAAAAAAACTGAAGAAGAAAGTAAAGAAAAATAAAAAGAAACCCTCTTACCCTCTGGTTACTAAATCCAACAATAGGAAAGTTCAGAACTAAGCTCAGCATTTGTCTTTGGTCCGGGTCGATTAATGGCGACGGGATTGCTTAATGGAAGTAACATTAGCGGGGCACAGCTTTTCGCAGGATACACCCAATTTCCAGAAGGGGAAAAAAGGGAAAAGAAGATTGAGAAATCTTAATGTTTTCCATTCTTCGCTGGACTTGCCATTTAGACCAATAGAGTTAGACCAGTAGGTTTTTTTCCCTTTTTGTACACCTTTTAAAGCTTGTTCGATGACTTAAAAGATGGATAATGTATTTAATATAATGCAGAGACGAGATGAATAGTGCCTTAGATTCATTTTCTTATAAATTCCGGTGTTTTCTACTCTTAATACTTTTTCCAATAGATGCTTGGGCAAACAATAATATTTTGCCATATATGAATTCAAATAAGCTGGAAATTACTGATAAAACAATTATATTGACAAAAGTTTCCATAACACAATATTCTGTTTAAATTTGTAGCGTTTTTGTGTTCTGGGATATTGCTGCTGCTCATTTATGAAAGAAATGCATTATAAACAATCTCTTTTAAAAAAACAGAGAGAAAAACAAGAATTGTGTAAGTCTTTGCTCAAACGCGCATAATCCCGATTTCAGTTAATGCAGATGCAACAAAAATACTGTTTTTTCAAGTGTAGTTCACCGAAAGGCTATTTTTAATCTATTTCGAAGCATTGTTATGAATTTCATTAGCGAGCAGCTGTCCATGTCCAGTGGTTAAAGTTTTCATCTACACTGTAAAAAATTCCGAATTAAATTACGGTATAAAGTATCAGAGTTTTAGGTTCAATAGCCGTAAATTTCCTTTTAGAGTAAAATGCATTTGTACCGTAAAGTATTATTCCGTAATTTTTACGGAAATATTTAATTAACTACACTGATTCAATGATTTTACAGTTATTATTACAGTAAAATTAATTATAAATCAGATTTTTTATCCGTAACGTGTTTCGGCAAAAACGTCGGTACTTTTTTTATCGTATTTGATCTGTAATTTTTTACCGTGTATCGAGATTTAATTTAAAGTACTAAAGGGTTATTATTAGGTTTTCGTATTTTACGATCGCATCCCGGTACTCCGAATTTAACCCTTATCTAATGTCCTCGATGGTTTTAGAGCAGAACGATCTAAGAGTCGGGAAATAATTTACAGAACTGTACTTAATTTATTTCTGAAAAATTACTGATGTTCCCAGAAATATTTTGCAGCTGTATTCTTACAGAAACTTTTCGTTATTAATTTTCTCAAATTTTTCATGAGACTCTGATAAATAATTTCTAGTAGATTACAAGGTAAAACTTATTTATTGTAAGCTATTTGCAAAAGAGGTGTCTGAACTCCCTGAAGTAGTTACATAGAGTTTCTAATTCTATAAAGAAGAAATTTCGTAAACTCCCCTAATAAATCTTTTGAATAGGATGCTTATAAGTATTTTTGAGGAAAATTAGTCTAAGATTAGAAGCTTGAGGTATAAAACTCACCAACATCTTCTTTTCTTTAATAACTAATGATTGTTTGGTCTTCCCAGAAAGAAATTATCTTAAAAATTTATTATCATTGTTGCATAATGCACTTCCAGTTTAAAGGTCCGTCATCTTATTTTAAATACATAGTCGAGATAATTTGTTGCATGCAATAAAAGGCAGAAGTATGAGTAAAGGTTTATTAGAAAAGTATATAAAGTATGAGGACTGTTTTTAAGTAAGGGATGTTTTGTTGTGTACACTAATTGGTGACGCATGCGTCGCAACGAGTGCTTGCGTTGTGTCCTGGCATTCCTTGGGAATAACTATGCTCAGTTAGAGCTATGTAGGTTTTACTATTCCATGGCAATGACTCTCTCCACAGCTCAGACCCGAGCATTAGTGGACTCCTTTGACTGGGAAGTTTTGGACCACCCCTCACTACAGCCCGTACCTTGCACTAAGTGATTTTCATCTTTTCGGATTTTCAAACATCCTTTTGGCAGCGATGACGAAGACGTGTAAGCGGTCTTGGAATCTTGGCTATCAGAGTAGGCGACAAGTCACTATGAAGAAGGTATTCTAAATTTAGTTGCAAGGTATGATGAGTGTTTAGGCAAACTTAGCATCTATTTTGGAAAAGAAGAGAAACGTATATAGAATCAAACAATAAATTTGCTTTATGAAAGTTTTCTTTCGTTTGGTTTTGATTTTCAAGCGACCCTTACTTAAAAAACGGCCTTCGTTGAAGTATGCAATAATCCCAATAAATAAATGAACAAAGAAAGGTGATAAATTAATAAAAATGAAATAAATAAAAAAAGAATTTAGTATATGAGTAAGAAACAAAACAAATTAATTCATAAAGATGAATGAAATATTTACAAAAGCATTTTTGAAACAAAGAAGCTTAACTTGATAAATAAACCGAGATTGAATTTCTTAACAAAATATTTCTACTTGCTAAATATATTACATAAAATTTTGCTTGCATTTGCTTAAGAAGAATATATTAACTTTGGCTTCATCTTTTTTTTTTCATTTTAAAGCCAGAGTTGAAGTAATCATTCATTAGCATTTTCATCCTTAAAAATGTAATCTAAGAAACTATGAAAGATAACTACTGGAGATCTTGAACATATAGTTTTAGGAAACAATAATTCATTCAGAATTTTTTATGAAAACGGTTTTTTAGTGAAATTATTATTTTCCTTTTGATGAATTATAAAAAAAGAAAAAAAAACACATAATTTCAAATTATAATATTTTTAAAAATTACATTTAAACTATTTTACATTTAATACATTTAAATCATTAAAATTATTTGCCTTAAAATTATTTTTAAGAATTACATAAGAAGTACAGTTTGAATTTCTTTTTTATTTGTAATGACTAACAAATATCAATTATCGAACTAAAATAATTTTATAAAAATTATATTAATATCAATTTATAATCTAATTTCCAACTTTCGTAAACATTATTTATACTTATTTCTTTGTAGAACAGCACAGAAAAAATATTATATAAACAGACGTAAGAATTTCCTTAAATATGCTTTATCATAAATAAACAATTAAAATTGCCATTATGTTTACAATTTTGTTTCACTAAAAAACTTCACTTCACATCCATTGTGTTATGAAGAAACTAATTTTCTACAGAACAATAAATCATTCTTTTCATCTCTAAATTTAAAGATGTGTAATTATTGAATTCTAACACTCTGTGATTCAAGTTCAAACATGACTTAATTATTTCCACCAGTAGTATACCAGTAGCAGTACTCTCTTTTGTTGGGGGTTATATTTCCCTTTCCGCTACTTTCTATTTCTCTTCCACCCTCTGGAAGGACGGAGGAAAATAGCCTCAGAGAGAGATAATGGCAACGAGCAACTTCTAACGAAGAATTCAGTCTCGCGAAAACAAAAGAAAGCTGTAATTTCGAATCCTTTTCCTTTCTTAGCTCTTAATTTCAATCATCGCATCTCGCCGAAGCAGTCCCATTTTTCTTTCTCCCTCTTTTAAGTGACTACTTAACGGAAGAGATTAATGATCCTAATGAGCTCAAAGTTCGCCAAGGTCCAATTTTGGATACTAATGCAGCAACTTTTGTATTGATGCTTGGCGTTTGAAAAGCTTATTTGAAAAAAAATGAGGAAACTGTGCATATGTTTTTGACAAATCACCTATTCAAACATGAATTAAAATTTAATAAACACAATAGAAATGTTTCAGAAATTTGGAATGCCTATAAGTTATGTTTTCACAAAATTGTGTTTAAATAAACAAATCCCGTTTCAAATTTTAAGCATATAGGTAGAGCTGCTGCAGTTCTGTTGTTTTATTATTGCGTTTGCTGGAAACTGAATTACGGTAGAATAATTTTTAGTTATTTAGTAGTATCCATTATCGTATATTTTTAGAAGTATATTTTATTATTGTATTTATTGTATACTTTTTATTTATGTTTAAATATTTTCGTACGCTTTTACTTTTGCACATTTCAATGCTAAAAACTAGCAATTTTGCAAGACTGAAATATACAGGGTGTTTCAGTTAAACGCTTCAGAACTCTTAAGAGGGGTAGGGGGCATCCTGGCGACTCGAAATCATATAGCAATGCGGGGTCGGAAATGCTTTCCTGAAGCTGTGATGTACACAGAAGCACCATAAAGAAAAGAGACCCGTAAGTGAAAAATCGTTTTAATAATACATTGGAAAAATTATATGGCCTCCTCGGTCACCCGACCAGTCATGTCTTGAATTTTATTTCTGGGGTCATATGAAAACCCTGGTTTATGACACCCCTGTTGACAATGCTGAGGAGCTGGTTGCAAGAATCGCTGTAAGTGCCGGCGTGATATGCCTGGAGTATTGCGGAATGTCCATGCGTCGGAGATGTGAGGTGTACATTGTAGCCGGTGGCAGAAACTTCGAACACTTACTTTAACCCATGTACCATATAATTTTTTCAATGTATTATTAAAACGATTTTTCACTTACGGTCTCTTTTCTTTATGGTGCTTTGCGTACATCACCGCTTCAGGAGAGCATTTCCGACCCCGCGTTGCTATATGATTTCGAGTCGTCAGGATGCCCCCTACCCCTCTTAGGAGTTCTGAAACGCTTAACTGAGACACCCTGTATATATATATTCCTCTTATGTATGTGGCACCATAACACTATGGTACTTAGGTAGTGCTAATAATAATTTAAGTAAAGTTAAAAATGTTATTATACGTTCAGTATTTATGTAGAATAGTTTTGTATCTTGATAGAAATAAAAACTTAGTTACGAAGTAACTATTAAGATTTATTTTTGATATTTCCTAAAATGGCTGTAGAAATTTTAAACATAAGCGAAGCTATGGTGCATCACACTGCCATGCCTTTTATTGGTGACGGTGCTTGCCTTTTTCGAGCAATTATGCGGCAGTCTAGTTATGGCTTGAAAAGTGCGTGAGGAAGGGGTATAGCACGTAATGGAACATTGGGGGGAGTCCACGTGATATAACGTTTCGAACTCATATTTACGATGGATAGTACGATTTAATATTACTAAATTTCAATACATAAAGAAATTTGACAGTGTTGCGGAAAATAGTTAAAATTGAAATCAAAGTTCAAATTCCACGAAGATGCATTTTACAATTCGTAGTAAAAAGAAAGGAAGAAATAAATTTTCAAAATTTGACGAAGCTATTCTTTTTCTCTGCAATCCAATGTCACCCACTATAATATTCAATTTAAAATCTTGTTTTACTTTAAAAACTAAAAAAAAGTTTTTAATAAATTTTTTGTTAGAATTTCTTTGAAATTTCAGCTTAAGTATATTTCGGAAATGCTATCTTGAAAAATTCAAAATTAATATTTTTATTTCTTCATTTTGAATTTAACTAATAAATGTAATATTTTATCTTAAAAGTGTATTCTAAAGATCATCTGACAGATTTATAACTATATGCCAGGAATGTACGGTGCGCAAAAAAAAGAGATTACTTTGTTTAATTTTTGACCTAAAGATCGAATCTTCACGTTCTAGTAATCTATTTTAATGGTTTAAGAGGGTGAATTCAAATATGCTAATTATTTAGTACAGATGATGAAGTAACGAAAGCAGGCTCAAAAACGTACTTTCTCTTTAAATAAAACGTAATAACTCCTAAACTAATATTCTCCTAAAAACATAATTTTGTTTTTAGGATTTGGATTTCTGACCCCCAAAATATAGGGAGTAGCTGCGATCTGGAAAATAATGTCCTAATAGTTTAATCATAAGAGCGATCCTAAGTTTAGTCCCCTTAATGTTAATTTTATTTTTAGCATATTTCACCATATTTCGAGAATTTTTAGGAGAAGAGAAAAATTTTTACACACCATTATAAATATTATCATATTTACAAAGATAATTTGATGCAAAAAATAAATTTTATTATTTTTGAAATTATTTTTCACATAATTTTAAAGTATCTAAATTTACGTTGCAAAATACAAAATTAGTGTAAAATTGGTTGATTAGGTTCTGAGAAATCGAATTTTAAAAGAGTTTAAAAAAACATTACCACTTTTAAAAATTTTTTAAAAGTGGTATATTTAATACAATTTTGCTCAAATTTTGCATTTTGCCATGCAATATTACATACTTTAAAATAACGTAAGAAATTGCGTACCTCACAAATCAAAACTTTTCGTCTATTATTAAATAAAATGATAAAAAATTATAAATATTATCAGAATTTTTTTTTCTGCGTGGAATTATCTTCAGATCAAAAAACTTTATAATTTTGTGTGAAAATTTTAAATTGACTTTAAAAGTTTTCGATGTAAGGCGGAAGGAGCAAAAACTAAAATTATGGGGTCAAAACTTTGGATCGTTCTCCTGACCAAACTATTGGGACCATATTTTCCATATTACCCCCTACATTTCGGGTGTCAGAATGTAGAATCCGCTGAATAAAAGGTATGTTTTTTCAGAAAAAGTACGTTTTTGCATCTCATTTCGTAACTTGAAATATCGTCTGCGCTTATTAATGAGCATATTTGAGGTTACCCCTTCTTCTTATTAAGATTGAATCGTATGCGAAAATCGTTATTAGATAATAAGTTTTTCTGGGTGGTTTGTTTATTTTTTTGCCCCCTACAAGTCTAATCAATTATAAGAGTTGAATATTAAGCACTATTTGTCTCTAAAAGCATATTACCTGAATTATAATACATTATAGCATAATATAACAATTAAAATATAATATATAATGATTATAATATGACAATTAAATATTAAAAAATTGTGAATAAATATCGTTTGCACTAAATAATGAGCATATTTGAAGTCACCTCCCTCAAACTATTAAGTTTGAGTATCAGAACGTGAAGATCCGAACTTTAGATCAAAAGTTATTTAGGTTGGTCCGTTATTTTTGACGCACTGTACATAAAAAAAGATATTGTGAACTTTTTTATTATAATGCATCCATCAGTGAAATATCTCTTAAAGTAAGTTATTATGAATCGATTTTCCACAAGTATTACACAACTATATGCATTTAGCTTGTACTCTTAAATTAAAATAATTATTACAGTATAATAATCATTTTGAAAATCAAACTTTTTAGATTTATTAATTTTAAAATTATTAATTTTTGATTTGAGTTGAACCGTCAATCTAATATTTTTCAACTAACAAATTATACAGCTTGTCATACTGCAGTTGATTTAATCATTTAAATGCAACATTTCTCTTTTCTGTTATTTATAAATTTATACCAATAGCACAGATTTTATATAAAGCGAATATGCTCTCTTTTTTACTATTGACTTTTTAACCTTTAATTTTCCAGTTTGCAAGAATGAGTGGAAAGTATGATTAAATTTTAAACCATATTCTTTAAATATTTTTTTACATTGATAATTTAAAAAAATATCTATCATGTTATGATGATTTTCCATATTCTATTATTTTTTTTATTTTTTTTACTTGGATTATATAATTATGTTACATTGTGTATATTATCACTAAAGGGATTTGGAGTATGAATTAAATTGATTTGCTTAAACTTAAATGGATAATCATTCATTAAAAAATACTGTCGTTATAGAATTATTTACGATTATGAAATTTTTGAGAAATTTAATTTTTAAATATTGATTTTAGTTTCAGATTTTTTTGACATGAAATGAGATAAAAATTAAAGAAACTGGAAAGTAACGATTTTTTTTCAATACAACCTTCGTTCTTCACTGAAGAGTCTCAAATCCTTAACACTTCCCAGGTTAAGATGAGTAAATTATCATAGCTCAACGGAAGGAAGTTTTCCAACGCATTTTCGGGAGCTTCCATATTTTAAGGAGGAAGAAAATGTAAAACCTCGGAAATCAAAAATTTAGAAGCTTATGAAAAGAAAAAATAGTTAAAAAAGAGTCTTGTATCGAATTTATGCGGCAGTGTATAAATGATGTCTTAATGATGTCTTGTCTTAATTTAACACTAGATTGCCCAAGGAAGTCATTTTAACTGCTTTTTAATTTCAATTCGAAAAAACAATGATGTATATACTGACTTAATTTCTTAGAATTTTGCGACTTTTTGTACAACGTATAATTTTTTTATAGTTAATGTTTACTAATAACTTGTTATATAACTGTAAATAAAAAAAAAATATTAAAAATTAATTTTAATAAAAATTTTTTTCACATTAGTTATTCTTTCACAATCTTTCACAATTAACTATTAGTTATTCTTTCACAATTAATTTTTATAAAATTTCTTTTCACATTAGTTATTCTTTCACAATCTTTCACAATTAATTATTAGTTATTCTTTCACAATTAATTTTTATAAAATTTCTTTTCACATTAGTTATTCTTTCACAATCTTTCACAATTAATTATTAGTTATTCTTTCACAATTAATTTTTATAAAATTTCTTTTCACATTAGTTATTCTTTCACAATCCAGTCATTTTGACTGCTTTTGAGCAATATAGGTATATACTAAGTTTCAGTCTTTCTAGTGTTAATAATGCCTACACTGATTGCGTCATAAGAAACAAGCTTGTAAATCAATTGCAATTAAAAATCACTTTGCAATTTTTTTTCGAAATTGAAATTGGAAGAAAAATTAACAAACGCAACGGGAAGTAGAAACTTTCAACACCATCTGCTGTAAAAAAAAATTTAAAAACCTGAAAATCTGGGAAGAAATAAATAAGCAGAAATTTTTCTTGAAACGTTTTTGCAGGAGTCTTTTTTAAATCCTAAATTTATTACATTAGGTATTAAACAATACTAGAGCTAAACAAGTGACTGGTAAACTGTATTTGTTTAGTCTAGAGACTGCTAAAAATTCCTGATGAAATTAAAGTAAAAAGTACTGGCACCCTGAGTACAGCATTCGTAAAATTCATTTTTACCATAACGTTTTATATCGTTGTTTTCAGAACAATATTCATTTAATTACAGTGATTCAGTGATTTTATAATAAATATTGCTGTGAGAATTGCTGTACACCAGAATTTTTATTCCGCTAAGTTTCATACTGTCTAAATGGATTTTACGGTAAAAAGTACTGGTACCCTGAGTACGGGTACTTCTTACCGTAATTTGATTCGGAATTTTTCATAGTTTAGGGAATTTATACTGTAAATATTGGTGAAAATAATTGCAAACGTAACAAAGCAATTCAAACGTTATTTTTAGTTTTTATAAAACTTTTGCTGCTATTTGACTGAACGCGTTTTTTTCATTTCTAAATTTTAACTATTATAAGTGAATAAAATGAACTTGAAAACATATATGTCTGAAAATGTATTATTTCGTTTAACAAAATCTTCTGAAATACGAGCTTAAGATTGGTCTGCGGAAAAGGAACGGAATATAGATTTGATTTTTCAAATTCGCAAGCTGTCATAAATGTCTACTCTAGTTATAGTAAAACTGAGAACAGCTCAGGTGGCACATACGAAAGAAAATAAGTTTAATATGTATTTTTTTCAAAGAACACCGTAACCTCTAGTTTGTTTTGACCTAAAAGTTTGAAATTAAATTCCCAGTTGGTTGAAAGGTTTTTCTTCCTCGAAGAATACAATACTTTTACTTAAAAATGGATTAGATTTATGTAGACTTTATTTTTTTTTTCTAACAGTCATTGTTTTATGCATTCTGTACAAACTTTTTAGAGAAAAATATAATCTCCTGTTTAAGATAAAGCTACAATTATATACCAGCAGGTATCGAAAAATCTTTATGATCGTCAAAATATAAATGGGCCAAATTATTTAAATATGTCCAGAAATTTCATACATCAGAACTCTGAGTCAGAATTGGGGAATGAAAGTTTCAGAAAGTCTTTACTTCGAAACATAATATGTGTTTTGTTATTAGCAAACAAAACATAGGAATGGTCCAGGTCAAACATAGAAATGACTTAGGCGAAACATAGGAACGGCTTACGTGAAAAGCAGGAAATATAGGGAAAAAAACATAGAAAAAGGTGAAACATAGCAATGGATTAGGTGAAACGTAGAAAATATTGAAATAGAAAAAAAAACATCAAAAAGGTGAAACATAGCAATGGCTTAGGAGAAACATAGGAAATATAGAAAAAAAAACTTATGAAATATTGGAATAAATTAAACGCAAGAAATATTGGAATAGAAGGAAATCAGGAAATATAGGATTAGGAAAAGCATAGAAATAGGTAAAACTTAGGAATGTCTTAGTTGAAGTTAAAAGTTGGCTTAAATCAAGTTAACTACAGTGAAGATAGCTTAATTTAGTTTCCAATTTTTCTACTAAATGAGAATGAAGAGTTTTATAAAAAATTTTATGTTTGCAAAAAAATCCCATATTTTCGTATTGAAATAGACTACATAAACTAAACTACAGCACCATATTCATAGGAATGATAGTCATAAAACAAATGCTGACCACAGAATGCGTTCATCAAGAAACTGAGGAGCCTTATTATCCACGACCTCGTTTTCCCTGTGTAGGCTGTTGCAAAAAATATATTTCCAAATGATTATAAGATTAGTTCTTCTTTTTCATTCTAAAATTGCTTTTTAAAAGAAAATTTATTAATTATTTAACAATCCTTTTGGGAGTTGTTATAATTTTATTATTTTTTTAAAGTTATGTCAAAGTTCAGTGCATTTTTTTCGTAGTTTTTCCTTTTTTTAAATTTTAACATCCTTAAATCAAAACTTATAATATAAATTAATAAATAAACGTATAAATTAAAGCTTGTAATACTATAAATTAATAAATAAACTTATAGATTAAAACTTAAGTAATATTATGATATTATTTATAAGTAATAACTAACTATTGCTTATAAATTAAAAACTTAATAATATGCTAGTCGCAAAACAAAAATTATATGGTTTAAATAATTGCACAATTTGATGGAGTTTTTGAAATAATTTTTTAGAAATTTAGTAACATAGATTGTTTGACTTGAAAAAAAAATTATCATCAGATTTAAAAATCAGTGTTATTGTTATTATTTTCTGTTCTTGCCAAATAAATTGCAAGGTTAATTTTAAATTTTTATAAGCGATTCATTTATACTTTTTATATTAAATCCTCCATAAACATAGGAATTTTTATCCTAGAAAAAACATCAGTAAAATTGAATCACAATAATGAATAATGAAAGCCTTTTTTTGCAATGTCGCATATTTATATTTCCAATGTATGTAATATTTTTTAAACTTAAAATAATTTGTTTTATAAATTTTTTTCTATAAAAATCAATTTTGAACAAAGCAATAAGCAAGCTTTCCAAATATTTTGAATCAATTAACATTCATTGAATTTAAATATTAAAGTCAAAGCTATTTCATAATATTCTTTTATTATTTGATGACGGTTTTAATTAAAACTGCTTCGAAGTTTGTGCTATTCAATTTAAAAATGAATATATTATTCCAATATCCCTCTTCTAGTATAAATATTTCTAGATTCAACCATGATTGGTGCGAAATTGCATATTTAATAGTATGTTCAACAATCATCACAATCACAAATTGTAAAGCATTCGTCAAGCATTATCATCATCTCAATCAGTCTATACTGAAATATTTATTAAGATGATAATAATTAGAATAATAATAGTTGAAAGATACAATCGTGACAAAAAGATATTTATTATTTTTTTTTCAATAGGAGATACTCTAATGTTTTCTATATTTTCTTAAGCGTTTTCTGAACTGATAATTGAAGAATGGTAAGTTTGTTTTTTTGCAAAGATGTAGTGAATTTAGATACATTAAGTGTAACTTTTTTTATCAGCTAAAACTTAAAGGTAATTTCTGGATAAAAGAAAATGCGTAACTCTATGAAATATTTATTGAGTTATACCGGGTTAATCAAATCTATATCGAGTCAAGACTATTCTAATAATTTGTGTGAAAAATGTATCAGCTAAACGTATGCTTAAAAAGTGTTAGTTGTAATATAAGCAAATGCCTTGAAACAGAATCGGTAAATAGCATTATATATGTTAATCAGTTAAGGATTATATATGTTTTGGTAGAAGTTTATTATTATTTTTTAACAAAAAAAAAAGTTTGTTTCGAGCAAAGTTTGATATTAAATTTTTTTTAAATTTTGTCAGGTTAAAAAAAAATATATCTATTGAACTTTGATACAAATTTAATTATTTGTGTGAAAAATGTATCAGCTAAACGTACGCTTAAGAAGTGTTAATTGTAATATAAGATAATGCCTTGCATCAGAATCAGTAAAATATATGTTTTGGTTAAGCATTATACATGTTAATCAGTTAAGCATTATATATGTTTTGGTAGAAGTTTATTATTATTTTTTAACAAAAAAAAGAAAGACAAAATTTGTTTCGAACGAAGTTTCAATTTAAAGATATTAAAATTTTTAAAATTTTGTAAGGCTAATAAAAAATATATCTATTGAACTTTGATATAAATTTAAAAAAATAATATTACAAACTCCCGAAAGGATTATTAAATTATTTTCTTTGAAAAGGCAATTTTAGAATGAAAAGGAATGAATACGAAGATCTTATAATTACGTATTTTCTAAATATATTTTTATTTTTATTACTACTTAAAATCTTTATTATTACTTATAATCTTAAATGTATTTTTTGCAACATCTCCCACAGGATGTCACGGATAATAAGGCTCCTCAGTTTCTTCAACAACGCATACTGTGGTCAGCATTTCACATTGGCTGTCTTTTCATCTCAGACAAGATAATATTCATCAATGTAAAACTAAGTTGGTTTCATGCTTCCAGCGGAGATTGATTCTCAGAACTTCACAATCAATCAGTGTCTTAACCACTTGTCTTAAGTGTCTTAACCACAGTGTCTTAACCCAACCCATTATAAACACATATCTTGAATTCAAAGCAGTTAGAAGATCTTTGTTTCGCAGAATAAAAACGTCTACTCACAATTTTTTTCTTAACTATAAGAACGTGTTTTTTTAATTCATTTATTATCGAACAACATTGCTGAATTTAGCGAAAAAATATAATTAAGCTTGAAAGACATTTTAACTTGTCAAAAACCTGTAACGTCCAAGTTGACGCTCGATTTATTTTTTATAACTCCATTATAGACAAATTTTTTTTATTAGTTTCATCATAGCTTTTTTTTCCTGGTTTGTCACTATCAGCTTTTAAAAGCATATTGAAATACGTTTAGGCACCCGAGTAAAGTTTTCTTCTCTTTTTATAACTGACACTCATTTCCGATTTTAATGATTTCAATAAATACTCCGCTTTATTATCATTGCTTTTTTAATGCCCTATAAAGAAACAATTGATCATGTGACTGGAGTAGTTAACAGGCCTGTTCATCACACCTATTTCATCTCTCTGAAAAGTTTTTTCCTTATAATTGTTGGCAACCAATTTAAAATGGGCTATCAGACTATCGTAACTTAATCAAAACCGAAAATTAAACAAATGTTCTAATAAAACACTATGTATAATAAGAATTGTATGTATACTACCCTATAATAATGGTAGAGATACTTTTAGTTTTTCAAAATTTTTTAAAATTTTTCAAGAAATACTGAAAGGATTATTTTGTAACTTTAGAAGTGTTTAATTTATACAATTTTTCATAAACGTTAAGTCTGCCGTGTAGTTGAAAGTTCTATCCTTACTAATGGTGCGAAAGTTTAGTTTTTTTTAATTTTTTTTTAAGTTGAAAGTTTAAAACAATAAGGGGTTTGAAACTATCTTGACCTTGTAACATTAAACAAGAATTTTTAAAATCGAGATCATCACTGAGGGGGATTATTCTCAAACTCCCCCTTTTCTACCGTTCATACAGTCACATTTTGACAAAATAAAATTTTTGAAAAACCCTTCATCATTTTGAGCTTTTGCTTAAAAAGTACAAAAACTACTTAGAAAATTGCTTGAAAATTTTTGAATTTGTAAAATATTCAAATCTAACTTTTTTCATTACTTGCCAAATACGATTCACTAAAAAATTTATAAAAAAATGTTTTAAAATTTTTTCTGCTCATGCACAATATAAAAAAATTATCTTAAATACTTATATCTTACGCAGTTTTTTTTTCAAATTTAATTTAAATTTTTTGCTTCAAAAATTTTGTTTATTTCCAGTGAATATTTATAAAGTTATAGCAAAGAAATTATTTTTTTACAAAAATGTTCATATGTGTAAAAATAATGCAGTTATTAAAAATAGCAACCAAAGTAATCGTTCCAAGTAAAAAGCTTATTGCTCGATTTTTTTTGGCATAGGGTGTTCAAAAATGCCACAGATTCTGGGTTCGACCCTCGGAATGGGCAAGGTTGACTCAGCCTTTCATCCCTTCAATGAGTCTATAAATGAGTACCAATAATGCGTGGGAACTAAACACTGGGAGATTCACGTTCGGCTGACCAACTAACCGGAACATTTGCTCCTGCACCCCAGAGCTGAAGGTCAAGAAAACTGAGATGGACACAGTAGGCCTTGGCCCTCTATGGGCTGTCGCGCCGCTGAGTTTAGTTTTAGTTCAAAAATACTTGTTTTCTTTCATAACTTATTGTCGGTCTCCTAAACCTATGGAAGCTTTAAATCTTCTTGCTAAGTATCAAAAATCGATGAGCTAAACACCTCTAAATTTATAAAATAATATTTTAAAAATATTTATTTAGAAATTTTTTGAAAAAAAGTCAAAAACTTAAAGTTTCTCTTCCATTATTGAGAAGATAGTACAAGAAGTTTATTTATAGGGGGAAAGAAAGCAAATGTCCCACTCGTGTGCCTTTGCTGACCAAGCGTCATCGCCAACTACGCCTGCGCTTAGCCGGGAACATCGTGACTGGTCCATGGATCAGTGGGAGAGAGTTGCCTGGTCAGATAAATCACGGTTTGTCATTCATCACGCCGATGGCCGTGTCAGCATCTTCCATGCGAACAGTTGCTCCCTCAATGTACTGTAGGTCATACTAAGGTCCGGTGGTGGCGGTATTATGCTTTGGGGGACTTTTTCTTGGGCGTCTCTGGGATCCGTGGTTGTGGTAGAGCAGACCATGAGTGCTACTGGGTATCTGAACATCATTGCGGATCAGTTGCACCCTTACAAGGCCTCTGTTTCTCCAGCTGGAAATGGAATTTTCCAACAGGACAACGCCCCGTGACACAAGGCTCAAATTGTGTTGGAGTGGTTCCAGGAACAAGATGCTGAATTCCAGTTAATGTCCTGGCTGCCTAACTCACCGGATCTCAATCCGATAGAACACGTTTGGGAAGTCATGGAACGGCAGTTCAGAGTTCAAAGGCCACTAAGTCTCACTATCTCCGATTTGCGTGACCGTTGCTTAAACGTCTGGTGCAATCTGTTTCCGGCCATCTACCAAGAACTAGTGGCATCCATGCCAAGGCAGGTTGCAGCTGTGTTGCTGGCTAAAGGTGGGCAAACTCGTTATTAAGAGGTGGTCATAATGTTTTGACTATTGAGTATATATATATATATATATATACGTATATATATATGTATATATATAGTAAAATGCCAAGCAATTTCGATCCAAGTCAGACGACGTGGACAGCACCAGAGCAGGTACTCTTCTTGCCAAACTTCCACGCCACTAGTAACGATAGAACTTTCAGTCAAACGGCAGATTTAACGTGCACCTTGCTTTGTATACATGCCGGTTGTTTTATCAGCTGCTAGGATCGAGCTCACAACCACAAGCTCTCCACTAGCGGTGTAAGCAATGCATTTTTGGCAATCATTCTTCAAGAAATCACGAGATTCTTTTTTATCAAAACACGAAATTTCGAATGATGAAATGAACAAAATGATGAATGAATGATGAAATGCAAAAATTCCGTAAGACGAAACGAGTGCCAATAATCTATGCCACCATATCCCTCCTGTTAGGCAAATATTTCTGTAAACTGCCTTGAATGTACCATTCAATCTTTAATATAAAGCAGTATAGGTTTAGTGAGTTAGGTTAAGATTTTTTACAGAACTTTAAAACCTTCGCATGGTACTTATGTCATTTTCTACGAAACAGTTTCTCTAAAAACGAATAAATTTATTGCAGTTCTTTTACCGTAAAAAGCGAATTAACTCTAACATTTGAAACTCCAGGATGAATTACTGTAAATTATTTAATTAATTATTATTATAATTGTTAATAGCTTGTTAAGTTCTGCTCCTTTTTTTGTTTTTAATTTTAGGTTACTTTAATTAAAAAAACATTTGTACAAAATTGTCCACGTGCATTGTGATTAAATGCCTATTTATATATGCCTTCATCTCCCGTAAAAAATTATATTGGACTACATTACACATCTTCTAAGACTTCTTGAAAATCGATTTAACACTCTCCTTATCACTGTTTCGCATTGATTATGTCTGGCTTAAATCTGCTTTGTTAAAAATAATTATTTCCTACTGACATTACTGTCTAAGTTAGTTAATTGGAGTCATCAATCAAATTAAAAAGTCTAGGAAGGAAGTAAATAATTCAATGAATTAGCATGAATACTGTGCCTGACACATAAAATTATTTGATAGGTCTTTAAGAAAATATATAGTATTTTCTTGTCTAAAAAAGTAAATATCTTGCAGCTATCGTTTATTTATTTAAAAAATCTTAAAATGCTTGGATTGAAAATTTTGCAGCAAAATTTAAATTTAAATTTATACTGTTGATATTCACTGTGTATTCATTAAATTTTTAAGGAAAAAGTTACAAATATTACTTATTTCTTGTAATGGTTTTTGACCCATTTGACTTAGTTTGATATATACGTCACGGGAATAGTGAGAATAGAGCAAATTTTTCCGATTTGAAAAAAAAAGAGACTGTTTTAACATCAAGCAAATGTTTTCTATTCCTTTAAAAATCAAGTAGTAGCTAATAATCTGTCTGTGCTAGAAGTAGTTTCAATTAACAAACTAATTTTATTTTAAGAAATATTATAAGCATCCGAAATTTATGATTCTCATATTACATTATATCATAAAAGTAATTTCACTGTTTCGTATGTGTCTCATATCTTATAATAATTATAAATTTTACTGCTACCAAATAAAAAACATGGTGATAAAAGAAGCTTTCTAGATATTTTACTACAAGAACTGTCCTTTGTTCATGATCTAGTAAAACTCTTAGAGGAACACTGGTTTAAAGTAAATGCCACCATTTTTGGTGTTTGGACTCACAAAAAATTTTTACAGTGTATTTTATTAATGTATATGGTCTTTATTGAACTATAAGTCCAACCTGATTCAATATTAAAACTGAGGTGTAATAACGTTCTGAATTTGGTGTTAAAACTTAAAAAAAAAATCTGGGTTTTATTTCAATTCATTTGGAATAGAGCTTTCATATACACTTTGAGGCAAGCAATTTACATCTTAACACCAATACATTGTTTCTTAGTGCCCCATAAGTTTTGGAAAATATAAGTAAATTGTAATTTTATTTGTGTTTGAAGTGGTATTATCGATAACACAAGATTCCAGCTGCACATGAATAATAAGTTTACATAGTAGTCAGTATTATTTCTGGAAATGTGATTTCTCTTAATTTTTGATTGATGGTGGACATCGAAGCCTAACTAAGCTTAGCTAACGGCTCCTGAGCCTACGGGGGAGCAAGATCCTAGATCATGATCGATTATTTGCTAAATAATTCTAATCTTCTTGTCGGATTGATGTGACAAACTGCTCATGTAAACTTTTATAAAAGGAAAGTATGATTTTTCAGTTGTATGAAAGAAAGATATTTACGTTATCATAAGTTTTATATAAATCAGAGTCAATTGTGTCAAATGATTTTATGATATTTAACTTCTATTCATTTCGGATTTGTTCTATTCATTTTGGATCATCTAAGGCTAACTAAGCTTAGCTATGTATGATTGGAATGTATGATTTTTCAGCTGTATAAAAAAAAGATATTCAGCTGTATAAAGAAGCAACAAATCGAAGATAAACTTTTTCTACTTCGTATCGCAAATTGCTTAACCATTAAAAATTTGTTTTAAGCGACAATTTTACTTATCCGAATAATATGTGCTCACCAATTAGCTCTACTTAGTTTAATAAAATGAATTATGCCTAGTCTTTTTGTAGATTTTATATAACTCGGGATTGAAACGCCTTTGCCAAACATTATTTATTCGTATTCCTGTACATAAGGCCCTAAAGGCCTTGCAAAAATTTTAGCTCGCTTTTCTTAAAAATGCCCCGAATTAAATAAATAAATCTAAATAAGTAAAAGGAAGAAAAATTTGCTAAATGAATAAAGATATAAGTAGAGTATATTACTATCAGGATCGTAACCTATAAAAGCTGAAAGAATAAGAACTGAAATCTGATGTACTTGGAAAAAAATAATCGCATCAGGGCAAAAACAAGTTAATCCAATTAAATTAAAAAAGGAGAAAATTGTAAACAAAAAAATGGAGTTCAAAGGAGTTTGCTTTTTTTTAAAAATATATATAACTGTAGCATATTTTTTTTAAAAGGAAAAAAAAGTTGAGATTAATTGAAGTTGAAGCAAAACATTCTCAATAAGTACTTCTTAAGTAGTTTGGAACAAACGGTTCACAGAAGCTCTCATGAAAGTTTAAAAAAAAAAAACTTTCAATTTTGTTTTTGGAAGAAATTTATATTCTCACACAGAAAGCAGTTTATCTATTTATTAGATACATGGTTTCTTACTTATGATAGAATGTTGCAGAAGACAGCTTGAAGTTTTCGCTTTTATTTTATTTATTTATTTTCTTTACAATTCATGATGCTAAAACTTCTTAAAATTCTAAAATTATTTCAAGAAGAGTAAAATTGTATTTCGGGTTCAAAACTGTCTATTATAAAATATTTTTAATGAAGTAAAGAGGGCCAGGATAGCGTGATTGGTAGGGCGTTGGGCCCATGTCCAAAAGGTCGTGAGTTCGATTCTCATCCACCGATGACTTCCCATACAGTAAATGTTGATTGGTGCACGTTAAATCTGTCAGGTCAAAAATTTCTCCATGTTCCCATAACAAATCATTACACTGGGGATCCTAAATTGTAGATTGATCGCGTACTCTGATTCAGGTCAAAATTACGATCCGCGGATAAATGAATGGAAGTATGAATGGGTCCTCCCTACAAACGGGTTTTGAGGTATGTGTGGCATAAGTCAAGTTCTTGGCCATAGATGGCACCACTGAAAAACAAGAAATGCACCCTTCTACCTTAAATACGCTTAGTTTTACTAAGCAGACTTCTGGTTCTAGCAAGTGGCTTTAGAAAAAACATTTAATTAAAATAAAGCATTTCGGCAACAGTTCGCTGTGGTTCAGGGCACCAGAATTTATGCTCCACAATTTCATGACCAATGAAATGATTGTGGCAATGACGTCAGCACTACACACAGACCGCTTTTACTTCACAAGCAGGTACCCACCAATCTTATACTGGGTAGGCTCTGGCGATCAAACCTTAGTTCTTTAGTTCGGTGCCTTATCCACTCAGCTATCACGGCTCATTATTTTTAAATAAAACAACTTAATATATTTTTTTACTTTTAATTTTTTTATTACTGTAATAGTAGAGGTGTTATTTGATTTTTTTTGTTTGTAATTTTATTTAAATAAAGAAGCATATATTATGAAAAATATGAATTTAAGATAATATGCATTTTTTTAAGTAAAATTTATGCATAATATGATTAGAAAAGTTAAGTAAAGAATTAAGCTCTGGGCCATAATGGTTAAAGCTACACAATTTCGTTACCAATTGCATGTTTATGACAATGTAATTAACATTATGCGTAAAAACCAACTTTAACTCCTCAGAAAGGCTCTCTTCTAAAACTGAAGTAACTCTTCTGTGCCTTTAATCATTTAGCTAATGTTTTTAATCACTGCTAAGTTAACAAATGTACTTCTTTAACTAGAGTTACAGTTAAGAATAGAAAAGTGTCAGATTATTTTCTGTCGAGTTGAGCTCATTATTGTTGATAAACACTGGTAAACCATACTCATGCTAGTTTTTCTTTGTTGCCTTTTTTTAGGAACTTTAAGATAAAGTTATATTTGAAGACCATCCAAAAATGTAATCATTATATTAATACTTAACTGTTTTAACTCATATTTAAAATACGTATATATATAAAAATTTTCATTTCCCATCAGGCGCATTGACTATAAAAGTGGGAACAAAAATGATAATGTTGGTAATAATTCAGTTAGAAATTAAGAATCGCTTGATGATGATAATTTTTAAAACGAAAAAACATTGTTCCATGAAAAAAAAATTGGTAAACAAAGTGAACAAATAAGTAAAGAGAGCTAAAAACCAATGAAAAAAAGTTGTTGAAAAGATACAATATTTTCTTCTCTTTGTTTATTGAAAAACAAGTGAGTGCAATTCTCAGAGCTAACGTAAGGAAATTCACGAAATAAAACTACCGTACACTATATGCCCTTTAACTTTATCGCATCGCTAATTGAAGGTTGAGAATCCATTTGAAGACTGATTCCACCAACCATCTTTCCAAATATCTTTCCTAACCAAACTTCTATCTGTTCTAACAAATGTCGATATATAAAAATGGAAAGATATTTTCTCCAGCTTTACAGCTTTGCAACAAGGTAGATATACACAAGTTAAATTGATTCTCCTCTTTGATTCTTTAATGCTGGTAAAAGTGAAGAGATCTTTGCAGCTCATAAAAGAACTAAATTAAGCACTACCTATTCACTTTGGGAGGTAATGTCCCCTTTCTATAAAGACATGTGACCCTGACACTAATCATAAACCATATCTCCCTTCAAAACAAATGAAAAATAATTAATTATTAAATTAAACAACATAATATTGTTGTTCAACAATAAAATGGACATAAAAAATTGCTCTAGACATTTGTGACCCTGTAACTCAATACTTTTTTCTCACTTTTACTCTTCCCTATCTACTTTACACTTTCCTACTTTACACTCTCTTTTTTGCACCCTCTATTTACACTCTCCTATTTACCAAATCTCCTGCTCTTCACTCTCTGCTTTACACTCTCCATTTTGCACTCTCCTACTTTACACACTCTATTTCTTTAAGTGAGGTTATCAGATTCATGACTACTGGTCATGAGTCTGATAACGAAAAATAATTAAATCTTGTTATATACTAATCATTTCATTCTTGGAATTTTAATGATAATAAGTGGTTGATTCCTCTATTCCTTGATAATACAAACCAATGGATACGTAGAAACAAATTAATTCTAAAAGCAGCCACCTTATTAGAATAAAACCTTTCACCATAAAACCAGGAAATGTGTATCTGATGTTTATCTGATTATATTAACAGAAGAAAAAAACATTTGGACTTACGTAGTGAGCTAAGAAAAATTATTAGCAAAAATATGATCTAGTTTTCAGATTTATTTTATTTTGAAACTGCTTTATTGCTTTATGACACTTTATTTTTACATTAAACATTTTATATAAGAAGGCATTAGGCTAAGCTTAATATTAAAAAAAATCCTCTTAATTTTTTAAAATTTTTATTTAGAAATCTTGCTTTTCAGTGTGGGTTTTATTGTATTGGCACTTTGTGAAGCCTCGCGAATATTTAATAAAAACATATTCAAAAAATTTAAATCACTTTAAACAAAAAAGAAAAATGTTTTAAAACTTAAAAATAAAATGAAGTTTTACATTTAAAGCACACCAATCACAGCTATTTTTTCAGTTATTTTCAAGCTGTAATCTGATTCTCTTGGACATTTTCCAGTTCTTTCGATTTTCCTTTTACGTTGCCAGATTCTTCAAGCAACAATTTTTCGAAAGAAATCTTTTGCGCGAATCTTTTCAAAGAAACCACAAGTATTATAGAAATTCAAAAATACTACATAAAAGAATTTTCTACCTTTAGAAAAAGGTAAGCAGTGTTATAATAATAAAAAATGAAAGGGGGAAAAGTTCCAAAACTGAAGCCAAAAAAGTTTCAGTTGCGATAAGGATCCAGTTATATTTAGACTTTTGCCTTTTGAGCATTAAATTCAAGTCACGGTTGAAGAAATCTTTCCTTTTTCTCTCATCTTTTCAGAAAATGCAGTTTAAATACTGTTTTTTTTTTTTTCAATTTTTTATCAACAGTTTTTAGTTTGTTTAGTAGAAATAAAAATTAAGAGTAATTTTTTTTAACTACGTATTGAAGTTTTTATGTATATCATTTAAAATTATGATGATAAACAGGAAAGAAGAGTTTTAAAAAATAGTTCAAAGGAAAATTCCATAAATGTTAAACAAAAAGTATACTTTCGAAATTTTTTTTCAAAAAGTGATTACTTTCGTTTAAATAAAAAAAAATTAAGACAAAGATAAAGAAATCTCTCCTTTTTCTCATCTTTTCAGCAAATACAGTTTAAATACTATTTGTTACATCAATTTTTTATCAACAGTTTTAAATTTTAGAATAAAGGGAATTAAAAGTAGTTTTTTTAACTAGATATTGAAGCTTTTATGTGTACCAATTATAATTATGATGATAAACAGAAAAACAAATTTTCAAAACCAAATTTAAAAACAAATCAGATAAGTTTTTAAAGATAAAGTATACGCGTAATATTTCTCTAAAAGTGATAACTTTAGTTTAAATAAAAAACTCAAGACATGCATGAAGAAATGTCTCATTTTTTCTCTCATCTCTTAAAGAAATACAGTATAAATACTGTTTGTTTTTTTTTGTTTTTTGTCAATTTTTTATTAACAGGTGGTAGTTAGTTTAGTAGAAATAGAATTGAAACTCGTTTTTGTATCTTCATATTGAAGTTTTCATATGTGCCAATTATAATTAGGATGATAAGCAGAAAGACGCATTTTCAAATCCTCAAATTTTCAAATCAAAAACAAATTAGATAAATTTTTAACATAAAGTATGCATGTGATATTTTTTTTCAAAAAAGTAATTAATTTAAATAATAAATTCAAAACATAGATGAAGAAATTTATCTTTTTTTTCTCATCTTCATAGGAAATACAGTTTAAATACTGTTTGTTGTTCAATTATTTATAAACAGTATTTAGTTCGTCTAGTGGAAATGGAATGAATAGTTGTTGTTCTTTAAATTCGTTATTGAAGTTTTCATGTTTATTAAACATGGCATGACAATTATAATTATGATGATAAACAGTTTCAAGCCGTAATTAAAGAGGCGATAAAAGTTTCAAAACATAATTCAAAAGAAAATTCCATCAATGTTAAACAACAAGTATAAGTGCAACAGTTTTATAGAAAAAGTGATTAGTTTTATTTAAATAAGAAATTCGAATGTACTTACGAAGTTAAATTCTCATTCTTTATGTGGAAATGGATAATGCAAGCTCGCCCTTTATAGCTCTATATTATTAAAAGAGAACTATTTAACTATTTTGATAAAAAGATATATTTTTGACAAAAATTGTGGTCTTAATTTCCTAAACTATAATGAATCAATTAAAGAAACAAACCAAACAAAGTATTATTGAAAGAAAATGACTATTTTTTTTAAATTCATGCTCAATACTCCAAAAATCTCAAAACATTGTCTTCTAAATTTGAATTTACAGTCATGTATGTTGCAAGCAATGTATAAGACTCATATATTCTCTAGAATGCCTAATTATTATAGATAATACCTAATTTTTTGTGAAAGTATGAAACGTTTAAATTGCTATATAAACATTACCTTGGAATTGTGTAATTGTGTATAATGCCTTGTTATTTTATAAAATAGAAATTGCTTCCTTCTGGCAAAGTGTGAAAAATGTCATCATTTGGCTGTTATTATTTAATCAATCTTCTTTGTTAAAATTCTTATGTTATTCTTAAAAATTTCTCATGTTCTTAAAAAATGAAAGACAACCGCTTAGGATGTCAATTGTATATGATACTGACATTGTTTAAAACCCCAGTGTTTAATAGTGTTTAAATATAACACGTACAGAAATTATAAATACCTGATGTATATTATACAATGCCAGTTTGACATTAGCTATTTTATGCCTACGCAAGAATGCCTACGCAAGAATAAAACCTTTATTAATTTTTTTTATTGCTGGCAAGTGTTTCGGCACTTTATAAACTGTGTTCGAATGCGGAACTTCACTCATGGAAAAATACAAATTAAAAAATTACCGTTTTCTCGCTCTTTTTTGACGCTCGTCTGAATAAAAAAGTGTTTGCAAACGTTAAATCGAGGTTTCTCAAAAAAGCGTTTTTTACAAAAAAAAAAATTTGTTTGGTAATATTTCTGGTAATAAAAACCAAATGTGCTTTCATAAATCATTCATATGGTAATTCATATGATAATTTCTTCGTTCGTAAGGTGGCGGTTTCCCGGAAAATCATGTTACCAAAATTATTGTTCTTATTACCCCACATGTAATAAAAATACAAAATTAAGAATCAAATTTTATTTAATAAATGGGCTATGCCCTACTCCAAAGCGTCACGATAAAAATACCAAATTTTACCACATTTTCCAAATTTATATAAATAACATACTAGGAGGCTCCGCCCCCTGCTCGCTAACGCTCGCCAACCCCCGAGAATTGCTACGCAATCCTATGTGGTTCACGCCGTGAACCATGACTCGCTGCGCTCGCTCGCCAGTGAACACAATGTTCTAGCACAAAGACATAATATATTATCATCAAAGACATAGTATTTTATCATCAAAGACACAGTATTGTACTTATGTAGAAGAATTCTACCAATGTTCTTATTGGCTTTTAAAAAAGTATATTAGCTATTGAGATTGTACATGGTGAAAAAATCAAAACATTAGCTAAATAAGAAACATATTAGCAAAATAAATTATCAAATATTGCTTCACTAATATTCTGCATTTTAAAGCGTGAAAATTCAATGCATAAATAAACGCGAAATATAAAAACAATTCAATGCATTCAATACAAACACTTAAACGTTTTTTAGACGTTTAGGTAGCTCCCAGTAGAAAAATATCAATTCAACAGCGGCCTTTTAAAGCATTCTCACTTCAATTAATTAATTAATTCCTAATTGAGTATAAATTAAATATTGTCATGTTTTTAGTGCATGAATCTGAATTGAACAACCTGATAATGCTCACTCTGGTTATTGTTATCTGGTTGCTCACTACGTGCTCTTGCGCGCCGAATCCAATCAATTAAAAATGAAAACTGTTGCCAGCGCGAGAAAAGAAATATCATCGGTTTTATTGATACATACATACGTACGTATTAGCGTTTTATATAATATAGGTAGATTATCGAAACATATTTTAAATATAAATTTACCAAACTCATTATGGTACTAACAAATGTCAATTGCGTTTAAACAACATGGACTGCCCCGAAAATTAAAAGTTTGCTAAAAAATATTATTTCCGTTACGCGAACAAACGTAGCACATTTATGAATTTATGTAAACTGGTTGATGTTTGTTTACCTGTTTTAATAATCATACGTTTGAATATTCTTTCCATAAGAATGATGCACTGAGGATTGTGTTGATCTGCAATATAAGAACCAACTTTCCTTTGTAAAATTGCTCATATATAAGACTGAAAGCTTACGACTTAGAAAGTTAGTCGTCCAAGATGCAAAACAACTGCGCATTTGAGCACCACTGACGCTAAGTGGTACTTAACAGCCAGCCAGGCATGATACTTTATACTTACTGCTGTTCCTGAAGCTCCTTTCATCACAACCCTGGGGTAATGAAATCGGTAATGGGAAAATTATCGCGAATTTGTTCGCTATGCATGCTTTTTTTTTTTGTTCAATTTCGCTATTAGATTTTTTTTTCAAAAATAATTTAGGATATTTCATTTATTTTCCCATCATTTATTCTGGAACCAAAGCCATTAAAAAGAAGTTACCGCCATAATCTAATGCAATTCCAATGAGAAATGAGGCACATTTTTAATTATTGCCTCAATTCTGGTTGTAGCCAGCTTTTTGGCAAAACTCTCCCACCCCTTAATCGATAACTTTTATTGAAAGATATAAGTTCTTTTTTTTTGTTTTTCAGATCATGTTCTTTTCTTCTATACTTTGGGTATCTATAAAATGGCTATTTGCTTCATGAGCAACTTATGTATCTGAAACTGCAAGCTATAGTAATTGTAGTATTTTGACTGTTAGTAGTCTCATGTTTCATAAATTTTTATTTAATTGCATATCTTAGATTTATAATGCGTATTCTTGTTATATTTTTTATGTTTTACTTTTTCACATATTGAAAATATAATGATTAATTCCGGATAAATTCTATCATTCTTGTATTAAAGAACAAAAAGTTAAATTAAGTATGTTTCAGTTCTTGAAGAAGTTCTAAATTATGCTACTACGCTCTAAGGGATTCCTTTTGTTTATTACGTGGATTTAAGCTTTAATCCCGTCATTGTTCAACTCTTATAAACTAAATGCAAAGTTAATATTGTATTTTTTCTCTTCAGTTTACGACATGCATTACATATGTCAGAACCAAACTGAGTTATATGTACAGTTGATATTTGGTAGATTAAGATGATTTGATGAAGTGTTGAGGTAAAACATCAAGTTTGGTAATAAGATCAACTATATTTATGGAGGATTATAGAAAGCCGGGTTAATTACCTCATGTACAGTATATAAAAGAGGGAAAAAAACATACTATTTTGAATCCTTTTTGCTCGAATGGTTGGATCTTAGCGTTCTAGGATTTAGTCTTAATTGTTTGAAATGATTATATGACATTGATATCAGATATGCTAAGTAGTGAAGACGATACTTTAAACTGCGAAATCAGACACAAAAACGCATTTTTTCTCAATAAACATACCTTCCCCCGATTTCGGATTGCTGCTCCCCTCCACCCCCCAAATATAGTTAGTGGCCGCAATCTGGGAAATATAGTCCCAATAGGTTGGTCACGAGAGCGATCCAGATGTTAATTTAATTTTTTTTCGTATTCCACTACATCACGAGAACTTTTAAGAAGACTTTAAGGGGGTAAGAAAAGTGATAAGTTAAAAGGTAGTTTTTTACTGCCACATTTAACCATTCACGTGCAGATGTTCCAAAATGGAACGTTGACTTAAATGAGCAGTTAATGTCCAGATAATATTATTTTTCATTCTCTTACATTTACATTTCTTTCGACATTTAAACAATTAACTATTACCTATGATCAAAATAGAAGAGTTTTGGTCTTTTTTTATTACATGCTTTGCTGTTTATGAATATTGAACATAAAAGTAAATGCACGATTTTTCATGTTTGAGAACTGTTTAAGAAAATAAATTTTAAAAAAAAATCAAAAATATACCTTACTGTGAGTGAAAAAAAAGCAATGCATTCAAGAAAGTTTGATATGAAATTTGGAAATGATATGTCTTAAATGTTTTATATTTACCAAAGTTGTTTAGTAGAGGGGAGAAAACATGCATGTTTATGTCGACAAAACAGCGTTTCTTTTTGCGATAATTTATTCGATTTAAATGTCATAAAAAATTCTGCAATCTTATATATGCATGCTTTATTTTGAGTTTAAAAAATTCTATGTACTTTTGATGTTTTGATATGTTTCTTAAAAAAGTTATTTATTTTGATTTCTATATAATAAGTCTTAAAGCAAAATGTAGAGTTGGTGGTTATCTGCATTTCTTTTATATTGTCCTTTCGTAACAAATTACTTTATACCAGCTTCTTTTATTTAAAAACCTACTACATGATGTTAAATTAATAATAAATTGAACAATACAGTAAATTCAAAAAATAATACTTATTTTTTCCGTTTATGTATACAAATTTTTTTTTATTTACAATCAAATTTTATCGCTATTTCAACTTAGAAACGCTAAATCACAAGGCTTGAAAAAAAGAAAGAAATTCATAATATTTTTAGGAATATTTTTTAGATATTTTACAACACTTGTCTTCAAGAATTTTCAAATCAATTCAGGAAATTGAAAATCTTGACTAGAAATTTTTTTTAAAAAATATTAGAAAACGCAATTTAAAATTTATAAATTCTTAAATACTATAGAGAAATTAATGTAGACAAAACAGATAATTTCAATAAAAAATAAATTCAAAAGTTAGTCACATTTCATAAACTAGTTTTAAGCAATCAAGTTTAAAATAAGAATAAATCAAATTTCAAAGACCGTTATTTTCAGTTTTATGACAAATCAATAATATAAATTTTTTGTTAGATATTAAAAAATGTCTCGGAAGATATTTTAGCAAATTTTGCTTACTCATTTAAAATTAAAAAATTAAAAATCAAAATAATAATAATAAATGTTTTTCTTTAGTAAAAAAAACTTCTTTAAATATATCTCGGGTTTTCTTAAATTGGTTATGATTTTATAACAGGTAAAAGAACGGCTCTACCTTGATGAAATATTTAGTTCTGTCTGTGAAAATCGGAAGTTATTAAAAAATTTTATTCGATAAAATACAGTCTTTTTTAATTAGAAAAAATATGAATTTTGCCAACGTATGAAATAAACTTCCAATGGCTTCAATATACTTTTATTTCTACGTTATTCATTTGTCCTTTTTTTCTGGGCCCATTTAGTAATTTCGTCAGCAGAAAAAGAAATTTGAAATATAACGTATCAAAAGTTTTCAGAAATCTCGTTCCATTATTACTTTACTTATATATTTTTTTTTAACTTTTACTTTTTATTAATAATTACACATCACAGCGAATTGAAAATATAAGTTGTTTAGTTTCAGAACGATTTATTGCGAAAAAGTTGCTTATTTATAAGAATTTAAAAAATGTCGTACAGATTTTTAAAATCGTTTAATATCTTTTGTTCTTGCAACGTATTAAAAAATCAATAAAAACATGAAAAAATCATGCATCTCTGACATATTTTCAAGTTGGACAAATCTTTTGAAATAAACTCGCTGAAGTTTTTAGTATTTTTTAAAATGGTTTTCATAACCTAAATAAATGAAATTTTACTCTAAAACGAAATTTTTTCTTTTTCACTGCAATATTTTAGGGAAAAAAACCTAAATTTAATAAATAATAACTCAGAACTCATCCCATGAAGATGGCTTAACAGTGAGCCAAAAAAATGGGCGATCCTGAATTACTTTTTATTTACAGATCTACTCAAACCTAACGTTTAGAAGGGGTGACCTCAAATATGTTAATTAATTTGTGCATACGATATTTTAAGTTACAAAATCAGACGTATAAACATACTTTCTCTGAATAAACATATTTTTTTCTCAATGAATTTGGATTTCTCATCCCCAAAATATAGAGGGTAGCCGTAATCTGGGAGATATGGTCTCCGTAGTTTGATCATCAGAGCTATCCAAAGTTTGAACCTCATAATGTTAATTTAATTTTTTGTGTTTTTTGCGCCATATCACGAGAACTTTTTAAGTGAATTGAAACATTTTTGCAAACGATTACCTAATTCGTTTATTCCAAAGATAAATTACTCGCAAAAATTTTTTTTGTAAATATTTATTATTAATTTACTCAACAACAGTCGACAAAATTTCGATACATAAGGTATACAATTTCTTATGTTTTAAAATATGTAATTTTGCATGGAAAATGCAAAATTTAAGTAAAATCGGCTGCACAGCTTCTGAGAAATCAAAATTGAAATAAACAAAAAAATTTTTTGAAAGAAAAAATAGATTTTTCAGAAACTGTTCAATCGATTTCGCTTAAATTGTCATGTAAAATTACGTACTTTAAGATAATGTAAAAAATTTTATACCTTAATAATTGAAAATTTCAATTATTACGGCAATTATTGAATAAAATAATAAAAAATAATAAATCCAAATTCACGGAAAAGGGGTGTGCTTATTCAGAAAAAATGCGTTTTTGGGTATAATTTCGAAAATTAGCAAATTAATTAGCATATTTGCTGCTCAAAAAGTTAAGTTGAAATCCTAGAACTTGAAAATCCGATAATTAGATCAAAAGTTATTCAAAGTGGTCCATTTTTTTATCGCACTGTACTTTAAATTACATTATATTTGCAAAGATTTTCAATAGAGAAGAATTTCTTGGTATAGTTTTGATTCTTTTTTTATTGTTACTACACATTTAAACTCTGATTTTTAGACATTAGTGTTGCTTGAATATTCATCTCTAGTATCAGGTTCACAGACAGATTTAAAGCCACTGTCACCAGTTTGATACACCTTTCCACAGCTTAGGAAAGGTTTAGGAGGAAACTTTATTATTTCTCTAATGTGTGTAGAGTTCGAATTATAGATGATTGATTGGATTTCGCCTTCATTTAAGTCTTGCAGTATTGGGTAAGCATTTAAAACGTAAGAGTTTCAATTAATGATTTTAAATTAGTCCGAAGTTTGGAAGTTCATGTTCAGCTATACGGAATTTCTTATACGTCTTTTGCTTTCAGACGGTTTGTCCTGCTTTTAAGATCCTTCTTATATAAAATCTAAGTACTCGGTTGACAATAGTTAGCCAACAGAAATGGGACAAAGGAACAAGATCCCCATTTAAAATGTACAACAAATATTGTTCGTTGACTGGAATATGTAGAACAAGGACCGGAACATTTAATCTTCTAATTACTTTGAAATTTTTAACTAAAATTCTGGTGTGGTATATCCTGCCCCAATGTTGGTAGTGGAATAATTAAGTGGAGCAATGAATATGATATTAAGTTAATCATCAATTCTGACACTATATTCATTAGAGAAATGCCAAAGTTTACCTCCAACCTATGGAAAGGTGTGTCAAACTTATGACGACAGAGAGGTATCGAATGAATCTGAACAAGAAGCTAGAGATGAATATTTTCGAGCTACCCTAAACTCTAGATCAGTTATGCCTTTTTTGCCCCAAAAATTCAGACTTTAAATGTGTAATAGATATACAAAAGGAACCTTAAAAATATAGTAAGTCAAAGAATCCTTCTCCATTAGATAAAAAAACTAAAAAAACTCAGTGGCGTGACAGCCCATAGAGGGCCAGGGCCTAATGTGCCCATCTCAGTTTTCTTGGCCTTGGGCTCTGGGGTGCAGGAGCAGATGTTCCTGTCAGGCGGTCAGCGGAACACGGAATCCCCAGTATTTAGGTCCCAAGCATGCTTGGTACTCATTTATCGACCCACTGAAGGGATGAAAGGTTGAGTCAACCTTGCCCGGGGCCTGAGGATCGAACCCAAGACCTGTAGCATGGGAGCGCGAAGCACAACCACTCAGCCACCGGGCGTCACTCCATTAGATATCCTTGTAAATATTTTTAAATATAATGTAATTGCTGTGAGGAAAAGTTGGACTGTTGATTGGATAGGGTGTATGCGAAACTTTGCGTGCAACTGGAGTTGTTGTTCTGGTCAATAATAATGAACAAACAGATAACAAGTGATTAAAAATTGTTTATTTGCTTATTTCAAAAGTTTTATTTGTTTAAGTTGTTATTCATTTTATGTCCGATGGGCGAATCGATTATATTAACCAATATTAAAATTTTTATCTTTCAGGCAGTAGAAAAGCGTATTAACTTATGATAGAGGATTCGAATAAAATGTGAAAAAAATCTTGAGGAGAAAAATGAAAATAAAATTAATAAACACATTAAAAATTAAAAAAAAATTAAATAAAAATCAGCCAAAATTAGGAAAAATAATAGCGAAAAGATATCACCTCATCTGCTCAATAACCCTTTCTAATACACTTAACCCCTAATAACCCTTTCAATATAGACAAAGCAAAATATATCAATTGTGTGAGGACTACCAACGGGAAGAAACTGATTCAAAAATATTGTCAAATAAAAATTAAAATTTATTTTTCCTTTTATATTTCATTCCTTGTTTTTCTTGCATTTTTACCTTCTATAAGTTTCTTATTCACAGCGAATAAAACTTATTAAATCTTAAGACCTTAATTTTTATTTCATTCTTAATTTTCATATATTTTTTTTAAGAGAAAATCTAAATATTCTAACATTTTCCTTTTAAATGATTTTTCCTGATTACTAAAATAATGTGAAGTAATAACTCCATTCCTATCTGGATTAAATCAAGGAAATATTTTCCTGTCTAGAGCATAAAAAGGCACTTGAACTGGTAACCCGCATAAAAGACCGGAAGTCGTTTGTTCTTGACAGGAAAAAGCCTACTTCCGGCTACTTGACGGATTTCTGCAATGATTATCAGCCATGCAAACATTTCCCCTATCTATTAATCTTGGCCAATCTGGTAGACCACGTAAAGCCAAGACTTTTGCTTCCAGTACCACAAGAGGTCATTCTTATCTGTCGTCCGCAGATGCGGAAGGAGGGGAAAGTGGAATAGTCAAGTGGACATAACTTTTTGGATTTATCATGATTAATCGTTTGTTTAATGTTCTTATTATGATAAAATTTTATTTATTTTTTTATGACGAAGAGAATTATTAAAAAGCGACTGTGTAAATTTATCTTTATTGTTGTGAAAATGCATTTTTCAAAATGTATTTCATTAGTTTTTTTAGAAATATCATTTTTAGAATTCATCACTTTTTCTAGATACAATGTTTTTAAGTATTTTATTCAGTTTTTATTGATGATTGTATCAGCAGTTACTTGAGTATAAGGTAGAAAGAAAAGTTAGTTTTTTTCAGAAATATATTTTTTTTTTGATATAATTCTGAAAATTTGTAAAATTGCTCAATATATAACAAATACAATATATTTAACTTTATGTTTGGTTTAAGATTTTGATTGAATAAAATTAACTATAAATAAAATTAATAGTTAAAATAATGCTGTTTTCCATTTTATTTTTTTTAATTGAATAGATTTAGTAGTTTTATTTGGTATAACCATATTATTAGTGATGTTAATTTAGAATTAGATAAAAAATATGTCTTACGTTGTTTCATGTTAAAATACGTTATTTTTTTATAAAATATAAATCAGGTTTTGAAAAAATATACATCATAACAGATTGAATGTATTTATTAAAATTTTTTTTATTCATTTAGGTTAGGCAAAATTGGCTAAATATATTTTGAATCAATTGATCTCAGCCTTTTAATTTTCTTCAAGATTATTTTAGTACTAATAATTTTTTTTTATCAAGGAAAGAGTGTTTCGTTTTTAAATAAAATTTATTCGAATTGGTGCTTTTTTACATTTTATTTAATTTCCTTTTTTTTCGGCTAACGTATTCATAATTGAGTTAATCTTAACAATTTTTAAACACTTTGTTTTAGGCTTTTTGTGTCACTTTAAAATTTAATATCCAAACAGATTAGTTTTTAACTAACATAATACGGAAAACTAATAAATGTGCTATCTAATTAAATTAGTTTATGTATTTTTTGTGATAAATTAATTTGAAAATGATAGGCAATGGAATTTGCCATTTACTTATTGTTTTATCAAAGCTCATTTACAATTACTCAAATAGGAGTTGATCAAAGCGAACTTAAGCTTTTGGATGAGTATTGGTAAATCAAGTCTGGTAGGCAAAATTCACAGAGGCCTCTTTTTATTTAAACTGCAACTAATAACTCCGTTTAGTGCTCGATGAAAATACTAGAATAGATGTATAATTTTTATATTTAAAGTATTTTTAGTTCATGATTAATTGTTTTAAAAAGAGTTGATAGCAAAAACAATAAAAAAATCAAGATCTAAGAATAAATTTAGGACAATTAAATTAACGGATAGAGGAGACTTTTGAAAATCTTAAAATTAATAATTTTGTAATATTTGTAATATATTATGCGGAATATAATATTGTAATATAATTCATGAAATTAATAATATTGCTTAAATAGAGAATGTATGCCCTTAATCCTGACGAAGCGTAGACGATTTTTTTAAGAAACGACTTAAATCAAATTCATTGATTCTCTTGAATACTGTAGTCTAAAAAAGTAAAGCATTTTTTTAGCTCTTGAATTTCTATAATTATGAAAATAAAGTTCAAAGCTTACAGGTAAAAGAAATCATATTTTAACCAAGTTTTCAAATATTATGCTTTTTTCTTTCAATTATTTAGCAAAAATAGAACGAATTAAAATTTATGAAATGAAGTATCATTGAAAATTCGAAAATACACAGATAATGAATTAATTGTAATTGCCATAACTAAATGACTTGAGAAGAGATTTATTTGTCACTTTTTTTCCAAACAAGAGTGATATCATTTGTTTAATTCTTTTAAAATTAAATTGAATAAGCTTAAATAAATAGGCACAAAAATAGAATAGACAAAATTATTAATTTTTTTCCTTATTGTACTGAAAGCCAAGACATAGCTATCTGAAGTAATCGAAGAAGTAGTGAGGAGTAAAATTTTCACCATTATTACATTGAGTCAAAAAAGCTCACAAATAGGGGTACCAATAATAATAGTAAAATTAATCATCAATGCAATAGTTTCGCCAATTCCTTCATGAAGGAGATTTGCTTGAAGAAATTATTTCTTATTAAAATTTTGAATATGGGATGCTTATTCCGTACTCCAAACAATTACCAAATAATTACACAAAGATTGAATTCATATAAGTAAATCTACACGTGCATTATTTCATAACTTAACTTTTTTTTTCTTCAATCATGCAGCGTACTCTTAATTGCATATTTTACATCGAAAACTGTAATAAAGTATTTATGCATTCAGTTGTTTGAAGTCATCTATCCATAGAGCACATTTGAACCAAAATGTCTTAATATTTAAAATTACCAAATTGTCTTAAGACTTTTTTTTATTTGCACAGAAAAATAAAGTTTTGTTTTATGATATAAAAATATCGATGCACTGCTTGATTTTGATTGTGTGTAACGCATTAAATAAATTTTTAATGTGAAAAGTATGTTTCTTTTAAAATTATGTACAAAGTTGCCTCTTTCTACATGCAGTCGAATGAAAATTTCAGTCGAAATTTCACTTCAGAATTTTAGACAAAATTTTAGTCTCTTCGGCAATGCAGGCAATATTTCAACCTAACAAGCTTCCCAAAAATGATAGCTTAATTGAGAAATATATTAAATCTAATTCTTAATTATAAAATAATTAAATTTTATATTAAATTAAATCTAATAAAATAATTTATAAATGTAAGATTTGCTGCTTAAATTTAAGAAAACGGATGATGACGGTTATGTAGCTGATTTAAATGGTGGTTATGTGGAAGATCTTGTTTTAAAAATTTTCTCCATTAGCAGTGCCATCTATTAAGAAAATTAGTAATTAACTCTGAAATTAGTGGTGAAAAATTTAATTCGTTAATCACTATGCTACAAATCATGTTTTTCGACCTCATTTAATTTTTTCTTAGTTGATTTTTTAAATCACTGATAATTTTCTAGACACTTTAAAATATAATAACTACTTCATTCAGGAAAAAACAATTAGTAATTTCAGTCATAAGTTATTAAAATAATCTCTCGTCAAAGAAAATTAATGCTAGTTACCTACTTCAACATTTTTTCAAAACTTTCACTTTAATTTCCGAATTTGACTTTTTTAAAGTCGCATTACAGCATAAAGTATTTCAACAGTAAGGAATAATATTTTTGTTTCTATCTGATGCTTATATATTTTAAAAATGTACATTTTAATCATGATGTATGATGTTAATTAAAACAAGGTAATTAGTTATTATAAGTGATTTTTTCAAAAACAAATCCTAATTTAAATGAATTTATTTTAATAATTCTCAACTGCTTTTTTTTCTTTTCAATTTAACTGTTGAAATATTAAAAATAGTGCCAGAATATTCTTTAAGATAAAATGCCCATTTAATGAAATTGTCAGAAGGAAATTTCAGACTGTAATATCTAATGGGATTTCTATAAGGAACCTGCTTAAATTACTTCTTTTAAATGTCATACATAAATCAACAATATTCTCTGGAAAAAGTGATCGTTTTTATATTTAACTTCTAGGAAGATTAATAATTTTGAAAAATAATCCGGAATGTCTGCCTGTAACCTAAGGAATATTTAATTTTGTTATCAATCTGATAATATTTTTTTTCATTTAATACTTCAGACTAAATTGAAATGTTTTTTTTTAAATATTTAAGTTCGAATTTTCATTTGATTTTAAAAACTGTTATATTTTTACTTTAAACATACATTATTTTGAAGAAAGACATAAAGCTTTAGATTTATTTTGAAGTATTCATTTTAAGTTAATTAAAGTAGAGACGGTAAATATATGAAAGCTTTTATTTATTTATATGTTTTTATCCTCATCTTATTCAATGGAATTATAATTAAATGAGTAGTTAAAATTTTTAATTTTACTTATTAGCCTTTATTAGGTTTCTACAGCTATATAATATTTTCAGGTGACTAAATCTATATAACAAAAAAATCCTGTTTTTATTAGGGTACAAAGTAACGGCACTTTGTGAGCATTGTCCATAAAATCATTACCGTAAAATCCATTTTTTTCGCAAAATATTACATCGTAATTTTCACAGTAATATTGATTTAGTTTGAGTAATTCAGTGATTTTATGACAATTATTAAGGCAAAAATGGCGGTATGTCATATTGTTCATTCCATTTTATATTTTTACCGTATAACTTTTTACCGTATTATAACTTTTTACCGAATTTTTTTTTACTATTAATTGAAATAGAATAGCTATTTTTTTATTTTTACTATAAATCAGAAGTTGAGTAATCTAGTGATCAATATAATTACTCAGTACCTACCAATATACAGGGAAATAAAAGGTTATCTTTACGTTATATCTGCATATAATATCACGATATCATAGGAACAGATGTAACCATAGAGTTGGTTCGATAAGGAAAAACCAACCTCTGCCTCGTAGAATGAAAGAAGGGACCACAGAGAGGCAGAAGAAAATTACAAACAAGTTACAATACGAAAAAAAAGAGGTTTGAACAGTAAAAAGGTTAAACAAACTAGAAAAAATAATCAGTTAGTGTAAAAGAAACAAGTGGGATATGACAAAATGAACCTTTCTATCTGAAACAATTGTATGCGGCTACATTTATGTAATAAACTTTTATTAGTAGGACCTTATTAAAATGTTATCGTTTCATTATTTGCGCCATTTTAACATTTTTTTTTAGATTTATTTAGGTATTTATCTGTTAAGAAGTTTCTTTTCATCATGAATAGAGTTTCAGAAAATTTATCCCCAACAACGAATTTTATTTTGTAAGTTGTATTACGAACGGATACGTAAATTACCACAACAAGGTAAATCAAAAAAACACACATACTCTACTATTAAATATGGCAAATTTTTAAAATGAAATGTTTACTCCTGAAAATCATGGAACATTCTTTCTTAATTTTATCTCTAAGTTTTCACTGAATTTATTTTCCAGGGTAGCATGTACTGTCTGTATGATTTTTTCACACTATTTTACGGTTCAAAAATTTTGATGTGCTGAATTTCTGCAGTAATATTTACTTTAAAATCACCGAATTCCTGTTATTAAATAAATAATACTGTAAAAATTAAGGTATAAGGTTTTACGGTGAAAATGGATTTTACGGTAAAATGAATTTTAAGCACGCTGCACCCAAAGTACTTGAGCTTTTTATCGTAATTTAATCTGGAATTTTTTACAGTAAATATAACTTTCAGATTTTGTACCTGTATGTTACCAATTGAAAAACGTGAGTAAAATCCAGCTGACTTTATCAATTAAGTCTAAACTTAATAAAAACTGGAAAAAAATTCATCATAGCTAAAAAAGTTTTTGTTTTACATTAAAGGAAACAAAAACAATTGCTACTTTTTCGGTTTCCCGAACTTGAGAAAAAAAAAGTAGGGTTCGGACTACCAGAGTAGGGTTTCGACTACCAGAATATGGTAAAATTTACCATATTTCTGGTTCTATGGGAATACCAAATCCGACTACAACAACATTTTGAGGTGTATGGGGTTTTCTAGAACAATTTCTGCTAAAAGAAGACAATATCGTCTCCACAATTGCATGAAAGAACTTTTTTGCTATTTTTTAGAATATTCTTTTTTATAGCAAGTGGTATTAGGTTGGAGAACATTATTTTTCCCTAACGATGAGGGTTTAAGATAATTTTTCAAAAGATTGTGCATTGATAATTTAGACATCTCAAAGCGATTTTATAGTAAAAGATTTAATAATAAATATTTTTTATTATATGATTACTTAAATGACGTCCTGCAATAGTAAATTTTGATTAATTTAGCAATTTCATTCAATTACGCAAATTAATATATGAATTAAATAAAAAAATTAAATGAAACTTTTTTGTTTGAAAAAAAATGAACAATTGTTTAAAAAAATTAGTCAATGTTGTGTGTTTTTACTCAATTTTTTTAAAGCAATCTTAGTGAAAGATCCGAAATACTAAGCCCGGAACTAAAATAAGAATACTAAAAATCCCTTTTTTCCCGTTTATTCCATGACATCTTTCTACTTTTGATGTCAGCTTCATTTATATGGCTTTCAGTGCAATTTTGCCTTGTCACACAGCTGCGACATCTTCACTAAAGATGAAGAAGCAAGCAGTTCGCAGTTTTGCAATATACTCTGCGGTCCTGCTTTCTGTTTAGGTATTTTGAATTCTCATGAATATTCAGCAATCTAAGACAATTATCTTTCTGAATTTCTTTTCAATAACTTTTGATTGTTTTAAATGAAAATATTGTCAGTGCCTCAAACAAGGATTGGCATAATTGTTGAGGGAAAATGAATCATACCGAGAAAAAATACACATTATTAGAATGTGTTTTTGAGCGTCGTAGAAATGAGATGTATGTTCTTTATTGTTTGATATTTAAGTATCAAAAATACTAAAAATAATTTGCAATAAATTATAAGGATCTTTGCTTATGGAACTTTTCGAAAATTTCTTCTTCGTTGAATTGAAAACAAACTCAGTAGTTGATATAGTCTTTGACATAGGTATAAACTCAAAATTAATTATAAAAAAAATAGTTAAAGAGAATTCCTTAAAAACTTGTAAAAAAAACTTTAAAAACATGTTTTTGAGCTTCAAAAAAAGTTCGCTCTTCTTTGAATAATAAATAGGATATTTAAGTATCAAAATTATTGAAGTAATAAGTTTTAATTGGATTTATTTTTATAACAATCCAAAAATTTTTGGTTTTCTGAATATAAAATAATGCCAATACTATTAAAATAGGCTTTTTCATAGATATAGTGTCGAAATCAATTATTTTTATAAAAAACCTATTTAAGAATTGCTTGACCTATTTAAGGATCTATTTAAGAACCTTGACCTATTTAAAGCCTATTTAAGAATTGCTTTTGAGGGTCGAAGAAAGTTCAAAAGCATTCGTTCGAATAATAACTATATTTAAGTGTCAAAAATACTGAAAATTTGAAATAATAAATTTTCAGCGAGTTTGTTTTTCGTAACTTTTCAATAATTGTTGCCTCATTGAATTGAAAATAATGTCAATGCTTGAAATAAGCTTTGAGTTAGATAAATTTCTGAAAGAAAATACTATAAAGACAAATTTTTTTAAATTCGCTGAACATTTAAGTACATTCTTTGAGAAATGATGTTTATTTTATATAGGTTACAAGAATAATAAAAAAAATTAGTTGCAATATATAATTTTCAGTATCTTTGCTTTTTGAAACTTTTCAATAATTTCCAACAATTGAAATAGTCTTTGACAAAGATTCAAGAATATTTATGTTTGGATAAAAAATACTATAAGAGAAAACATAATTTTCAGTATTGAAGGAAGTTTGAATAAATTATTATGCTTATAGTTAGGTGTCAAGGAAACTGAAAATAACTCATAATACGTTTTTAGTATCTTCGTTTTGAGGTATTTTATTAATTATTAATTATTAATAGTTATCTACTAGTTAATGTATATTAGTTCCCCCATCGTGTGCCTGTTGAGGCTGAGGGGTGCGATTGTTCTTGTTTTCCGGTGGCACCATCTGTGGCCACGAATTTGACTTCTGTCACACCCATACGTCACACCCGTTTATAGGGTGCACCCATTCATGCATCCGCAGATCGTAATTTTGACCTGAATCAGAGAATGATCTATCTCCTATCCAGTGGTATTGATTTGTTATGGGAACATGGAGGACTTTGTGACTCGACAGATTTAACGCGCATCAGTCACCATTTACTGCGCGGGGAGTCTTCGGCCGGCGGGGTTCGAACCCACGTATTCTCGGACATGGGCCCAGCACCCAACCGACCAGTTTATCCCGGCCCAATATACATGAGTTAATATATAGTTATTAGTTAATAGTTATTTGTAGTTAATACTTAATATAATTGCATCTTTTTACTTTTTTAACTACAATGCCTTAATTCAAGCTATCCAGCATTGGATGTTTCTTTTTCTTAAATTCTGAAGAGAAATAGGCCTGGGCAGTCTACCAATTGATTATTCATGACTTGACTGAATGAAAATAAAATTCCAAAAATAAATAAAATAATAAACGTAGGATATTTACCCAAACTTTATCTTCAGTGTCACATCTCTACTTGAAACCCCTATTTAAAAAGGCTAAAAGAAATTGTCTCCAAATGGCAAAATCAATAAACCATGGGATTTGAGGTCTCTCCTGCAGTTTTTTTATAGGATTTTGCTAGAAATAAATAATTTTTCTCTTCTGTTTTTCCTTTTCTGGAAGCATTATTTCTTGTTGTCATGCTTTTTTCCTCCGAAAAAAGTACACTACAAAAAAAAAGACCTAAGATAGAAAAAGCTTGTTTTTGAATATAAACTTTTCTATAAATAATACAATATTTTCTTTTTTTTTCAAATAAATAAACTCTCCTCTCCAAGATTTCATTCCCTAATGCAATTTGTGTTTACGGTAACATCATTTCTATGATAATTTATTCCATTAAATCTAAGTCAAACTATTTCATATATAAGTCATTTTCGAACAGCATGCCGTGCAAAGGTTTCCACACAATCGAACAACGAAATAGTATTTCTTGTTGAAAATTTCTTTTTTGGCGAGTTCTTTAGGCGTTTGTTTTGAATAGTTTGGAAATAATTCAAACCTCTTTCCATTCGGAGAAAAAAAAATGGAATTTAATTTTCGTACATTAACTATTGTGATTTTATTCATTTTAAATGAATTCGGAACTATTATGCTGGCTTTAGTTATTTTTTTTAAATCAATGAAAGTGAAAATGAACCCTTTTAAAAATGATTACTTTTAAAAAAGAGAAGTTTTGAAAACAAAAATATTAGACTAATTAAGAATATGACAAGTAAAGAAAAGGCTAAATAACGTAATTTTTCTACGATGTTTTTGTGTTTGGAAAAATTTAGTTACCAGAATTGAGTTATTATTGAATTGAGTAATTTGAATAAGTAATTGATAATTGAGTAATTTGAGTTTTATTTAAACCTTGGAAAGTAAAACGCGTTTTAGATCACAATTTATAACTTAAATAATATTGACAAAAGAAAAAGATTTTAAAAACACTGAAATTAGATTGACTGGGAAATCAAACGCTATTGCGTAGAAATGTAACTATGAATAATTTTGATTAGTATTGCTATTCACTAGGATCAAAAAATTTAAACTTAGGTTTTTTTTTTAATTTTTGATAAATAATCTTGATTAGTATTGCTATTCACTTGGATAAAAAAAAGCAATAATATGTTTTTGTTCCAAAAACTGATCCATAAACTGATGTAAAGTACCTATAAGAAAAACAGATAATTTATTTCCACAAAGCTTAAATTTATTGAAAATACAGGATTTTCAACAGACAGAACTGAAATCAATGTCTTATAAGACTAAGGAACAGTATATTCTATGGAATTTCACTCTATTTCAAATAGGTCTTTGCGGTGGCGTATGTTAATTTTGACTTCACACTATGCCACGGTGTTGCTGCAAATAATATATATTTTGAAAACATTGATTCATAGATTTTCTCAATTAACATAGCAACTAATCAACTCAAACTCTGCAACTAATTTTGAAAGTAGAGGAGGGTAAATTTATCTGGTTCCCAATCAGAACACTGTAATCTGTGCATTTCTATCTTATGTTTTTCTTTAATTATTTCTTAATTTCAGATTCATTTCCGGATCTGCCAGATCCCTTTTCTTTCTTTTTGTAAATGTTCTTCTTTTTAAATTTATTTATTTATTTTTGACAAGTTTGACTTTTAACTCTAATTTGATGAATCTCACTTCAGCGGAATTTCTACATCATTGGAAAACCCAATTTTTGACACAAATACCCAAACAAATTGTTTTGAGCAATTTTTTTCTTTATATTTCTTATTAATCCTATTTTTATATACTCAATGTCATGCTTCAAATGCTTTTAATACATTCAGTTTGCCATTTGTGGTTAGATAATGATTTCTTATTTTAGGTCATAATTTTAAGTTTTTAATTTTAATTTTTTAATTTAATTTCTTTCTTTTTATGAAACCAAAAATTTAGCATTCAAAATGAGGAAAAATTTGAGCACTCAAAATCTCTTTATGAAAAATTTGAGCATTCAGTATTCAACTTAGCTCTGTACTTCATAAAAAAATACAATAAGTTTTAATATCAGAATTTTAAGTAATTCGTTATCATAACGAACTGATTTTCTTATTCAAAGTATTATTCTTTTCAACCATGCTAATTTTGTCAGAATATTTTCTCTGTGTTATCTTTCAAAATTATTTTAATATTCTTTCGTTCTAAAAATTATTAGGTTAGTGCAGTAAGTATGGAGTTAAGGATTTTCTTTACATGTGATTGTCTGTCCCTCTGTTTTTGTTACATTTTATTTTTTCATTTTATGACAATTGTTAAACAGCCGATCCAATTTTTAGGTTTATGACTGTTGATGTTCAACTCCGTATCCCTGCAATTTTGAACCAAATACAGAAGACAAGGGAACTCCTGGATCAAGTATTGGGAGAAATTTGCCTTCGTGAAGGACTTTCTGATGTAACTAACCCGCATTTGCTTTACATGGAGAAGAAGGCCACGAGAACCTCACCCGGTTAGCCAGATGGTAAGGGTCCCATGATCAGTCTACCACTGAGGATACTTCACGCCTGCACTGTGGTCGGTGCAAGTTCGTATAGACCAACCATAACTGGGATTCAAACCCGGTTTACTTCATTGCTCTATCCCCTGAGCCATCGCGGCTGGGAGTTACATTTTAGAAAGTAAAAAAGTTATGTTTATTCAGAGGAAGTACGTTTTTGAGTTTTATTATGTAACTTAATATACCGTCGGCACTAATTAATTAGCATATTTGAGAACACCTCCCCAAACATTTAAGATTTCAAACGTGAAAATCCAATCATCAATTTGTTAAGGGTGGTTCATTTTTTTATTTTGCGCACCGTACTTTGTTTCAAAACTCTTCTTACAGTAAAATAAAGTTCAAACTTTTATTAAATTTTATACATAATCTATTGACGTCAATTTTCATCTCGTTTGTTAAAGAATTATTTCAACTCAGCAAATATTCAAATAAACTCCATCTTTTCATGTCCATGGGAAAAGAAATAATATGTTTTTGTTGAATTTTAGAAACCAATATAGCCGACTGTATTTCCTTTTATACCCACGTCTACGTAAGAGCAGGTCATTAAGCATTCTCATGGGACAGCAGCTACTCATCGAACTGAAAAAGGTAAATTGAACTGATAGAAAGCAGGAAGAAATTCTTCAGGGTTCTTAAGAGATAGTATAAAAAAAAAGAAAGAGAAATGATTGATGAATTGTTTGTAAGGGTCTTGATGTGAAGGACTCCGACTTAAAAAAAAGTCTATGGTTACCCCATTCAAAAATAAAAAGAAATATTTTCCGGTTTCCCAATTTTTGCCTTGATAAGGACATGAAGTGACTATCAAATCCTTTGGGATTGGAACGGTGGTAGTGCCATGATAGGAAATCGATTTTATTGGCTGTTTTATTTGTTTTTCTGTAAAAAAGAACTTACGGTACCAATATATGTTATTCACATTTCGAAAGTGTTATTGCATACGTGAATACGCTTTGTATTGTTATTTCAATTAATATATACGTCTGATAAAAATTTTATTTACTATTTTATCATTCTTCAAGAAGTAAATATACTATAAAATATTAAATAGTGCTATGATCTAAAAAACTCTTTGTTTATTTTTTCTTACACATTATTAACTTACCGTACCGTACTGTACCGTACTCTATGGTAATGACATTTCTGGTAACATAAACCATACTTCTGATTAATGAAGCCAAAATAAACGGTATTTAAATTCTTAAATCTTTAATTTTTCTGTTCATATGGCAACGGTTTACCACAAATTAAGGTTTTCAAAAATAAATTTTTTTAGCTCCACATTTGATAAAAAATACACATCTGAAAAAAATATTTAACCGAATAATTGTTTTTATGGCATTCTTTTAAATATCATGATAAACTTATCAAATTTATCACATGATGCAAAACTATATTTTATAATTAATTTTTCCAAAATGATCAAAAAAGAACTTCTACAAAAATTAGTCATCTTTTTTATGTTTCCATGGAACCAGAAACACGGTAAATTTTACCATAGTTTCGTAGATTTAACCATACTTTTCTCATATTGTAGAAACATCTTTAATATCTTTTTCTTATGAACAACAATTACAAATCCCTTTGTTTATCTTTCTTAATTAAGAATTTTAAGTTCCAAGCTTTATTCTTCTAAGAGAGTGTTCGGAAGACAATTTTGCAAATTAATTATAATAGGAAGATGATAAATGTTTAAGTAAATATGTATGTATATTTGCGAGTAATTAATTTTGTCGTTGCCTATAAAATGGATTATAACATTGATCATAAAAATGACGATAAAACTCTTAAATTTCCAACAGTTTTTAATAAATTGGGCATTATTAAGGAATAATGGGCAGTTTCATATGATATGGAGTGTTAAATGTCTGTGAAATTAACTTTTAGATTATCTATATCATTCTCATCCAAATTATCAGCTGGAAAAATACAAGAGGAAAAATAAAGCCTTTCGAGATATATAATAATGCAGAAAATATCTATAAATTAACGATTTATTTTTCTCCTTTTAACCTTGATCATACATCATTCAAGGAAAAAAAACACTTTTATTTCAGAAAACTTCGTCTACTGAGACTTTTCAGCAGAAAAATATAGACTATTCTATTAACTGTAATAACTTAAAAAGATGTTTAAATTAGTCGGGTTATATAATATTATGATATGTTATTAGATAATATTATAGTTTCAGATTATATAATATTGTGATGTTTGATATATTGTATTTTCATAAAATAGTAAACTATATTTTTTAAATCATACAAAGCAATGAAAATTTATTACCTAATTTAATAGTACCTGATATTGCATTTCATGCTATACATAAGACATTATAGTTGAAATACATTTTTTACATTGATCTATAGCTCAGTTACAGTTATAGTTTTGGAGTAACTTCGTGTTTATTTTTCAGCAAAAACCGAAAAGGATTATAAATAAATAAAATAATTCTCCATTGTATATATTCCTTCCGTAATATAATGCATCCTTATAATTTCGAATTTATATGATTTTCGAACATTTATTTATAGTTTTTTCCAATACTCCTTACTTTAAACCATTATTAATTCATATTGTTTATGATTTTTTTCTGAGTGCCCAGTGCCTATAAACCATAATTCTTGTTAACTTGTTCATTCAATAATATAAATTAAAACGATTTACTAATAGTTGAGTTAAATTTGATTTATATTCGTTATTATTCTAACTTTTCTCAATAATGTTGTTGTTGCTTATCTCCCATGTGGTCTGACGGAGTCAGACTAACTAGATCTGAGAATTTATTGACATTCAAAAAATACTCAACAGGAAGAAGAGATGCATGAATTTCCTTCCATGTAAGTGTCAAATAGTACTTAATGTGTTCAGAGGATGCCTGGTGTTGGTATAACATGAGGAGAAATGGGTATGTTTTAATATCCACACAAAAAGTAAACTCTTTAAGTGGCCGCTGGAGATTCGCGAGATGATGGTACAGACTTTGATTTTATAAGAATGGGTCAAAGCTAAGCAGCCTGGTCTACTACCCCGGTACCAGTGATGAGAAGGAGGTATCATCCAATCCTTCTTAATTTGAGATTCATGATATGTTAGCTTTTTAAAAGAAGAGGATGAGAGACTACAACCTGCTTTTACAAGACTATCTGCCAAGTCATTTCCATGCAAAATCACGTGGTAAGGGATCCATTGGATATGTATACTTTTTTTTTATATTTCCAATGGCACATTAAAAGACAATTGAACATCAAAAAGGTAACAATAAATCTATAAATAAGAGCGAGCAGTCCAGTAGCGTTCCCAGATAGATTTCGGAGGGAGAGCAGGACACCTTGACAGGTGAGACAAGTCTATTACTTCGTGGTGGTCACACAATGTACAAAAGGGATCATGGACCACGTTGATGCGACATAGATGTTTTTTCAGGCAATCGTGGCCAGTTATCAGACGAAACATGGCAACAGATTTCATCCTAGGCCACTGAGGGACATTAAGAATCTGTTTAAGCCATGGTTCAATGAAATTACGATTTTTGATTTTCTCGTGAAAAGAGGCCCTGAAGATGTTCTTTATGAGACTTTTGATATTATGGAAAGGGAGTCTAGAATTAGATCTCTGTAGGACAGGGGCTCCCTTTTTTGCCAGGAGTTCGGATTCCTCGTTTCCCAGGATTCCACAGATATGTATACTAAGCTGAAGGGAAATATGTTTTAATTTATGCATGTCGGAGATACTAGTTTTGTCCCCCATGTGGTTCCATTTTTGAGAAGCTGCATTGAGTTGCGGCTATCTGTCAGTATTCAAAAGTTATCGTAATTATTTTTCTCTGAATAGTTTGAGACCCTTATCTATTGCAAGAATACTTCTGAAAGCAGAATAGTAATTTTGATTACGTTGGCTTAGAGAAACTGTATCTTCAGGAGTTTCAATAAAAATTCCACTGTCTGCCTGATTTCCAATTTCGCTGCCGTCTGTATACATTTTGATGTGCAGTACGGGGATTTTATTAATAACCTACAGGGGCAATTGTCAAAGGTGTTCTGGCAGAAAAACTGTCTCTTTTAAACAGAAGCCGGAAGGTTGTAGTGAAAGAAGAAACCAGAAAAATCTTCCGAAGGATTCATAAAATATTGAAGGGAATACCGCCCAGATTTATCATTGAGAAGACGATGACAGGCAATTTCACTAAACTGGCTGTTTTTCGACAGTTTTTAGGATAAAGTCCAGTTGCTGAAGTATTTTGATGTATTGTTTTGTTGACCAAAGCTGGAGAGTTTGTTCTAATATTTGACAAGAATAGCCTGTTTTCTGACGTGGAGAGGTTGCAAAGTCAGCCTAAAAACGAAAAATTTCCATAGGCTAGCTGAGCATTTAAACCATTGATAGTGCCAACTATTCTTATTTGGATTTGTTCAAACTTTTTTAAGTTGGTTACAGAGGCAAAACAATAAATTAGGAAGCCATATTCAAGTATAGGTCTTACTAGTGCCAGATAAATAGATCTAAGGGTAGTCACATCAGCACCACAGTCTTTGCCTGCTATATACTTAAGGATTCTCAAGCATTTTTTTGCCTTTAGACTGATATATTCGATATGTTTGTTACTTGTAAATTTTGGGACCAGGATCTAACCCAATTAGTTGGGATGTTTCTCATAAGAATGTTCATGGTGATCTAATAACAATTTTGGATGGTATTTATATAAGTGTTTATTAGTAGTAAAGAAATTAGTGACTGACTTAGTTAGAATAAAATGTAGTTTGAGGCTGCAAATAGGGAAATAGATCCCAAATAGACGTTAAGCCTGAATTTCAAATCATCCAGATATATTACCAGAGCTACCAAGAGCAATGTCGTCTGTGAACAGTTCAATCTAAGTTCCACGAGAGATCACCTTCTCAATACCGGTCAAATTCAAGGTGAACAGAATTGGGCTCAGAACAGGTTTTTTTCGCATTAATAAATAATTGATACTGACTTTTAAAATAATTGACTTTGGCTTTAAATTGAGGCTATGACTCTTTGACGTTTGGATACTATAAATATTTTTATGTTATCAGGACATTACAATTGAATTGTAACTTACTCACCAGCGTACTAAATAATACGAAGCTTGACTAACATAAATTTGTTATCATGACATCAAACTCATGTCATGTTGATTTTATTTAAGATTTTTGCTCAAAAATAAACATAGTTAATTTAAATAGATTAGAAATGCGTGTACACAAATCGAACACAATTACTTTGATACTTATTAAATATTATATTTTGAGTACCATTCCTTATAAGTTATCATTCTTGTTACAAAGTGAAATATGACAAACAATATATAAAGATGAATAAATCACAAGATGAGGAACTTAAAATAGAAATATACTGATACTTAAAGCTGTCTTAAATAGGAATTAAAGACAATTTTAGTGTGATGAAGTATTATCCCACTATATACCTGTAAATTATTTATGACTTTATTTTATTAACTCGCTTTTGTATGACGGAGTGTCTTGCTACGAAATCTCTAACTTTCTGACAAGCTGAAACACTAAAATATCGACAAAACCTCCGTTATTCATAACTAATAAAGTTTTAATCATTTAATGATTATTACAAGCAAAATTAATCTCGTTATAAACTCCAAAAAGAAATTATTGAGAATCAAAATTCTGACAATTGCCCTACGAACTATTTTTATCATATGGAGATATAGGGGAGAGTCGGGTAGCCCCGCCCACTTAAGGACTATTGCTTATATTTCTGTATAATATTGAGTAACAATCAATATTTTTGTATGTTTCTATTGTTTTACCATCTAATTAAATAATGCAAAAAGAATAAACCAAAAAAAGAATAGTTTAACTTAAAAAAATAGAAATTTAAAAAAACATGTTTTTCAGCTCTTTTCAAAATTCGTCGGGTAGCCCCGCCCAGCTACAAAAACTATGTTTTTTGACTGTTTTTTCAGGTATAAATGAAAGTCACCAATGTATTGACAATAGATAAACCTCATTTATCATTTTTATCACAAAATTATTTTATTTATTACATATTTATATACTTTTAGTGAATTCTATCAATTAATAACAATCATTTAATAACAACAATATTTGTTGTTAAAATTGCATATAACATTCAAATTTGAAGTAATAAAATAATAATCTTTGCAACCGTACATTTATCGACGAAATAAAATTGAGCGATGATACCCGACATTCATGTGAGCGGGGCTACCCGAAATCCAATTTTTTTGTAAATTTTTAATTACTCGAACAATTTTTTACATACGAACTTCATTCTTCGCGCAAATTTAACTTAAGACTACATACTTTAATGCTGTATGTATAGAAAAAATTATTTTTTTAGTATTAAAATGAAGTTTAATCGAAACATGACTACTGTGTTCAACATATTTTCAAAACTATTGTTTACCTTGTTAACAGCTGCATAAATACTTGAAACTTTGAAAATAATCTTTTTTTAATATAACAATTAATGTCCGATAGCCAATTGATTTGAAAAAATATTCTATACATATGAAATTGACTGTGGGCGGGGCTACCCGACTCTCCCCTATGCTTGATGATGTTGCAGCTTTCCTTCATTTTCTAATAACTAGGAGCACAATTTATTGCCATATTACTGTCAAAGGGGAATTTGTTGTTAATACAAGTTTTGATATCTTATCAATTAACTAGAATATCTCCTTGCTTATAGACATATTCTTGTCAAAGGGGAATTTATTGTTAATCCAGGTTTTGATCACTTATCAACTAACTAGAATATCTCCCTTTTTACTGAAGTTCTGGAACCTCATTTTAACTTTCAAAGATTTCTTGAATACAATTATCAAAATTTATTGTCATATTTGCCACTAAAATGGAATTTATTGCCAAATTCCGGCAAGCTAGATCGATCACATCCTATCTTGAGTTGAGAGATAATGACGTTTTAATCGTAACCGTTTCAAGCGGAATTCATCTAAGCAAACATATATAAAAATTAAAATAAATAGAATGAGATACAAAATTACAATAATAAAATATTAAAATATCTCCAAAATGAAATTATCAGCTTTAAAAGTACTGACCACTTTTTTATAAACTATAGTTATGATAAGGAGCTTGTGCTTAATTTTATTGCAATTTGCCATCACTTTCGAATAACAGCCAGCAAAATTTATCGTAATATTATAGTCAAAGAGAATTTATCGCCAATACAAGTTTTGATCTCTTTTCAAATAACTAGAATATTTCCTTATAACTCAAGCTTTGTGGGGCTCATTCTAACTTTCAAAGATTTCTCGACAGAAATAAGTTAAAATGTGATTCATCTAGCTTACCTGACTGTGGCAATGGATTCAATCTAGTATTAAAGATCACTATAAATTTTAACTTGAGTCCTTCGCTGAAAGATTATGACGTTTTAAACACCAACCGTTTCAAGCTGAATTCATCTAAACTAACAAATACAAAAACTAAATTAGAAAGAATAAGATACAAAAATACAAAAGTACAATAATAAAATATGTCTCCAAAATGAAATTATTGACAGTATATATACTGACAATTTTCCTACAAACCATAGTTTTGATAAGGAACTTGGGCTATAAACCGAAAGTAACCCGCCATTACTTTCGAATAAGAGCAAGCAAATTTTATCTTCTTATTATAGTCAAAGGAACTTTGACTACAAAATGACGAACAAGTTTTGATCTTTTTTCAAATGGCTAAGATATTTCCTTTTTAACTCAAGCTTTGTGGTGCTCATTCTAACTTTCAAAGTTTTCTGGACTAAAATAATTAACATTTATAGTGATCTTTATTACCAGATTAAATTCATTGCCACATTGAATCCATTGCCACAATCAGGTAAGCTAGATAAATCACATCCTAACTTGAATTCTTTGCTGAAAGACAATGACGTTCTAATCGCCAACCGTTTCAAGCAACCGTTTCTGCACAAAAACTAACATAAAAATAATAAGACACACAAATACAAAAGTACAACAACAAAATGTCTCCAAAATGAAATTATCGACAATAAATATTCTGACAATTTTCATACAAACCATAGTTTCGATAAGGAACTTGTCCAATATGGTCTTTAACTTGCCATCACTTTCGGACAACAGTAAGGAAAATTTATGGTCATAGTCATATGAAATTTATTGTCAATATCAGTTTTGAGCTCTTTTCAAACAACTAGAATCTTTCTTTCTTGACTCAAGCTTTGTGGTGCTTATTCTAATTTTCAAATATTTCTTGATAACAATAATCAGATCTTATTGTCATCATTACCACTAAAATTGAATTTATTGCCATATTCTGGCAAGCTAGATCTATACCATCCCACCTTGAGTTGAAAGATAATGACGTTTTAATCGCCAACCGTTTCAAGCGGAATTCATCTAAACTAACATATTTAAAAACTAAAATCAAAAGAATACTATACGATAATACAAGAATAAAATACTAAAATGCATCCGAAATTAAATTGCCGACAGTTAAAAATTCTAAGAATTTGCTACAGTATTCCACAATAATCAAAATTTATTGTCATCATTACCACTAAAATTGAATTTATTGCCATATTTTGGCAAGCTAGATCTATCCCATCCTACCTTGAGTTGAAAGATAATGACGTTTTAATCGTCAACCGTTTCAAGTGGAATTCATATAAACTAACATATTTAAAAACTAAAATCAAAAGAATACTATACAATAATACAAGAATAAAATACTAAAATGCATCCGAAATTAAATTGCCGACAGTTAAAAATTCTAACAATTTGCTACAGTATTCTACAATAATCAAAATTTATTGTCATCATTACCACTAAATTTGAATTTATTGCCATATTTTGGCAAGCTAGATCTATCCCATCCTACCTTGAGTTGAAAGATAATGACGTTTTAATCGTCAACCGCTTCAAGTGGAATTCATATAAACTTACATATTTAAAAACTGAAATCAAAAGATTACGATACAATAATACAAGAATAAATTACTAAAATGCATTCGAAATTAAATTGCCGACAGTAAGAATTCTAACAGTTTTCTTACAAAATATAGTTATGATTAGGAGCTTTTCTATATGGTCTTGTAACTTGCCATCAGTTTCGGACAGCAGCAAGCAAAATTTATCGTCATATTATAGTGAAATAGAATTTATCGACAATACAAGTTTTGAGCTCTTTTCAAACAACTAGAATATTTCTCTTTAAACTCAAGCTTTGTGCTGCTTATTCTAACTTCCAAAGATTTCTTGACTACAATAATCAAAATTTATTGTCATTTTTACTATTAGATTAAATTCATTGCTATCTTCAGGCAAGCTAGATGATTCACATCTTATCTTGAGTCCTATGCTGAAGGATAAGGACTTTTTAATCGTCAACCGTTACAAGCAGAATTTATCAGAACTAGCATATACGAAAACGAAAAGTCTAAGGTACAAAAAAGAAGATACAAAAAGAGAATAAGATGCAAAAATAAAAATAATTAAATACTAAAATAAAATTAAAAACTATATTTCTGTAGTCAATTATATAGAGTATGATAAATTTTAATGTAATTCTAAAATACAGGAAAATGCTGAATAATAGTTATAATTATTATTTTATTTTGCTTAAAAGTTAAATAGTTTCCAAATAAACAAATAGTTTTACAATCATTAAAATAAAATGATTTTTAAGTGCCTTAAATGATATTCAGTGTTTACTGAAATTGCATAGATAAATGGGTTTTAAAAATCATTTTGTTTCTACTTCATGCTATAAATAACACATATTTCATTTTTAATATGTATAGCTATCATGAAATCACTAGATTAAATTAATGGGCATTTACCAGTTGACAGGCATGTCGAAATATATTTGATACGGCACATTTTTTTACACATGAAAATTTACATCAAATATTATATCAAATGTATTAGACAAATTTACATTGCCAAATGAAGCCCATGTGGAAATCGTGGTTTATTTCAGCTAAAACCTCAAACTATGTAAAAAAAAATATGTCTTAAAATTATTGCCTCAAGCCCTTCATCTTAAAAAATTAGAACAAAACTTTAAAATAATTTAAATAAATCGAACACTGAGGAATTGTGACTTATCATTACATTCCCGTAAGTTCTTCATTTGTAAAAAATGATTAAACTGATTATAATTTAAGTAATACGAACAGTGTAAAAATATGTATTATCATTAGATTGCCTTAATGATTTCAACTAGAAATATTATGACGGAATCTTAAATAATTTAAATAAATCGAACAGTGTAAAAATAAGTCTTATCATTACATTGCTTCAAGCCATTCAACAAAAAAAGAACATATAATAACATATGAATAAATTTTAAAAAAGTTAAATAAATCGAACCTTATACAGATATGTCTTATCATTACATTGCCTCAAGCCCTTCAACTATAAAAATTATGACAAAACTTTAAATAAATCTAAATGTCTGCTTCATTTTAAATGTTCATTAATACAAAAATGTGAGAGACCGGAGGGTTATTGACAGAGCCAAATTAGATTAGTCATAGAATTCAAGAAAGCCATTTACTTTATGTGAAGAAAATTCTCTGCAAATGGAGATGAAAAGCATTTAATTCATTTAGTGACACGTGTAAGTAAGTGAGATTTTCTTTTTTTTTCTTTTCCGGAAGCATAATTAATTCGGATTCCTTAATCCGAGACTGAGAGTTTCGGCGCCATTCCGAAGTTGTCCGTTTATTGGATTTCTGTTTCAGCTTCTAATATTGAGCGGAATATAGCTCTTCGATGCTGTTAATTGATAAACGTATCGATGCTAATAGTTTTTATTGATATTACGGTTTTAAAAACATGCTTTTTAATTAAACTTCATGTTTATTACCGTAATTGAAAAATCAATTTAGCTTAAGTTTGACTTTTTTTTGGAAGACTTTCTTCCGGAAAAAAAATTGTAAGCTGTTTGAAAAATATGAATTGTATTGCCGTTATAACATTTAAATTTGCTGAAACCTAAGCATGTTGTTTATATATAGTACATTGCAGAAATATGGTAAAATCTACAAGAATATGATAAAAATTTACCATGTGTCTGACTGTTTGAAAATACCAAAAAGTAAAAGTAATACTCTGTAATTTTTTCCGAAGTGCTTTGGTAATGATTTTGGTAAAATTAACATTAAAAAAAAGATTTTATATAATCTGAGAAAATATGATAAACTAGGAGGCTCCGCCCCCTGCTCGCTAACGCTCGCCAACCCCCGAGAATTGCTACGCAATCCTATGTGGTTCACGCCGTGAACCATGGCTCTCTGCGCTCGCTCGCCAATGAACACAATGTTCTAGCACAAAGACATAATATATTATCATCAAAGACATAGTATTTTATCATCAAAGACATAGTATTGTACTTATGTAGATGAATTCTACCAATGTTCTTATTGGCTTTTAAAAAAGTATATTAGCTATTTCGATTGTACATGGTGAAAAAATCAAAACATTAGCTAAATAAGAAACATATAAGCAAAATAAATTATCAAATATTGCTTCACTAATATTCTGCATTTTAAAGCGTGAAAATTCAATGCATAAATAAACGCGAAATATAAAACAATTCAATGCATTCAATACAAACACTTAAACGTTTTTTAGACGTTTAGGTAGCTCCCAGTAGAAAAATATCAATTCAACAGTGGCCTTTTAAAGCATTCTCACTTCAATTAATTAATTAATTCCTAATTGAATTTAAATTAAATATTGTCATGTTTTTAGTGCATGAATCTGAATTGAACAACCTGATAATGCTCACTCTGGTTATTGTTATCTGGTTGCTCACTACGTGCTCTTGCGCGCCGAATCCAATCAATTAAAAATGTAAACTGTTGCCAGCGCGAGAAAAGAAATATCATCGGTTTTATTGATACATACATACGTACGTATTAGCGTTTTATATAATATAGATGATACATCGGAAGTACCGGTGCTTTATACCGTAATTTGATTCGAATTTTCTTACAGTGTAAGTTACCAATGACTGTAAACGCCATCGTAGTACACCAGGGCGATTGATACATGCAAACATACGTACGTATTAGCGTTTTATATAATATAGATTGAGTAAAATTTGGTAATTTTATCATGATAACTTTAGGCATGGCATAAAAACTATTTATCCAATTTTTTCACTTTTATATTTTTTGCTAAATCTGACGTAAGAAGTAATGCTATTTAAAAAACCAAAATGCCCAGTAAACTGTTAACATAGGAAGGGACAAATTACCAAATAAATGGTTCAAATTACATATTTTTTGGTTTTCAATACAGGAACCATGCATTTTTATTAACCAGAAATATTAATATAATACAGTACGGTAATTTTACCAGAATTTTTTCCCAGTGTATCATCGTACTTATTTCTATTTTAATTGCATGATACTATTATTCAAACAGAATTGAAACATTGTTCAATTTAACTATATTAAGGTGGTTGTGAATACATACTTTTTTATGTTTCAAGATATGGATTTTAAAAACATTAGATTAATTTTTCTTAGAGGGTATCATGTTGTACCCTCTTAGAGGGTATCGCGTTGTACCTTGGTATCATGTTTTAACAAACGAATTTTTTTGGCGAGAGTAGACAGTAGTATTGTGCTTCAATGGTATTATGCTATGAATTTTCCTAAGTGCATGCATTTTTATTATGTTTCAATACTTAAAATCAATTTTCCTACTAGTGCAACTTTTAGCATCATGCTTTAACATTGAGCGGAATTTTTCTGAGAGTCTATCGGTATAATTTTTTAATTTTCAACCAATTTTTCTGAGACTGCTTGTATCTGTATTATGTTTCAACATTCACCCAATTTTCTTGAGAGTGCATGTATCGGTATTATGCTTCAATTTTTAACCAATTTTTCTGAGACTGCTTGTATCGGTATAATTTTTCAGTTTCAGCCAATTTTTCTGAGATTGCATGTATCGGTATCATGTTTCAACATTCTCTCAATTTTTCTTAGATTGCGCGTATCGGTATTACATTTCGAAATTCTTCCAAATTTCCAGAGTGAATAGGTATTATGACTACACTGCTTGAACCGATTTTTCTGATAATGCATGTAAGCATAAATTCTTTCACGATATAATACTAAAAATTCAGTTAAACAAATATAATTTGATAAAATAACATTAAGTGATATATTAATCTTAGAAACAAATAAAAATAAATTTGTATTGTTATTTGAAAAGTGAATTCTTGCTTCATACAAATAAAACTAACACAAATTTTAATTTAGATTATGAAACTTGAGTTATTGGAAAGAGAAAAACAAAAGATAATTACAACGAATAATAGAGAAAGGCGTTCAACAATGTTTTTCTTTATTTTTAATCAGTCATATTAAAATACTTTAATGGAGCCAAATAGAAAACTGACTTTATTAACATGAAAAAAGTTATTTTAATTTTACTTTTGTTCATGAGTCGAATTGTTGTTTCAAATTTCATAAAATGAATTTTATTAAAAATAGAGAACAAGCGTATTTTTTTAATCTAAATTAAAATATGGCACAATAACTTTTTCCCTTTCATTTATTAATTTTAATTATATTTTGATGTTTTAATCAGAACACAAATAAAACTATTTTCTAAAGGCATGTTTAATATTTCACATTTCTCCTAAGTTTATTGTTTGATAAGGTTAAAATGAATTAAAAGCTCTGAAAGTAGATTTGTTTTCAGAAAGCTATGAAAATATATGGGACAAGACATGTTATTAAAAGTTCTTAAACAAAAGGAAAGTTTTTAATTTGGGTATAAATGTGATTGAAAGAAAAAAAAGCAGAGCCGCCCAGTATTTCAAACTTTTTTTTACAATTGTATTTATGGTATTATGTTTTTATCTGTAAAAAATATATACTGCGCATTTTTATCATTTAAAAGCTGAATTATTTCCTCTGATCCTTTAATCCACAAGACAAAATTCATTGATATAATCAGTGAAACTTTAATTCCACAACCTTGACCTAAGTTCAGAACTAATTTATAGAGATTTCCTCTGTCTAACAGATTTGCACGGAATTCAAAATGTTTACATGGTTACTAAAATATTTTGTGTTTATTAAACAGACGTTATTTCTCCCATCTTTTCCGCCAACACGCTTGGAAGCGCTAGACTAATAACATGAGCTATAGCAGTAAATTTAAACAACTATAGTTTGTCTTTGGTAAAAACTTCCCCCGCCATAAAGTCGGAGGCCATTTGCTGCTACGGAAACAGGAATAATTCATTTCAGGGAGGGAAGCTTCTCGTCCCTCTAGGACTAACACCATAGACAGAAGAAAAATATTCCCTATCTCTTGCCGACCGGACTCAAATACGGCCCTAAACAATGACCCAACACCCCTACTTAAAATAGTTATAGTCCCGCAGTGGACTGATCGTTAAGACACGGCTTCCAGCAGATCACCGAAGTCAAGTAGCACTTGCTGTGGTCAGTGTGCGATTGGGTGACCACTTGGATCAGTCTGCGTTGGGACCAAGGTTGTGAGGTATGGGTCCTCTTTAAACTGTTCTACCGTAAAGTGCTCGACTTCGAGTGCAGGTCGTCGGGCTACCGAAGCGGGAGTGCCATCCTCTCTGCAGAGGATCAAAATCGTAATGACACGTCTTCGGATCATTCTCAGGAATGCTTCCCAGACAATCGCCAATAGCAAATTGTGCAGCTCTAGTGCGACGTAAATGAACAACAACAACTTGAAATAGTTATACCTCGTTACCACAGTCACCACCACGGATCCAGACAAATGGATAGGGGAGATCTTACTTTAGACAAACTATAAAAGCCAAAGTTTGAATTCCTTAAATTTCCTTGGTGAAAACTATTCTAACAACTGCACACCATTTTCGTTTTTGATTTCTTGACAGTCGAGGGCGTCCAGGGGGGTTTGGCCTCTGCCGCCCCATCCTCTGGCCTGTTTTCAATATTTATTCATTAGAAGGTCCCAACATTAATTTTTTTTATATACTTGATATTGTAAAATATTCTAGATCAAATTACAATAAGAGCAAGTGTCCCTGAGTTCAATGTTCGAAAATTTCAAGTTTCCGAAAATTCACATTTACCGTGAAATTTCATGCCATAATTTTTGCTGTAATATTTATTTAATTACAGTTTTTCTGTAATTTTACTGTAAATATTACTGCAAATATTACAGTACATTAGTTTTTTGTCTGTAAAATTTTACATTAAAAAATGAGTTTTGCATCGTAATTTGATCCGGAATATTTTTACCGTGCATACTAAGAGGAATAAAATGGTCTTCCTTACTTATCCAATGTTAATTTTTATTAATACAGTTAGAAATTTTGAATATATTTGTTTACCTTCATCATTGTGAGAATGAAATGTGGTCGTTTTAATGCTAATCATTAAAACATGCTTCATCAAAAATTTAACTTCATTATTTAATTTTTTCATGCAATGTTTCCCAACCAACAACTAATTATTCTTCGATAAGTGTTAAGCATCATCTTCAGTATAAATATTCTACAAATTTTTTCTATCAACACTAACTTTTATAATTTTAAATTACAATGCTTGTTGAAAAGGAAAGGATTACTACTCTGGAGTAAACATAAGCATCGTTTCAACATTCGACCTTAATTCCAGTAACTTGCACCATAATACGGCACACATTTGTCTAATACATGAACAAGGTGTTAAATGAAAATATATTTATATTCAAGTTGAAATATGGTATTTCAAAAACAAGTTTAAGAAGTACGTTAACATGGTCAACTTATAACATTATTAAGAATAACGCAAATTTTAACGAACCTATAGTTTATTATGCTCCTAAATTGGCATGGCTAAATATTGAATATTAAAAAAAGAAACACTGGATCTAACATCAATAAAATTGCAAGGAATTAAAAATAATGAAGATACTTAAAATCTTAGAATCTTAGAGAATTTACAAAGCATTATGGTTCCCTTTTTCCCTAAAATTAATGTCATTTGATCATCACGGAGCATGCGCAGAAATTTTCTTTCAATTCAGCAATGTTAAGGGGTGGAAAAAATTTAACGTTATGTAATCTTTCTAAGTCCGTCAGGTTCCAACCAAGTTCAAGTCCAAACCAACCAAGTTTGATAGGAAGCTGAGAATACATTTGTTTTATTTTCAGATAAAATTAGAAAGTAGAATTTAAGAGATTTGGCATGCCCCAATTATTTGATACTCTGTAAAATCAAATATGATTATAGTTACTTAAAGAAGCTGCCTTATGAATTCTGATATAACTGCCAGAAACATCTTTATTAAATTGTCATATAAATATATTTTTGTAGTGGTTGCTTTGAAATTATAAATTTATTGATACACTGGATAAAAAATATGGGCAAAACTACAAGAATATGTAAAAATTCTGGTAACAACAAAGGGCTCGATATTTTTTACTGAAGTGCTTTTGGTAAAATTAACTAAAAAAAATGGTATTTTAATTTGAGATAAAATTTGGTAAATGTTGTGCAATTTGGTAATTTTAATTTGATTTCATGGAACATAGCAAGAAAACCATAGATTATTTTACTAAATGTGGGGCAAAGTAAGAACTATAATTTTGGAAACCAGAATTTCCAGTAGCCATTATCATATGAACCGAAAAATTACCAAAAGAGAGATTTAAATATCGTATATTTATGTTTTATTTACTAAACTTTTATATCTTATATTTACCGAGTGTGCGGTAATTTTACAAGGAATTTCTTTTTCCACGTGTGATCATACAATTACATGTGTTTTTAGTTCTGGTTTGAGAAAAAAAGCGTAGGTGTTTCATTTTAACTCAATAAATAGTTAGTAGAGGTCAAGGATAAATTTATGATTTTCTTTTTTTATATTTTAAATATTTACACCACATAAAAATATGTAAAATTTGTTCTTAAATCTGCTGCATGGTATTTCAAAGAAATTATTAATTTTATATTTTGAAAAATTTATGGTTTTTTTAATTATTGATGCATATATTGCAAGAAAACACTATGTTTTTAAAATAACATTGCATTTATTGATTTATTTTTATCAAAAGCTATTAAATTCGTTAGTGACATTCAAAAAGTTCTATTTCTATTTTTATTTCTATTTAATGATTTTTTAAAAGAAATATATATTCCGCAGTTGAAAGGAAACTTTCCACTCTCTTCAAAACAAATTAAAGTAAATAAAATATACATAATGTACTTTTGTCAAGAGTATATTTTTTAAAATTTAATATTATTTTAAGAATAAAAATAAAAATTAAAAAAAAGACATTACGAAAAATACTTTTAAATTTTATAATTCATTATTCATCAGTTCAAAGAGATACGTAATTGTATCACCTTTTAAAAATAAACGAATATCAATGTTTTATTAGAATAAAACACATTCCTAAATCTTCAAATTATTGCACTCCTGAATAGCTGACGTTATCAAACAAGAAATATATGAGTTTTATTAACATTAGTAGTTTTATTAACATTACCATTTTTATTAACATTATTTTTTAAATGGAATATGTTTGGCAATATTACTTTATACTACTTTACATAACCTAAAAGCAACGTAAATTTATTAAAACTGCTCCATAGCTCAAAAATGATAATAAACAAAAATAAAATTATCATTTTCCCTTGAATCAAGAAAGTTAAAAAGTTATTGGAATTTATACTATTATTATCGAGAATCTCTCATAATACTATTCCTAAAATTAATAATTCGTGGGATTTACGCTTGGAAATTTGGTATGTTTCTCTTGATAAAGTTAGTTAAACTGAAATTCCAATCAGTAATTAATGTGTCAAATTTTAAAGTAAAAAACACGTATAAGATAATCTTAAATAAAACCTTTAGCCGTTGGCTTATTTTGTTTCTGACGTCATTTCATTAATATTAAATTGAAAAGAAAGTGTTTTATTTTTTTGATATCAATTTTCACGGCGTAATTAAGAAGTCATTAGTTTCGACACATTCAAAATAAAAAATAAAAATGTTTAATCTGTGTTTTTAAAAAAATAGCTTTTCAAACGTATCTTAAAGCAATATGCTGAAGCTTTTCTTGTCAATCTTGTCAGTCGATGATAAATTTGTCTTCTCTTACCGATGAAACTAACATACTCCATTTCCTTATTCTTTCATTCTATTTAAGTTATTTGCAGAAAAAATTTCTAAACGAAAAATGTGACTAAAATAAAGAAGCTCCACTAAAACTGTCAAACAGCAAAATATGTGAAATGCAATGTTTGAATGTTTTATCTTATAACACATTTAATATTTTTAAATGAAAATGATCATTGACGGAGCTAATATTTAATGATCAGTTTACGATGAGGAGGATAAAGAATTTTTTATAGTATATATATATATATATATATATATATATATATATATATATATATATATATATATATATATATATATATATATATATATATATATATAAAGATCGAAGTTTTAAGATACCTTTAATGATTTTTCTTTGTATCATATTTATTAACAGACAGTTTCTAGCACAGGAAGTACAATGTTTTAGAGCTGTAATTACGAAAATTATTATTTTAGGGAAATGAAATGAAGGGAAATATGAAAAAACAGCTGTCTAAATCATAAACTCTCAAATGTTATTACAGGAATTACATTCCAATAACTAAACTTTCCATTCTGTCATACCTTATATGTGTATCAAAATGTCATTCTGATCAGATTATACAAAAAAAAAAGTAAACTTTTATTTTTTTAACTGCACTGCTGGCCACCGTAAATGCAACATCCTGAAGGAAGCATGCAAATAACATGAAATTTACAACATGCATTAGCGGAGGTGAGATATGCAACTGATTAGAATTTCAGCGCAGACGCACATTACTCGCGCATGTGGCGTCACTTCAAAGCGCTATTTAAGGCTTCGAGATTTCGACGATTTGAAGTTTGGCAATTGTGTTTTTCTTGTGTTTTTTTTTCAAAAAACGATCAATTATGAATCGTAGAAAACAGCGATCATCTTTTGATCAAGTATCCGAGTTCGAAAAAGGAAGGATAGTGGCCTATCGAGATTGTGGAATACCTTTCAGGGAAATCATTAGTCGTGTTGGACGAAACCAAACAACTGTAATGCGGATATGTGATCGTTGGATGCAGAAGGGTACGACCAGCGCACCACTTCACGTGATGATAGGCGAGTTGTTCTCATAGCAGTGACTGATCGCTCAGTCACATCACAAGCGATAGCACAGCACGTTCGGTCTGTAACGCATCATCCAGTGTCTGCGCGTATCATTCGACGCTGTTTACAGCAGAGTGGTCTGTCCGCAAGACGTTCATTGCTTCGTCTACCCTTGATGCAGAACTATAGACGTCACCGCCGCCAATGGAGCGATGAAACATGGATGTGGACAACAGAATTAAATGAAATTATCTTTACTGACGAGTCACGCTTCTGTCTGCAACACCACGATGGTCGCATTCGAGTGTGGAGACACCGTGAAGAGAGGATGCTGAACAACTGCGTTATGCACCTCCACACTGGTTCTGCATCGGGTATTATTGTATGGGGCGGTATTGGATGTCACTCTCGCACTCCTCTAGTACGCATTGCCGGTATTTTAAACAGCCAGAGCTACATTTCCGAGGTGCTGGATCCAGTTGTCCTTCCTTCCAATCAGAGCTTGCCCACAGCCATATTTCAACAAGATAATGCAGCCACAAGTGGCATGGATTGTCCAAGGGTTCTCCGTCAATCGCCAGATTGAATATCTTTCCTGGCCAGTTCGCTCTCCGGATATTTCGCCGATAGAAAACATGTGGTCCATGAATGCTCAACGATTGACCCAGATTACATCCCCAGCTGCCACAAAAGATCAACTTTCACAACGTGTGGAAGTTGCTTGGTTTGCTGTACCCCAAGAACACATCCAAAGTCTCTTTGAATCAATGCCGAGGCGCGTGGCTGTGATGATCTCCAACAATGGCGGCTACTCTGTCTACTGATTTTGGCACAGAAGTCTATAAATTTAATCATTTGATACTTGGTGCATGCTATCTACAAAATAAATTTTGTTGTGGTGTCTCTTGTCTTTCTTGGTGTTGCAATTTGGGTGGCCAGCAGTGTAATAAAATAGAGCTGCCCAAACATTAATGTCATGTCTGCTATTATACACATATTTACATTTTTAAAACTGCACAATTGTAATTTTTTAATGGTAACTCTTGTATACTAGTGAATAATGTGTAGAAAAGACAAAGTATAAAGAGATTTTGAATGTTGTTTTTATTTTATAGGGGAGGGGGTGTGTGGAAATCTTTTCATAGTAAGTATATATTTTTTTGCATGTCAATCTCCTCTACTACATTAATTAGTTTTATAAAATGAATTTATTTCTTAATTCTTTCAGCAAGATTATTTATTTTAGTAAGATTTTATTTTAAATCAAATACAGTATTTGATATCTATTACCATATTAAGAAACAGACATGACAAATGTGGTAATGGTTTGACATGGCAGACACGACTTGTTTCCAGGTCGAAATTTCGAAGAGATATTCTCTTCATAGCACACATTTTAATTAGAATAGGTAATTCAGATTCTTATTTGTTAGTAAAAATTCCTTTAACCTGAATTTTTTATTTTATTTTAAGATCATTTTACAACCATTATAATGCTATTTTTTATACATTCACGGTAATGTTTCTTAATAAATCATCTAAAACACATTAGTTTTTTAGTGAATTATAATCTAAGAGCATTCAAAATGCTAAAAATACTTTTCTTTCTTTATGAAATAACATAATTATGTTAAATGCTTATAAGTTCTGTATTTCTCCCTTACCCCCTCCACACTCAAAAAAAAAACTCAAGTGAAGTATTAAAGTTAAATTAGAATTGGTGACGAAATTCTTTCTTCAAGAAGATTTTTAACTGGTAAGCGTTTGGTTAAAATAAGAGATTATCCAATTAAATGTCCTTTCAGAAAATTTAAAAAAAAATTTTAATAAAGGAAAATGTTTCTGTGAAAATTACATACAGTGTGTTTACTAATATTGTTCCTTTTATGCATGTGTTCTAACAAGCGGTGAACGAAATGCATATTTATATATTCATGAATACGTCCATGAATATGTTAGAAAGACAGAAAATTAGTATATACCGATATTGCCCAAAATCAATCAAAATTACTGCATTGTGAAAGAATTACTAATGTGTAAAGAAATTTGCTTAATTAATTTTTAATAATTTTTACATCACAATTATATAACAAGTTATTAGTAGATATGAACAATAAAAAAAATTACTACACTTGGGGAAAAATAATTTATGCATTATTATTTCTACATATTTGCAAATGAAAAAGCAGTTAAAAAGCAGTCAAAACGACTTCCTTGGTCAGTCTAGTGCTAAAGCTCAAGTACTCCATAAATTAAAAATTATAATTCTTGAAATATGAATCTTGCCATCTCAAAATCTTGCCATATCATGAAAAAAAGAAGTTGCATGTATAATATTAATGATTATTTGAAATAGAAAGAAGTAAACTAATTGTTATAAAGTCACTGATAAAATAAAATGGCAATGTTGGTTAAATAAATGGACAAAATTAAATTATTAAGGGCAAGAAAAAGAATATTCGTGTCATGTCAAATTAAACAATGAAGACTAGCATTTGTGAACTGATAATAAAATTAAACACTGATATGATCAGATTCCAAAAACATATTTTCAATTACGTTTACTAAAATGATAAAGAATATCTTCAATGTAAAGCAATGATTCACATCGACTTCTCAAAACGTAATCCACATATATTTAAGTATATCATTTTGACATTACAAGAAAACAAGCCACTCTACGCACTGGAATTTTGTTTTTTACACGACAAAAGTCATTATCTTTTTGCAAAATTTCACAATGGGCACTTTTCATTTCATGGGCTAGCTGCAATTTGGGTGCATCTTCAACCAATATTAGATCAACTTAAAGAAATTCCAACTGAAAGTCACACTTTTTTGGATGGTCCAACTATGCAATATCGAAAAAGAAACATATATTTCACCCTCATAGATAAAAACAGTCTTAAATATGCATCATGGACATTTTATGAGATAGGTTATGGCAAGGAAGCTACCCATGGAGTTGTGGCTGCTGTTAAGATCAGGTGACAAAGAAGTTTTATTGGGCGTAGATATACCTAGTGCAAAGACCCTGTTCACCATTCTAAAATATAAATTAAATATTAAACTTCATTATACTTTAAAAAATTTCATGTCTGTTACCATTGATAATTTATCTTATAAAGATGTAAAGTAATTCTTTATTAGCAGTGTTAGAGGTTCATAATTTTTTTTTATCTAATGCGTGAGAAAATAATAGAGGCAAATCTTAATTTATGTTTCACAGATAAAATCAAAAAAATTTAGGTTGGTAAAAGGCATAACAAAGACAAATTTGAAGGAACTGAGCAATAAATTTTTTATTTAAAAAAAGCCTTATTTAGTGTATAGTTGGACTCGAAAGTTCAAGAAATTCTAATTTACTTTACTGTGTGCTAAACTTTCATTTGGTTTATTTTTATTAAACATGTCCAATAACAGACATGTCTATTTTCAGCACATCTGACGACCAATTATATATATATATATATATATATATATATATATATATATATATATATATATATATATATATATATATATATATATATATATATATATATATATATATATATATATATATATATATATATATATATATATATATATATATATATATATATATATATATATGAATGTGCAATAGGTCATAATAACGATAAAAGTAATTAATCAATTAAAGAGCTGTTTTTTAAAAATGTTCAGAAAAATATTTCCTCCTTGAATTTTATATTTTTCCCAACTATTTTTATTTATTTATAACTTTATTTATTGAGTTATTGAAAATATAAAATAACTTTTACTAATTCAAAACTGAAACAAGCCACGGATATTCAATTCACTGAAATTGCAGCTGCCATTTCACTTTTCTCCAAAACTATTTTCTTAGTCGTTCACTAATTGCTCTCTTGAGAAAAAGCATTTTTAAATATAATTTCTCGCCAAAAATTTAAACTAATCACTACACGGTTTTCGGTTAGCAGTGACGATAAACAACTGCCATGAAAGACGCTTTTGGCGAGCGCCATAAACTGTTATTTTATAACTCGTAACTGATCTTCATGGCTCCCTTACAAGCCATTATGTAAAAGTAGTTTTACTTTTATGTCGTCTTGAGATCCTGCTCATTGAGCTATCTTCATGTGAAATTTCTTCTAAAAGTAGTTTAGGAACCAATTGGTTTTGTTCATGCTTAGAACAAAGGCTGCATATGATAATAAAGTTAAGCAAATTGCTTTTGTTCTCTTTAAATGAAAAAGAAATCATAGAGTAAATTGATTTTATCTATTTAAACGGTAACAGTATTTTAAGGACTGTTTTTGTGCGTATTATTTAATTTTTGGAAGAAACCACAATGCTAGTTCAAAAGTTAAATCCGTGTAGTATTTTTAATCAATGATGTGTGGTTGCTTCCTGATTTCTATTAAATCACCAATTTACATAACAAAAAATTACGTTAAAGGATTATAACATTTGCATTTTTGACATTTTTGGACTTGTGTAAGGCATGAATAATAGCTTATGTTCTTATTTTTCTTATGAACAAAAAGTTTTTAGAGTTTAGCTACAATTAAAAAATAATTTTTCAATTAACATAGTTTAGTTTAGTTAAGATGTTCACTTATTATCCAGAAAGGATAAGAATTTGTTTAATTATTATAACTCTAATGAGAAGCACTTGAAACAAAATTTATTTCCGTAATTTTTCACCTTTTCTTTATATTTTGTGTAAAATGCTTCTCCTAAAATACTTCTTTCGCTTAAGTTTCATTCTTTATTGTTTGATTTCTAGATTAAAATTTTTAATGATTGCTGCATTCTTTTTTTTTTATTCTGCACTTGGAGACTTGGTATTCCCCGAATGCAATCATCTATAATTAATTATATTTTCTACTCTCTGCTTGAGGTAGTATGGAGATTCTCAGAAATCCTCAGTATTTCAAAATTCGGATTTTATAACCCATTCCAGGGATCATTATATAAATGCAAAGAAAAGGCTGAGAACAGCATTAGATAAACAGTATAAAAAAGCATTATCTGAATGGAAAGTCTCAAAGAGTTTGAGGATTAAAATGATATTTATATTTATTACGGTCGTTGAATAGCCGATCTAATTTTTGGATTTACGAATACTAATGTTCCTCTCAGTAGCCCTGTAATTTTAAACCTAATCCAGAAGACAAGGGATCTCCTGGACAAAGTAATGTGAGAAATTTGCCTCCGTGGAGGACTTTTTTGGTGGAACTAACCCGTACTCGTGTTAAACTGAGAGGAAAACTGCGAAAACCTTCCACGTTTAGCTTGACGGCAAAGGGACTCAAACCCGTGATTTTTCTACCTCTGAGGATATTTTACGTCAGCACTGTGGTCGGTCGGAATTCGTATTGACCAACCATTGCTGGTATTTTAACTCGGTTCACCTCATTGGAAGACGAATTTTTTAAAATTACATTTTAAAAAATGACGACCAATAGTACACGAACCAGTTGCTAAATACTGCCCGTTCACACTAATGTATTGAACTGAAGAATCTCAGGCAGCTTGGATTAGTAAATATATTAACCTATTGTGCTTTATAACAGTCTACACAGAGAAAACAATTCTGGTAAGACAACCGTACTATAGGGTAATGAAATTTCTTGTAAATACCATGATTCTTGTTAATAGAATCCAAACATATGTCACTTAGACAATTCATTTGGTAGTTTTTTCGTTCATGTGGTAACGGCTTGCCGGAAGTTCTGGTTTTCAAAATTATAGTTCTTATTACCACAAATCTAGCAAAAAATAAAAAATTGAAAAATAAATTTGACCGAGTAAACGACTTTTTGACCAGGTTCTAAGATATCTTAAAAAATTTATCAAATTTTACAGCATTCAAATATTTTTATCTTACATTATAAAACCATATTGTACCACTAAGCCACTACAATCATTGCCAATGGTCTTTGTAAAAATACCAAGATATTGGTGCTCCCATAGAGCTTGAAATGTGGTATATTTTACAATATTCTGATAGTTTTGTCCATACTTTTTTATCAGCTTAACTTGAGATCATTAGGCTAGTTAGCTGGAGAACCATAGGACTGATACCCTATGATTTAGATAGCATAGATTGTCAGATATCTATTTCCGAACGAACACAATATCTTACAAGAGAAGTCTTCACGATATTTTATATCTTTTTTGAATATGGAATATTGCAACAACCAATTTATACACTGCACTTGTAGTAACATACAAAGCAATATGAAATATTGAATTGAAATATCAGTAATATAAAAATTAATGGATCGTCTTACTTTTCACCAGCATCAATGATCAATAGAGAGTTGTCAAAACCAGGGGCTGAACTATATCACAGAGTGGAATAAATCAATCAATTGTCGTTTTCTTCATTCCAATTGAATGATTTATATTCACATCCCAATGTAAACGTATTCCTACTTCTTACTTAGTGGCGTATTCCTACTTATAAATGGACAGATAAGTGAAAATACGTCAGCTTTCCAATTTCTATTGTTGACTCCTAAATTTTTTAATAGTTTTTCAAGTTTATCATAATCTTGAAATTACAGACATGTTTGCAATTTTGCGTTACTGAAAAAAAATGTGACAATAATAAGATGAAATTAAAAATTGCTTCTCCTATTTCAGCATTAAGAAAAAGTTAATTACATTTTTATGTGCAACGTATAAAATGTAGTTACCCAAGGAGGCTGATTTTTTAAACAGCTAAAATATTGCTCAAGTTCAAGTAGATTAAAATCTGAATGTTAAAATTACATTTTAAATTTTGAAAAAAAATATATCACAGCGTATAATCATTGTTCCTGGTGTAAAAAATTTTGTACACAATTATAAGACGTCTTTGAACTTGCCTTAATAAACTACTATCACCATGCGAAGTTATCAGAAAGGAAAAGGCGAACCATGAACGAGCCTACTATGAAGAAACCACGAGATTAGGTTTGGTCCCAAGTAATTAAAATTCCAGTTCTATAAAAGTTTTATTTTAGTTTTTGTGATCATGCACTTTTGTGCCTTGAAGCTACTAGGGGATACTAAAGAACACATTGATGGCTAGTAATAAATGACAATAATTTTTGCTTATTAATGAAAATATTACGACAATTTCTCCGATTTGACTACTAGAAGCACTTCAGACTTCTCTTTGGAGCATAGTAAGTCATGGAAGTATTGAAAGATTCTCGACATTTCAATAAGGTCTGCAGACATGACAACAAGTCGCGTGATAATTTATCCTTGATGATACAATAGGCGTCACATAAATGATGCTTTTTAGAAGCGCTTAGAGAAGCAACATTTAGTAAGATCGGATCTGCAGACTTGGGAGACCAAGAGACGGAACCAATTTATAAACAACATAGCCGTTTGAAAAAGAAAAAAACAAATTACCAAAAATTTTTAACATCACTTGATGTTCTTTAAAAACTCATTTAAAATCCAGTGTAACAGTAAAAATTTATTTTTTTAGGAGTGATGAATTTTTATTATTTTTTTTCCCTATAGATTTTTAAAATCTTTCTATATTTTTCTATTTTGAAATAAATAGAAATAATTTCTAAATAAAAGATAATTCTCCTTCCTTTTTTCTGAAGAATTATCCTTTTATAAGAAGCCAAGAATATTTATAAAATGTATTTACCATATAAATATTTATGTCTGTGATACATACTGATTTAATATATTTTTAAAGACGCTGCCTTCTGTTTACAGATAACTGCCGGGCAAGACGAAATATATTCAGGTAGTTTTCCATTTTTTAAACCAAATGAATAAAAATCTTCGAAAAGCAATGAGTAAGATAAATCAGAAAATGAAGAGCGCAAAACGGAAGTTTGTAAGAGAGTGCCATTTTATGAGTATTTTTTATTTCCACTTAATGTGACTAAATCAGTGAATCATAGTTTATAACCCCGATTTCGGAGGGCTACTATGACTAATAGTAAATATTAACTTTACAAGCTCATCAGATACAGAAATTAAGATAAAAAAGTTCTTTGTACTTTTAGTTAAAATTTAATCCGTATTCCAATTGTATTTTAATTGTTTTTTTTAAAAATTTATGTTAGCTTCGAAAGTTTAAAAACTTCATTTTAAACAAATATTAAAATGGAAAAATAATTATACACTTCAGAAAAATAATTATTGAATACTATCAATTATTTCCTATTTGATAAACCTAAAAAAAATTCATTTTTATTGTAGCAGAAAATTATTTGTTCATATTTTACATAGCTCCGCTTTTCGTTAATTTCTTACACATTCCATTACTTTTTTAAAAAAAAATTTCTAACGCAAGTTAAAAAGCTAATATCGAAATTTAACAATAACGAAAATTTTAGAGTTTATAGAATTAAAATATACGTAATTACAATAAAATACTACTCGAAACAGCATGAAAATTGCATAATAATCAGGATGAGTTTAAAATCTTGCACATTAAAGCCTAACAACTTGCAATACAGAAATCATTCATTTAACATGGATTTTTTCCTGGCAGTTAGTAAGGAAGACTGTTTTAAATCTATTTAAATTTAATTAATATCGGTGATATCAATTGAAGAGATTTGATTTGCAAAACATTTGCTGTCCAAGTGATTGTTGTACAAGGAGCAACGATTACCCAAGCCTTTTTTTTGTCAGGTGTTGAAAAATCATATCCCCACGTCATTGAAAAGTTTCGAAAGAAATATACAATTGCAGCAATGCTAAATGACTCAATGGGGATATGATTAATTCACTGTCTCAGTACAATACTGTTAAAGCACTGTGCAATGTTGCAGCAATCTTTAAAGCAAGTTGTGTGCAATGCAATGTAAAGTAATGCTTAAAGCAAGTAAATTGAGTTAAGCGAGCTGCTGCAGTAAAGCTTAATGACTCAACGGTAATACGATTACTTCACTGTCTCAGTTCAATACTGTCAGATATACTGTTGCAGCAATGTTTAATGCCTCAACGGTGATGCAATTAGTTCACTGCCCTAAGTACAATGCAACTAGCTGCTAACCAACAAAAAAATGGTTGACCTTTTTTGTGACCTACAGAGTGATGGTTGACCTACAAAATTGGTTGAAAAGGGCACTAGATAAATGGCAGTATATTGTTGGAAAAGACCATTTCTTGACTAAGAATATGCATCGTAACATCAAAAGTCTGTTTCTCAAAAGCCCGGTAGATCAAGCCTGTTTCGGTATTCGCAAAGAAGGATAGCATTTAGAACAGTTATTTTACCTACCCGCTGAAAACAGGAGACATTTTTCAAATAATTTCTGTGTTTTCTTTAAATTTAAGCACTCACACTGGTACTTTTACAGACCTTTAAACTTTGGTTTGTTCGACTTTAAACTCAAATAAATACAGAGACTAAATTCTAAGAAATTTTCATAAAAATCGGAGAGATGGCCGTAAATTTATACGGTCTTTGACAAAAAAAACCTAACTTTAGCAAAATGAGTAGAGTTGACAACTCCATTCATACGGCTATTTTATAAAGTTTCTTAACTAAATTCAGGGATGTACGATATTTTTCATGGTGCTTGCAGCATCAGGCTACTGTCACAAGTGTCCCGGATTCAATTCCAATCAGTTCCAGATAATATCTCGCTATACATTGGTAATGACCACGTCCAACACTATTTTGCTTCATTCCAAGGTTCGCTTTTATTCGACAAAGAAGGGACAACCAACAACAACAAACTGAATACCCACACAGTTCTGCAACTTTGACAGCTGATCAGCTTGATAACAGCCATGCCCTAATCAACCAAATACAATTTGATTTACTTAATCAGTGGCATAATTATTCGATAATTTTCTTTAATAGTTATTTAACTAATTCTAACCATTTTAATCCTTAACTAGCTTCTTATTAATTCTGTTTTTATGTAAACTATAATTGTTTTCCACGTATTAACCCTTTCCCTTATAGCAAGCCTAGACAGACGTGCTTAGTGGGTCTGTAGGGTTGTAGGATTGGACACTAGGTGCGCCGAACAGCACACGCGTCTTCTGGGTGGCGGCTGTGTGGTTTCCGTGTCCGGGGGGTCTGGGTCACCTCCTTAAATGTGGGGGGTGTAGTTTTACGCAGTGACCACGAAAAGCCGTAAGCCGGTTTCGTGGGTTGGCTGGCCACCTGCGGTGACCAAACCAATCAAGCAAATCGCTTGAGTCTCAGATAAGAGGAAAGCAAGAACTGAAAATAACTTTGAGCATAACGTCAATAGCGGTCATATGTTTGTTGTAATCATATGTTTTAACACTTTATTTACCAAATTAAAAGAAAAAATACAAAAAAATGTGAGAAATTTTTTTGTCTAATTTAATAATTTCCATTTTGTACTTTGATGTTTTATTTAATATTCAATATTATTTTCTAATTTTCCATAAAATGTTTAATTTGGACCTTGAACCAGATTATTAAATTTAAAATTAAGTTCAACTTTTAATACTTTGTTTTAAGACTTATTAAAACTGTTAATGAATAAATAAAAAAATGTGAAAGTCTTACTTGCAAAATTGTTCGAGATTGAAATCTGAGAATTGAGGAATGAAATTGGGGAATCATAAAATGATGTCCTTGGACGAGATTTCAATAACTCAATAATTCTATCGGTGGTGTTTCATTTCAAATAATTACGTGTTGTCAATTTGCAATGATAAGCGGAAAGTTATAGGGATAGACAAGTTCCGATCAGATATTTTGTTTTGTTTCAGAGCTATAAAGAATTAATATTTGTGGGTCTTAAAAATTCCATCCGTACATAAAAGGTTAAGCAAATAATTTAAAGGAAGGTCTGTATTTTGTAATCATGTTAGTTTTATGGGCATAATTTATTTTCACAGTCAGTGATTGGAACTTTTTGTCTGTCACTGACTGTTAGCTAACAACAAAATCTTTTGAGCGTCTATTTCTATAAATTTCGTAAGTTTGAAAAACACTATTATTTGCAAATAATCATGAAGCATTAATATGATTTTAGCTTGATAACTATTTTATGCTTGACAAGAGAGACTGTGTGCCTGACTTCCTCAGACAATTGTCCCTGGAAATCATCAATAAAATCCCTCCAAACGACATCAAAATATTCTCTGATGGCAGTAAAATGGATAGACAGACTGGCAGTGGGGTATTTATTGAAACACCTCGATAGAACTACACTCTTCATCAACGAAACCCCGATTTTTGCTCCGTCTTTCGAAGCGAACTAATTGCAATCGACAGGGGACTAGAGAAAATCTTGAGTGAAGGGCACCTTGGAAATACTTGGATACTATCTGATAGCCCTAGTTCAATTCAACACCTCAAAAATTGGGCCCTCATTGGAGATAAAACCAGTTTTTCGATCTTACAAAAAGTAAAGCTCATTTCCCGACAGCATGAGGTCCACTTTCAATGGATCCCGTCCCACGTCGATATCCACGGCAACGAGTTGGCTGACACTCTTGCAAAGAAGGGACTAGACCAGTGGTTCCCAACCTTTTATGGACCATCGCCCCCTTCTTGGGGTTGGCTGACACATATCGCCCCTTTCTCTTTTTGCTCAAAAAACCATTCATTGTTACTTGTGAGCAACCAAACACTGAATATATGCAATGTTATTTGATTGTAATTTAAATTGTAATGCAAATAAGGAGGCACATTTAGCCTGTCATTTTTATTAATTAAAAAAGAAATTGTGCATCTTTTTTTTTCAAAAAGAAATGATATTTAAAACGGAATAATCAAAACAAAAGTACATTTTTTTAAATTCATATTTTAATGTAATCAAGAAAAAGTTAAAACGTTAACAACTAAAATTTCCGAAAGAAATGAAGATTGAGAAAGTACATTTTTACCACTTCAATGACTGCCCTGTGCTTGGTGTATTTCAAGTTAAAGCTTGAATGTCAGGTTTTATGCCCCTCAGATTTAAACGCGGGTCTCCTTTGAAGCAAATATCCAACCTTTCTCTTTGCATTGTGAGCAGCTGGAAGACAGAACTAAATCCTGTCTCTACTAAATATGTTGACGGGAACGAGATAAGAAGCGGCTCAGTTTGTTTCCACAATTGTGGATAAGTGTCCATAAGTTTTACCCAAGCTAACTTGTAACCGTATTTTTTAAAGACGACTTTAGCCTCACAGTCATACTTCAAACCTAAAATCTCAGTCTACAAAGAGGAAGTGAGCTTATCCACAACTTCAAAAGAGAAAGGATCGAAAATCCAATCCTGAATTTCTAATTTCATTAAATCTTTAAATCTTGATTCCATAACTGATCAAGGTGATCAGTAAAAATTAAGTTTTATTTTCGAGAATCTCGATATCTGCCATTGAACACTTTTTAAGAGTTGGAAGTTGCATTAGCTCTTTGCGACCAATGTTTGACTTGTAGATATCAAACTTGGCGATGAATGAAGATATGATTCCCTTAGCCTTGATAATGTTCATTTTATTTCCTTGAAGTTTTACGTTGATTTCCTTCATTTTTTCAAGACTATGAGTGAGGTACGCAGTTTCCAACTTGCGTTGCTTCAAACTCTCACTTAAAACAGGATCAATGATGTCGAGAAACTCAGTAACCGAATCCAGCAATTCGAAGAAACGGCTCAGTTTCCTTTTGAAAGCCATCTCACAGCTATATGTAGGAGCAGAAATTCGAAATCTTCATCATTTTCATGGCAAAGTTCTCGGAACAAACGGTTATTAGGAGAATTAGCTTTTATTTTATTGATGCCAGAAATAACCAATTTTTCGCAGTCAAAAGTTGACGATTAATGACATAATGAATGGTGAGATAACTTCCGGTACTTCTTTTTTAAGGTGACCCAGAAACCCAGTATGACAACCAGACATGGTTGGAGCACCATCTGTTGCACAAGCACTTACATTTGTGAGGGGAATTTCTTTTACCTCAAAATAATCTTTGACCAATTTAAAAATCGACGATCCTTTTGTATCTGTGTTCAAAGTTCTTGTAAACAACATTTCTTCGTTAATCTCCTTACTCTCATTTATGAATCTCACGTAAGCTAAAACAGCTTTGTTATCTATCACAGTTGATTCATCAATCTGCAACGCAAATTTACCTTCTTTCAGAAATTTGATGTGTTTTGATTCAACGTCGGCGGCCATCTCATCAATACGCCTGGAAACAGTATTATTACTCAGAGGAACAGAGTGATTTATCAGATTTCCGCCTGCGATACCAAAACGTATGACGAAAACGATCCTGCACTTGAATTTTTTTTAATTTTTAGCTATCATAATTCTTTGTCTACACCAGAACCATAGGTTTCATATATATTTTCAATTTCAATCTCAAATAGCTTTTATTATTAATATTATTAGCAATTTTTATCTTTTGAGTACTCGTCGCCCCCTGATCGCCCCCCTAAGGATTATCGCCCACTTGAGAAGCTCTATCGCCCCCAGGTTGGGAACCACTGGACTAGACCATCCAGTCCCCCCACCTCAGAGCTTACATACCTTGAACTTTTTGCAAGGCAAAAGGCCCAGAACAAACAAAAGTGGCTGCTGCCACCTATTCACTACTGGTATAAAGCAAAAAGACCAGGATTCTCTCTATCTCTCCCTGGTGACAGGCAAACCAACACCTGCCTATCCCGACTAGCCAGTGGACACCTGAAAAGTCTCACATTTTCTGCAAATCAAAAGATCTTTCCTCTTTGCCCTAAATGCCAACAAAGCCAGGCATCACCTGAGCACATCTTGATCTGTTTAGGGCTGGACTGGAACGATATTCATTCCTCTCCCATTCTGGTTTCGGATTTTCTCAATATCAACGGATTCATTGATCTGGTCTGACCCCGTCAGACCAGATGGGAGTTAGCAACAACAACACTGTTAGCATTATGAAACACATAAGCAACTTCTTGTGAAAAAAAATTATGAGATAAGCCAAAATAATATGTTAATTTATTTATTCCTACTAAAAAATAAAAATTACATGCAGTAAATAATATGATTTACAAGTCTTTTTCCTTTATTTATTTTTTAAACGCAGAATGTAGCTTTGGGTCCACCAAGGTTGAAGAGAGATTGAAAAACTTATGTAATTAGTTAGATATGCGAGTGAGATATGAGAAGAATTTGTTGAAATATCAATCAATTGACTTTAGTTTAGATATCATTATTTTTTATAAAATAATTGGGTACTTGCAGCCAATCACATATGTGCGCATGACGTGCTAACGTTACATCTTTAAAGCTTTAGTTTATTATCTCTCTGAATCAATTTTCAGATCAGATATAATTGGACACATTCACGCGATGTCGCACGTAAGTGTTGAACCTGAATGCCAGATCCACGGGTGGCGTCATTTGTGAGTATTCAATAGAAGCATCTAATGATTTTTATTTTTAGTTACGAGTTGTTGATTTAAAAAAAACTATGTACTATGAGATTGTACTATGTGATTTTCTTTTTAATTGCTTGCATGGAAATAAAGCTTTGATATCATTTATGTCCTTTATAGCTTTTTATTTCCCTTTTTTTTTAAATAAAAAAGGGAAAGTATAACTAAACATTGTCTTTTAACCTACGTCTTGCATACATTAAAATTAATTTCAAACATTCAGAATTCATTGCTCAAAAAGTTATATGTTTTCTATCCTTTTGCGTTTGTTAGTTTTCTATGATCAATATTGCATAGAAATTTATTGAAACAAGAAAAAAAAGTTTTATATCGTTATTTACACATCTTACAAGTTTTTTTTTCTTCCTTCTGTTCCTTAAACTTTAAAAAAGAATTGAGTTTCCAAAACTACTATCAGCTTGTTTAAACTGAAATTCTTAAAGCTGATATTGGTGATCAAAATGTTTCAATAACTTCTTGTTGAATTTATTCATTTTAAAACTGCTATTCTTTTTTAAAGAAATATCTTAAAAGAATCCCAAACCTATAGCTGTGACTCAAATGTCAGGAATCATAATAAAATATGGATAAATAGAATAAGAAATTCTCAAAGTTTTCAAACCCTTACGAATCCTATTTCTCTCAATTCGAATAAGAAACCACATTATTTTTGTAAAGTTTTGATTCTTTTTGTAAGAAATATAGTGTAATATAGTTTTAAAGCAGTAAAATATTTTTCAGTGTTGGGAAAAAAGGTATTTTGTCCTAATTACAAACTTTTTCAGTCAGAGTCATATTTTCCGGATATTCAAAGTTTAAATTTTTTTCTCTAATTTTTGAAATTAGTTGACTCAATACCATTGAGTTTCAAAACACTCATCACAGTCAAAAGTTTTCTACCTACTATAATTGTCGAGGAAAGAAAACTAATTCAGTATTTTTAAAGCAAAAAGAACATTTAATCATACCTCTATAGTTTACATTTCGTCAGTGAGCTTTTAAATTTGGACACAACTCAGAATGCTTCCTTACGGAAGTATATACACAATTTTGAATGGGTATTTAAGAAGAGGTACACAGCTCAAAATGCTTGTTTAAAATGAACACAGCTCGAAACGTGTGTTTAAGAAAATGGATACTGCTCGATATGCTTGTTCACTAAAATGAACACAGCTTGAAATCCGTGTTTAAGAAATTGGACACAGATCGAAATGCTTCTTTACTAAAATAAACACGGATCAAAATGTGTGTATAAGAAAATGGACACAGCTAGTGATTCGGGTTTACAAAAATGAACATAGCTCGAAATCTGTGTTAAGGAAAATTTCACACAGCTTAAAATGTGTGTTTAAAAAGATAGACACAGCTCGAAATGTGTGTTTATAAAAATGAACACATCTCGAAATGCGTGCTTAAACAGCCTTTTTTGTTGTAATTTTACTACTCTTAGTAAAAGTAAATTTACTTCTCTTATTCTAATTTTACAGCACCAGTGGCAACCTTGAAAAAATAACCACCGACTTTCAAAATCTATTCCATAAAATACTAATTTAATTAATTGTACTAAATGATTCATACGAATGGATTCATTCGTTTACTCTTTAAAAAATGAACAATACCAGTAAAAGAAGCTTAAAAAATGTAATTTAATGCTATGTTCATATTCTTAAATAGCTAAGTCTATTTTCTTAAACAGCGACTGGACTGTCGTGAGTTCGAATCCTGGACACGGCATGGATGTTATTTCATTCTCCGTACTATCTATCCTTGCTGTCCGAGCAAGGTTGGCCTACCTAATATGGATGCCCTGAAAAAGTGGCCAACAAATCTATCCTACTAATACCTAGATGAAGACTGTCAATAAAGTGGGCATTGGAAAAAAACTATAAACATGCATTTCTAACTGTTTCAAATTTTCAAAGGCCTAGATTTCGAGCTGGGTTCATTTTAGTAAACACGCATTTTGAGCATTTCGAGTATCCATATTTAAAAAATAAATGTCGATCACCGACCTCTCAGATATTAGTTTCCTTGCGGTTTCCTTCTCGGTTCGAAATTTCGTTAAGTAGTTGCAACCCTTATTATTGTTGAGTTGAACTAAAGTTTTCGACGGTGAATATCGTGACACTTTTTATTTATTTCATCACTGTTATAGTTTTATTAAATTCTTTGTTCATTTTTTGTTTGTTTGTTTACTGAAAACACAAATTTTAATGACGCATTAATAGCAAAAACAAGAATAAAAAAAACATTATTACAAGAATTTTTAGTAATATATTTGCATTTTTTTTTCTTCAAAAAATTTTTATTTTGTCAATTTTATATCAATTTTTGCACAATAACTTCAGCTTTGGAATTAAAAATGTGTTTAGTTTTTCTCAAAACCAAAACCGGTGGCAACTATAAACCAAAATGTTTAACATTGTTGGTTTGGATCAGCCGCGTGGACTTATATTACTTTGATAAGCCACTTGAAGTTTGACAACAGCTTATATAATTTGAATTCTGTATCGCATGGTCAGCAAGAAGAGAAAGAATGATTTAAATAGTTTTAATAGCTTAAAGAAAATTTTTAAAAGCATAGAAAATTGCTTTGTTTCAATTTTTCCTCTAAATATTGTACTATCTCTATATTTTTTTCCAACTTAATATTTTTTTAAACTATTAAACTATTAATTTTATTAAACAACTAAGAGATTTAAACCTCTCAATAACTTTTCGCAACCTTTTACCAATTGCAGTTAAAAATTGAAAGGAAACTACTGAAATAATATTTAGTGTATTACGTTTATACTGTTCCCTTTTATAGCATATCCTGTTCCACTTATAATTCTCTTTTTCAAATCTGTCTCTCACAGGTTTTCTAGTCTTATATTTTACTGAGGCAGCTTTATATTTTTATTATAAGAGTTTTGAGGGTATCGGAGTTAGGAGTTTGAAACTTTATTGTATAATCAGCATTTTTTCCTTGCATAAGCAGCTATGGAAGAAAACTGAACCCTTAAAATTTATGGAATATTTTTTGAATGTGTGAACAAAAAATTTCGTTCTAAGCATGCATTTCTCGGACCTTCTAACTAGACATTTTGCTTAGATAATTCTTAGCTTCGTTGCTAGCTGGATTATCACCTTTGATTTTCAAAAGACCGGGTACTTAGCTTTTCTAACATTATATTTTATTAAGAAGATTTTATATTTTTCTGTGGAATTTAAAATATATTGCATAATGAGCAATTTTTTAGACTGTATAATCACGCGGAGAAAAAAAAATCTTGTAAAATTATCGTATTGTATGGTAATGATATTTCAGGTCAATAATGGTTAAAATATACATTAATAATATACGGCGATTAAAATATACGGTATGAACTGTAATATTCGGTATTTAAACCACTCATTTGGTAACTTTTCTGATCATGTGGTCACGGTTTACCAGAAATTCTGGTTTTCAAAATCATTGTTCTTATTATCACCTGAAGTAGAAAATACAAAACTGAAACGAAAATAATTTTACCGAATAAATTGTCTTTATGCTATGCGCTAAGAAATCATGATAAAATTACCAAATTTTACCACACTTTCCAAATTGTACTACTCATTGTAAGACTATATTTCACTTTTAATTTTACAGAAATCAACCTTCGGTACAAATCAATCAACCTTCGGTGCAAATTCAAGCTTTTTGATATTCTTCTACATCCAGAAACACGGTAAATTTTACTTTAGTCTGGTAGTCCTGTCCATATTTTTTAGTGCAGCAAATGAAGAAAACCAAAATATTGTATTAATGCTTCAAAAATAATTTGCAACATTTTATAAAATATTTTATAATTATATCTAATATTATACCTAATATTATATCCTAATGGCACGTTTGTCTTTCTAGAAAACTCGACTTTTCAATTTTAGAAAGAGAATTATTATTAAGATAGTTTTACTTGTTTACCATAACCATTCAATTAATTATTTGTATAATCAGCAATCCTTTCCCTTGTATAATCAGCAAAGAATATATGAAATTCATATTTTATGAAAATATCATATTTAATTGTAATGTACAGAGATATTGGACGGCCAGAAAACTAATGGCGTCATAGCCAATCTTCTGGGCATTTGTAATAAAATAAAATAAAAATATTTCATGAAAAGAGTTCTCCTATGTGTTGTTTGTTGATACAATATCAATAGTTTTGCTTAATTAGTTCACATCAGACTAACTTTCTGCATTCTTTAAATTAAATAATTTGAACTATGATTTAACACTCGAAAAATCAACTTGCAAATGTGATTCATGCAATTAATTTTTTTAAATATTACAACTGTATAACTGCTAGTAAACATTATGTAGTTTTACTTTAAATAAGAATTTAAAATTGTTGCCTTTTTTTCCTTGTTTGGTCTGGCATGCATCAAAAAAATTAAAATTTTAAATAAAATTAACTTTTCCCGTTATATTCATATTAAAACATAAATTTTATTTAATTAAAAATCGAATATATTTCATGATTTCAAGTAAAGTGTTGCAGAAAGTGAAGACGAATATAAGAAAATTGAGAACTGAAAAAATATGCTTTCTTTAGAGCTCTTTTAAAGTTTGAATTATTACAATCAGACTAGCTTTAGAGATTATATTTGCAAGAAAAAAAATTCTTTTACAAGGAGAAAAGTATTCTGATAAAATTACCGAACTGCATAAAAAAAAATATCTCTGGTAAAAAAACAACAGCATAATTTTGGTTAATGAAACAAAATATATGGTTTTTAAGGCATTCATGTGGGAACGGAAATTCTGGTTTACAAAATCATAGCTCTTATTTCCTTAGTTCCTACTTAATAAAAAATACAAAATTTAAAATTAAATTTAACCGAATAAATAATTTTTGTGCTATACTATAAACCATCATGATAAAATTTTACAACATGTACCAAATTTATCACACAATAACTAACAATAAAACCATATTTTATTGTCAGTTTTACCAAAATAGCTAAAAAAATTCGGTTAAAAAACTTAACTTTTTAGTGTTTTTGTAAAGTCAGAAACACGGTAAATTTTACCATATTCTGGTAGTTTCGACCATATTTTTTCTCAGATTATACTTCTCTTATTTCTTAAAAGTTAATTGTAAAAATTAGTTTTAATTTTCAATATTTTTCCTATAAAATATCAAAAAGCATGCAGGATTTAAATTTTCCATTTGTTTTCCATATTCTTGAGAATAACATCTAAGCAAGATTTAATTCTTTCTCCAACTTTTTCTTAAATTCTTTATTCGAGAATTCAAAAAAAAAAAAGTTTGCATGTAAAGTATATAGTCAAACCTTTAAACCTTTTCCTGTCCATAGGTTTACACAAAAAGCAAAATTTGAAAGAAGTGTAAATAATACAAAGATTATATGAAGACACCAAGAACTAAAGAGAAAATCTCATTATTGGGAAAAAGAATTTGAGAATGTTAAGATTAACTTAACTGTGTTGCCGTAGAAACTTAACGAAAGGGTTGAATATAGAAAGTAAAAAAATAAAAAAATATTTTCCCTGCTATTTACATCATCTTGTGTCGATAAACTAGGTCTCATCTCATATTACTCACTTTTTAAGAATTTACTTATTTCAAGATTTTTAAATATTATTGCCCACAAATATTCGCATATTTCTTTAATTATGCATAATTATTAAATAATTACAATTTGGTATTAAAGGAAAAAAGTGTGCAGAGAAAATGATATTACCTAAGTGTTAAGAATATAGAAAATAAGCTCATGGTAAAATTAATACATGTTGTAAAAAAAAAAAAATTAATTTCAAATTATCATACAGTAACTATTTTTTTATAAACAGTAAGTAAGTAGTTTTTCTATAAATTAACCTGTTCCCTGCTTTAATTGAACGTATAACATATACTTTTACAATTCTTGTCAAAAACCAAATAAAAAATAAATTTTAGGAACCGCAAATTATTAATTATTCGAGAGGAAACTGTTGATTATATTTTTTAAATTCAGGAAACTTTTCATTTAGTTTAACATAATAATAAAATGTACTTACATGAATTTAAAATAATTTTATAAATAAAAGTGAACTTTTTGTTTTGATTTTTCATAAAAAGAACGATTAATGAGGAAAAACCACTGGGATGGAGAGTGGAGCGAACAGGGAGCAAAACATCCTAGTTGTTAAAATTTAAGCTGAATTTGGTACAATTAAAAATAATTACTTTAAAAATAAATAAATTGTTATACTTTTAAACCTGTAATCAAGTAATATCATTTTTATTTTATTTGTTTCTTATTGATTTTTTACTTTTTATTGTTCCAATGCTTTTCTTTTAATTCGCCTTTTAAATTTTTATTGTAAACAAAATTAAATATATGTTGTAAAAAGTAGTCTTAGTAATTTTCTCACTTTATTTTTTAGCTTTTTAAAAAAATTAAACAAAATTTTATCTGAAAATGCTGTTATAATCTGCCGCATAATCGAGGATTACTGCTACCAGGGTAAAAAATACTTATTTTTATATCGTATACATACCACGTATACCAAATTCGACTCTTATAAGTTCATCTTCAATAATTTGATCACACATTGCGTTGAATCATTAACTTAAATTAAAATTAAAATTCAAGTAAATACTTGCTTTTAACTAGGGTTGGAGTTTGATTATGATGGCACAACTTTATCATTAGCAATACTTTAAATAATTAAATTAATAGATTCATGCAATTGTAAAAGAAAACATTTTGTTTAAATTCCGATTAAAATTATTTTATTTCAGTTTTGAATATTATTTTAAACTACATTGTTTTTCAAAAATTTCAGTTTAGCATATACTTGTAGTAACTCTACGTTGGCTCTTGTTTTTTTAAATTGTTTCTAGAACATGTAAATTGAATTTAGATGAGAATTTTATTCCACGGGAGAGAAATACGATATTCTAGAGTAGGAATGCCTCACTTGTTCTATTTCTTCAACATCTTCTCACATTTCTTCAACTTTTGGAATATAATATTCAGTCATATATTTTTAGTCCTAATATTTCTTCGAGTACGAAAAATATAGTGACAACTGCCGCTCTGGGAGAATTCTGGTTCTGAAATTGAATAAACACTTTTCAAAAAAAATATAGATAATATATTTAATTTTAATAACATTTCTAAGTTCATAATAGATTTTAAAATATGTTTTCTTGAAAATTTAAAACGATAGCACTTAACGTTTTACTTCGACGTTTTTATTAGATTGTTATTAAAGTTATTATGATTCTTTATATTGCTGCAATCTTTCAATCGAATTTATAACCACGTTTCATTTAACTACAGGACTAAGTTCTAAAATTGTGGCTAAAGGAATGCCAAAATACCATTTTATTCATTTTCACACCACTGCAAGACATAAATTATTATCTAGTTTTCCCATATGGCAATTCGTCGTCAGTAAAAATATTAAGTACTTCTCAACTAGTTGGGATGCTCAGACTTTAATTGCAACTTTGTGTTAGAGTACAATACCAATTTCTATCGTTTCTTGAAAGCTATAAGCGCATAAAAGTTTATATCGCCATTTTACTAATCAAATATAATTTATTTACAACCAATTTATTTTTTTATAGTTTAAGAACTTATTATCAATCATAAGTTGAGTCTTAAATTGTAAACTTTATTTCTGTGTTTAATTACATTACAAATTAAATTTATTTCCTAAGTAGTGTTAATAAACTGGACCACAATTTTATCGGCGATCCAAACTTTATCTATTTATCGAGGCAAACGTTCATGCATAAAATATCTATAAAAGAGAAAAAAAATAAGAAAAAAAATTAGCTTAAAATAAATTTAAAGTATGCTTTTTTTCAGACTTAAATAAAAACGATAAAAATTTGTTTAAAACACAAATATACTCCTTAATCATCTGTAAGAGATGTGCACTGGCGTTTCGCTTCAAAATTGTTAAGAGAATTCTGTTTGCTTAAAAATTAGTGGCTAAAATTTTAGTCTACATTTTTTATTTATTTAATGATATTAATTAATATTTCATTATTAAGTTTAAAGAAAGCCAGTCTAGTGTCATGGTAATAGAACCAGTTGGTTAAAATAAGATGAAAGCAAGGTTGGTTGGTTAAGGAAGCAAAAATTATTTTTCAGATGCATAACTCGTTTATATTCATTCAAATCAGATTAAAAAAATGTTGAATAAGGAAATAAAAATTATAAGCTTTTGAAACTTTGGAAAAATATTCATTGAGGCTTAGCGTTGAAAAACAAAAAAAAAATCAGTTTCCTGACATGGATCTTCTTTTTCCTTTCCCCTTAAAACTGTGATTTATGGAACTATATAAATAAAATTTTGGGGTAGTTATAATTTTTTCGTTTGTTTTCAAACACTTAAATACAAGAAAATAACTAATCCGACCCTACTCAGCAAAAAACAAACTGAAGTCTAACAGCAAAATTGGACTGTTCGGTAGAATTGTGTGCTTAAATTATTCTACTTTGTACTGTAGATTTTCTGTAATGCAATTTTAACTATAAAAGTACTTCAACAGTTATTTGGCTGCTAATGTGAAATAATGTATGATAAATTTATTTTTTACAAACTTTACTATGATAAATTCACTTTATTTTTTAGAACTTTCGTTCTAATTTTTAAATTTAACTGTTTCAATTTAGATTTTTAAAACGTAAATATCATTTGGTTTCCGTTTAAGGAAAGTCGTCCTAACTAAAAGCAGCCTTTTACAATAAATTTTTTATCTGCGATAATTTGGAGACATATTTAAGGAAAAAAAATTATAACGTGCAGTTTAATAATAATTTCTCCGTAAACAAAATAAATCTTTAAACTTTTTTAAGCCAAAAAAATTTTGTCTGAAATGTTCAAACTTTTTTATCGATTTCTACACAGAGAAAAGAATTCCAGTGCAGTAAGGTAAACTAACCAGTGAAGGAATACTTAAGCTTCGCTAGCCGTTAAAAAAATCATAAAAATTTGTAATTTTAGCTAAATGACGGTGTCAACATATTTGTTATTAAAAACAAATTATGTAAAATTTTTTTTAAATAACTTACATAATATTGTTTTCAGCTTTTGGTGGTTTAAATAATAAATAGTAAGATTACCAAGTGAAGGAAGGGTACTTACTTGTGAATAAACACTAAATTTTCAAGTGAATGAACACTTAATTTTTAGAATGCTCGTTAGGAATTCATAGGCCACACAAATGTCTAAAAACAAGATTTTTTTCTTGGAATTACTACATATAACCGGAGTTAACGTGGGAAATTTTACTTTTTCCTTTGTCATGGAATGCAAAATACGGTTGGATACAGAATTAAAAAAATTGTTTTTCATTTTTTTTCTCACAGTTTAATAGTCCGTTCTAAATCGTGAATGTTTATCATTGTGTAATCCGATGATGTTTTTATTAGTATTATTATTATATCACTTTTTTATTTACTCTTTTCCCTCATATTTTTGAGACTTTTTTTTAATCTTTTTAAGTATTTTTTTTCTCTTTGTCATACTTTCTGCTTTAACTTTTTTTTCAGCTCCTTCAGTCTCTTTAAATTTTCGTTTTTTTTCTGAAGTTAATGCAAAAAAGTAATATATTTCTTTTCCTTTTGATTAGACCTTCCTCTTTTTTTCTAATTTTTGGCCAACGTAAATGTATCTTCGAAATTTCTTTGATTTTCCAGTACCATTTTTAGAATTCCTCACTGGATAATAAATGAGAAAAAGAAGTTTCGAAGTTTGAGTAAAATCCATCTCTCACTGACTTTCATCTAGCGGGTCTTCAGCAGTACTTACCATTTATTTAGGGAATCAATTGTTTTTGCAACTAACAATACATCAAGAGGACTTATCTCAAAATCAGTTTTCAAGATACTTTCATTATCAATGTTAGTTGCGCCAAAATTTGTCTTAACCAAATATTCTCTTTGAAATAAATTCTTCTATATTGAGAAAAGCACACGCTATTGGATATTTGGAAGATTAAACTCTTCTGTCAATGTTCTTTTAAAAATTTGCAACATAACTTGTGAGTCATTTATTTGTTTGAATTAAGGTTTGTATTTTTTTTACTAAATGTACGGTTGCAAGAACTATAATTTTGAAAGCAAGAATTTTCGGAAAACTGGTACCATATGAACAGAAAAATTACCAAAATAGTTTGAAAACCGTATACTTCAGTTTTATTAACTAGAGTTATGGCTTTTTTTTATCAGAATTATTATTACCACATAGCATAGTAATTTTACCAGAGTTTTTTCTTTTTGTAGGGAAAACAAGATGGTGCATTATTAAACTCTGGAGAATTCAAATTGATTTTATTACCATTTTTAAATAGGAATGGAAGGAAATAGTACTCAATAAACTTTTTCTCCATTAAAAATATTTAATTCGAAAAAATGTATATAAAAATAGTAAAAAGCAAATTTATTGAAGCAATAGCGTCATTTATAAAAAAAGCACTGCTCCATTTTGCTGTTCGAGAAATATGCATATTTTACTTAAATATCATTAATTCTATATTTTGGTCTCATATCAATTTGTTGCACAACTCGAATTAAAAATTTATATATGCTTAAATCACGTAAAGAAATTATAAAATTTTTGAGTTTTAATTATATTTAATAAATAATTAGTTTTCAAGTAGAAATATAAGTACAATAAATAAATACAATGTGCAAATATAACAAGTAAAATATTCTTTTAAAGAACTCAACGTATTGTGAAATTTATATAAAACTCTTTTAAGTATTAAACTTGCTATTTATTCATGTACTCTAAGGAATTTTCGATAAATAAGTAAAATTAAGTTAGATTTTAATACTAATTAACATGAATCTGTTTTACTGAGTAAATACATTTTGCTTGCTACATTTTAACTATTAGTAATAGTTAAATATGAATAATGTCTTATTTGAGTTTCTATATTAATTAAGTACATTACTTAAAAATAGAGATGTAGTTTTAATTTTCTCCGAATTTTATAGTTTTTTTTTGCTGAAAATAACAAAACAAGTTTCAACACCGAATATAACAAAAGGTAATTATTTTGATTTTATTGAGAAGATTTATTAAAAGAACAGAATTGTGCAAAACAAGCAGAGCGCACTTCTTGTGTAACTTTTGATCCAATGATCGGTTTTTCACGTACTAGAACTCTATCTTAACAGTTCGAGCTCACCTTATACGCTGTAAAAAATTCCGGATAAAATACTGGTATAAAGTACTGAAATACTGAGACCCTGAGTGCAGCATCTATAAAATCGATTCTATCGTAAAATCCATTTTCACTGTAAAATTTAAAACACGACTTTCTTCAATAGTATTTGGTTAATTACAGTGATTCAATAAGTCTTATTGCAAAATTACGGTACATCAGATTTCTTGTTTTGTAAAGTTCTACGGTAAAAATGGATTTCATGGTAAGAAGTACTGGATTCCTGAGTGCCGGTAATTTTTCCCGTAGTTTGATCCGTAACTTCTTACAGTTTGAGTTAACTAATTAGTGGAGATGATAATATATAATTCTAAATCAGAGAAATAAAAATTACTTTCACTAAATACATTGTCGATGATATTTCATGTTTCTAAATCAGGAAAAAAAAATTACATTCACTGAATGCATTGCAGATAATATTTGGTGTTTCTAAATCTGTAAACAAAACAAGTACATTCATAGAACGCATTTCTTTTCAATGATTTCGGATTTATATGTTGTAAGTCGCACCAGAAATTTTAAATATATAGTTTAGCAGTTTAGGTAAGAGATCCGTCAAGGTCTGGCTTCTTAATGCTAAAAGCTCCTGTTGTGTATTACCATGTCTTCAAAATTATTGAAGCGAATAATAAAAAAACTTTTTTTATACATAATTATAAAAAAAATGTTTCATTGATTTTTCCGATTAAGAAATCAATTTTCCTTCTGTATATATACATTTACTTTTCATATTTAGTTAAGTTTTCAGAAGAATTAATTTCGATACATCAATTCATATACACTTTAAAATATAGATTCAGATTTAGGACTATTCATTATAGTTTCAGAAAAAGGAAAAAAGTTAGAAAAAAAAGAAAATCATGCTTTTAAGGAGTCTTGTTAATTTTCTCAGATACATCTTATATCTTTACTTTTTTTAATTCAACACTTTGCGTGAAAGTTACATAAGTCATACTTTCTGCTTTAACTTTACGCACATTTGCATTTATTTCCGAACTATTATTTTCATCTATTTTTCAAATTGTTAACTGCAGCGCTGTAGTAGTTATTTTTTTTACACTTTTATAAGTGGTATCAAAAATCTTAATTGGTAATTTAGACTAAGATTATTACGACATTTTTTAATTAGTATAAATAATATATATTAGTTATATTATAAGAACTTCCCCTTTTCCCTTTGCCATTACTCTCGCATATTCCTCGCATCTTTTTCAAATTGATACTACTGATTCAATGTTTTTAGCAATTTATTTCGAAATAAATTCATTTGATACAAAAGGTAAATTGAACGGATGTGCCATATTTTAGACTCATTTCATAAAATTATTAGCTAACGTGATAAAACTAATTACGTTTTCTTTATAAACTAACACAAAATCCATTTCTTATATTTTTATAGAAATTCACACCTGAAGTAAACCAGTAATGATTATAAGAAAAAAACTCAAGTTTATAAAGGAAAAAGAAAAGAAATGCACTTGGTAAACACTTTTTGACATCTCTGGATCTCCACGTTTCCAATTACATAAAAGTATTATCAGCACAACAACCCAAAGAACAACACTGAAATTTTAAAATAAGAAGTAGTAATTTACCGTCTTTTATGGCAAATTAGAGAATTTGCCATAAACAGTCGTCCTACGTGTGGCGTAAAATAAAGGAAACCATCTTTAAATCGTTATTTATCCACATTACAAAATCTTACAAAAAATGAAAAAAAATATACCGTTTTAAAAAGTAAAGCTAAAAGAATTCCATTTTTTGAATTTATTTTATGCTGCCCTTGCTTGCTTTGTGTTATTTGATTAAGTAAAATATGTTTTTAGAAGTTCATCCTGACAAATAAAGATTGAGCATATTCATTTGATAAAATGCTTATGCTCGAAGCCTACTGATGATATTCAACATTTATCCAAATATAGATATTTTTTTTCATTGCTTAAATTTTTTGGATGGTGATAAGAAAATCTATTACCCCGGTATCAGTGTTAGGGGTACATTAGTATCAAATTAATTACCTTCATTAGTATATTTGCTGCCTGCTGAAACAACATTTATTACCACTTTACCTACAGCAAATATTACCAAAATTAACTAAGCATCGTTGGAGTAAATAATGGCATTACAGTTCTCCGAAACTAAAAAGTACCTTTTCTCTATTGAGTAACTAACCGTTAACTTTTCAATTCGGTCAACTACCATTGATTTTAAGCTAATTAAGATAATAAAAACACGTTTCTAAAGTGTAATTATAAAGCAAATATTGAAGAAAAATTGCATAAAAAATAATTAAATGAAAAATAAATGTAAAAAATAACTAAACGTTAAAGAAGACTTGATAAACTTGCTTTTTGTAGTTGAATGGAGCTATAAGCTTGCAATTATCATTAATTTTATCGCAATAGTATAAAAAAATAGAACGGCATACCTGAAAGTGACGTAATGTGGGTATTTAGATTTTAATTGGTTGTTGAAACATGACACTTGTTTACGTTAGCAACTGTTCTTTCAATTCTATTTCGAGTAAGCAAGCCCTTTGAGTATCAATTCGTTTAAATGACACATTCTATATTCTTTCACGGACATATCAATTCTTCCATTAAATATTTCCTACTTAACACAAAACAGACAATAAGTCATGTAGAACATAAACTAATTATGCATCGAAGTTACCAGGCACACAAAACAAAAATATATCACGGTTTCAATGAAATACATAAACAAATATTAAATCGAAGTTACGTAAAAGACGTAGATAAGAAAGAATTATATTTCAACAAATTTGATCTGTGATACGGAATTGCATTTAATTAACTTCACTTTAAATAACATTCTAAGTTGTGTAGGGAAACAAAGCTCAACTTCAATATGCCATTTTGCTTATAAACTATCTCCTGTACAAGGTTACATGTGTGGGTGTCAGTGATTTTCATCTTTTTGAAGTGCAAATGCCCAATTATAATTCAAATGTAAAAAAATAGTTGTATAAAAAATAAAAGTTAACAATAGCTAGAGGTTGATGAACGCTTGATAAACTTTTTTTTTAATTAAAAAGAGCTATAAGCTTGAAATTATTATTAATATCATCTGAAAAAGTATATATAAAACAGAATTGTCCACAGTTTATTTCAATGTTCAGTGCTTAAACCAATGAGACAAATTCCGTTTTCGAGCTTCTATTAACCCTTTCTTACCGTGCCCTACCACAAACAATACAGACTTTATAAGGTTGCTAAAATTTAAAAGAAGCTGAAATTATAAAAAATATAGGAGCCATTTTTCGAGCTTATCACCCTGCCGACATGCCACCTAGAGTTTTTCTATTTCTTAAAATATACATATGTAACTGTTACTTTTTTTGCCAAATGAGACTGCCTTACTTTCTGAAGATTTATATGAAAGTTCCAATGTAATGGTATATACAGATATATTCAGAAAAAAGAGAAAAAGACAGATAAAGAGGAAGAATGAAAAAAATATAGATATACTGCAAATGTATCTTGCATGAAACTGGGTCTCATCAAGTTTTACTCTTTTTCCGATAAGGAGTATCTTCGTCAAACGATCATGACTTCTTAGAGATACTTCTTCAAAACCTTCTGATCGCTGAGAAAAGTTGAAGATGCACAAAGACTGATTTCCCTTCGATCATCATTTTCTAATGATATCTCTCTCTTTAAAGAACCGAAATTCGAGTTCGAAATACATGTCATCATAAGGGAAATTCATTCGATGTACTTAAAGTTCAAATAACTATGAAGTCTATTCTTTACAAAAAGCATTTTCGCTAATGCTGATTTTTATCAGAATGAGGAAAAGAGAATGGATATTTTTTTTATTTCGTGCTGCTTATAAAAGTTGTGAAAATAATGTTTACTTAAGAAAATATATTACAAGATGCGGATGCTCTAGTGATTTATTACACCTTAATCCCATTTCACCGTTAGCAAAACAATATTTACTCTTATTACTTAGAACATGAATGAATTTGAGGAAATGGTGTGTGCTTGTGTATTATTTAAACTCGTAAATCAATTAAAGAAACAAATGAACTTAATTATGTAAAAAAAAGTCATATTTGATTCATTCTTATTATGAATTCTTTTTCAATGAATCTAAGTCGCATTTTCTTTACAAATAGATTAAAGTCAGGAAAATATTCCTCAGTTCGCTCTATATTTATGTGTTAATTTGAATTCTGAAGATATTTCTTCATAACAGTACTACAGTTAGCGTGATCCGGGAGAAAGTCTTGAAAATATTACTCATTTTGCTCAATATTTATGTGTTAATTTGACTTTTGAAGATATTTCTTCATAGCAGTAATACAGTTATCTTGATCTGGGAATTTAAAACTGGGCTGGTTAAAGTATGGAATTTGCTCATTGTTTTCGTGATACTTTAAATTTTGAGGATATTTCTTCATATCAGTACTGTTGTTAACGTGATCCGGTAATTTAAAACTGGTCTGAGAAAAGCGTGGTGCCTGTGCCAATCATAGAGCGTTGGTTAATTACAATTGCAGTTTCAGTCAATTCTGATATTTATAGTAACAACTCTTTAGTTTTTATTAATTTCACTTTTTTCTTTTAGATCCGTTTCAAAACCAATCGTATAGCCAAACTAGATTTTCAAAGCCAACAGCAGCTAAGATATGATGCACATAGGAATCAGCAAAGTTTTTTTTTCTTGATACAATATGAAGCAAGATAAAAATATGAGATGCATAGATACCATAAGTATTAAGATGAAATTATTTAGTTAATCAAACTTACCCACAGCACAGACAAAATATCAAAATGAATTCAGGCAAAACCGAGGTGAATGGAGATTAAATATTTTAAAATTATTTTATACAATTGGCAGATATATGTAAATCTTATGAGAAGGGTATTAACTTGAAATGAATTAATCACCACACAAGTTTAAGAGTTTTTCAACACAAAATTTGGATAATTAATACACCACAGGTTTTACAGTGTACCAATTCTGAAAATTCAGTGCAATATTGAATTAAAATATTAGTTACCTTGAAAAACAATAAGGAAATAAATTGATGAAACCTTAATAGAACGAATTATTGAACAATGTGACTATTCAGATTAAACTACACTGTCTTGGAGCATAGTAGCCACCATTGTATGTGTTAAGGTGAACTAAAATTTTTAATACAATGCATGTAGTAACATTTATTCTTTTCTGTTTTATTGTTATAGTTTTATTTATTTATTTAATGTTTATTTTTTTTACTAACAATACTTATTTACTTACGCATTATAAGAAATTCATAGATTAATAGCGAAAATATTTAGTTTAAAAAATAAAAATTTCTCTAGTAATATATTCGGATTAATTCTTTAAATCACTTGCTTGTTTGCTTTTTTTTTTAAATCTATTTTTATTATTTTTTTTGAACGATAACTACAGTTCCGTACTTATGCATTTAGTGCTCAACACCAAAAAGTGTGGCAGCTGAAACAACTTTTTTACAGTGTATAGTATCGTGAAATAAGCTTAGGAAGCATCATGATATGCTTCAACTTTACTCCACTGATTGAAAAAGAAACTTTCTATGCTTCATATGCTTTCTATGCTTCATTCTATAAATCTTTATTATGCTTCAATAAGGACACAAATTTCAAAGTGTGTGTGAGGTTAGAGTTCTATTGGACTTTGAAAACTGAGAGGACAATTCAACAATTCGTCATGTACCTAGCGTTCTATATTTAATATTTTTTTAAAAAAATTTCAAAGTAAAGAAAAGTATTTATTAAATGCGAAACATATCATTTAAATGCATAAAATTTTTTTATTTGTTCAAAAATAAGCTTATAAAACTACACACTTATGAAACAGTTAAATCAGAATGCTTCCCCATCTTTTTTGACTTTTAGTTTGAAAAAAAAAGAGATTGAAATATTTTGAATTACTCAATCGGGAATGAGAGGAGAAAATGAGTTTTGTAGGAATTGGATTTGCCTCAGGTTACAAATGCGATAAAATGATATTTTTCACTTTCAGTTCTCTTCATTTTGGGTTAAACAAATACTTAGACGAAAATAAATACTACATTTAAATTGAAAGTGAAACTACACGTAAAAGAGGTCATTTCCTTAGTTTAAAGTTACTTTTACAAATGTATACTTAAAAGTGGTCCTAGGTTTTACAAATGTATTGATGTTTAGATTTGCAAAATATAAATGTTTACTTTAATAAAAAGTTTTTTAAAAAAATGTAATTAAATTGAAATATTCATTTTAAATTTATATGATTGATTCTTACGTTTTAACTCTGTGTTGCAGCAATCACATTCAGGGCAGTTACGAAGTTTGTTGTCAGGAAGAAATTTATCAAACTATAGAGAAGAACGAGGCATAATGAGGGGGTTGGTATTTTCCTCAAACGTTTCACCGCGATGAGCTGCTGTTAGACTATCTGAGTGTGTTTACTGATATACTGTATATTCTTTAAAAAAAATTGGCTCAATTTTAAACGATGACATCAGTCGCTTTTGAACCATAAAACAGTGAGAATTGACTCCAACTTCAGCAAGATGTAATATATAACGAATTAAACGAATTAAATTAAAAGAACCATTTTAATTGAATCATGAAATTCATTTCAAAAAGTGCAGCATTACAGAAATAAAATAAAAAAGATGTTTGAAATCGCAATAATTTAAAAATCAAAATGTGTCTCGGTGTCACGTGAGTACACTTTAATCAGTGGGACCAATAGCAGAGAAGACAAAACAAAGACGATGTAATTCGGCAACGATTGCGTCATACCAATTGAGACAAATATGCAATTAAAGAGTGACGATATTAAATTGACAATAAAAGTTAAAAATCAAAAAAAAGAAATAAAGATTCAAATATTTGAGAATATAGTGCAACAGTAATATGATTCGCGATCGCAACGAACTATAGGGGGCGTTGTTGTATGAGACGCATACCTGCGATTTCTACATGAACCGTCATTCAGTTACTCTAGAGACGTCGTTAATGTAGCATGTAGCATTGCAACGTTCCTTCTTTATTGTGACTAATTAAATTTAAAAAAGAAAAATGCTTGATATTCTTTCTTATGCAAACGAAAACAAAATGGTATCTCTTTTTATTAGAGAAGGAATATCCAAAACACATCGGAAAAATATTTGTACATTAACAGAAAAAAATATGCATATTCTTATAAGAGTTAAAACCTAATGCCCGAGAAATAGTTTTACTAAATTTAATGATATAACATGAAAGGCCCATTTAAACTTTACATTCTATAGTTTTAAGAATCATATTAGTTCAAAAATTAAAATGAACAAAAAGTATACATAAGCCTCATAATTTTATGAAATTTAATTTTGTAAACAAAGTTTTCTGACAACAATTTTTATCAAAAAATTTCAAGTTTCAATAAAAATCATTATTTAGAAACTAAGAAACGTAAAATAAAGAATGCTGTCGAATCAAAAACAAATGAACAATTCTTTTTTGTCGCCATTTTCAGTGCTACAAAAATTCGTCTTTGGGATTTGCCAAAAACAAAACAAGATGCAATTGTATTTTTTTAGGAGGGAAATATTTTACCGAAAAAACGAAAATGTACCAATTCCCACAACATAAAACTTTATCTTGGTAAACGTACGTTTTGGAAATGTTATTTCATTTGGAATCTTATTTATCAGAGTTCATATGGCAATATGATTGTTTTGAATCTTTGCTAAACTCTATATCGGCTCATTTTCCACCGAAATCCGATTGACTATTTTGATTTTAAATAAAGTGTTTTATTTTATGAATTGTCGCAAAAATTTTAAGTGTAGATTAGCGGCACTTAAAAACCGCCAAATCTGTAGCGGCGGTGGCGTTAATAAGTAAGTACCGAATTTTTATTCCATACTTTTCTGAATCATATTACTTCAAACATTGGAATATACAAGAAGTATACATAAACACATAATGTTATACCATTTAATTTTTCAAAAAAAGTATTTTGAGAACAATTTTTATCAAAAAATTATAAACTAAAAAACGGAAAATAAAGAATTCTTAGGATAAAAAAACGATTTCAAGAATTCTTTACATTGAAATAAAAACTTTCATATTGTTTCTTTTTTTATTATTCTTATAGTTCTTAATCAGACGTAAAAAACCATTCTGTAGAGAACCATCATCAAATGAAAAAAAAATATTTACAGTCAAATTTTTTATTGTAAAAATCATTGCACTTACCTGATTTATAATTCCCGGAGAATTCCAAAATGATAAGTTCCTTGTTTGAAAACTTTATTCTCAAATAATAGATACATAGTTTGTCCCTTCATTACTTTTAGATAACATACTACACAGCAAAATTTTATAATAGATATGAAATTGAATATGTAGCTAAAAACAGAATAGCTGAATTCTAGTTGAACTTATTCTTTCAAAACTAAAAAATACTTACCAAGAAAGCGATTAAAATTAATTAAGAATCAGCACAAATGGCACTATTTCAAGTAACTTGGATAATTTTTTATTGTTGTTTTCCGAATTATATGGATACAGAAATATATACTATTCTATAACGAAGAAGAATATGTTATAACTATTACAATTTTGTATGTTCTGAATTCATATTTATTCACTGGAATGACGAAAGCAATGTTGACTTCACTTTAATTCGTAATGAATTGAAGACAGAAGAAATGCATTTTACCTTAATACACACATCTGTAACAGTATCCGAAATCGGAAGTCATCAGTTGCAAGTTTGTTGATAATAGAAACTAAAAATTATTGCGGAATTTTTCTTCAAATGTTTGGCGTGTTCTGTTCCTGAAAGATTTACTAATATTCTGGATATTTTTTTCAAGTTCTTCGGCCTTTTCCTTAGGGAAATTTTGTTTCTTATTTGCTGCTAAAAAATGGCGTCTGATTCAGTCAATGATTTCGATGGAACTAAATGAAAACGTGATAAATTAATGTCCGATATTTACAGGCTCCCGCTAGACGGCGTACTCGAGCGTTGCGATCGCGAATTAACAATGCAATATTTTTTAACGCTTACTTATGTTTGTTAATATTAGTGTTTTCATTCGGGACGATCTCGTTTAAGAGAGTAATGGTCAATGCGAACAGACATTTGTGATTCATCTACTCTTTTTTAATACTTCATTCTTTTAATCTCGTTTTGCGCATCTTAGTTTTGATTTTTTGCATGCATGTATCTCTTTTATTAAATAAATATTGAGGACGTGCACAGTTTCGCAACTATGTAAAGTGAGCAAATAAAAAAATTTAAAAAAATGGAATAAAAAAATCGGCCCTTCTGAATAACTTTTGATAGAATGATCGGATCTTCACATTCAAAGACTCAAACTTAATGATTCCAGGAGGTGACCTCGAATATGCTAATTAATAAGTACAAACGTTATTTTAAGACGCAAAAACGCTTTCATTCTGAAAATATACCATTTTTTCAACAAATTTGGATCTCTGACAAACAAAATAGCTATAATTTGGAAAATATGGTCATTATTGTTTGGGTAAAGGAACGATCCATAGAGAGTTTTTGAGAAATCAAATTTTATTTAAAAAAGCCGTATATTTAAAATTCCATTTCTTAGGAAATAATCGACCGATTTTGCATAAATTTTGACCTTTGCCTTGTAAGCTTACATTCTTTAAAATGATGCAAAAATTGTATGCCTTACAATTAATAAATAAAATAATTAAAAAAATACATATTTGCGAAAAATGATCTTTTTCATGCAATTATATTTGAATAAACGTATTTTATAATTGTGCGTAAAATTTTTTCAATTCGTTCAAAAAGATTTCGATATTTGGCGAAATAAGCAAAAAGTAAAATTAACATTAAGTGATTCTAAATCTTTTTGAACTTCTGACTAAACTATTGTTAAACCATTGAGATCGATTCCTAGAACGTGCAGATCCGATCATTTGATTAGAGGTTAGAAAGCTGAACAGTTGTTGCGTAATGCACATTCCTTAAGAATTAGCATAATGCAAGATCATACATTTTACTTAAAATTAAAAAAAGAAAAACATTCAAGAGCAGCCTCCTGGCTGTGTAATGATTATGAAGCTGGCTTCATGTCAGAAAGGTCCCGGGTTTGAAATCCGGTCTGACGCATGGCTGTTCCTTCTGTCTTCTCTGTATTATAAATATATCCTTCTTACTGTGGAGGAAACGTTGGCGAGCCTATTATAGCTCCCCTGAAAAAATGGTAGACATATCTACCAGTCTGGGACAGGAATGATGATTGTATATATAAGGGATGATATGGGAGAGATTGAAAAAAAAACTCCTAAGTTAAAGCTAAAATATAATAAAAATAATTAAATCTCCTTAAACATTCAGTTTCGAATAAACCGAATTATTTGTAAAAGTTTTCTTTCAGTAACATATTTTCGTTCAGCAACAATTCAGCTTCTTTTTTAATATATACTTAGCAAAAAAACTTTATATTATTCAAAAAGTATACGACCAAAATACATAAAAATTCATATTCTTATGAACTGTATGTAACTGATTGAGACTCAGATTATTGCAAATTTCCTTATTTCATAAGTATTGGGGAATTTATAAATAAAAACTGCTTCTTATGCAAATATTGTTTGGTAAATTTGTTTTCGTAGAAGAGAATAAATTATTATTGCTGGTTATTTGTATTCATTTTTGGATACAATGTTTGTTGAAAATATGACTTGCGAATAGAAAATAAAGAAGAAAATATTTACGAAAAGTAAAACATTTTATTCTTTGTATTTTTCTACTATGCATTGTACGAAAATTGAATTTTAGATTTTGTTGTTGTTAGTTTTTACTATGCACTGAGTGCGAAATAAAGAATTGTTTTATATTATTTTGTTTGAAGATTTGTTTTTAAATTTGAAAAATTTTTTGAAAAAAATAATACTAATTATCTTAGTTCGAAAGCAATGTTTGAATTTATAATTGATGTAATCTAAAAAGTATAAGTAGTGCTAAAATTTAAATTCATTCCTTTATAATATTTTTATTCATTGTCTTTGTTTTAAAATTATATAGCACTAAAGCTAAAAAATACGGTGAAAGAGACGGAACATGAAATTTAGAATATGCCACATATTTTAATTTATTTCTATGAAGCAAAAAAATTTAACACACGTATTCTCAAAATGAAAAGAAGAAAAATTTAAATTTAACTTTAGAAATTTTTCTTTTAATGTTAATGATCATAAAAACTTTGATAAGACAACCCTTTTTTCAAAATGAGTAATATAAAAGCATAATATTATTAGTCACATAGATAATTAGATAAATTAGAAATCGTAGTTTTTAAATTATAATTTTTATCTCAAAAGAAATATTTTTAAACATTTTTAACAAATGAAGGAACTAAAGAAACATATTTTAAAATTACATGCTTCTTTTCCTTTTTACAAATATTTAAAAAACATGCATGAACGGTATTTCTTTAAATCAATTTTGAAATTTAATTGCCCACTGCTATGTTTGTTTACATTAATATTTTTCACAGAAATCATCACTTAAATTGTACTACCATTATATTGCATTTAATTAAAATTCGAAAATTAGATGTTGAACTACATTTTTTCGATTGTTTAATACCTAATGCAACCTTGCTGTATTGAAAAAAAAGTGATTCTGCAGTAGAACAGTGATTCGGTAGCTTATAAAAATCTGACAAACGGACAAGCCTGAAATATTTTCTGTTAGATTTGCATTAAACAGCATGGAAGTTGGTTAATTGCGTTAACCCTGTCAAAATGTAATCATAATTTTGTTAGATTTTTGACTTGCACTGATACATAGTACACGAAGAAGAAAAATAGTAAAATTACCTTACGGTATAGTGAAGATATTTCTAGTAAAAGCAACATAATTTTTCTAAACGGAACCAAAATATACGATATTTAACCATTCATTAGTAATTTTTCTGTTCATATGGTAACGGTTTGCAGAAAATTCTTGTTTTCAAAATTATAGTACTTAAAACCAGACCACCGATGCCATTCTCTAAATTATTAAGACAAAATAACCTAATTTAAAGCATTTGCCCAATTATATCACGTATCTGGAAACCACACTTTGTTAATGTCACCAAAATCATTGGCAAAGCGCTTAGATAAGAATTACCGATATTTTTGGTGTGCACATTGACCCAAGAAACACTGTTAATTTTACCATATTCTGTTAGTTGTGACCATACATTTTTCTCAGTGTAATGTTTCGAGATAAAAAAATTTCTTCTGAATTTTCTCAAGAGAGCATTATTACGGTTAGAAACTATTATTGTAAATGTTATTAACTATGCGAAATAGAATCTTCCTTGTGAAATGGGAGCTCCCCAAACCATGCGACTGTCTCATTTAAAATTGTAGATGTATTTATGTCTCTGACTCAAATCTCAATGTGGTCGCATATTATCAAATATATTCATTTTTTCTAAATGTGACTAAACCTTATCGATTTTTAAATAAGAGCAATTTCAGACAAAATGAGGGAGAAAAGAATGCAGCAGTTCTGAGAAACCATGAATAAAAAATATGCATTGCTCTAATCTTGTTTTAAATAAAGTTTCTCATCATCCTTGAACGATAAAAAAAGCTTGTACATTAATGATTTGAGCAGTTTTTAAGTAATTATTAGCATAATAATTGCGATTTTATTTACAAAACGTCACGGTACACAGGAAAAAAAAAATTATGGTCATAACTACAAGAATATGGTAAAATCCGTATTTTCTGGCTCAATTGGAATACTAAAAAGTGCCGTCATTTTTATTACAGCTCTTTGCTAATGACTTATAGTAAGATTGCAAATAAAATATGGTTTTATTATCAATCTGTTAGGTAATAAATGTAATAAAATTTGATATTTTTACCAAATAATTTTGTTATTTTAACATACAAATATCATTTGAGAAAATGTTCATTTTTGAAAATTCTATTTTATTTAGTGAACGCTTGTTAATTTTATTTTTGGTTAGTTAGTTACTTTCATTTCTATTGGTTTAGTCGATTGTTAGCTTTCTTTTTCCTTTTGGTTGGTTAGTTACGTTAATTTCTATTGGTTTAGTGGCTTCTTTGGTTGATTGGTTGTTTTCATTTCTACTGGTTTAGTCGCTTGTTAAGTTTGTTTTGTTTGATTGGTTGTTTTCATTTCTATTGGTTAAGTCAATCTTCGTCAAACTCAACTGGGTGGCCTGTATGAGCTGCGTCTTTGAGAACAAAATTTTGAAACTTTCATTTTTAATTTGGCACACTAATCACCAGAGATTCTCTCAATTAAGACGTCTTCTCTTTTGAACCTTTTTTAAAAGCAAAAAAAGAAGGTATCAAGAATGCTAATTTTTTACAACATGACCATTTATTGATCGGAAGTTACCTAATGATCTGAACTATTTTAATATTGTGAAAATAAACGCCCAAATTCACTCGAAAAAAACTTTTTTTTCAAAAGAACTAAAACAATATACGAAACATTTAAAGTCTTTGTAAATGGAATAGGCATTTCAAGGTTATGTGATTTATCCACGTTTATCCTCTCCGTTACAATGTTATCCACAAATCTCGCTTTTTCCCCACGCCAGTGTGTTAATATCATTATAATATTATGAAAGAGTAGCGTTGCTACCAGTCACATCGTTACCAAGATAACGAAAGTAGAAAATGTGACCTTGAGGTGCTAGTTTTAATTACAAAGAGCGAAACACAATTACGTTACGTTACGTCCGTTAAAAGGAACGTAAAAAAGCTGTTGTTGTTGTTACTTATGCCAATTGTCATTACCGGGAAGCTTGCTTGATATCAAGCGAATTTTCAAGGCAAAAGGGGCGTTTCTGGTTTTTCAGTTTCTAAATCCTAGTCAACAATACTACTTCAACCACATATATGTCACAGCCCGTTTTACAGGGAGGACTCATTCATATTTCATTCATTCATTCATAGATCGTAATTTTGACCTGCTCCAATTCAGTACCCCCGAGGTATTGATTTGTTATGACAACTTGGAAGACTATGTGATCCCGACAGATTTAACGTGCACCAATAACCATTTAATACACGGGGATTCTTCAGCCGATTGGATTCAAACTTACGATCTCACGAACACGAGTCCAACGTTCGACCAACTGGGCTATCCCAGACCAAGTAAAAAGTAAGGCTCTGGGGATGGGCAGTTCGTCTTTCAATAAGGTGAACCAGGCTCGAATTCCAGCGATGACTGGTTGATTCAAAATCCACACCCGGCTTGCCCCGTCCACAGAGCTGACTACAGAGATCCTCAGTGGTAGATGGATCATGGATTAAAGTACTCTTGCCGTCAGGCTAATTGTGGAGGGTTTTCATGGTTTCCCTCTCCATGTTACTCAAATGCTGCTTAGTTCCAGCAGAAAAGCTCTCTACGAAGGCAAATTTCTCCGAATACGTGAGTGGTTCCCTTGTCTTCTGAATTGTGTGCAAAATTACTATTCTACGGAGTTGAGCAATTGTAGTCCTAAACTTTTAATTGGGTCGACTGCTCAATGACGGTTATAAAATAAAATTAAAACAATAGAACATAGTTGCCAACATTATGCAGAAAGAGATAGAGAGAGACTTACCCTCTCCGTCAGAGATTCCTAAACTTTAAATTGGGTCGACTGCTCAATGACGGTTATAAAATAAAATTAAAACAATAGAACATAGTTGCCAACATTATGCAGAAAGAGATAGAGAGAGACTTACCCTCTCCGTCAGAGATTCCTAAACTTTAAATTGGGTCGACTGCTCAATGACGGTTATAAAATAAAATTAAAACAATAGAACATAGTTGCCAACATTATGCAGAAAGAGATAGAGAGAGACTTACCCTCTCCGTCAGAGATTAGGTTAAAAGAATAAAATTTTGCATTAAGTAATTATGAAAATAATTGATTGAATGAATATCAGTTCTCATAAATGCAGTTAGAGGGCAGAATTTTAAAATTTTCAACACTTTTTTTTAAAGAAAATACAGTACATAGTTCTTTAACAAATTACAGATCAAGGATTGCTGAATCGTCAAAGGAGTGTCTATGCATCCAATAAAAAGCTCAACTGTCATTATGTATTTTCTTCATTTAATGTTACGGCCGCATTATTATTATATAAGGTCATAACCCGTAAATTCAGATGAAAAGTTATACATAAAAACCACCCAATACTAAAATTAATGCACACGTGATGCGTGTTGAATATGAATCATCTTACTTTACGAACAAAAACCAATCTATCAAATTCGTTGTAACAGTTTCTTTTCTTTCCAAAGCACAACTAGACCTTTAGAATGCATAATTCAATATATTAGGCATTGTATTTTTGAAACAATTTCCCATAATTAAGTTCAAGTTTTGAAATCGTTAATAGTAACTATTTTACATACTTAAATAATGTCTAGACATCTTGTTAAGTAATTTAACTGACGTATTACATTTTTAAAAGTGATATTAGTGCTAGCTATATATAATTTTTGGCAAATAATAATCAATGGTGAAGACGTGCTTAAATTGAATTAAAGATAATCTCAATACTCGAGATAAGGTACTTAAATTGATATTTAATTAATATGAATGAAATATATTTGAATGTTTAATTTTAAGTTAAAAATTCTTATTATGTTAGTTACTAAGTCGGACTTCTAAGTGGGAACTTTACTATATAAAATCATAATAATTAAAGCTTATATTTTGAGTATGAATGTCTATGGTATTGAAGATCTATTAAGGATCGAGTGAATGTATAATGAATATTTTGAAATTAAATAACTGAGGACCTCTTAAAAAGTGATTATTTATTTGTCGAATGATCAAGTGGGTTCTTTAACGACACTAATACCAAATTTAGTGCATATTAAATTGCTCAAAATGGGAATTTATAGCTAATGAAAATAAGTATTCATTTCCACATAAAATAAAGGATAGTTAGAAACAAAATTTTTTTCTCCAAAAAAGTCTAGTGCTTATTATAGTTTCGAATGCACCCGAAATTGAGAAAAGGTGCATTAAATGAGATTGTTTTTGAAATTTCGACGTACACTGAATACACATAGGAAACGAACTTCAAATACACAACTTCATTGGAATTCAATTTCTCAGGAACTATTCAATCAATTTTGTTCAAATTTTGTATTTTGTCTTTTAAAATTATTTTTTAAAAACAATGGGATAATTTGCATGCCAAAGTTTTCATTTTTTCGACTAATATTAAACTAAGTAATAATAAATTATTAAAAATTCTATTTCGCATGGGAATATCTTCGAATAAGTAAGTTTCATAATTGTAGAGGAATTTTTTCTTAATTCACTTAAAATTTTTTATAGATAAGACGAAATTCGCAAAAAACAAAATGAGTATTAAGTGGTTTAAACTTTCGATCGCACTCCTGGCCAAATTATTGAGACCATATTTCCCAGATCGCGGCTACCCCCTATATTTTTGTAGTCTGAAATCTAAATCAATCAAAATAGGGTGTGTATATTCAGGAAAAGTTCATCTTTGTGTCTGATTTCGTAATCTAAATACCGTCTGCCCTAATTAATTGGCATATTTGAGGTCACCCTCTCGAATCATTAAGGTTGAGTCCCAGTTTCGTGAAAGTCCAATGATTGGATCAAAAGTTATTCCGGTTGCCCGTTTCTTTTTGACATTGTACAGTTTTTCTTAATTACTTTAATATCTATTAGTCATATTGGTAGGATTTGAAATGTAAAGTATATATTAAAATCTTAAGTATTTGAAATTTAAAATATATAATATAGATAAACTTTCTTCGCGAGGAACTTATTGGAAATTCTTGAAATCTTCGCAAACATATTTTAATTTTCTTACAGGGCTCATAATAACATAAATAATAGGGTTCATTACTGTCGCATAAAAATTTGTAATTATAAAAAGAAAAACTACGTGTGATTTTAAAATTTATATTTTGTAATTTGTTAACCTAAATCTCGTTTTGTACCATAATTTTTTGACTTATTCTAAAATTAGCTAGCATTATTACGGAAATTTTCATAAAAAATATACATTTAATCTATCTTTAAATATGGACTAGTCATTAAAATTTTATGAACTTCCATACTCCTAAACTAAACCAAAAAATATATATATAATTTTTAAATTATGAAACTGCAGGCTTTAAATCCCTGGAAAAGCAACCCCATTTCAGTTCTTTATTCTGAGCTGGCATATCTGGTTACCATGACAACCATGAGCACCTGTTGCCTTCTGAGATGTCAGGTATATTATTGAAGAGGGGGTCTGGTATTCGATCTGAATCCCTCCCCTTCATCATCCCCTTTCTTAAATGACTCATTTTAATAATCAAAGCAAAAGAAAGGAATACAGGATTCATTGAGCAGGAATTTTTTTATCGGTGCAATTAAAAGAAACAACTTTATTTCAATTTGTGGGACAGTAGAACAGTTGTATCTGCTATCCACTAGAGGTCGCTATTTTAAGGGGTGCACCCACGCAGTTTTCGGGATATGCGGTGAAGCTCACAGAACAAGATCGTTTCGACTTCTGATCGGAGGGAAAATTATCAACTTCTCTCAAAGCGTTTGGAGGAATAGGAAAAACTTTAGTGGAATCACTGCAATTTGGTATCATTATGATAAGTGGTGAACAAATTGTTTGACTTTAGCGGGACAGGTTGAAAAGAAAATGAAAGAAATCTTATATCTCTTCTGAGGTGAGATTTACTTTTTTCAATTCATTGTTTTAAGAAGAAAAAAAATATGACTTAAAGAAGATGAATCATATTTTTTATATGAATGCTTCTTCTATTTCACCTGCTTTTAACTTATGTCTTCTACTCCCTTTTTGCTTATAATTTTCAGAGTTTATCAATTAAAAATTTTTCTGTTGAGTATTTTCATTAAAATATTTTTCTAATAAAATTTATAAGTAAGTAACGGAATAACCTATCTCAAAAAATTTATTCTTATGGAAATGCTTACAAACTTCTAAAGCTGCTTGAATAATGGTATACGCTGTAAAAAAATCCGGATCAAATTACCGTAAAAAGTACCGGGACTCCATGTTCTGGTGCATTTAACCGTAAAATCCCTTTTTATTGAAAATTTTACTTAGCGAAAATCTTATATATCGTAATTTTTATTGTAATATGTACTGAGGTATCACCGAGTTGCCTTAATTTAATAACTACTAATGTAATTTACTGTAATATATACTGTGAAATCACTGAATTGCTTTAATTTAATAATTATTACTGCAATACGTTATAAATATTTATGCTTAAAATGTATTTTACGGACGATACACCCATGTAGTCAATACTTTTTACCGTAATTCTTTACGCGTACCGCGTTAAAACATAATATAATAACTATAATTTGCTATATCAAATTATCATATCAATATTTATGATGAATAGTTTTTTTGTAATTTATATACCTTTAGAATTTCATTGGAAGTCAATAATTTATATAATAAAATTTTAAGTTGCATCTTCATGCCACGGAATATTTCTTTATATCCAACTAGCGCATTGTAATATTTATTCGACCATAGTATCTAAAACAAATGACAAAAGCTCTTATAGATATTTCATATAGCATAGTGAAAGTATCGGGAGACCAAAGACTCTTATTGTCATGTGGACGCAGGTTTGAAAAACAAGTGATTTTTATTCGGAACACAAGCCTGACCTATACTATTCCTATTTATAGCATGTTGTTCTCTTGTTTCGTTAAATCAAACATGTTTACGCATGCTTTCTTTCTACCTATACGAATATAAGTTGCTTACTTTAAAAAATAAATGAATTAACAAATTAACTTTACAACGAGAGTGATGGCGCCAATATATCTATCTATCTATCTATCTATCTATCTATATATCTATCTATATATATATATATATATATATATATATCCAGTTCAAAATGAAGAATAAAACAAAGAAAAATTATAGACATATGAAAAAAAGGGGGGTGGGAAATAATAAGTAAAAAATAACAAACAACATTTTATTAAAAAAAAAAATGAAATGTTAATTAAAAAACCGGAAAAAAAGCCAGAAAAAAAAAAGATATAATCTTTATATTTTATATCTTTATATATTATATTTTATATATATATATATATATATATATATATATATATATATATATATATATATATATATATATATATATATATATATATATATATATATATATATATATATATATATATATATATATATATATATATATATATATATATATATATATATATATCATTGTTTTTTTTAATTCCGTTCACTGTCACATTTAAAACCAAGAATTTTCCCAACGGACAGCAGTAGGGGCGTATATTTCCTCTACAGGGGATTAGTAAGGGATGATTTGGTAAGAGCTTTTACCATGGAAATGCTAAATCGCGCTTGAAATATTCCTCTTTTTTTTTCTTAATTTCTTCTTAGAATTCAGATGCAAAAAAAATTGTATTTTTTTAATGGTAAACTTAATTACATAAAAATTAAGTTAAAAATTGTAATCATAGAAGGGACTATGTTTCCCCATTTATAAAATTTGAGGGGGCGAAAGTCCCCTTTACCCCTCGGGTCTAATGTCTCTGTATGACGCTGAATCCTCAATCAAATTTTTCCTGCCTTCTGAATCAGATTTAGAATTACAACGAACATTATATTGCTCAGAGCGTTTTATAAAACAAGAACTTAATGCTTGGTTTTTACATTATAATTTTATTTCTTGAACGATTTTACTAGATATGGAGAAAAAAAATTTACTCATAGAGAATAAATATTATTAAATCAGTTATCTATTTTAGATTCCCCATTAGATTGCAGACTTGTTTCACAAAATTTTCAATACTTGCCCTATTTTATTGAATGAAAATTGTTGTCACAATTTTTTCATCTTATAAAAAGAATAATTTTTTAAGGAACAATAAAAAATTCCGGATCAAAGTATGGTATAAAGTACCGATACTTTGGGTGCGTCATCCGTATAACTGTGCGTGTATAAATTAATAATAATATAATTTGCGTGTGTATCCGTTACTGTAAAATCCACTTTTACTTTAGAATAAAAAACAGTAATTTTTACAGTAATATTTATTTCGAGTGATTTTGTGCGGTTATTATTACTGTAAAAATTATGAATTTTTACAGTAATATTTATTTAGAGTGATTGTGCGGTTATTATTACTGTAAAATTTATGGTATATCAGTTTTTTTGTTCCATAAAAATGGATTTTATTGGCAAAAAGTGCAGGCACTCTGAACTACCGAAATTTGATTCGAAATTTTTTACAGTGTATTTTGATATTAAAAAATAATGATTGTCCAAAATTTCACAAATTATATTTTTATTCGCTTCATTTCCTCTTTTAGTTAAATATTTCTTTATGCATACAAAATGTTTTTTTTTTGTTAATATTTTGTAAGTGGTGCAAAACTTAGATAAAAATGAGTAATTTTTTAAATTGATAAAAATATACACATCTAGGGCCTCTTCTGTATTTTTAAGTGTTTTTTCGCGTGCTTCCAAAAAGGTTATATTAGGAAAACATTCCTAGCCGCATACGATGATACTTAGAACATGGAATAAAAACCATTTATTCAGTTGAATTTACTTGGTGGTGCCACCTGTTGGCAAAAGTCGCAGAATTTGAATTAAATTGAGGGATATTCTTATTATAATTTTTATTTTATTTTATTGATTTACTTTTTTTACGTCTTTCAAGAAATTGAACAAAAACGCAAGATTAAAAATAAATAAATTGAAGTGTAAAAGTTAACACTTCTCTGTTTCAAATATATTTTTACCGTGGTAGATTGTTGATCCTTAGAAAGATGCAGAACTAATTTTGAAATCCAGAATTTTCGGTAAACTGTTGCTATACAAACGGTAAACATTACTGAATGAATGATTTATATACCGTAAGTTTTGGTTTTATTAAACAGAATTATGTTTCTTTTTTCTCATTTTTTTATTTACTTATTTTTTACCAGAATTGTCAATCGTAAACAAGACGACAATTACACCAGAATTCTTTTCTCCGTGCAGATCATTTTATAAAAGGAACGAAATAATTCTTAAAGTCATACGGATTCCACATTACTTTTCTTGTGTTTAATTTTAAAGTGTCTTGAACGTGTTATTTACTTTATTTTCGATCCTCCTTGAGTTAAAAAAGAAATAAAAATCGACGTTATTTAATGTTCCAAAGTTTAGGAGTAAGGTATTGTTTGAACAAACTCGTAAATTAAAATAAAATTTAAACATAATTTCAAGATTAATTTGAGTATACAAATGACGTATAAAGCACTTGTTTGAAATCCATATGCTTACCGTATGCTCCACTTAACTCTTCTGGTTTGGAAACTATGCATTGTAATTTCAATGCAGAACTTAATTCTTCTCAAAATTGAAATTTACGGACATTTCAAGAAGTTATTGCCGTGTATCTACGCATACAGAGAATGTGCCTGTATCAACAATTCCAATTCTCTGAAGGAGTCCTTAACATTAATATCCATGCTGAAATCTTGACATGGAAAATACAATATCAGTTTGCAAATATAGAACTATACATTCTTGATAGACTTAACTTGGAATATTCGAAAACGCAAGTTATTCCATCTTAATTTCGCATATTAACAAGAATCTTTTTTTTTGTTGACATTATAGATTAAGGTAATTTATATTATATAATATAAATTAATTTATATTAATTATACGCTAAGTAATTTATATTAATTATAAGCTAAGTAATTTAAGATTTGCACATTTCAACTCAAATAAAAGTTGAATCGTTATTTTATTGTTTGTTAATTGAAACAATTGTGTTTTAGTTCTTAAACAATACACAAATTACTTATGCTACGTTTAGATGTAACGATATGATAACAGAAGGGATTTCAAACTTATGATACGCCCATTACTACATTGATATAACAGTTTGGTTAAAAGAGTATAGTAAAAATTACATCATTTTTGGCTCCATGGGAACACTGAAAAGCTATGTTATTTTTACGAAAGCACTTTGGTTATGATTTTGGGAAAAATAACAATAAAATATGGCTTTATAATGTGTGTAAAATTGGAACATGCAGTAACATTTTGTAATTTTGTCTTAGAGTTTAATTAGTTTTTTTAAGTTAAGTTTTTTAATTAGTCTTTTAGAGCATGACGAAAAAGCCTTTATAGAGTTAAATTTGCTTTTTATATTTGTATTTTTCACTAAATGTGTGGTGATGAAAACTACAATTCTGAAAACCAGAATTTCCGGTAATCCATTAACTTATGAGCCAAAAAAAATCACTAAATAATTGTTTCAAATACCGTATATTTTGGTTTTATTAAACAGAATTATGGCCTTTTTCTCCCAAGGAATGTCATTATCATTCTATACGGTAATCTTACCAGAATGCTTTTTTCTTATCCGAAATGTCATAACTATGCAGTACAGTAATTTTACTAGAACAGTTTCCTCCTTGAATAAGTACATGTATACATCACAGAAATCAATCTCCTGTTACGAATAACAAGTTTAGAATTCTTTTTTTATTCATTTCTTTTACCGTTTTAACCAGTAAAGGAAGCATGGGAAGTTTGATCTTTCTTGCACAAAAGTGTCTATTGCAATTTATTGTTGCCTAACAAAATTTACAAGTTCGCATTATTTTAGAGTTTATATTGTTGACATCTGGTTAGAATATTATTTCTACCAAAATAATAAGCTACACTTTTAAACAAATAAAACTACAGCTTTTATAAGTGATTTTTTTCAAGAGAGTACAAACATATTCTAAACTTTTTACTTGAAAGAAGCATAGTCCTCAAGTAAGATTTCAGATAAAATTGTCGTAAAAAGTATTTGCGCTCAGGGTGCCAGTACTTTTTTCATAAAATCCATTTTTACCTTCACATGCCACGGAGAAAAAAATCTACCATAATTTTTACAATAATAAATACAGTAGCATCACTGAATCACTTTTATTAAATAAATATTGCGGCAAAAATACGTATGGTGCACCCAAGAGGTTGGTACTTTATACCGTACTTCGATCCGAATTTCTTTACAGTGTAGATTAATTATTAAAATTGCACGTAAGTCACAGGAATCAACAGCCTATAAAAGTGTCAAACATTTATTTGCAATAAAATAAAAATATCAAATATATCAAAATAACAAATATGAATTGAAATTGTTAAGTAAAATTAGTTTCAATTAGCAAACTGTCTAGAGTATAATTCTGTTACTCACTTTTTCAGTGTTTCTTAATCATCTTCGTAACGTTTTGTGATGTTTTTTCATGAAGTACTTCTTTACAATGCTGTCTTTGACAAGGGATATCTGTCATAATCCTTTATTTGTTACGAAGGTTCGATCTTCCGTTAATAGCCAATTTGTAAAAATAAAATAGATAGAATAGTACTCGTAAGAATAAAACGCTATAGAATAAAATAAATTAATAAAAAAATATAAAACATAAAATAAAATATAAAAGACATTATCTTGAAATAGAATTGAACTTTAAAATATTAATCTAAACTCAGAAAGTATGTTTTTTTTTCTATGTGCGTTAAAACAGACGGCTCCAACAACAAATACTTGCCTATAAATAAATAAATAAAAAGAAGCTGGAAATGTCCTCTTATTCTTCGTTTTACTAGCAAATGACAGATTAAATTAAACAACAGGCAATATTGCTTAATCACATGGCGCAATTTGATGCTCATCAGCTGAATTAACGTTTAAATCTAAAAAAGATAGGGTGAGTCAAACGACCCATACTTTTTCAAAATTCTTACTTTAAAAGAGTGCTATATTAAAACATATGTTTTTTAAAATATTTTTTAAAAAAATGAAACAATTTAAACATGTTTTCTGTGATGCCTTTAAATTTTTTAATTACTGTTTAGAAAAAAGAATTTTCAAAAATCACCACAGATCTATATCTTGTACTACAAAAACTATTTTAAATAGAGAGATTTTAACGTTTCTTTTCAATTTTAGTTGTTGTTGATTCGTTTATTTATCTTTTTATTTTCTTATAAGTTTAAACAAATTTTTATCACAATTTATTATTTATCTTAACTTTAGCGCCACTTGTTTTCCTATATGTTTTGCATTAGTATTTATAAACAACTTTAAAATTCACTATTCAGGAGACTGTACTGCATTAATTTTCGAAGGTAGGCTGCAAGAGTTTCTCCTTACGAAAAAAAGTTTTTTCTTGTCATTTGGTACATTTCAATTTTTTTAAATGGGTATAATTGTAGCAAAGTGTATAAGTGGTAGAAAAACAGTTAATTAATTCCGATTAATATTACAGTCATCATTAATAAAGGTAATTTAGTCACAGGAAAATATAGAGCAAAAAAAAAGATCTTTCAGGTAAAAAAAAATTCTTCTCAGATAAATTTCTTTTAAATCATTTAGTCAATGCAGTTTTGTGATTCCTAACCAGCTTAAAATAGGGGTTCAAAACTGATTTCTCTATTATTTTCGATTCTTTTAAGGTTTCATACTATACAATGAGGGAAATTTAAAAATGGTTGTAAAATGAGACAATTGTAGCAGCCTGTAAGAAGTAGAGAAACGTGAGGCTGACGGTAAGAAGATGTTTTAAAACTGCGAGAAAATAGAAAATTCTCTATAAAATCTGACTGAATTCACATGCTTCGGGTGCAGACGACTGAATTCGTTTCGTGGGCTACGATTCTTAGAAGGACAAAAAACCCTAGATGGAAAATAAAATTCTTTTGAAAATATCGTGCAGTTTGATAAAGACAATTCTGGTAAAGAAATCATGGTTCTGGTAACAAAACCAAAATGCATGATATTTAAACCAATCCTATAGTAACGGTTTCCGTTCGTATAGTAACGGTTCGTCTGATTCTGGTTTTCAAAATTATAGTTCTTATTCCATAAACTATTAAAAAAAAATACCGAACTCGAAAGTAAATTCAACTATATAAATGTTTTATTTTGTCGTATATTTTGTCGTATTACGGGTTTTATTTAGGTAAAACACAAAATTTTATTGTCAATTATACCAAAATCATTACTTCAGTAGAAATTGCATTTGTTTGCAATTCAGCAATTCTCAATTGCTATTTGGTAGAATTCTTCGGTGTAAATTACCAAGCTTTTTGGTGTTCTCATAGAGACAGAAGCGCGGTACATTTTACCTTTTTCTGGTAGTTTTTACCATACGTTTTTCTCACTGTGAGAGTAGCATTTTCAATGCCAGTATTGCGAAAGGGGAAAACATAAAGCAAATTTTGTGGAACCCGAACCCGTCTGTTAGACTCAATTGCGAAATATTAGTAAATGACTGAGATCAAATGTAAGAATGGTCGTTTATAATTAATAATATTGACATAATTCTTATACTTATTATCTAACGAAAAAATACTTAAAAACTTGATACCTAGATTTTATTTTAATTTTGTTACATTTAATATCCCAACGGGGATACAATTGCAAGTTAAGTTTTAGCATTTGATTTTCCTTTTTGCTTGTTCTTTTGCTTGTCAAATTATTCAGTGAGAATTACCCACATGCTTAGTTATTCAGTAAATGAAAAATTTAACTTATTAACGAGTTTTATTTAGGCATATCAGGTCTTACAAAATAAAGTAAAAATGCGATTAAATAACCGCGGATATGATGGATGTAAAAAAATACTAATTTTGACAAAGAACGAAAAGTTCCAAAAAACAATTTCGTTAATTGCTTCTCATAAAGTAAACGAGAAATGATAGTTGTTTGAAACCATTATCATTAACTAAGATATTTTTCGAGCATTAAATCCCGAAAGCAGGAATTCTTTATTTTTATATGCGAGAAAGATACTTATTGAATATTGGTTTAACAATTTGTTTTACACTATTCTTTTCACTGAAAAATGTTAAAAAAAAAGAAATCTATACATCATAAAAAGATAATCGTCTGTTTCAAGCGTTCTCATTGGGCAGAAAAATCACATGATATGATATTTCATAAGTAAAGAAGATCTAGTTATCTCTCGCTGGCATCAGAACAAAATTAATAAATGAAAATATAACAGTAGAGCTGTTAATTATTTATTTAGATTTAACTAAACAGGAATTATCAGTCGTATTTTATCATCTCTAAACATAATTATCTGTTGCAATGATTTTTGGATCGATTTTGTTTAAAATTGAAATTCAAAAAATTAAAAGTGCTGTTCTGTCACTGAAACTATAAAGTAACAAATACTTTATTAAGAAACAATTATGTTAACGATATTTAAGTAACGTTTTTCAATTAGAAGAATTTTTTTTAACTGTGTTAACATTAATTAATTGTGTTAACATTTAATTGTGTTAACATTTCGTCAATTCAGGTATTCACTGGGCAAATTTGTTGGCCACTCTTTCACGGCACCTCATTTGTAGGGCCAACGTTATTCCCACAGTAAGGACAAATAGTACAGAGAATGAAAGAACAACCATGCCTTACCCGGGATTCGAACCCAGAACCTTTCTAATGCAAGGCCAATTAGGAAAAGTTAAATAATTTATAATTTCTTTATAATAAGTAATATTTACTTTTAAAACAAATTTTATGTAAAACTGTTTTGCCATCTTTTTTAATCAAAATAAAGAATTCAAAATCACTTTTTAAAACTCAAAATATTTATAATTATTTTTTCAAAATATTTGCTAACTAATCTCAAATATTTGCTAACTAATATTTAATGAGTTTTTATTGTAACCAAACGCTATATTAAAATTCAAAAAAGAGTTTAGGGGTGAAATTGATATGGTATTCGCGAAAATACAGTTTTATTTGTTATCTAATGGAGTTGAAAACATTGTCAATGAAAGAAAAAATGTTTTTTTTATCAACTGATTTGTAATAATTGATGTAATAATTTTTTTATTGTAAGAAACAAAATTAATTTCAGCGTAATCGTGTGGTTTGGTCAATAAAATAAAAAGTTGAAAAAGTCTTCTAATATCGAATTTTTTTAATTTTTATTTGTAAACTTATATAATAAATTATACTTTGTTAGTTGAAAATCTAATATGGATTCTTTAATAGTAAGCATGCTTGATATTTTAAAGAACAGAATGTAACGTTCCATGTGTTTTGAAAAAAAATTGTATTTTATAAATTTCCGGTTAGAAATATAACGAAATAAATCTTCATAATTCAATAATATTCATTAATTTAAACATCACATATATATATATATAATGTTCATGCTCAATGAAGTAAACATTTTAAGCATTTAAATTTCTTTTTAAACAATTTCTTTGTCCTTTTAAATCACATTTAAAATACTGTCATTTTAATGCGTTAAAGAACAAAGAAAAAAAATCGAATTATTTGACAAATTCTTTATTTGAATTGGCAGAATTTCACGTAATTATTAGAAATAACCTACGTTTTGGAGGATATTTTATGATATACGTAAAACTGGAGGTTGCGTAATTTTGTAACAACCAGAAGCAAAATTTGAAATTCCATCAACACCATCTAAATATTCGTTTCTGTTTTTGTACCATCTTGTTTCGTGATTGATAAAGAATTCAGTAGCTTATGTACAAAGCGGAGAGAAAGAAACACTTTAACTTTTTATCCTATGATCGAATTTTCAAGTGCTAAGAGAGGTACTTAAAGACGGGGACCTAATAGTTGGTGCAGGCAATATTTTAAGTTTCAAAATTAAGCACAAAAGCGAACTTTCTCTGAATTAACATGCTCTTTTCTTATCGATGGATGGATTTGGTCTCAAAAGTACGGTAAGGGAAGTGTTGAAAGTTTGGACCATCCATGTTAATTTTACTTTGAGCGTATTTTGCCAATTTTGCCGTATCTCGATAAATTTGCGAGTGAGTTGAAAATTTTTGGCCCACAGTTATTAAATTCGTTTATTTAAATATAATTTCATGCAAAAAATATATGATTATGTTGCTATCGAAGTTTTTATTTTATTAATAAAAGTCGATTAATTATTTTATTAATAAAAGTAGGAAAAAGTTTAAAATGTAAGATTTTAAAGAATGTAGTTTTATGTGATAAAATTCAAAGTTTGTATGAAATCAGTAGATTTTTAAATAATGGCAAATCTGATTTCATATAATGACTTTTTAAAAGTTTTTTTTTTCTTCAAAAACTATTCAACCAATTTTGCTCACATTTTGTATTTTGCAGTATAAAATTATATTTTTTAAAAATGTTAACAATTTCACAATTTTAAATTTCAACTCATACCTAACAAATAATAAAAATAAATAATTATGAGAAATTACTTTTTTCATGAAATTATATTTGGATAAACGAATTTTATAACTGCGCACATTTCCTTTTTTCAATTTGCATAAAAGCTCTTCAAGCTATGGCAAAATGTGCCAAAAATAAAACTAACATTGAGGGATCCAAACTTTCGACTGCTCTACCTTTTCTTTTTCATGCCTTCTCTTCAATTTAGTATTAGAAAAAGTAATAAGAGATTCCAACAATATTATCACAGGAATTATTTTTAATAAATCTGTACAACTCTTGGCCTTTGCTGATGACATAGACATTATTGTTAGAACACCTATATCACTAAGACATGTTTTTATTTCTTTAGAGAAAGCAGTTCTCAAGATGGGCCTGAGAATAAACGAGAGCAAAACTAAATATTTGCCCTGTACTGAAACAAGCTTCAATAACACCCATTCAGAAATTGAAGAATATAAATTTGAGGTTGTTAACAATTTCGTTTACTTGGGTTCAGTAATCAACAACAGGAACAATATTACAATCGAAATACAAAGAAGAATTACTATAGCCAATAAATGTTTTAATGGAAATACATAAAATCTAATGTAATTCACAGAAAAACAAAAGTTTTATTATATAAATCTCTTTTAAGATCAATTTTAACATATGCTTGTGAAACCTGAACCGTATCTTGTACGAATGAGGTTATGTTGGGTACCTTTGAGAGAAAGGTCCTGAGAAGTATTTTTGGAGGAATTAAAAAAAAAATTGGTCTGTGGCTTAGAAGATCAAATCTAGAGCTTTATCACTCATATAAAGAACGTGACATTATTAACTTTACTAAACGACAAGGAATAAAATGGACAGGCCCCGTTATCAGAATGGACGAAGACCGTACTACAAAAAGAGTTTTCAATGCCAGACCAGTTGGCACACGCAAAAGAGGCAGGCCGAATTTGAGATGGATGGATGGCCGAGAAAAAGACCTTTTGATCTTAAAAAATAAAAACTTTAAAACGCTAACAGGAAAAAGGTTATCCTGGGAAAAACTTCTTGTGAAGGCCAAGGCCCACATTGGGCTGTTGAACCATTGATGAAGATGATGAACATTGAGGGATTCAAACTTTCGACTGCTCTCTTCACGAAGCTATTGGGATCATGTATCTCAGATTACCCCTATACTTTGAGGGCCTGGAACTCAAGTCCTTCGGAAAACCCTTACGATTGCATCTTTGCTTGCTGACGTCAAACATATTTTGAAATAAAAATAAAAATTATTTATTTCGGAACTTGAACACGAAAAGAAGGGAAATGATTATTCTCAACTATGTAATTTAAACCACATTTAACTGGATTCATATAATCGATATCACAGATGTGTGTCGAATCTAAATAGCTTCTAAATCGACAAGTGCCACGATAAGGTATATACATACAAAGACACATGTGGACACACATGCATACGCACATATAAACATTCTGCTTTATTTATATAGATGTGAAAATGCTTACTTTATTTGATAACAATGAACTTATTGTTATTCAAGTCAGTAGAAATTTTTATTTAAAAAAAAATTCAATCTTTTAGAAATGATACATTTATTTTGTTTTAATCCGCTATAAAAATGAATTCAGCAAACATTTATATTTTCTTTCAATACACTTGAAAGAATATTTCTCATTCTGCATTTTAAAATATTTTTCAAACAGTAAGTAAAAATATTTCGATGTGAGTGTTTCTTCTCAAACAGCGATAAAAAGAGAATTCGCTTGAAATGATTGAGATCTCTCGAACTTGCTAAAATTGTTAGAAATAGAGAGATAAAAATAATTTAAGTTGAAGAGACGAGGAAAAAAAGAGAATTTGATTAAAATTTCCGTACCCAAGACGAAAAAAAAAGACAGCAGCTGCTCTGATATTACAGAAAATATAAATATATATTTATAGGTATTCGTTCCCATTGAGGGGATGGGAAAGAGTTTTCCCTACCAATACATCAAAGGTGGTAAAGCGGTAGTAAAAAATCCATTTTTATGGATTATACTACACGTTTTTCTTGGGTAAAAAGGCGTCGTTTTTTGGGAATGTATTTTTCGTTTTTCTCACCCAAGGGCTCTGGATGCCTGTCGTTTGAGACCGAAGGGAAATGTGGGATGAAAGCTTTTAAGTAACAAATATATGTATATTCTTTTTTCGTTCTTTTTCCATCTTTTTTTCTTTATCTCTCGCTTTATAAAGAGATGAAGAAATATATTTGAAATTATTGCTTTCTTTCAACACATTTTAAACATGTAAAGAAAAGGAAATGGTTTGAGAATCGGCATTCGCAAATTTCCTAAAAGGTTTTTGGAAGTAACCTGGACATAAAAGTTATTGCGTTTTAAATTTTGCGCTCTAAAAAACCTACATTTATTTTTTTATTTTGAAATGAAGGTAATATTAAAGTGAGTAAAAATCTTCTGTAATAAAAATGAATGCATTTATTAGCGTAATAAATGTTTATGTTTTTGGATATTTTATTACGCAAATAATTTTTCGAAACACTTTAAAATTCATCGTTTAAATTATTATTGTCTTCAATGAAAATATATAATATACTTTAATTACGTTTATACAATATTGCGAAATTAACTGAATCAATATTTAATCAGTGCTACTATGCTGTAAAAATGAATGAAAAAGATTCATAGGTACGAGTATTGAGAATTCGTAGGTACAGGGAAATTACTAAAAGTGTATACACTGTAAAAAAGTCAAGATCAAATTACGCTAAAATAAACCAGCACCCTGGGTGCCGATATTTTTTAGCGTGAAAACCATTTTTAACGTAAAATTTTACCGAACAAAAAATATGATGTAAAATCGCTGTACACTAAAATCGCTGAGTCACTGTAACTAAACAAATACTATGGTATAAAATTTTACAGTGAAAAAGAATTTTACCGTAAAAGGAATTTCATGGGTGATGCACCCAGGAAGACAGTACTTCTTCCGATAATTTGATCTAGAATTTTTTGCAGTGTCTATCAGATAGTTACGTTGCAAATCACGCACATTCCTCAAGCTATGCTGGGAATTGTTGAGTTTTTTTTCAAAGTTCCTTGTCGTTTAAAATTATGTATACACATATTCCATCATATAATTTTTAAAAAAAATATTTGTCAAAAGCTTAAATTTACTGTTAGTTGTTTTTAGATGTCAAGTAAATAAGATTAATAGGGTAGCAGTACTTTGTTAAGAAAGCAATAATACTTTAATGATTTTGGTATTATGAGGAAGGATTTAAACAGATTTGTGAAACATCAACTCCTTTCTACACACTGCGTCTGATATAGGGCCATTTTATATATAATATTATGAGCGACTAATAAAAAACTATTTAGTTCTAAACGTAAGTCTTTTTTTAGTAACCAACATTATTGTAACATCACAGAGCTTAAGTTTCCAATATAGTGCTTGAAAGCCACGATGGCTCAAGGGATAGAGCGTTCATCTTCCGATGAGGTAACCTGGGTTCGAACTCCCCTGCGATTATTGGTTCATACGAATCCGCTTCCGGCTTGCACCGGCCACTGTGGTGACGTGAAATATCCTCAGTGGAAGAAGGATCGTGGGTTAGAGTCCCTTTTCCGTCAGGCTAACTGTGAGAGGTTCTCGTGGTCTTCCACTCCATGCAACGCAATTGCGGGTTAGTTCCATCAAGAAAGTCCTCTACGAAGGCAAAAAGCCTCCCAATACTTGATCCAGGAGTTCCCTTGTCTATTAGATTGGATCCAAAATTACAAGGCTACGGAGTTGAACATTAATAGTCGTAAACACAAAATTGGGTCGGCTGTTCAACGACACCTATAAAATAAAAATAGAAATATAGTGCTTGACTAAAACCTTTATCGCTGCTGGAATGGGTTAAATTATTGTCTCCTACCATTGTCTCTAATATATCCTAGAGGGCGCTGAATCACTTAAGAAGAGCTGTAGCCGGTGCAGTGTAAATTGGAGGCTTTGTGATTAGAATTTGATGAACGCTTAAAAAAGAAATCAGTAAATTCTTATGAAACATATCATTTCTTCTGATCATTATGAAGCAAGTTGAGCTGTGGTGGTTCAGAGGATTAAGGTGAACCAGGTTCAAATCCCAGTGATGGCTGGTTGATACAAATTCCGCAACCTACTCGCATCGATCACAGTGTTGACGTAAAATATCCTTAGTGGTAAAATTCACAAATTTTACATACTCGATGAGGTATGTGTGATTTGCCTATTAAGAACTGTTTTTCTTCGACCCCCATTTGACCCCCTGGCTCAGATCGACCCCCGCTTTTGCTAAATAGACACCAGGGGGTCTGTATAGACCACTTTGGTGACCTCTGGGTTAGAGTCTCCTTGCCGTCAGGGTAACCGTGGGAGGTTTCAGTAGTTAAAAGTGGGAGGTTCCTATGGTTCCAAAATCATTAGTTTGTCGTTGAAATTTCACATTTAAAAAAAAGCTGTTTGTTGAAGTCATTCAAATTCTTTGGTGTAAATAACTTATACTGAGTATCAATTATTTTTGCTTCTTTACGTTTATGATGGCTTAATTAGTAAGCAAAAGGAAAATAACTAGTTTGAGCTGCAAATTGGCTGTGATCCAAAAAAAAATAATAATTTTGGGAATCTGTGGATTGAATGGATTTCAAAAGCTTTGTATGATCATCAGTTGTTATTTTGTAGTTAATACATGTTTAAACTTCAAGACAAAGTAACTTTTATCTGCAACTTAATTTGGTACTTTCTTAAAAGTTGTTATAGTTTTAATATTTTCTTGTCTTAATTTTTTCTTAATTGAAGTATTAGTATTTTTAATATTAAATTTGGGAATGCACATATTAGATTCGTGATTGTAGCATACAAATTTGTTAACTTAAATCTTTGTATGAAGTTAATGCTGCGGGATGTAAGTTTCGGAAATGAAATTTAGTCTCCGAATAATTGATACCAATTCTTACCAATTTGCCCAATCTTGTAACACAAAGTTAAAAATCCAGTATAATTGATGTGTGTATAAATATTTGCAGTCGCTATTAAAATGTTATTCCTTTATAAGCACTGCTTAATTTTTTAGCATCTCAATTTTATTCGTTTCTGAAATTAATATTCATTTTAATTGCCCTTGCACCATTTCTCACTAAATACAACAGCTAACTGACAAGCCAACTTTTTATTTCAGATCGTTGCTACATATTTATACTACGTATTTAATATCACGACGACTGTAACAATATATCGATATCAAAACTTATTTTTAATATTACTTTTTATTAAACTGATTTCAGTCAAGAACATTGAGAAAAAAGTAAACTACCAACCCTGTCAAAGCTACCAGTACAAGGTAACATTTACAGCGTTTCTGGCTCTATTAAAATACCAAAAATCTCGGTAAATTTTACATTTGGTAAATGATATTGGAAAAATTAACTATAAAATACAGTTTTATAATCTGTGATAAAATTTAATAATTTCGTCATGATACCTTTGAGCTTGACATAAAAACCGTTTATTCGGTTAAATTTAGGAGAGAGTGGGGTCAATTGTAACAGGGTACGATTGTAACAGAGCAAAACTTTCGAGTGTCGGGTTCTAGATTTGGTTTCTAGGTGGCGCACAAGGTGTATTTAATAAGTCTACATGTACATTCCTGCTGGCAACCATTTTTATGTACTTTTGAAAGAGTTACATCTCAAAACATGTTTTCACGCTACGTAAGTACTTTTTTTTGTTATTAGAATATTATATTGTAACAAAGTAATTTTGTTTAAACAAATGAAAATTATTAACCGAATATGTAAGTGGACACCTTAATTAACATTTCAAAAAAAAATAGTTTTGTTAATTAACTAGCATTGTTTTAACAAATGAAGCTGAAATGGCGTCTTGGGGACGATTGTAACAATAAGTAAGGGGACGATTGTAACAACTGAAAATGAATAATCTTATGTTTACAAACCATTACTTAACTCTTTAAGAACCACCAATAGTTTCCTATATCATTTATATTATGCTGCATGTGCATTATTTTATTTGTCACCTTTCACAGCATAAATTAAAATTTTTAACCCTTTAGAGTTAAAAGTTTAACCCTTTAGGTGTCTGCTCATTATTATTTTTACTCCTAAAATATCACTACTATTTTGATCAATAACGAAATATATCACAACTATGATAATATGTATGATTAACTATGTTTTTGTTTAATTTATGAACTGTTACAATTGACACCGAAAGTGGAGACAATTGTAACAAATGCACGACTGTCAAAAATTGTTAATAACTAATATAATAACATTTAAAATAAGGTATTTATTTCTTTTTCAAAGCAGAGGATAGTCTACTTTACTCGTCTATCAATTAGTACTAATAATTATTGGATAATATATTGGATTTTTTGCTAGTTAAAAATAGTTACGTAAAAAAATGTTACAATGGACCCCACTCTCCTCTACCTTTCAATTTCTTTAACTAAATGTGTGGTAATGAAAGTTATATTTTGAAAACCAAAATTTCCAATTAACTATTACCATATGAAAGGAAAAATTACCAAATAAATAATTTATATACCGTATATTTTATTTTTTAATGCCAAATTTACGTTGTTCGTACCAGAAATTTTATTAACACACAATATGGTAATTTAACAGTTTATTGGTATTTCAACGGCATTTAAGCAGTCCGTCCTACCAAAACCTGTTTATATTACTAATATATAGGTTTAAAATATGCAGTCTACAATAATTTTATGAGATACTCATTAAAAATCTTATATTAAAGCTTTTATCTTATTAAAAATTAATACTTATGACTTTTGATAAAAAGTAAGTTTAAAACTTTGACTTGAAAAAAATATAAATTAAAACTCTGAAACTAAGAATGGTAATAAACTGTACAAAATATTCTATTTCATTCCCTTTTAAGCTAAAATAATATAAATTCCTAACTTTACGGATTTATAAAACTACTTTAAATTTTTTCTAAAAGAAACTTAATAGAACTTTTGAAAAATTCACCAAAGAAAATTGTTTAAGCCTAAATGAACAAATTCAAATGATAAAACAGTTTAGTAAAATAATTTTTTTCGGACTTTGACTAAATACTTATGAGCAATAAACCAAAGAATTAAATACCGAGTTTCGAAATGTTTAATTGCAAAATGTTACTTGAAGTTATGTGAACTACAAGAAGGGATATGTAATTTAAATCTCTTGCGGTTGAAAATTGTTTTTAAGTTTGAATTGTTCGTTATCAAAGTGTCTACCAACTTTTCATTCTTTTACCTTCAAGCGAGTCTAGAGATTTTTCTTTTAAAAAAAGTATCGACCTAATAGTTTAAGAGTATATTTTTTAACATCTTAAATTTATTGAATAAAATACTACTTTCATGCAAGTTTAGCCAAAAGAGAAGAACCTCGACAGATCGTTTTACAAGTTGAAAAAGTTGAAAAATGTATGCACTTGCTGCAAATGAAAGAGGGATATATACATTAATTTGTTTAAAATATTTGAAACTTTTAGTTTGAAAACTCTTTTTTCACAGGAAAAATATTAAATTTTCGATATTTGTACCAAATTATTTTTTGCGAGTCCGTGTGAATATAGTAAGTTCCAGAATGTTTCAAGGAATTCAAGACCTTCCACGAAATCTGGTACTACTAGTTATTTTAGTTTTGCTGTCTTTATCGGTACCACTTTGACTTCATTAATTCCTGCTATCATTTCTTGAGCCGGCAACACCACATGTTTCATTCGTTTCATTAACTGATACATTAAACATGATGTTACGGTACTAATCTTTACGGCTGGAACAATAAGTACTTACGATTGGTACAATAAGTGGACTAGAATAGCTTCACCATGCTAAGCGCCGTAAGCAAAATGTTAAGTGAAACAAGTTTTTACTTCTTCTTTCATCATTTGTATGACGTATCTTTTCAGAATAAAATAAATACATGCAATTTTATAAAGTCGCTAGAATTTCTGAACAATAGACGCGGGAATCAGTTAGTTTCAAAATGATCTAAATTGACATAATAAACATTATAAGAATAGCATATTTTTGTAATTTTTATAATTTATGTATATTTTTATAATTTTTCGTTGAACAGCAGACCCAATTTTCAGGTTTACGACTACTAATGACCAATACGTAGGCTTGTAATTCTGAACCCAATCCGGAAAACAAGGAAACTCCTAGAGCAAGTAGTGGGAGAAATTTGCTTTTCGTGTAGGACTTTTTGAGTAAACTAACACCCATTTGCATTACATGGAGAGGAGGACCACGAGAACCTCCCATGGTTAGCCTGACGGCAAGGGAACTCTAGCCCTTGATCCGTTTACCACTGAGGATATTTAACGCCAGCACTGTGGTCGGTGCTAGCCGGATGCGGAATTCGAATTGACCAGCCATTGCTGGGATTCGAACCCTGTCTCCTCATTGGAAAGCGTACGCTCTATTCCCTCAGCCATCGCGGCTCATAACCTTTGAGATGGTAACTAACGATAACTAACGAGACTTAGTCATACATAAAATTTATTAGAAAGCACTAGAAGATTTGCTAGGTATGTTAGTAGAGGACATTCGAAACTTTGATATCTGGACTCCATTAGCGTGGATTTCTGAACAATTAGGGTATTGAACTGGACAGGAAAGATCTGGTGACAAGATTTTCATTGGGGGATTTTCTAGAAAAAGTCCAAGGCTCACCCTAGTCTGTTGAGCAATGATGATTTGTGATGAAATTTCTTTAAAAAATTAATAAATTAAAATAAGAAACAATATTTCCATAAATTATAAGATCATTATTTTATATTTTCATTGCCCAATTTTTAAATATTATACAAATTTATTCAGCCAAAAAATTATTATTTTTTTTATTTTATCTATTTCAAAATTTCTAACTCCTTATCAAAACTATTAATTATGTCCTAATTTTTATCACTCAGTGTAAGCCTTAAAAAATTATGAAATGAGTTCATTTAAACCTTTTTAATTTAGATATTGATTATATAAGCTATTAATATAAAATTATTAAAAATATTGCTTCAAAAGCTTTGTTTCTCTCGTTGTAATTAAAGAAGATAATATTCGTTTCCTTTTAAAAGAATGGGAAAATGTATATCATTATTCCCCGCATTATTTTGCTTTGTTTTCATTACTGAATCAATATAAGTAGGGGATGCCTATTTTTTCAGTTATTAATAAAAATCTCAGAATAACTTACATTAGCTTCGTTGAAAATCTAGAAAATTCATGTTCGTAAGCCTGCTTTACAACTTTTACTGCAATAAGCAAGATTGAATAATAAAATACACAGCAAGAAAAATAACATGATGACAAACTATTTCATTTTGGCAGTCCCGTTTTGAAAAAAAAATCTCCATAAGAATAAAGATTTTACGGCTTTTTCGTGAATTGCCAAAATATATGCGAATGCTAGAGCTGGCGCCATTTTTATGATGTGCACCTCACAAATGGAATAATTTAATGTTTATGATTTATGATTTTAGAATTTAAATATTATATATGCAAGAGCTCTATACAAACTCTGCCACATAAAAGTAAATATATTGTCGTCTTGAATAGCTATCCTCAAATTCTACACTCGGTTAAGTTAATCATAATTTCTATCGTTTTTTTTTTCACTCACCATAAAGAACTACTTTTGGCTATAAATATTTGAAAATATGTACGTACATGCAAAGAGAGTGTATTTGATATAAAATATATTATTCTCTTTAGCTCTGCTTCTATTTTCTTGTTAGATTTTTTCAGACTATTCAATGTGTGTGTTGAATTGGTTTTACAATTTATATTTTAATTTATAATTTAATATTTTAATTTAGTATTTTTCTTTCTTTTTCTATCTCTCTTTCTCTCTCCTTCTCAAGCCTCTGTATTACTAAAGCGTTTCGGTAAAATTTACTGAGCTTCACGTTGTTACCATAGAGCAGTTATTCTCAGCCTTTTTGTTGCGGCACACTTTTAACGATTTCGAAATTTGACGGCACACAATAAAAAAAAATTAGTTGAAAAGTTGTTTAATTACCTATTTTACACTGTGTTAAATAGTTTGTGATCATAATTTTGAATGTGAAATAATATAATGTGTACTACAAAAGCACATTTATTAAGGGATTAAATATTTCTTTCGACCAATTTTTTATTAGTTAGCAACACTTAATTATTTTTTTGCTAGTTATTAATTGTTAGCTTGTTTCTATAATTATTAACTGTTATTTTTTTGTGATTTCTTGTTAACTAGTTTTTTTTGCTAATTAATAATTGTTAGCTTAATTTTTGTTAGTTAATCTTCGTCAATTTGTTTATTAATTGAATATCTTACTTTAATGATTAGCTCTTACAAAATTTTTTTAAAATTCTGTGTCATATACAATTTAAGCACTTCCATCTTATTTTAAGATTGTCAGACAATACAATCGCCGACGAAGATGTTCAAGCGGATAAAGCATAGAAAAATTATATATATACACATTTCTTCAATTTAAGCTCTACACATAATAAAAAAATGCATTATAATTTTTATTGTATCATTTCTAATATTTGGCGACACAATTTAAGAATTTGGCGTCACACAAAAGTGCCGCGGCACAGTGGTTGAGAACCACTGCCATAGAGCAGGAAACACAGTAAACTTTATCATATTCTGGTAGTTTTAGCTGTACTCTTTTCTCTCTCTGAACAATCAAAATAAAATTACATTAAAAATAAGTTTTACATTTTACATATTACATTCTAGTGTTCTAAATAGAGGATAAGCACCTGATTTTACACCTGTTTTTCGTCTGAGAAATTTCCTTTTTTTTAATTTTAAAATTTTAGCAATATTTTGTGTCATTTTTTTTAAATTTCCTTTTTTCATCTATTTTTCTTATACGTTTTGCTTTAGAAATAAATACATTTAATTTTCATTATGCTGTATATAATAATGATGTATTAAGAAACTCATAAAATTCTCTTGCTTTTTCATCAGAAATTAAGAGAAGTTTAATTTTTCAATTTTCCGCACAATTAATCTTTATGAGTAGTTCCACAAACATAAACTACTTCCATGTATTGAGGTTCATGAAGTGATAATCTACACTTGATGCAAAATCATTTTAAAGACAGCGGCCCTAATTGTTGCCAAATGGAAATATTAAACCTTGCATTCCTGGCATTTTCGAATCACGGTATGCATGACAGCGCATAAATAAGCGCTCTCGGTTCACCGAACCGCATTTCAACCTAGTTCCCTTTCTTAAACCCTCCCCCTCCCCCTCAAATATATCCTCTTGAGAAGATTATTATTCTTTGTTAAGAATAGGAGCAAAATTAGAAAATTTTCTGCGAAAATAGAAAGTTATTATCCATGATCTTCAGGAGTAATTAAGAAACCAAACTCGTAAATTGTTTTAATAGTTCCTTTAATAGTTTCTAATTATCCTTCATCGAATTGATTGTTTTAATATTGCAAGCAATACTTTTCTACAAAACTGCAATGGCTTTTTAAATTTCGATAGAAATTTTTAATTTTTAATGACATGTAAGCTGATTTAGAAAATAGCTAAGAAAAGAATTTTCAATGTAAAATGAGCTTTTTAATATGTTGTAAACAGATTGAGAAATTCTTTAAAAATTAAAAGCAGTTTACTGAGAATGGACTGAAGAAACTTAGTGTAATAAAGTTTTACAATTTTCACTCATTTTTTTTAATTTTTTATTTCTTTATTTATTTTTTGTTCACGACCTAAATAGCATGCACTTATTATTTTAATTTATTTATTATTTAATTTATTTTTTATGCTTATTATTGTATTTATTATTTTATGCTTATTATTGTATTTATTATTTTATACTTATCATTTCATTTATTTATTATTTACTTATTATTATAAGTTAAAATGAAATTTCGACATACTTAGTTTTGAAAAACTTCATGTAAGCAGTTTAAAGGTTGGATGTTGTACAGTATGTTACAAATAAATAAATTTGAATAAAAAATACTGTAATTAATAGTGTTATTAACTACTTTTATCCCTTTACAAGAGCTTTTTTTAAACATTGAATACTAAAATCAGTAAACTAATTTGCTTATTATTGTATTTATTATTTTATGCTTATTATTGTATTTATTATTTTATACTTATCATTTCATTTATTTATTATTTACTTATTATTATAAGTTAAAATGAAATTTCGACATACTTAGTTTTGAAAAACTTCATGTAAGCAGTTTAAAGGTTGGATGTTGTACAGTATGTTATGCTTATTATTGTATTTATTATTTTATACTTATCATTTCATTTATTTATTATTTACTTATTATTATAAGTTAAAATGAAATTTCGACATACTTAGTTTTGAAAAACTTCATGTAAGCAGTTTAAAGGTTGGATGTTGTACAGTATGTTACAAATAAATAAATTTGAATAAAAAATACTGTAATTAATAGTGTTATTAACTACTTTTATCCCTTTACAAGAGCTTTTTTTAAACATTGAATACTAAAATCAGTAAACTAATTTGATATCTTCGTTTAAGAATAATATTCTACTCTGAGAAAAAGGTAAGGTCCGAACTACCAAAATATGTTAATATTTACCGTGTTTCTGGCTCTATGGGAACACCAAAAAGCTTAGAAATTTTTATCGAAGTGATTTGGCAATGATTTCGATAAAAATAGCAATAAAATATAGTCCATGAACGTACACATGTGTTGAAATTCAGTAATTTTATCACGAGACCTTAGAGCATGGTACGAAAACTATTTATTTGATTAAATTTACTTTTCAGTTTCCTATGTTTTACTAAATGCGTGTTAATATGAACTTTAATTTTGAAAACCAGAAGTTCGAGTAAACTGTCAATATATTTAAGGAAAAATTACCAATCAATTGCTTTAAATATCGTATATTATGCTTTTGTTAACGGGAATTATGTTTCTGTACCGGAAATGCCATTACCATACAGAGTAATTCTGACCGATTTTTTTTCTCCGTGTGGAAATATAAAAATTAGGGAATTAGGGAAAAATTTAAACAATATAAAAATTAGGGAATTTCAGTCGAATAGTTCTTGAGAAATTGAATTCTAAAAATGCAATTTTTAAGAATTCAATTTCTCAGAAATTATCTGACCTATTTTGCTCAGATTTTGAATTTTACCATGTAAAATTACATTCTTAAATGATGTAAAAAAAATTTTACGTTATAATTCATTTACCTATCAAATAAAATAATAAGAAATAATTAAAATTATTTAAAAGTCATATTTTGCATTAAATTATGTTTGGATCAACGAATTATATAATTGTGTGCAAAGTTTTTTTAATTCACTTAAAAAGTTTTCGAAATATGCTGAAATGCGCAAAAAAGTATAATTAACACAAAGAAGATCATGAATAAATTTTGACTACCATGAGTTGGCTACGAGCAATAACATCATGGCAAGTTATTCTAAATACATTTTATCTTTTTTATAATGGGATGAACAACAGTGGAAGACTTTTGTTTCTTTCAATAAGGTAAAGCCATCGAAAAGGACAACAAATAATGCTAAATGAGAAAAACTGCCATTATTTTAGCTACATTAATTGAAAAAATTAGTGTAAGAACCTGGTAAGTAAAATTTTTAGAACGAAAAAAATTGTGTTAGAACTATTTTATTACCAATTTATTAGAATGTGGGACTAATAGCCTTTATTTGCTTTATTTTGATTACCACGGCCTAATTTGAAACAAAAATCATGTAAGCATGCTAAAAACTGATGTGTTTTAGTTATGTTAATTATTAAAGTGATTGCAAAAACAAGCATACTTATTAACATAAAACATACTTATATTGATGCAACAACTTCACTTTATTTAATCTGATTCATTGAATCTCCTAAGAATGTCACTTACCTGGCTCTTCCATCAAACTCTTTAATCGTGTCGATATAAGCCTTTCAATTATGAGCAGTGTTTCTCAGTACTGCCTTATTAATTCTTTACTTTTTTATTCACCCCATGCGAGACACGAGCATTCAGCTAGTCTTCTTATAAATCTGCTGTTTCTAATGCTATTGATAACTATTTTCAAAGTAGCGACTCTTTTAAAGGATGTTAAGTTGCCAAATAGAGATTAAACAACTTCAAATCTTTTACATCTCCTTTCTATTCAAACAATAATTCGTTTAGTTAGATGTGACATTATGCTTCGAGGTGTATCATAAATTTTATAAGCACTCGCGTCCAAATTTCCGTTCTCTGCATCCGATATTGTATTTTTTCGAGCACCTAGGATAAAGAGGATTTAAAAATTTCTAACTCAAAATTATTTTGAATAAGCTCAGGTATTAGTCAATCTGTTTCAACAGATACCATGGAAGTAATATTTTTGCGTTCCACTTGACTAAAATTCGCTGTAAAAATAGGCAAAGGGGCTCAAAAATGGGTGCTCATTTTCTAGACTTGCCAGACGTGAATGAGAAGAAACAGAAGTGATTTGAAATGTAAAATGAAAAGATGCCAGCGAAAGATGGAAAATAAAGGTGAGAAGTAAAACTAGAAAAACATCATTAGACGAGAGAATAATAATAAACAAGAAAAAAAGGACTAAGAAAAACGACAGTGGATGAGAGGAACAAATCTGGCTTGTCACACCAGCGCATCCTGATGCCCTAGTCTGTTTTATTAAACTTGCTTATTAATAATAGTCTGTTTTATGAATCCTGTTTTATTCATATGAATGCCTCTCGACCACAGTGGTTTTTCTTGCTCTTTTTTTCATCTTTATTTTTGTTTCTCTCTCGGCTACTGCGGTTTTTCTAGTTTTATTTCTTGCAGTTGCTTTCTATATTTAGTTTGCATTTTTATATTTTATATTCTAAAACACTTTTGTATCTTCTCATTCACGTCTGGTAATTCTTGAAAATCAGCGAATATTTTTGAGCACTTGAAACACGTCAACCGTTATTTCCAATTTGTATATTTTTGAAGCGAATGGAATTTTTTTTAAATCAAGTAATATATTACCGCTACAGTTTCTTGGGATTATAAATTACACTATATATTTTTTTACCTCTGACTTCTCATATTGATAAATTACGTTCTGATGTTTTATCTCCTTATCTTTAATGTCACTTACGTGAAAAATGTTGATTCTTTTTTTTTTCATTTCTGATTGAAATATAATATCATGTTTTTGAGAATACGTTTTATTTTAAAACAAATTACATTGATATAAAACAACAGGCCTTGTCTTAATACCTGCCTCTCATCATAATTCACCTGTAACAAAACAAGAAAATGTTTATAAAAGTGAAAGCTCATTAATTACATTGTAAGTTAAATGCTTTTTCAAACTAAATGGGCTAGCATTTTATTTCACTTCTTTTAATTTTCAAGAGCTCTCTCGTGTCATTTGAATGAAAGGGTATGCAAAAATTACTGTAATCTCAGCTTAGCAAACAAAGCAAATTTAAATTAACGTAATGAGTTTTGAGAGTTAATTAGAAAGTTGTTTAGGCAAATTAGCCTTAAAAAAGATATTTTAATAGAAATAATATTATTCTTCTGAGAAAAAAATAAACATAACTCTTCTATTTTTCAAGTTGCAACAGTTTAAAAATTGTAAGAATTAGTTAATATTTTAAATAAAAATTTTTATCAAATAATATTTAATTCGGATTTTTAAAAGACAAAAAGATAGGTTGATTTTATTCCAGAATTAAAACACAGAAACATAAGGTTAATGAAAACAAATACAAGTAATCAGCAATGCAAAGACTCAGAAATATTAAATTATAGTAATAAATGCATTATGTTCTAAATAATTAAGTAATTGTGAGTAAAATGCAAATTTTAGATTGAGACTATGTTCAATATTTATGAAGGTATTTGCGGCGTGATTTTGCATAAAACGGTAATTTTATATTTTTTTTTCTCAAAAAGTAGTTTATAGATGCCAAAAAATTAAGTTAAAATTTTTCAAATGAAATAAATCCTAAACAAAAATGTTATTTTCTGGTTAAATAAATGAGAAAATTAAAATTCCGAAAAAAATAGTAACAACGGTACTTTACTTTTGAAAGTGTCACAGATCCAGATTATCTTAATTATTTTAATTTTAAAAAATTAAGATAAAAAAGACATTTTTAAACATTTTAAAGACTCAATTACTCTAACGGTACGGTATTTTAAGGTAAAATGGGTTTTACGTATGATATACTCAAAGTGCAAGTACCGTAATTTGATCCGGAATATTTTACACTGTGTTTTTAGTCAATAAGCCGGAAAATTTTCCGGGATATTTGTAAAATTCTGGTAAACTTATGGATACTGTATAGCAATCACATTTCTGCTAAAAAAATAACCATAATTTTGGTTAATGACATCAAAATATCCGGCATTTTACCATTCGTTTAGTAGTCTTCCCGTTTATATGGTAACAGTTTACCGAAGATTCTTGTTTTCAAAATTATAGCTCTGATTACCATACATTTAGTAAAGAAAAACTGAAAGGTAAATTTAAACAAATAGATAGCTTTTTGCGCAATATTCGAAGGTATTACGATAAAACTATCAAATTTCGCCACATTATTACCAAATTATTATTATAGATTCCTATTTTATTGTTAATTTTGTTAAAATCATTACTAAATCATCTGGTTTTCTCCTAGAACGAAACACGGTAACTTTAACCATATTCTGATAGTTTTGATCATGCTTTTTTCATCAGTGCGAAACAGAATTGTTTTTATAAACTAACTTTTGTAAGTAGAATATTTATTCTACACTTTGCCATGTAAATGTATAAAAATAGAAATAAAAACAATAAAATACTAGTCTTGATCTATTAAAAGACTTATGGTTAATTATCTAAAATTCCTTGCCCTAAATTTAAAAAAAAAATCTGACTATTAAGTTTTTTAATGAAATTTTAATAACATTTTAAAAATTGAAAATGAAATTTCAATTTAAAAAAATGAAATTTTAATATTTTTCTGATTTAAATTTGTCTTTTTCATAAATTTTTTCTTGTCTCATATTCATTCCATTTCTACTTTAATGAATATGATAAATTTTAAAGCCCATTAAATACATGCAGCATTCAAAGTTAATTCAATTCTCCTGAATTTATAGCCTAATGTAGCAGATCACACGAGAATAAGAAAAACACTTTCAAATTATTCTTCGTTACATTTTCTCCCGTCTATTTCGCTGAAAGCGAGCAAAAAAAGTTGGGACACTTGGGACTAAGATATATACTCCGGTTTTACAACCCATTGAGTTTATCTTCGAATTTCTAAAATCAAAGATTTGTTACCGGGGTCTGTTTGCTTAACATTGCTCTCCGTAAAATAAAACAACACGCAATCAATAATCCACATCATTTCAGACTGCACTATCATCCCTCTCTATACAATCCAGAAAGGGAATGTTAACAATCATTTCTTCCCTTTCCTTCCCCTCATTCACGTGTTCAAATATCCCCACCCGCATTTCCTTTTCCACCTTTCCTTCTGAAACATCATGAACTATACAAGTATGATGACAGTAAAAATTCCCTATCCGTTTGGCTTTCTTCCAGAAATGCCATGGCGAGCGCCAAGTCCGGTGAATAATGAGGATGAGGCATATGTCCTACATCTATGGCGATGACAAGGCGCCAAGGGCATTAGTTCTTGGGAGAAAATTTTAATGAGTCAACGGCCCCTTCCCCTGTTTAGTCGTTTAGACCCCCTTCTTAGTTGTATCTCTCTGACAGTGCCTGAAATGGGTGAAAGAACTTTAGATTTAAATGATCAACATCGGAATGGTGTTTGGTATTTGAGATTTTTCTGTCGGGAATTTAAACAATGGTTGACAGTTTTGAGAGCTAAGTGCTATTCAGAAAGCTTAAAAAAAGCTTGAGAGAAAAATAATCTAATAATATGCTTGAAGAATTTGTTTTGAATTTGAAGTTCATGCAATTCATTCGTATATTTCAAATTAAATGTGTTTATTTATTGAAGTAATTACTCATAAAGTTTTTTTTTTTAGTATTTTCCATATATAAACTGGATTGGATCATGAGAAAATTTAATGATTTATTTTTAAATAAAAATTCTTACAAATATAGATATAAGTGCCATAACCGATTGAGTAGCTGAAATTATGAAGCTATACACTGAAGAAACTTTATGCCAAAACCATGAGAACAAACTGTGCAATTTACATAAATTATTAAGATAGCTGCCATTTTAAAAATTTAATGACTTATTTTTAATAAATTTTTTGAATTTCAAATTTTTCTTTTAAAATAGCATTAATGTGAAAAGTTAATGTGATTTAAAATATTAACTAAATACAACATGCACTATTAATAACTAGTAGTAACTAAATACAACATGTACAACATGTACTATACTATTTGTAACTATAAGAGATAGTTTTTATAGTTATAACTATAAAAACTACAAAATTTAAGACTATATCAATACAACTTTATTTAATTTTTTATAAAAGCTACAACTTAATAACAATGTCCAAATATTTTCATTTCATCTTTGTGCTTTATCTTTTATTTATATTCAGAAAGTAGGTATTGCGATTAAAGTTCCCTCATATAATACCGCATGGGAACACTTTTGTTTGAAAATAGCAATTGTATTTTTTCTGCGTTAAGCGATTTCTTAATTTACTGAATACATTCAAAAAATAAAATCACACTTTATAGTATATTTTAGAATATGGTTTTTAATGCTTCATTAGTTCACGATTGCACCAAATTCAAAAAGTATCAGGGAAAATATTATTCATTTGCATAGAAACATATTGGTTATTTTTTAATCTACGGCAGAGCAATCTAAAAATAAAAATGGAAATTTTTAAGAAGCTATTTTTTTAACAATTACATTTAATAAAATTTAACAATAACATTTAATAAAATTAAACAATAACATTTAATAAAATTTAACAATAACATTTAATAAAATTTAACAATAACATTTAATAAAATTTAACAATAACATTTAATAAAATTTAACGATAACATTTGTCAAATAATTCAAAATAAGAATAACATGCCTTTTAGGAAATCGCATATTTAAAATTAAACTCCCAAAACCCAAACGCTTATATTAAAAACTATGCTGTTAAATTTATTGGTGCGTATATTATCTTAATGAAAAATAAATTGTTCAATTTGTATAATTGTCCAAAAAAAGTTTATAACATATTTTAGACAAAAAAACTGAAATATTTAAACAGCTTTCCATATCAGTTTATTAAAGGGCAATCTTTAAAATGTCAAAGAAATTTATTTTTAAGAATATAAAATTGGTGTTATGTTATCAAGATGGAAGAGAGATTTAACATTTTTGAAACGTTAAAAGCATGTTTCCTAATGTAGTCGACACTTTTAATAAAACAGGATTCTGTAAATATTGTACAGAAACATAAGAAGATAACGAGGCTATAATATAACCATTAGACCAGATGTGAAATCCTAATAAAAAAATAATTCTTCAAAAAGAATTGTATTATGAACGTGTTTTTACAAAACAATCTGAACGTTAAACACATACTTAATAAAATTTATGTTTTTATTTTTTTTCTTCAAATTTGCAAAATAACAAGATCATTCGAGCAAAATTATTTTTTTTTTACTTATGAGTTTTAAAAAGAAATATTGAAACATTTTGAGAAAATTCATGAAAAGCAAACATACAATTACTTTTTATTTCATAATTAAAAAAAGATACAAATATAATTTTTTTACAGACACAGATCTAAGAATTATAATTGTTGTTGCTATGCAAATAAAATATTTAAAGTAGTAAGACATCTAAGATTTTTTTAGAGAAAGACATAAAAATAGTTTTAAAATAAAAATTAAATACATTTTTCTATTTTTTACGTCAAAAGAATAAGATGAAAGAAAAGACGAAGAAAAAATAAATATAAAAGTTCATTTTCAGAGACATTTCAATGGAGAATATTTATTGATCATGTAAACATAAAATGTTTTGTTTAAATTCAAAATCAGAAAAAGAACTATTAACAGTATTCTTTTTAATGTATTTTAACATAAATTTGAAATTTTATGAAGCTTGATTGAGCTCTGGTGTTTAATTAAAAGTTGAGCTCTTAGGGATTCTGTTGCTCCCAAATTTCAGAATATAACTTCTAGTATTTCAGTTTTAATTAACGTCGCCTTTAAAGACTTAGATAAATTAGGTTTTCGGAAAATATAATAACTTTCATAAATAATTTCTATTCATCCTAAAAGGCATGATTATTTTTTTAATTTTTAAAAAAGCATTTGAATAGTTTTAAAAATGTAATACTATGCTGAAAAGAATATTTTCAATGTACATTTAAAAGCCACGCTTATTTTGAATGGAATGTTAAATTAAGTTTTCATTTCATGTGCTTGTAAGTATTAAGGTCAGAGCTAAAGATGAAGTTCTTTACTGATGGTATTGTACAGTTTGAAGACTGATAAAATGATGAGAGGTTGTTAAGTATTCTAATTTCTATTTTGGTTTAGGAAATTTTACTTTATGTTCATATTTTGAAGACTGACAAAATGATAAGAGGTTTTTTTAAATATTCTAATTTCAAATTTGTGTTAGAAAAATTTATTTAATGCTTATCTTTTACTAAAGACTTCTTTAAAAGTGAGTTAATAAAAGTAAATAAAATTAATAACTAAAGGAATAATTCAGAATGATTTCATCAATGATTTCAAAATGTTAGCATCGAAAAAATTCATTTCTCCAGTTTAAATATGCCCTTGTGACACATAGAGAAAAAAAATTTCTTGCAAATGCGAGAATAGTACTGCATATTTATGTGACCATTGTTCTACTTAACAACTGGTAACTAACTGGTAAAACCCTTATAATATTCATGCGTCTGTAGCTATTGTTATTTAAATAGCGTAGTAAAATTTCTATGTGCTACAAGATGGAATCATTTTCTAAGCACCTAGTGGAAAATTATGAAGCTGCAGAAAGGGTATGGGATTTTGAGTAAATCTGAATCACATAGGGGAGTGTCGGGTACCCCCCGCCCACTGTCAATTTCATATGTATAGAATATTTTTTTAAGTCATTGGGCGATCGGACATTAATTGTTATATTAAAAAAAGATTATTTTCAAAGTTTCAAGTATTTACGCAGCTGGTAACATGGTAAACAATAGTTTTGAAAATATGTTGAATACAGTAGTAATGCAATTAAGAAAAATCGGTTGAATTTTGTCATAAAAATGATAAATGAGGTTTGTCTATTGTCAATACATTGGTCATTTTCATTTACACCTGAAAAATCAGTCAAGAATCATAATTTTTGTAACTGGGCGGTGCTACCCGACACATTTTGAAAAGAGCTGAAAAACATGTTTTTTTTAATTTCTATTTTTTTAAGTTAAACTATTCTTTTTTTTTATTTATTTTCTTGCATTATTTAATTAGATGATAAAATAATAGAAACATACAAAAATATTGATTATTACTCAATATTATACAGAAATATAGGCAATACTCCATAAGTGGGCGGGGCTACCCGACTCTCCCCTATTTGTTGAGCATTATAAATTTAGCAACATTAATTCTTGTAAACATTACTGCTATGAAATAAAGACTTAAAATAAGCATTTTAATATTTAAAATTTCCTACATTGTTAGTCAACGGAGTGATGTTATAACAGAAAGAAAGTCTTGATATCTCAAAACATCTTTACTTTCGATATTCAAAACCTTTGAGCAAATCGCACTCCCAAGTTTTTCTTCTTCCAAATTTTATTATAATTAATTTTTTGAAATTGGAATTTCAAAAAATCATTTCATCATTTCGGACATCCTATAATACTCTTTTCAAAAACTTTGCATGCAATGAAAAAATATAAAAGAAGAAAAAAAAGCATAAAAATTATAAACAAATTATTTTAAAACACTATAGATATTAATTATTCAAGGCAAACAATTATTTACTTAAACATACTATTGACTATTTTTAAAATTGAGTTTCTTCTTTTCCGGGGAGGAAGGGTTATGATCAGGAGATTCAACGGAAAATTGAATTTTTTTCTTTAGATAATTCATAAATTTTAGTGAGGTACACTGTAAGAAATTCCGTATCAAATTACGGTAAAAAGTGCGGGCACCGTTATCCTTAAAATTAATTTTCATACGTCAGTCGTAAAATTAAATTTTCATTGAAGTCCATTTTTACCACAAAATTTTATACCGTATATGTTGCAGTAATAGTTATTTAACAGCAGTGATTAATTGATTTTACAATATATATTACTTTAAAACACGGTGCATCAGGCTTTTATCCCCTAAAATTTAAAATAAAAATGGAATTTACGGTAAAAAAGTACCGGCACCCGGGTACATTTTACCATAAATTGAATTTTTTTTTAAATTTACAATGTGTATTTTAATTATGGTCCCATTTTACAATACTTATAATTTAACAGCTATGAGATTAAGGTGTTGCCAAGAAGAGAATTTCATGTCATCAAAAAAAATTACTAATGCTATATTAAAGGAGAAATAAAACTATCATCAAATTTGGTTTTCTAAAAACTCAATGCTCTATACTTTGAAAATCCATGGATACCTAATTTCTTTCACACTTCAAAAATGATCTTATTTTCAAGCCTTTTAATAATCATACAATCCTTAAAAATATTGTCAAAGATGTAACTTTTTTAACATAGAATTTTTAAAAAAAATATGTATGAGAAGATCTATTTTTTTTTATCAATTTAAACTGTGGATTAACCAACTACTCCAGGACACAATTTTCCTAACCAGATAATTTCGCTCTTACATTGACTAAATATTTTTTTTCTTCTTCTCAATTCAATTTTTTCCCTCTTCTTTTATGTCAGGGATAGCATTCTCTTACGATTTCGGTTCATGTACAGAAAAGACATGCTATTTAAAATTCAATTTGGTATAACCCAAAAGGTATGAAATTGCATGGCATCTAAAAGAAACCTTTCATTACGATCCAAACTCTATTAAAGCACTCACTGAAGCAAAAAGATTTTTCTACAGGCTGGTTGAACCCCTTATTTATTTTCATCAAAATCCGCTGCTTTTGCCGAAAAGCTTACTTTTTCTTAAAACAGGACGTAAACGAAAATTCAATTTTTTCCTTATTTAGGAAGGTTTTAACAGAGGTATTCATTATTACCTTTAACTTGACATCTTAATATTAGGTTTTGCTTCTGGGAAAACAAAATGCTTTTAGAAAATCTAAGAAGTTTTGGCACTTTCATCATAAACATCTGGCAACAGATTATCTTCATATTCGTATTTTGGTGGTACATTATTTTATATTTTTTGACATGGTTATTAAAAGAAAGTTTGATTATATTTTTTTAAAAACAAATTGCATTTATTTTGTACTTCAGATTGAATTGCTTAATGGTCTTTGGTTTCATAGCGAAAATTAACTAGCATTGCAATTTGGTTTCAATCACCGATTATAGTTGTAACTCTAATAAAATGCAAGTATAAGTTGTATGAATTTTCATTTTAAGAATTGAATATTTTTTAAAGTTCATCTTAGTTTTTATTTTAATTTTTTAATAGAGGAAAGGTTTTTACTGATAAAAATTACTTATTACCTTCTACTTAATTAAATATTACCTTTTGCGTCTGGGGAAAAAATGGATTTCGGAAAATTTAAAAAATTTTGTCACTTTTATCATAAACAGATGCCAACACATGATCTTGGTAATTCGTATTTTTGTGGTTCATTATTTTATATTTTTTTAACATTATCATAGAACGAAAGTTTAATTATATTTTTTTAATACGAACAGCACTTTGTTTGTACTATATATGAAATTGCTTAATGGTCTTAGGTCTTAGTCATCGATCATTGCTGTAACTCTAGTAAAATGTAAGCCTAAGTTGTATGAGTTTTCATTATATAAATGGAATACTTAACACTTCAGATTGATTTGCCTATTGGTCTTGGTTTTCATGGCTAAAATAAACAGCCGTTGCAATTATGTGTTACTCACCGATCAGTGTTTTAACTCTTATAAAATATTAGCCTAAGTTGTATAAATTTTTATGATATGAATTGAATATTTTTAGATGTTAACGTCAGTTTTTATTTTAAATTTGGATTATTTTCTGAAAGTTGGTAAGTTAAAAAAAAATGCTTTTTTAGAGGCATAAATAATTTTTAAATGTTTTTATATGTAGGTAAGCAATATGCTTCCAAAAATTCTACTGTTTCCAGAACTGACAAGGGGGTGAAAGCTTTTTGGTTGTGGGAAGTGTCTGGGTGTAAAAAAAGTAGTTTCCAGAAAATCAGTTTCCTGCAAAATTACATTTTTGCATAAAATTTGATAATTTAACCGCTAATTCGTTTGTTAATTTAACCAGTTTAACTTATTCCTTCTCGCTCTCGTCAGAATGTCAGTGTCACATTTCGCCCTCTATTTCTCTTGCCCGTGATATTTCCAAGAGTGTTTAAAATTCATCATCATCATTGTCATAGTTGGTCAGGCAGCCCAGTATAGGCAAACGCTTTCTTCTGAAGATTTCTTCATAACGTATTCCGATTTATCTTTGATCTTGAATTCTTTTCCCTAATTGCAAAAAAATCAAACTCCACTGAATCAGCTCATCTCATCCGCTGTCTTCCCCACCTTGTTTTTCCTGTGGGTCTAAAAAGCAATATATTTTTTTTTGTATTGTCACCACTCATTCAAACCACGTGAATCATACAATTCATTCTTTTATTTTTACGTATTTAATAATATCAGGTTGTTTATAAATCTTGTTTAATTCCTAGTTGAATCTCTTTCTCAAGTTAATGTTTTCATTTCACCACCGAGTTACACTCCGCAAAATCTTACTCTCAAATATTGAGATACAATTTTCCTCCAGTTTGGTCATTGTCCAGGCTTCAAAAGAATAAGAACGGCCTGATGAGAATTTTGTAAATTAAGAACTTTGTTTTTCTAGAAAGAAACCTAGATAGTGTTCAGAAGTAACGTGCAACGTGCATAAAAAGATATTAAAAAAATAGATTCCTATTTATGCTTGGAATCATGTTTATTTCTCAATCTATACAACAGATGGCAGTACCAGACTATTTGTAATGTATTTAGAGTGTTATTAGTATATTTTAAACTAGATGCTATCATTTACCAAACATGTAATCCAGCAATTAACTCAAAGATTAAGACATTAATTGTACATACATGGAATTTTGTATAATTTTCTTGAATAAAAGGTAGCACCTTAATGACTGTTTTCTTAAACGTTATGCTAGTTTCAAAGGTTTAGTAAACACTACTGAACGAGTGTTTTCTTATTTTCTAAACCAAGTTTATTTTATGCAAATTATTTCTTTTTTTTCCCCAAGACTGTTTGAAAATCTTTGAGGCACTTCATATCAACAAACATTGTAATTCGTAGTACTCATGGCCAGTAGTTGATAGATTTAAATCTTCAAATTCTTTTTCTTCAAATAAACAGTTTTATACCAATTTTTTTAAGTATTATATCGAAGCATAAATCACTTAATATTTTGTTTCTTCGATAAGTAATTGTGGTTTTCTTAATGAATTTCTTTTGAGGTCATTTTTTTTTAGATTTTGTTATATTTTGTTTATTTTATTTTATACGTAATTGTTGAAATTATTGACTGTTAATTCCTGATGTAGTAGGTGCAATCTGATGAGGAAGAGAATAATCAGTGATAAAAAGAAAGTAATTGTGAATCAGATAACAAGCAAATAAAGGTAATAACAAATCCCACACTCCGTAAATGGGTAATTCAATAACTCAGCTAATGAGGATAGCTATGAACCAAATCATAAATAGAAGAAAGACATTTCAAACTATCAATGTGATACAGTAATTGACAGCTATACGTATTTTTCCTCTGTCCTTAAATGTATTTTGTATATTTGTAGTTATTTATATACAGTTTCATATTTCTAAGTTAAAGATAACGAAACGTTTTCTGTTAAATTGAATACTTTTGTCAAATATTCCAACTGTGACTTTTTCGCTGAAGATTCTGTAAAATTCCATCATATTAGAATAGTTTTCTAATAATAAGATTGTCCTCTAATCATAATAACTAAAAATATTTATTGTCTAAAAGAGAATAAAAGTATACTATTTTTTTATTATCCATTATATATATAAATTCCAAAGATGAAATGCTGTTTCTCTTAGATATCTAAATAATTGCAATTTAGTGCAAATTTAAGAAATTTATAGCTTGGTATTGTTTGGTTACACCTTTACCTCATGAAAAATCACCGGTGTTTCATGCTGTAGCCATAAATTCATAACCATAAATTTTTAGATTGCTAATACTTATTTTGACCAAAATTAATACAAAATAATGAAAAAATTAGTCTGAAAAATATTTATAATAAAAATTCTACTTCAAAGTGTTATGAAAGGAGGGAATTAAAATGCTGTATAGTTTCGTAATTTTAAAATTTGTCATTTATTTTTAAAAAAAAGTGTTAAGGGAATAAGCTAGAAATGTTCTTACTTTTTTTAAACTAGATTTCTTAAAAACTAGAAATTCAAATCGTTGAAGAGAAATTCAATTTTCCATTTCAAATTTGTAACTAAATTACTTACTTATTCCACAGAACTCAACTATATTCGCAGAATTTAAAAGAAAAAAAAGTACATCGCATGTGCAAGAGGGTACAGTGATTTTTCATCTGTCCATTATTCATACAGTTCTGAAACTCAACCCGCTGTTCTTTAATACTAGGAGAACAAAACTCAAGAATAATAACCAAATACTTCCCCAAAGATTTGCTTCTGGGGAAGAAATAAAAGACCAAGGAAGGAAGTGATATCTGATATCCAAGACTTTAGTTCTGAAAATATCTGTCCACTCTCAATATGGCTTCAAATTTAGACTCTTTCGCTTATTTGTTACTTTATTGTCCTCCATGCCATGTAACTGAATTTTGCTTTCAAATTAATGCTTGATATTTTGTTTCTTTTTGATACATACGCTGAGAAAAGGGTATGGTCATAACTACCAGAATATGGTAAAACTTACCATGTTCTGATAGTAACGACCATGACTTCAACAGAACACCAAAAAGCTCAGTAAATTTTAATGGAGAAATTTGGTAATGGATTTGATTAAATTAATAATAATAAAATGGTTTTATACTATGTGAAAAAATTAGGTAGCTGAGGTAAAATGTTTTATTTTTATCACGATATTTTAGAGCATGATATGAAAACATTTATTCAATTAAATTTACTTTTCAGTTCTGCCAAATATGTGTTAATTATGTAATTTTTCTTACTAAATATGTGATAATAAAATCTAGAATTTTGGAAACCAGAATTTTTAATACAGCGTTACCATATGAACTAAAACATTACTAAATAAATGGCTTAAGCACCATATAATTTGGTTTTATTAACCGGAATTATAATTTTCTTTACCAGAATTACCATTACCACATAACAAGGTAATTTTATCAGGATATTTTTCCCTATACTTTTCTCAATATCATTCTTCTGTAAGAAGTAATAGAGTGTTCTGTAAATATTGAAGTTATAGCAGGAATGTACTTATTCCCGGATTGCCGACACATTTTACCTCAATTTATCAGGGTTTCGTATTGCAACCTTATTAATATTTTAATAATTTGTTAAGTTCTAATATGACATTCTTTCTGCTATTTCACTCTTTTTTATTTGATAACATGGGACAGCAAATTAAGTTAGACACGTAGCAAGTTCTCAAAGTTCGTTATGTTTTCACACTATTTTGTTGCTTTTCTTTTTTAAATATTCTTTCTCATAATATAATAATCGTCATTAGCTTGAAAATCATGCCTGGTTGTATGGCTCTCGCAAATAATATTCTTTCTCAATTTTATATGTTTATATTACAAAAGTTTTTGACGAATACTTCAACAAGCATAAACAAAATCTGAAAGGTTAAACAAATTATATTTATTAAAAAAAAAAATGCTTTGGTTGCAACTTTTGAATTTTCCTGGACTTTAAAATTTCTTCTCACTCCTGTGAAAATGACGGGGTGAGGTTTCGCCCTCTATTTCTCGCTTCCGTGACATTTCCGGACTGGAGTAACGAGCCAATAAGAATAAAACTAATTTATTTCTTTTGCCCGTAAAACATTTTATTTCTCATTTTACACATCAGATGGCAGTACCAGGATGTTTTTAAGGTAATTGGAGATAATTAGTTTATTTTAAACTAGATGTCAGCACTAGATGTCAATTTATCTTAAACTAGATATTAAAAAATCGGCACTTTTATGACAGCTTTCTTTAAAATTAATAGATTGCTAAGGGGTTAAGTAAGTATTCGATAAGTTTAACATGAAATTGAAAAATTAAGTAAGAAACTCATGACATGTTTTCAAAGTTTGTCAAGATCTTAAAAAATTAATTTAATAATCATCAATGAAAATAATCTTCTTAATCATGAAAATTATGCCTGTTTCTATGCCTCTCGAAAATAACATTTCCTTCTTGATTTTGAACCCTTTTGTTGCAAAAATTTTGAGTGAGTAATGCTTCAACAAACACGAACAAAACCTGCCTGAAAGGTAAAACAATTTCCATTTATTTTGAGAAATCAAATTGCGTTGGTTACAACCGTCGAACTTCCTCCGACTTTAAAATGTTTGACTGCAAATTCCTTTGTACTTTTAAAATGGATGAAACAAACGGTAAAATATTGCGAAAGTACTGAGACAAATATTCATTCTAAAGCAATTCTCGAAAGAGAATTCTATTCAGTGATCTTCTTGCCTAATGAACTTTTCGAAGATTTGTTTGATTAAGGTCTGCATTCTACACTAAATTAATCTAATATCTCTAGGTGTTCCCCGCAGGTGCAAGGATCGGGGCAAAATCATTCTGATGCAAAGGGAAAATAAAAGGCACCTTCGCCGAACTTTGAAGACCGGAAATTGCTTATTCAGCTTAAATAAATATTTATTCAGTTCTAAACCAAACTAAGTACTAATATTATCGGTTGTACTTTCCATTAAGAGTCTTTGTCTTCTGTTATTCTTGGAAGAGCTTTTAAAGAAAGATTCTTCTTAATCTTGTTTTGTTTGAATTGAATGCAAGTCTCAAAGTTAAAGTTATTTTTGTTTATCGGAGGACATTATTTGCGCGAGAATGGATTAATTTTTATCCATGTAAATTATCATATCGTTCAGTTTATGATCATAACTGCGTTGTAAAAATTTCCGGATAAAATTACGATATAAAGTACGTTCATTCATGGTGTATCATCTGTACAATTCCTTTCACCGTAAAATCAATTTTTACCGTAAGATATTATACCGTAATTTTTACAGTAATATTTATTCAATTAGAGAGATTCAGTGACTTTACGGTTATCAATACTATAAAAATTACGGTTTATCAGATGATAATAAAGGTAATAAAATAGATTCTAGTAAAGATAATATATTCTAGTACTATATTAATAAGTCAGATAATATATTCTTGTAAAAACGCATTTTGCGTTAAATAGTATAGACACCCTCATTCCCGATACTTTTTACCGCAATTCGATCCAGGATTTTAACAGTGTAATGGTAAAAATAAAAATAGCGATTTTCCAACAATAATATAAAAATTAGGGCAATAAATTGACGTATAAAAACAAATCTTGAACATTTTTTAATAACAGACTTTCTTTTAATTTTTTTTTTTTATTTTATGTTCACTAAAATATTCAAAGATTTAAAATAATATCTTACTATAATGCGTTAAAAATTTGTCACCACTACATATTAATAATACTTAAATTTTCAAATCTAGTATTTACATTAAATTATTCATGTGATAGGAAAGCCAATTAAATACACTGTAAAAATTTCAGGATCAAGTTACGGTAAGAAGTACCGGCGCTCAGTGTGCCAGAACTTTTTGCCGTAAAATCCATTTTTATCATAAAATTTTACGGAAAAATCTGCAATACCGAAATTTTCACAGCAATAATTATAGCAAAATCACTGAATAACTGTAAATATTACTGTAAATAACTGACTGTATAATACTTTAAGGTAAAAACGGATTTAATGTTTTTTAAGGTAAACGGATTTAATCCAAATTGCCAGTACCTAATACCGAAATTTGATCCGGAATCCTTTATGGTGTTTAAAGTGTATTCATGATATTGGAAAGCCAATTAAATAGTTATATATACATCTGTATGTAATTCAACATTTAACGAAAAGCAATGCATACTCTCTTAAAATGAAAGAGTTATTTCCCCTACTCAAAAAAGAGTTAAATTTTTTTAACTCTACTTGAGTGAAATACATTCTTATTTGAGCGAAATTCTTGCTTTGCGTTTACTCAAACTTGAGTGGTATTTATTAAGCAATATTTGAGTGCTTTTAGATCAAACTTGAGTGATTTATTCATTATTCAATTTTGTGCGAGCTATGAGCTGGAATTTCTATCGTTTTATTTCAAAAAGCAAACGATAATAAATCTAATAAAATTTTTATGTTCTGTGATCTAAATAGATTATGTCTTCGTTTTTATTTTACGTTTAATTTTTTTTTCTGGAGAATATGTCATTTAATATTTTGAATTAAGAAGAATTAAAACAATTTTAGTTCACAACGGTATTTCTGAAGAAGACGCTGTTTTACTTTTTAGTAAGTATATATACCTTGTTGCTTTTATTTTGAAAATAATTTTATTTTGAATGTGTTATATACACATTCCATTTAAATTAGCTGTTTTTCAGCGTTTCTCAATAAAATATTATTCATTTAAATTATTTGTCAAAAAAATTTATTAAAATTGAAAGTGTTAATTGTGGATGATTATGGAATATTAAAAAAATCTGATTCCATGCTAGAATCTTTGTCAAAGCATGTGGGAATATATTATATCTGATAAGAGTTTTAGAATTTTTTCAGATTTCATATTAAAGTTTTAACATTTTATTTTAATATAATAAATTTATATCCCTGTTTTAGTTTTTTGATGTATAATTTTGGTACAAAACATTTCTGGATAATTAATTTCATATCATTCCATACTTCTTTTATAAAAGATATTTACGAAATTATTGTTAATACAGTCTATAATTGCTGTTATTTAAATTGCTTTCTATTAATAAAGTTGACTGTCTTTAATTTTTGAAAGTTCACCTTTCCAATATCCATTAATTCAAATCAGAATCTTCAGATGTTCAATGCATTTTATTATAATTATATCATTCAAAGAAAAAGCGTAAAATATTGTATTTAAAAAAATAATGCAGTATTTTGAATTTTTCTGCTTTTATCCTGCTTTTAACGTTTATTTAATTGGAATTCAGAATTAATACTATCTTCGTATTTCATAAAGTATTTATCACATTATACAAACTATTTTTCCTTTGTTGCAAGCATAAAAGTTCTTACCCCTTTTCTTCAAGTTCAATTTTCGAGGCAAAATTGAAAATGCAGAATTAATATTTAATTAAAAGTACAATGCTAATTAAAGTATTTGAAAATGCAAATAAATTAAAATTTTTCAATAGTTATTGATTAATAGTAAAAAACTAGGAGCAGAATTAGAAATAATATTTATTATGAAATATAGTTCAATTTGAATTTATATACCTACATCCCAGATGAAAGTAAACTGTAGTTTTTCTACAGAACTGAAGTAATTTCGTAGTTTTTCTAGAGTTAACTGCAAATTTTCTGTAGTGCAATCTTAACTGTAAAAACACTGCAGTTATTTTGCAGCTAATGAGAAGTATTTTCTCAGTAATTTATTTCGAAAAAACTTTTAGCTATTGTCTACAAAATTACTTTAGTTTAAGTGAGGTCACTTTAAAATCATAAATTTAGAAAAAACTGAAACTTTAAATTCGTGGTCATTCTGCAGTAAATTTGAAATAATTATGCAGTCATTGTTTCAGAAGTATACTTTCTGATGAATCTGCAGAAAAACTGCAGTTACTTGGCATTGTTGTAAAATTGAAAGAGTTTGATGTCTTCAATCTTGTTTTCCTGGCTGGTATATTAAATTTTTATAAAGTTTTTTCTTTTTGATTATATATTAATTTCTTACAATTAGGTAAAAATTCTAAACATATATATTGATGACGGAAATAACGTACACTATCTATATTCACAATAGTTAAAATTCATAAAATACATGCTTGATTTATTTGATGTAATTATTTATAATTCAGAAGTGATACAATTTAATTAGTTTAAAATATACCTAAAATTAGGTATTTAAATATTTCTGTATTTTAATAATTTTATTAAAAATGTCGTTTTTATAAATTTTTGTTATTTATTTCTTTTTGACTTAAGAAAACTATGTTTGAGCAAAGTTTATGGTAAAAACAATATTAAAGTAAAGTCAAGTAGTTAATGTTAATTAGTTATTTCTTTTATTCGAATTCATACTAAGTTAGGATTATTGCAGAACAAAAATTATACTTATTTTTTTCTAATTGAAACAAATATATAGTTTGGATTTTAAACAAATTTATATCAAAAGAGTTTTTATAAAGTTTTTTCTTTTTGATTATATATTAATTTCTTACAATTAGGTAAAAATTCTAAACATATATATTGATGACGGAAATAACGTACACTATCTATATTCACAATAGTTAAAATTCATAAAATACATGCTTGATTTATTTGATGTAATTATTTATAATTCAGAAGTGATACAATTTAATTAGTTTAAAGTATACCTAAAATTAGGTATTTAAATATTTCTGTATTTTAATAATTTTATTAAAAATGTCGTTTTTATAAATTTTTGTTATTTATTTCTTTTTGACTTAAGAAAACTATGTTTGAGCAAAGTTTATGGTAAAAACAATATTAAAGTAAAGTCAAGTAGTTAATGTTAATTAGTTATTTCTTTTATTCGAATTCATACTAAGTTAGGATTATTGCAGAACAAAAATTATACTTATTTTTTTCTAATCGAAACAAATATATAGTTTGGATTTTAAACAAATTTATATCAAAAGAGTTTGCAAAATTGAGTTTGAAAAAGGGTGTTTAATCCAGATTTTTTAGCTTCAAACGTCTTCCTCAAAAATTAATTAATTTCACTTAGTGTCAGAAATTTGTCTTAAAAAAATTTAGGCAATTTAAAACAATATTCCCAGGGGCCCCCATCAGGGGGGAAGGTGGGCGCACGATGCGCCCACTTAAAGCTTGGGGGGGAATTTTTACACTAAATAAAACGAATAGTTTGGGGGGGAATTTAGACGAGAGAATTTTTTCTTAAGTACATAAATAAAAGAAGCAACGTAGCACTCTTTCGAACAAGTTAACATGGAAGGGGAAAGTTAACAAAATTTTTTTTTTTGGGGGGGGGGGGGATGAATGCGCCCAAGTGCTTGGGGGGGGGGCACTGATTATACCTTTTTTATTGCTTGAAAATAAAGCTTTTTGTTCGAAAAAAAAATAACTCGTAGTATTTTCAATTGAACCTAAATGAGCATAATATTTATAAAACTGCTTACTTTAAAAATTCGTTTAGGGCTCCTTACTTTTAAAAATTAAACTTAAAAGAAAAATGACGAAACTTAAGGGAAAGAAAAAAAACTCAAATCTTCAGTGATAAGGAATGTTTCATAAAAAAAAAACTCGTAAGTAATAATGCATTTAATTGTTGTTTTACCGTATACAATCAAAACAATTGGATAACCATAAAATGCTGCTATTCAAACTGTCAACTCTGAAAAATTTTTTTTAACTGTGTTTTCACCTTATTTGATTTAACAAATGAAAACTTTATCCTCGCCAACGAGACCCAGCTTATGAAAGTAATTAGTTCTTTGTAGCCGTCTTGACACAGGACTGTAGCCGAGAGGGTTAATCGGTCAATCTCACGACAGACGGGAAGCGAGTTCGAATCCTCAGGTTACACAGAGTCGATGCTCACAGCGAAAACTTTCAAAAGTACGATACTATCTAATTCGATATTCAAGTTCAACAATCGTTAAGATAAAAAGAAAATTCCTATATAAGGCTTTCATTCAAAAGCAATTTTTGTAAACAAAAACTAGAGTATTTTCCATCGCTTACGATAGATGGCACCACTAAATACAAACATTTTGTATATTAACAATAAAAATTTTGACTGCAATTTACTGAAAATCGCTCAAATACGAGTTAAAATCACTCAAGTTTGAGTGAAAACGATCCACTCAGGTAATACTGAAAGTCACTCAAACTCGAGTGAAAATAACTCAAGTTTGAGGGAAATTTTTTTCACTCAAATTGAGCTATTTCCATATAACTCTATCACTTGAGTGATTTTAACTCATGATGAGAAGGCCGGTTTTTTCTAGATGAAAGAGTTAAATATCACTCAAGTTCAGTTATTTTCACTCGTTCTTTTTAAGAGAGTACGTATTTAGTAATTAGACGATAATGGTTGCTGTTTGTTGAGTAAAATGTGGAATTAAAAGGCACAGGAGCCAGAGCTTGATAAATTTCTGCATTTGGGTGGGTAAAGAAAATAATTTAAATTACGTATCAATCTGTAGATATTGCATACATGATAGCTGAACTATAATTAATTTCGGTAATATTATACACGGTAAAAATTCAAGATGCAGTGCGATATAATTCTGAATCCGGTTTATCTCTTTGGGTACATCATTCGTAAAATACATTTTATCGTTAAATAATAAATTGTAATTTTTAAAGCAACATCGTTTAATTAGAGTGATTCAGTGATTTTACTGCAATTATTACTGTAAAAAGGATGTTATGTCAGATTTTTTGTTCCCTAACATGCTACGGTAAAGAGGAATTTTGCGGTAAAAAGTACTGTTTCCCTGGGACCCGGCACTATTTATCGTTATTTGATCCGAAATTTTTTACAACGGTGTAACAACAAATTCAGTTTGTAGGGGTAAGAAAATTTTTAACTTTTTTTAGCTTCTGATACAAGGAATGGAGTACTCTATTTACTTGGAAAGTGATTGTTATTTTTTTTTTCGATGGGTATAAATTATGCTGGAAACAACTAGGTTAACTACTGAAACGTGGCTTGTTTTATAGCACAGAGCTTCTGCAGAACCTTGAGCGCTCTAGCTAATTGAAAATTGATTGTTTCATCGCTATTTTTCTGCAGTCTGCGCTAAAGATGATGCTGAAATGTATCAAGAAATCTTGTACGTCATTTTGAAATGCAGGATTTTATTAGTAAGGTTTAACACCATCGTTTATCTATTTTATCTCTTAGACAAAAATTTTCTTTGTTGCTTATAAATTATAAACAGAAATTTAAAAAAAACTGCAAGTAGAAAATCTATATTTTACAAAAATTGTTTGGACAAAACTATCATATTAAATTATTACGTACTGAAAATTCACCATTCTTTGTTTCTATACTGAAAAGAATTGTCGAATTTATAAAATTTGTGTGAATTTAATTGAATGTTGAAGTTTTAAATTCATATTAAAAACAAACTTCTTTTTACTTAAAACATGAAATATACTCTGAGAAAAAATATACTCAAAACTAATAAAATATGGAAAAACTTACCGTGTTTTTCGCTCTAAAGGAATACCAAAAAGGTCAGTAGATTTTACAGAAGCGCTTTTGTAATGATTAAGGTAAAATTAACAGTAAAATATACACCGAAAAGCCATTACATTATGACCACCCTCCATCTATAAGAATGGGCTCGCCCAGGTTTTCATGGTTTCTCGCCCAGGAACAATGCTTTCATGGGGCACATAAGGACCCATAATACTCATAGAATAATCCCTGACGTCTGCAAGCTACTTGAACATAGTTGCAGACCAGGTTCACCCATTCATGGCAACAGTTTTTCCTGCTGCGGATGGTGTTTACCAACAGGATAATGCACCATGTCATAAGGGTCGAATCATCGAGGAACATTCCAGTGACTTTCAAGTCATGTTTTGGCCCCCAAATTCATCTGACCTTAATCCAATAGAGCATTTGTGGTCCTACTTGGAAAACCAAATTCATGCGGCCACGCAACCCCCTCGCAATGTGAAGGAATTGCAGGACCAGTTGGCGAGCGCTTGGTACCAGATACCTCGGACTACCTATCAGCACCATGTGGAATCAATGCCACGACGGGTGGTAGCTGTTTTGAGGGCTAAAGGTGGTCCTACATGTTATTAGCAGTGCGGTCATAATGTAATGGCTCTTCGGTGTAATTTTATAATGTGTGATGAAACTTGGTGAATCTGGGCAATGCTTGTAATTTTATCATGACTCCTTAGGGCAGGGCATACAAATTCTTCGATTAAATTTAATTTTCAGTTTTGTATTTTTTACTAAATGTGTGGTAATACGAACTATCGTTTCGAAAGTAAGAATTTTCCGTAAACTGTTAACGTATAAACGAAAAATTACCAAATTATTGATCGAAATGACGCACATTTTGGTTTTGCTAACCAGAATTATGCCTTTTTCTCCAAGGAATGTCATAACCATACTGTTCCGTAGTTTTACTCGAATTTTTTTCTCCGTGTATATAAAATCTCATAAAATGCACTTACTTTGCTTAAAAATTCATCTAAGACTTTTTATTGAAACTTAAAAACAGTAGCAAGCAGGAATTAAAATTTTAATATTACGTACTATTCACTTATACGGAAGCAGAACTATTTTCTGTTCAAACGAAAAGAGGAAGAATGCGATGCTAAATGTTCAAAAAGAGAAGAGGCATTCACGAAATACTTAACTTATTTGGAATTAGAATAATTCATTCGAAGCTAATGAATATTCGATGGAAAACTGACGACAGAAAATATCATTTTGACTAAAACAGATATCCATGTTTGAAATTCAAGCTGCATTTTGCGTTTCATCCTGATTTAAAGTACTAGAGTTAAGTGATCCTTCATGCAAATTTACAATATTTAGCATTTGTAATATTCTGTTGAGAATATGCAGCATTTCAATTTTATATATTGAAACAGAAAATTTCCGGAAGAGTTGTCTTGACATTTGAAATCATTTATAGTTTAACGTATATTTTGATACTTTAAACAGAAAAGAAATAAAACTCTGTATTTCTATGAAACGTTTATGCTTAGTAGTCTTTCGAGATTTTGATTTTTTTAAATACTTTATTTTTATCAGAACAAAAGATTTGAAGAAATTAGTTTCTATTATTTTTATAAAAATTTCGGCAAAATTTTATTCATATTTTTAAATAACTATATAATATTTCAAAATAACTCTCGATATAAGAAAATATTGCATGATAAAATATTCTTAGTGTCGTAAATGTTATGATCATTTTCATTCCTGAACTATGCTTCTTTATCAGTATAGTCCCGCAATAGACTGATTGCTAAGAATCGGTTCCCAGCAGATTACCGAAGTCAAGTATTACTGCCTGCTGTCAGTGCGCTGGTGGATGGCCATTATGATCAGCCTGCGAAGGGACAGAGGATGCACGGTATCGATCGTCGTAAGCTAGTCTACAGTAAAGCTCTCTTCTTGACTCGCAGATCATCGGGCTTCCGAAGTAGGGAGGCCATCTAATCTGCAGCGGAACAAAATTGTGATGGCATGTCTTCGGATCATCCTTAGGGTCGTTTCCCAGACCGGCGCTAAAAGCCTATTGTGCTGCTTTAGTGCGATGTAAATAAGCTACTACTAATGCTTGATGAATTAAAAAAATCCCTTAAACAGAACTGTGTGCAACTTGACTGTTAATTTTCTTAAATGACTATTTTTATGTAAAATTTAGACATTTTCTTACATGTACGCTAATTACCTTAAATCAATTCTATAGACTAAAATAAAAACCCGATGAGGGAATTAATTTATAAGACTATCAACTATGTTTTTAACTTTTTTCTTAAGAAGGCTCTATACCACGAGAGAACTTTTATGTCGCAAGTTATCTTTCCCCTCTAAAAGTACTTTAAAATCTAAAGCATGAAGTAAGTGAATTCAGACAAATCTAGAGTAAGAGATGAAGTTTTAAATGGTGAAAAATATTCGAAATGTCTAAATGAAAACAAATTACGAGATGATAACTTAAGATTATGAAATAAGGAATTTCTCTTCCAATAATTTGATTGCATATTGATATTTTGAAATTTCTTTTTCAACAATTGAAACTTCATGGTTTATTCTAGGTTTGCTGAACTCCCTTTAACCATGCTTTAAATTTTAAATCAGTTATGGAAGTGAAAGATGAAATAGAATTTGCGAGGAACCGTTTCTCCCTTGGGACAGCATCCTCTTAAAAGCAATTGCATTTGCTATTGAGCTAGGGATTAAAAAAAAGCTAATTTTTTAAAATTTTCGAAAATTTTTTAAAATTTTTTTAATTTTTTAAAATTTTCGCATATGTTTTTTGGCGAAATATCATGGAGAAAGAATGAACATATACTTTTATTCCCTTCTCCTGTTGTTCAAAAAGTGCGTGATGTAATCATAAGCACTTTTGAAAAATTGTGAATATCACAATTACACTTTGTGGAATGTGACAATTACTCTTTTTTTTTCTTACTTAAATCTTTTCATCTATTATTTTTAATCATTATATTTACTCTTAATTTCATGAGAACTTTAATTTATATTATTGCATTTTTCTATATTTACAATAGATTTCTCTTAATTTAAACATTCGAGTTATTCTTATCTTACTAAATTTCACTTCTCTATCGGAAAAGAATCTTAACTTTCTAAGACCTTCTTTGCAGTCATTGACCCCAAACCTAAATATTTTTAATTTCCTGTGGGTGAGAAAATCCCCTTTTTCCGTGCCTTTGCTGTTTTGCAGCCTTTTGGAAGAGTATATGGTTAAAACATGGTTTAGAGATCTGCTTTTCGCAAAATCGCAGACATTATAAATCCTATGAAAATCGAGATTTTTTAAAAGAAAGATTATAATATTTGGAATAATTATCACGTATTTATCCGAAGTTAACTAGAAAAGTTTAGAATTCTTAAAAATTTAAAAAAAATCATTTTGAGAAAAAAAAATGGTTTGCATTCTCAAAATGATACTTGTTAATTGCTTAAATTTTAATATGTGCAAATAATATCGCCATAAGTTAATTATTACGAACTAGTTACAATATTAATATGCATTATTATACTGTAAATAGTAATATTAAATAATTGTCGAAAATTTAATAAAAGTTGAAAAAGTGATGTCAAAATCCAGTGTAATAATGTATGTAATAATATATGAGTGTATAATATGTATATATATATATATATATATATATATATATATATATATATATATATATATATATATATATATATATATATATATATATATATATATATATATATATATATATATATATATATATATATATATATATATATATATATATATATATTATATTTAATAATATAATGTGTATAATATAGTTTATAGAATATAAGAAAAATGTAACCAGAAATTTAAAAAAAATTGTCATTTTAGCAAACATATACATATATTATATGGCATACAATTTTTCACAAGGAATTCAATTTATTATGGTACGCAGTTTAATGTGGTATACTATTTCTTTTTGTAATTTTCAAAGTTAAAATCAAAAATTTGAACGGAAGCGGTGAATTAGAAAAATTAATCGGTTAATTAGAATCTTGTGAAAGGAAAATTTTAAAATATTAATTTTACATTACTATTCAGTGTGGAAAAAGTGAAAATAGTATTAAAGGGTTTAGACTTCCAATATCTGTACTGATAAACTGAATATACAAGGTTCGTACCGTTAATTATAAAGGATGAGTCTAAGAAGAAGAATCTAATCATTAGATCAGAATTCTTTTGTTTTTTTCTTCTTATTTTTGCACACTTTAATGGCCTAGATTACAAAAAAATTAAGCGTAAAAATATTTAAATTATTATTTTGATTCATTTTTTCATTAATGTCTCTCCTTGCTTAATTCAGTTAATTTTTAAACAATTTATGAATGATAATAAATTAATAAATTGGTCATGAATAATAATAAATTAGCAATCAATAAAAAGAATATTGTAAAAAGAAATGTATTTAGATAAAAAAAAAATCGAAAATAAAACTACAGTTCTGTGGTATTAGTTCTCCTCGATTTTATTTCGAGTAAAATGTTTTGAAAATATGGTGGTTTATATTTTTTTACTTTCATCGGAAGTATCGGTTTAGAAAATTTATCACTAATAGAAATAGGATGATAACATCTATAGCGAAAAGGAGAGCAAAATTATTTAACATTTAAGAAAAAATAATTATGATTTTTTCATTCTTGAAAAAAATGAGAGTTTCTTCAAACGAAAAATATAATTTCTGGGCAATTATATCCATATTCTTTTTTACATAAGCATTAAAAGTTAAAACATATTTAACTAAAAATTGTGGAAAAAATAGAAATGATAAAAGAGCAATTGATGCTTGTTATAGCTTCAAATTTTTCCTCTTTTCTTTCTATCTAAAGATTTTCTTCTCCGTACACCTATAATTTCTGAGCAATTTTATCCACATTCTTTTTTACATAAGCATTAAAAATTAATAATATATTTAACTAAAAATTGAGGAAAAAATAGAAATGATAAAAGAGCAATTGATGCTTGTTATAGCTTCAAAATTTTCCTCTTTTCTTTCTATCTAAAGATTTTCTTCTCCGTACACCTATAATTTCTGAGCAATTTTATCCACATTCTTTTTCACATAAGCATTAAAAATTAATAATATATTTAACTAAAATTTGAGGAAAAAATAGAAATGATAAAAGAGCAATTGATGCTTGTTTCAAATTTTTCCTCTTTTCTTTCTATCTAAAGATTTTCTTCTCCGTACACCTATAATTTCTGAGCAATTTTATCCACATTCTTTTCTACATAAGCATTAAAAATTAATAATATATTTAACTAAAAATTGAGGAAAAAATAGAAATGATAAAAGAGCAATTGATGCTTGTTATAGCTTCAAATTTTTCCTCTTTTCTTTCTATCTAAAGATTTTCTTCTCCGTACACCTATAATTTCTGAGCAATTTTATCCACATTGGGCGATTCTTTCGTTACGTGTGTTACTTTTACACGACATATTTCAACTTTAACACTTATTATAATAAACTTGTTAGATATTTTTTATGTTTTTCTTAATTTGTTGTTAAATCTATATGTGTTGTAAGTTTACAAAACGAAGATTGAAGACGCAAATTAATTTGATGTTGAAAAAAAAAATCTCTGAAATTTTGTTACGTGTGTTACCCTTTATAATGCTAGATATTTGAAACTTTGAATATATTCATTTAATTCTGTGAAGTATAAAGGCAAAAAATTAAGATATTTTCTTTTATAGAGAGATACAATATCGAAGCTGTGTTTAGTGATTTTTAAAAATTTCTTGCAACAGTAAAAACTTCTTTATTTTGGTGAAATTGGTGCGTTACGTGTGTTAACTGAACGTTACGTGTGTTACCCTCTGTGAATATTTCAACTGAGAAGTCATAAATGTTGCACTAAAACATTTATTTATTTTAATTTAGCAGAGGAAAAACAATTTATTTTAGCAAATAAAATAGTTAATGGTCTGGAAAGATGGTTGTAGCCCTTCTTTATACTGGTTTAGAGAGTAAAACATAGCAAATCCTAGGCACATCTATTCCTTCAAAATCATTTCTGTTTGGAAACAAAAATATGCATATTTTCCAATTATTTTATGCAAATATTGCATTTTAAGTTTACAAGCATGTGCATTTGCGTCAATAATGTTCCCGAGATAGAGCATATGTCGTTTTAATTTCAGTTATAGGCGCACTTCTGATCAGGAGGGAACAGAAATTAACTTACTGACTATTTGTGTGCCACAATGTGCATCTATGCATCTTATTCAAGTATCTAACGATATTTATGCATAGATTTTATGCTTTGTATTACCGTTGCCATGTATTGATCTTTTCAATTAATATCTTTATTTCCTTTTGGCTAATATATAATACTGTTGTATTAGGCATGAGTTGATTGGTTAGCTTTGCAAACAACACTGGATAGCAAATAAATTTTTTTGTTTAACAACACAATGATATAAATAACTTTGCTTTTTGCTTCGCTTTCAAGATTTTGTACTACACATCTATCCCATAGAAGGAACTTCTGCATGTGATATCGTAAAATATTTCCAAATTAATTTCCTTTTTTATATTTTGATTGACAAAATATGAAATTCTTAACTTGACTTATTACTATAGAAGGTTTCTGTTAGCTCATCTTCTGAAGTAGAATCGTTTTTAAACTGTCTTAAAATAAAAGTGTAGACATTGTTTCACCTTTGTCTTTGCCTTTGGAAAATATTGTAAAGGACTCTATTTTAAACTCTTTAGGAGAGTATCGTCTAAGACAACAGCTGCTGTGAATAACGGAACTGTGGCTGCATAGCATAATGCTGATTGAAATTCGTTTTGATATTCAAAAGAATATGTCTCTGCAAAGTCAACTTGATCTTCCCTGGTTTTAATGCTAGATATGCTTGTTTGGAGAGTATCACCTCGGATTCTTTTAACTCTTACGTACTATTGAAAGTTAGTCCAATTTTCAAGAGTTATTTCAAAACATTCTTCTTGCACATTTGCCATTATATATTTTTTATTGTGAGCTATTGTCACAATAAATGATGGTTAGAAACCTATAACAAGCAATGAGAAATTTTTGTAAGTATCAGAAGCCCCCTTCCAACAATTAGATCCAAAATTTCTTTTACTTTATATACATAAATACTTCTACCATCACCATGTATTGTCATAAACTTAATTTTAGCCTTCCAATTAAAGAATAAAAATTTCATGATATTTGTTTTGATTCTAAGTTTTACAGTAGCAATAAATTTTTTAGTCATAAAGCACTAAAAATTAAACAATGTTTAGGATGCAACTGACAAAAATCAGTATAAGCCTCTCTTAGAAACATTGTTAGATAGTTCTTTCGTTTTATTGCTCGTTTTTCCCCGTAATAATCCAGAGAACCAGCTCTTGTTTCAATACAAGCATAGTATAAACAATCTAACTTTTGAAGAAAATCCATTTATTAATAATTAAGTTCATCTGAAATACTTAGTGGTGAACCTTTTACATCATTATCAATCTGTTTTGAAAGTTCAAGTCTAACTTTCATTATTTCCTTATTTTCTTTCCTTTGAAGTGCAGAATCTTATGCTCTTTTCTTTTTTTCTTCATCTTCTTATTCTTTTAAATCCAGATAAGGACACTATTTTAAGCTTATCCATTTTATAATAATCTAGAAAATGCAGTCGAAATATTCTACTTAAACATAAACGTATAACAAATAGAAGTTTGGGAAAACAATTTCCAATAGTTTCAAAATTATCGTCTTATTATGCTGTTTTTTTATTAATGCTTATACTGACCTGATTTTACAAAAAACCACAATCTTACAATTCCGTATTTGTGGCATTGAAGTTGCGTGGCGGTTATAAAAAATTTCCGAACATGATTTAAATCTTTTATTGAAAATAAATAAATAATTAAAGTGTATAAGTACCTCTAACACACATAACAGTAACGCGCGTAACTTTTCGTTACGTGTGTTACCTTGAATAAAATTAATTATAAAATTTTAACTATTGGCAGTTTTAATTCGAGAATTTTTTCCGTTGCATATCTTGCCTTCTTAATTTATAAAACAAAAAATTTTTAAATTTTCTTTTTTACTAAAGTTTTTACAGAAAAAAATGCAAAATTATGTTACGTGTGTTACTGGGAAATTAGACTATCTTGATTAATCAACTTTCAAACAAGCAAAAAAATTTAGGCCAAATTAAAAAAATACATTAAACAATGATAAAAGAATAAAATAGTTATATTTATTACTAAAAACTATTTTATTGCTCTTTAATACTTTAAGAACTCCATTGGAATATAACATAACAAAGAAGAGAACTCCTGTTAAAATTCATAGTGTTCCACCTTTTGTTAGAATTCACATAAATATTTTTTGTAATTCAAAAAACTATCTTAACTATTAAAAAATGTACATCTTCTAGATTCCGAAATTGTATCATTTTTGATTTTACGATAATTTTAAAAATTTAGTCGCTCAGGACCACTTTTCGTGGAATCGCCCATTCTTTTTTACATAAGCATTAAAAATTAATAATATATTTAACTAAAAATTGAGGAAAAAATAGAAATGATAAAAGAGCAATTGATGCTTGTTTCAAATTTTTCCTCTTTTCTTTCTATCTAAAGATTTTCTTCTCCGTACACCTATAATTTCTGAACAATTTTATCCACATTCTTTTCTACATAAGCATTAAAAATTAATAATATATTTAACTAAAAATTGAGGAAAAAATAGAAATGATAAAAGAGCAATTGATGCTTGTTTCAAATTTTTCCTCTTTTCTTTCTATCTAAAGATTTTCTTCTCCGTACACCTATAATTTCTGAGCAATTTTATCCACATTCTTTTCTACATAAGCATTAAAAATTAATAATATATTTAACTAAAAATTGAGGAAAAAATAGAAATGATAAAAGAGCAATTGATGCTTGTTTCAAATTTTTCCTCTTTTCTTTCTATCTAAAGATTTTCTTCTCCGTACACCTATAATTTCTGAGCAATTTTATCCACATTCTTTTTTACATAAGCATTAAAAATTAATAATATATTTAACTAAAACTTGAGGAAAAAATAGAAATGATAAAAGAGCAATTGATGCTTGTTTCAAATTTTTCCTCTTTTCTTTCTATCTAAAGATTTTCTTCTCCGTACACCTATAATTTCTGAGCAATTTTATCCACATTCTTTTCTACATAAGCATTAAAAATTAATAATATATTTAACTAAAAATTGAGGAAAAAATAGAAATGATAAAAGAGCAATTGATGCTTGTTATAGCTTCAAATTTTTCCTCTTTTCTTTCTATCTAAAGATTTTCTTCTCCGTACACCTATAATTTCTGAGCAACTTTATCCACATTCTTTTTTACATAAGCATTAAAAATTAATAATATATTTAACTAAAAATTGAAGAAAAAATAGAAATGATAAAATAGCAATTGATGCTTGTTATAGGTTCAAATTATTCCTCTTTTCTTTCTATCTAAAGATTTTCTTCTCCGTACAACTATAATAAAAAAAATTAAGAATGAAGAAAAATTAATATAAAAAAAATGTTCTATGAATAATTTTTACTTCCGTTGCAATTGTGATAAAAATTAAATATATTTTCTTTCTACTTCCTTAAATAGATTGTTTATTGTACCGTAGCATGAACTCCCTATAGTAGCATGCCATTAGATACTTTTTTTTTCTATTCTATTCAGTATTTTTTCAGTATGGCAAAAAAAAGATCAATTCTAAAGAAAACATATGGTATTCAAGCTTAAATTGAATAAATGAATGGGAAAGTTAAATAATTTTTCTCGTTGTCATTTTTGATTTTACTCATGTGAAATCAAATTTGAGTCAATTATTACACCTATATACTTTAGAAATGCTTAGGAAAAGTTTAGTTTTATTTTAATTTTATTGCTTTATTTTAATCTTTGAGAGAATCTCTACCTGCCTACTGCATTAACCCTTTGCTTACGGTGTTCATGTTGTACCATCGCATGCGGTCCATGTGTTGTACTAGCCGTAAGTAAAAGGTTAAAAGATGAAAAGGTAATACAGAGAATACTACTAATTAAATGAATGATTTGTAAAATCAATATCTTTCAAGAATTAAAACACCAAAAATGAAATCATTACAGTGTCTCAACACGCTAAGACCATTCATTTATAAAATCACTATCGTTCTTTTATTAAACCATATTTTCATCAGACAAATGCTTTAAAAAATAAAAAATAAATCTGCTTTTTCTTGTTTGAATATTTAGAGTTTTCTATTTTCCTAAGTAAAGGAAAGTAAAGTAAAAAGTATGGTAAAAAATACCGACACTCAAGGTTCCGGTACTTTTTACCGTAAAATTATTTACCAGATTATTTCACGGAATAAAAAATCTGATATAGCACAATTTTTACAGTAATATTTACTGTAAAATCAATGAATAGATATAATTAAAGCTGAATATATAGATATAATATAACTGAAAGAATTATATACTTAATGGTGTAACATTTTACGGTAAAAATAGATTTGACGATAAAATAGATTTTCTGGATGATGCACTCCAAATGCATATAATGCAGTAACCGTATTAGAAATTTTTACGATGTGGATGCTATAATATTTATGAAAACTAACTGAATTATCACGAAATAATATTTATGAAAACTAATTATTTTATTACAATTTTTACAAGCTTTTGAACGTTTTAATTTCTACTTAAATTTATTTTTCAAACAAAGATGGCATTAGATTTTACGCATTATATAGAATAAAAATACATTTTCACATAATTGAATTATTCCAGTATAATTCTTTCTTCAAGAATTTCAATTTGCAGAAAATGAATTATTGGAAGTTATTAATACAAAATATGTCTTCTTTCTCCCCTTAAATTGCATCGTAAATCGAACATAAATTCTTCCCACATAATAAATCCTTTCCGTTTTATTTATCGTCTGCTTCGGTTAGAGAAAAAATTTAACTGCGAAATAAGAACGATAATGCTGTACTGTATAAAGTAAACAAATACGGTATAATATTTTACCGTAAAAATTTATTTTTTGGTAAAATAGATTTTACGGATGATGCACCCTACGTTCCAGCACTTTATACGGTAATTTGATTCAAAATTTTTTACTGTGTAGCTACAATAATATTTATAAGAACTAAGTGAAGAAAAAAAATATTACTTTTTAAAAAATACACAAATATTTTAAATTCCAATTTAGTTCATTTTCCAAACAGAAGTCGCAAATGATTTTACTTTAAATAAATATACATATATTCTTAAATATATTCTCACATAATTGAATAATTCTATTATAATTCTTTATTCAAGCAATTTCAATTTTCATAAAATGAATTATTAGAAGTTATTATTAATGCAAAAAAAAGTCTTCTTTCTCCACTTAAATTGCATCGTAAATCGAACATAAATTCTACCCACATAATAAATCGATTCCATTTTATTTATCGTCTGCTTCGGTTAGGAAAAAAAACTGAATTGCGGAATAAAAACGATAATGCTGTCTTACACATTCGATAAATCGGCATTGGGAAATATGAGTTATAGAATCCATTTTCCAGGACAGAGGATCCTTGAAACAAAGTTAGATGGAGCAATTTGTTTGCTCTATCGTAGACAAATTTGATTCTTTATGCCCCACTGAACTTCTTTATCGATATTCGATAATATCGATTCTAAAACCTTTCTTAATTGATGAGGGCATCACATGGTTGGAAACTTATGATAGAGAACACATTGCAGAAACATATTCAAACACAATACATGATATATTAGAAAATTATTCTTTTGAAGCTATCACTGCGACTTTAATCATAGTTTAGCAATATTTTGTTTAAAAACAGTTCCAATCAAAATTATTTTGATTTGTTTGTTTATATTTTTGATGTGTGAGGAAAACTATTTAAAATGGAAAGTATATAACGGAGATAAATTTTGGTTTATTGGTATAAAGTTCTGTTTGAGAAAGCGTGATTATATATTTATTCCTTTTTTATTATTGATTATGTGAATTAAATTCAGTTTAATATAATTTAGTTATGATAGATTTTAAAGGATTTTGTAGCAACTTCTAAACAAAATAAAAATCAAGTTTTAAGTGATAGAGAGACAATAAATGACATTAAAAAGATTAAAACCAAACATTTTGCTCATTTCAGATTACAAATTCATTTTGAACGATGTTAAGCTTTCCTGGTCTAAAAATTTCTTTTTCAGTCAATAATGGATTGATTTTTTATCATGATTTCGCTGACCCATAGCTCTAAAAGCAAAAGAAATATGGTATAATGCAGATTTTTTCTAACTTTTTACACTGCAGAAAATAACCATATTATTATCGTATCTGTCTTGGAGACACTAGTTCATATTCAAAAGTCATAAGCTGTTGGCATCTTTAAAACTACCTTTATACAAGAAATATGATAAAATATTAGTAAATCAGTTGCAACTAGAAGAAGAGAAACGTTGGTGACTCATATGCAAATGTTTGAAATAAAAACTTCATCCATAAAAGGTAAGCTTAGTGCCATGCAGACAAAAGCAAAAAACAACATGATAAAAGCACTAATGATAGTACATAAATAGACATATTATAGTTCCAGTTCTATAAACAAGAATTTGTCTAAGCATCGAATGAAGATAGAGAAGTAAAAAGAGGAAGACGTGTAAAGTGGTTTAACCAATAAGGACAGAGGAACAAGTTTAAACAAAGAAAAAAAAGGAGGGGGAAAATTAACTTTGAATGATCATTTTTATTATGTGTGATCATCTTATATAAATTTTAGCATTCAAACTAGCAATAGAATTTTGTATAATGTTGTGTCAATGTGTGCGTAAGTCTTTTTATTAAATAATGTAAATATTCCTTTATAGATTCTTTCGAAGGAATCAGAACTTATTACTTTGGATAGAAGTGAGAGGAAGAAAGGTTATACGAAATTTCTAATGGGTATGTGTTTAATTTCTTGATTTTAATAACTAAAAACTATTGTGAAAATTCAAATAAAGGAGACAAAACTCTAGCATTGTTAACGCTAATGCTTGTGTGTTTGATATTCTGTGTCTCTTAAAAATTATGAAAAAGCAAAATTTTCCTTTTAAGATTTTGGATATGCTTTCTTTGAGTTATTGCATACTAACGTTCAGAAAAACGAAAAATTCCGACTACACAAGACAAAAAATGTGATACCAAATAATTGAATATTTTTCTTCGTATATATTTAAACGAGTGTATTATGTAGTTTTGCATAGATCGCGGTGAAAATTATTGAAATCAGTTATTCATCTCAATGAACATTTTTCTGTGCATTGCAAATTATTTTATATGATTTTAAAAAAATATTCACTGTAAAACGCAATTCTGAAAATCTCGTCAATTTGTTTTACTTTCATATATTATACGATAGTTTTTACCTTAAAATAAATTTTTACAGGAGCTTGTTACAGAACAAAAAAATCTGATACACAGTAATTTCACAGTGATAATTACAGTGAAATCACTGAGTCACTCTAATTAAGTAATAGTTACTGTAAAAATTATGGTTTAATAGTTTAGAACAAAAATGGAATTTACGATAAAATGGATTTTACGGATTATTGCACCTGAAATGACGGTACTTAATACCGTAATTTTATCCGTAATTTTTTACAATGTAAGACAACCAATCTAATTCAAATGCATGTATAACATAAATGCATATATTCCTTAACGCAGATATAACTTTGCATCACGTCATTTTGCGTCACTATATAGCAATGAAAAAAAAATACATATAAACTATCACGAATGAATATCGTATTATTTCTTTTACATTTTGGCATCAAAGACTACAATTTAAATATGTGGGGGGCGGAGTATTAGACAATACCAACCTTCATCTATCAAAAGGTACCTCATGATAGAATCAAGTTAGCATGCTTTATATACTAGTGAATGATGTTAAACTTTCATAGTGGTAGTTACGCCACAGTACTCCCCCACCAGAATTTTATCAGAGATATAATTCGATGAACAGATCTCACTAGTTGCTGTACTTGTGAAAGACCGGGAGAGCTGCAATTAAGGTCACCGGAGTTTTGAGTGCTGATTGTGAGAGGTGTATTAACATCACAGTAGAAGTCGCTCCTGTGTTGCCTTTAGCAGTCGAGTGTGTGCTGGCCGACGTTATGTGTATGTTTGAGACGAGACTGAGCAGCAACAGCGCAGGAGGGTGAATGATGCTTTCACAAATAGCAAGTCAACCGTTCAATGTGGACTATGCATCGAAGTAGGCGTAACCGTTAAGAGATTGCTAAGTGGTCATTACTTGCGTGAGCAAATCACATTCGAAGGTCACCAATGTGGGGGGCGGAGTATTAGACAATACCAACCTTCATCTATCAAAAGGTACCTCATGATAGAATCAAGTTAGCATGCTTTATATACTAGTGAATGATGTTAAACTTTCATAGTGGTAGTTACGCCACAAATACTAATTATTTCTAAATCACGTTAATACGATTCAGATCATAGCATCAAAACTGTTATTATACAGATAAAGATTTTCGCATTCAACTTATGAAAATCAAATCAAACGGAGAAATAGTATCCATTAAATCTTTATTTCCATAACATAGTTATTCATATAAATAATAAGAAATAGCGTATTAAAACAAGCTTTAAATATAATGTAGTAAAATATATGGATATTCTGTTTCATCAAAAATTAAATGCGAGTACAGTATAAAATTTTTTAATTAGATCACTTATATCTTATCTTAAAAGGAAGACACTCGGGAAGTTGAAACTTAAGTTTAGTTGGCGCATCTTTCCCATTGCTTTAAGACAGCTAGTTAGCAGAGCCTTGAAAGATTTCGCGGCTTAAGATCGTACTTGGAGATTCTCAACAAATTGCAATTTCCCAAGTGCGAAACTCTTTGGGAAAGTGGGCTGACCGTACATATACATAATGGAAGTTGAGTTAGTAATTATGCATCACTTAATGATGTCCCGTGTTTTACGCCTAACGCATAGTCTCTTATCTCTAACCTTTGCGCCAACGACTATACCCAACTCATTTAGGAAATGCTAACTGAAACTCCTTGGCGAGAGAAAAAGCTCTGCTTATTTATTTATAACAGTTTGAATATTTCATCACGTGGTTATTTTAAGCGTTTGGGAGTAGAGTTTATTTAAGCTAAACTAGAAATTACAGCGTTAAACTAACATTTTATAGGGAAAAATGCAATGTCTACACTGTAGAAATCCAAAATGATTATGTTAATTGTTCGTTTGATTCCCGATAAAAGAAATATTTACCCATACCGTATATTCCACTATTTAGGAATGTCGTATTTGTGGATTTTAGAAATACAAAACTCGGTTAAAAATCATTAAGTTCCTTTAATATATATAAAAAAATGTCAAATGTGCAGAAGTTTGTATCTGTGGCGTAACTACCACTATAAATATTAAATACCAGTTCACTAGTATATAAGATATGTTAACTCGATTCTATCTAGAGGTACCTTTTGATAGATGAAGGTTGACAAAGTCTTTGAATAAATCCCTCACTGGTGACCCGGAGGTGATAAGAAATTGCCAGTATTGATGGATGAATCCGCATTAAACAGTTGATTTGCTTAAAAATATAAGAAAAAAAAATCTGGTGAAGTAATAAAAGTCTCCCGGTTAATATACAAAAATGAAGAAAAAAAATTAGCGAAATGCTATAAACAAAATTGAAAATAAAAAAAAAAATAAAAAATAAAGAAATAAAAAAATAAATAAAAAAAAATCCGGTGAAGTAAATAAAGTCTCCCGGTCAATAAACAAAACAACAAAAAAAATCAAGAAGAAAAAAAAAAAATAATGAGCGAATTGCTACGAAAAAAAAATTAGCAAAAATGATATGAATAAATAAATAAAACAGCATGAATCAAGTAGTGGCATTCATTCATCGAATTCTATCACAGATAAAATTCTGGAAGGGGAGTAATGTGGCGTAACTACCACTATAAATATTGAATACCAATTTACTAGTATATAAGACATGTTAACTTGACTCTATCAAGAGTTACCTTTTGATAGATGAGGGTTGACATAGTCGATAATTAATTCCTTTCCTATCTACCTAACACAAATCTTAAATTCTGGATCATTCCACACCAAATTTGGTTCATATACGTTCCGAGAGACGGTGGACCTAACTGTTTATTTTAAAACTCCCTCTGGCTCGCGGGCTACATTGCAAAGAAATAATTATCCATTGGATTTGATATAAATTTATAATATGAGTGATTTGTTAGCTTACAGCTCTAAATAATCGAAAATTAGTTTTATTATTCTTATGAGTTATTAATCTTAGCTTTCCTATGTTAGGTTATCACATGTAAAATCAGCGTTAATAATTTTTTCAACTTATGGGAATGACATCACAGAATTCATGTTTTAAAATGTTATGATACTTATTATACCGTATTTTTATACATATAGTTAGTGGCAACTCAACAGGTACTCATGAACTAAAATTAATGTTATCTTTTTAGTAATTGAAAATATATGGAAAATTATGAATATCACACTCTAAGTGATACTAGTTTTAAATTTTTCTCTTAGTTAGTTGAACTAACTTAGATTATGATAAATCTAATAGTATGCGGCTGCAGCAGAATATGCAACAATTAATAAAAAATACAGGTTGTATATTATGTACTATGAGTATATAGGATGGGGATAATAGGCTCTTATTACCACAGCACTTATACCAGTACACAGTACAATACCAATAGCATTTGAAACCACATTTAACTCAGCATTACTGGTGTCTATAATAGCTTGGTGATTTTTACGGCTTTCGAAATATGTACCGATATTAGTTCGTTTGTCGAAAATAATTAATAAATATTAGTGTCATAACTAATTATTTTTGAGAATTACAACTATACGAATTCCGCATCCGGCTTGCACAGACTACAGGGCTGACGTGAAATATCTTCAGTGGTAGGCTGATCATGGGTTAGAGTCCTCTTGCCGTCAGGCTAACCGTGGGAGGTTCTCATGGTCTCCTTCCACATGCAACGCAAATGAGGGTTAGCTCCATCAAAAAGTCCTCCACGAATGCAAATTTTTCCCAATACTCCATCAGGGAGTTCCCTTGTCTTCTGGATTGGGTTCAAAATTACAAGGCTACTGAGTTGAACATTAGTAGTCGTAAGCCCATAAAATTGGGTCGACTGTTCAACGACGGTTATAAAAAAACTAATTTTAGTAATCAATACTATATAAAAAATATGCAAAAAAATGCCAAATTAGTGGAAAGAAATGTGTGTATAAACATTCGTCTGTATGAACAATAAAAAATTGCCATATTGTTATTGACAATGATGCCTAATTAATTTTTGTAATAGGTGCTAATCGAAATAAAATAATATGTTTTGTACAAAAAGCTAAATTAATGGAGCCATAAAAATCATAAAACCATTAACCATAAAAAATCAGCCTTAATAATATTGACATCAATCATGCTTAATTAATTTTAGTCCTGGGCATGACCATGCTATTATGTTAATAGGTACTTTAGAGTACCAAATATACTAGTTTTGGTACCAAGATACTTCTGTGGAATAAGTTTTTACGGTCATTGAGAGATATATGTACGGCAGATAATTGTTGACCATGGTAATTTTTGAATATCAGAAGTCGACCTCAAGAAATAGCATTATGCTAAATCAAACAAAATATTAGTATTTTTAATTTGAGGGAAATAACTTCAAAAAACAAGATTTTCTTAATACCATAACATTAACTCACCTCAAAAAGCAGCAAATAATAATAAACAAAAACATTTTGAATTGTTTTAGCTTAATTAATTATGTCAGTATATGACTATTGGCTTTTTACATATATAATACTGATTTATTGATCTTATAATTTTTTCACTCTTAAAAATGAACGGGTATTCAGCTAGTTTTTTTCATATTCTTGGGAAATCTTACGCATATTGCAATTTTTTATAATTTTCGTAAGATTGAAAAATAAATATATTAAAAACTGGGCACTGCAGACATTATCCAATATGTTACGCCACTAACACCCAGTTTTTATTTCGTTTTTTAAAAGTCTTTTAAGTTTTTTTTTAACTATCTTAAAGCTAGTGTTAGGGTTAATTTAATAGAAAATGTTGGGTACAGTTTGATTTTTTTAAACTTGGTTACTAGTTTTTGAAGTCTGCAGAAATTGCCTTCATAAATGGTTAAATTTATCACAATTAATTATTTTGTCAACACATTATAAATTGCAAATTACTAGCTTTTGAAGTCTGCAAAAATTGCCTTGCCATAAATCGTGAAATTTTCCACAATTAATTATTTGGTTAACATATTATAAATTTCGAATTACTAGCTTTTGAATTTTGGACGCAAACTAATTTCAGAGGGATTAATATTCTATTAATTTTCTTGGTATCTTCACAGTGAAGTTTTCTCAGAACTATGCATGGCCGCATTTACAATTTTGCAATTGAACACATTTACAATAGTTCAACCAAACCCATTTACAATTGCAGACTTTAGCGCAGATGCAAGAAAAATTGAAAGCAAAATTCGTTTTTCGTACATTTTGCATCTGAAATCTTACACCAGCACTTCTTTTTATACCTCTGCATTAACATAATTACGCTTTTTTATAATTTGAAACATTTATAACCGTTTTTTCATGAAAATATTTCCAAAAAAATAAAAACCGGAAACAAAATGAAAGCAAGTTATGTCATTGCACAAATTTCAAAAAAATTTCGAAAGTAAAATTAACTTTTAAGAGGAATATTTCGCCTTAGTTAGCGAATAATATTCATTGAAAGTAATGAACTTTTTTGCTTTAAACCGGAAAAAGGAAAATTAAAATATTCGTTTCTAAGAACAAACCAGAATATTTTTACTTGCCATACAACTCCAAATAGAAACATACTACTTATTTTAGGATTTCATGGCACATAGCCAATTTCAAAGTAAAAAAGAAGGAAAAAAAGACACATCAAACACTAACTCAATTTTCGAAACTTTTCACACTAATAACTTATTTTAAGATTTATGAATTCGGTCTCTTTTAGATATATAGTTAAGAAAATAAAACTTGTTATAGCAATAAACTTGAAACTGTGTTAAAGATAAAAATAAAAACATGTAACTTCATGGGTATACATTATTTTACGCTTCTTTGGCTGTATCATCAACTATATTTCTTTACTAGACAGTTTCTGTTTCCTTTTTAGAAAATAACGGTGTAAGATACAAAAATATAATGAAAACTAAGATTAGAGATGAATAGAATGAAGGAAACAAGCATTTATTTATAATTATAATCGAATATTAATTAAAGGATTTTTATGCATGAATAGTACTACCAATTATATTACATTACTCTTAAAATTAATGCAACTTTTTATCATAATTGTTTAGTGGCATTTTGAAACAAAATTAAGCTCAAAAGTAGTTTTTCCAGCATGTTTTTAATTTACTTTTTTTTATTCATTTTTATTAGTTTAGACCAGTGATAAATTTACCCATATTATTTAAGACACGAATTAAAAAACATTTTCAGTTCGATTAAGCTTAGCATAATTGAATTATCTGTGCCTTCTTTTCTTAAAGAACGTTTAAAGTTCATAATCATGTTTATCTTTTTTTTATTTTGGAACAGAACTTTATATACTTTTTATTTTTCTTCAATTTAGTACAAACTGTCAAAAAATACACTTTTTTTTAAATAGAAATTTTAAGTTATAAAGCTAATTTTCTTTAAAAATAGAATGCACTTCAAATCATTTACTAAGGAACTCATTTAAATTTTAAGCAATTAAAAACGGAAATTCTTTTATAAAAATAACCGCCACTGAAATATAAAGGGCAAACCAAACTGACACGTAACTAATAACGTGTTGAATCAAATCCAAAGAGACACTATGATAATCCAAACCATAATTAATGAGTAGCTACTTCTTTCTGGAATAATTAAAAATACATACATGCAAATAAATTATGACAACAAACTAAAACGGAAAGATATACTAAATAATAAAAACTTTATTTGCTTCAAAAACTTATGGAGGTCACGTCTGCACTGTAAACAATTCCGGATCAATTCACGGTATAAATTACCGGCAATTCGGGTGCATCATCTGTAAAATCCATTTTTACCGTAAATTATTGTACCGTAATTTTTACAGTATTATTTATTTAATTAGAATGCTTAAGTGGTTTTATGGTAATTATGACGGTGTGTCAAATTGTTTTTTTTTTTCTGTAACATGTTCCGGTAAAAATATATATTTACTGTAAAAAGTACCGGTACCCTGAGTGTGGGTACTTTTTTGCAATTATTTGATCAAGAATTTTTCGCAGTTTAGCTGGTCTTTAAAATGGACGCCTATTTTTGAGCTCTTGGAGCTCATCGTTTTTTGGAAAAGTCCTTTTTTCTGAAATAAAGTTCTTTTACAGAAATGAAGTGGAAGAAACTGGTATTACCCATAACTCTGTTAACAAGAAATCAGTTATATGCATTTGAACAAGATTGAATTTTACCAAGATTCTCATTTTTCTCTTTGTTTCTTTTAAAAATTTTTTAGAGTGTAGTATTATCCTCGATTACGCTTTAAAGCTGGATAAAGTCCCCAGTACTGCTACCAGATTTTCAAAACTGTAAAGAAATCGTGTAAAATAAATTCAGCTGATAAAGCAAACACACATTTAATCGTTCCTTAGATCATAATAAACTTATAAACATTTGATGCTATGTCATTCCTTTTTTTTAAAATGTTTATTCAAAAAACTGGCTGTTCAGGCTTCGTATGTATACTTTTCATAAGCTCTTAAGTATACTCTCGAAAAAAAGTTGTACACTAATTTGCTACTAGAATATCGGTGCACTCAAATATATCTGCAAATTTTAACCTCTCTCCAATATCTCTAGCAGAGTTCAGGAATTACTTTGACTGAGTTTTTAAAGATTGTAATTCGGTAAATTAATATTGGGAGTACAAATTAGTTCGGTCCGCTTTTAAGAGATGGCTCTGCTGTTGTGAATGTTTCATAGTGACAGCTGGTTTCGGTAATTTCAGAGAGGTTAAACATCTGTCAGTTATATTCAGTTTATATCGCTTTGAGTTTCATACAAAAACCCTGTTTTTTACCTAGTTGAATATGTCACATTTTGTAAGGAAGCACTATTTGCGGGAGGTTTAATGTTTCGGCTTTAATTGGAAGAAAAGTGCAGCTGAAGAGCATCGAATGCTCGTAGAAATTTATGGTGACAATGCTCCAACTGATAAATCATGTAGGGAATGGTTTCGACTTTTCGAGAATGGTGAATGGTGAATAGTTTTGTATACTATGAGCTGCTACAACCTGGTGATTCCATTACGGGCTATCGGTACAGGCTACAGTTGATTCGTTTGAGCCGCGCATTAAGCGAAAAACGGCTGGAATACGAGCAAAGACATAAAAAGTTATTCTTCTGCATAATAACGGTCGGCATGATGTTGCAAAAATCATAAAAAATTATTTGGAAACGCTCAAGTGGGATATTTTACCGCACCCGCTGTATTCGCAGGACATTGCTCCTTCTGATTACTGGTTGTTCCTACGGATGAAGCATGATTTGGCAGGTCACCAGTTCACTTCTTTCGCGGAAATCGAAAATTGGCTCCCAACTTGGATCACCTGAAAAAAATGTCTCGTCTTCTGACGAGACATTTTTTTCGAGATAGAATTCGAAAATTGCCTGAGAGGTGGGAAAAAGTAGTAGCCAGCGATGGACAATACTTTGATTAATCTGTTAATTCATTTTGTTCTGAAATAAATGCATGAACGTTCCGGAATAAAAATGAACTGAGCTGATTTGTACCCCCAATATTAAAATTACTCAAAGCATTTCAAGTATGCCCTAAAGTATTTTTTTAGTAACAAAAATATTGCTTGAAATGTGACGCACCTTTTATAGCGGGGAATATTTTTTGAACCTTATATTCTTAAGGAGAGATAAAAATTTTCATTTTATTATCACTTTAAGTTTTATTCTACTTTAATTTATCCTATAATATCTGAAAAATTACTCATACTAGAATGCTCTTCAGTTTCACCGCAAAAGCAAGCTAGGGTTTTACTGACTGTTATCGAGTTTCCGAATCTTTAAATTAATTGTCATAATCTAAAAATACCTGATTTTTAAATTCGAATATTAGTTTCGAAGATAGTTTCTTCGAATATCAGTTTTGATGTGGACCTAAATGGGCCCCCATAAGTCAATATTTTTTCAGGTGAAGTAGAATACAGAAACTTGATCTTTCCCCAGATAATGACGAGTTGATGAAATTTGCATTTTACCCTTAGCATCTTCAAAAATTTAAACCCATAAGAACTGCAGTTTTCGATACTATTTGTATACATACTCAAGATAGCAAATTATGAATATTCTCAGAAAATTGGTAGGACGTTGGATTAATCATTTGCTAACGGTGTACTATGTTCTACCATCACATGTGGTTCACATGTTGTACCAGCCTTAAGGAAAAGGTTAATAAACAATCGATTTATTCGAAAATGGCTCCGAATGTTTACCCTACTTGTTATGCCTACACAGAGAAAGAAAATTCCGCTTAAATTACTTTACTGTATGGTAATGACATTTATGATTAAAAAGAATAATTTTGGTTAATAAAATCAAACTATAAGGTAAGCTAATCATTTGGAAATCATATCGTTGCTATTGTAACGATTTTCTGGAAATTCTGGTTTTCAAAATTGTTGTTCTGATTTCCACATATCTAGTTAAAATACAAAACTGAAAAATAAATTTTACCTAATAAATGTTTTTTTTCATCATACTTTAAGGTATCATGATCGAATGAACGACCAAACTTTACCTCAATTACTAAATTTTAATACATATTTAAAAAAAACATATTTTACTGTAAATATTATCAAAAATCATTAAAAACGATATGCGGTAAAACTTACCTAGCTTTTTGGTGTTTGCCTAGAGTCAGAAACACGTAAATTTTAACACATTCCGGTATCTATGACCACAAATGTTTCTTTCCAGTTTGCATTTAAGTATCTTTATTTAACAAAAAATAAACTAAATTGTGTCATACCTAGCGTAGCATGAATAAATCTTCTAAACCTTTTACTTTTAACGGGAGATAGATTTCTTTGCTTTTTATACTTTTCCCGTTTTCGAAGAGATATCGATATCCTTTTTCTTTTTACCTCAATTTATCACACACTGTCTAGAAGAGAACTCATGCTAGTATATTCTTAGATTACACCGCAAAAGCAAAGTCTCAAGGGTTGTTATCGATCTTCAGAACCTATAAATTAATCGTATTAAATAAGTCCGGAGCATTAGCTGGTAAAGCAATCAGCCTACAAAAAGAGCACTCTTCGTCTTCAAGCTTGATTAAGAGTTTTTTCGAGCGAAACTCTCTTAATAAAATGTATGGATTGGTTTTCTTTTAAAGTAAATTAATTTAACAGTTCGTTTTGTCATAATTTTCATTGCAGCATTTTCAAAATATGAAATAAAGTAAATCTTAAATTTTTACCAAAAATTCTAAAAACTATAATTGTAAAATCCGATGCCGATGTGGATTGATATATAGTTCCCTCCTTCAGCGGCAATGAATAGAATAAAATTAAGAGGTATACAAAAAAAAAAAACAGTTTCTGAAGGCTTTTCCTTAATTTATCACCCACAATCCATCCTGGTGACAATTCGATGCAACGACAATACATCGTAGGGAACAACTCGTAACTCGTAATTGGCATATTTCGTTACGGTGACAATTTGTCATGGGTAGGACTGGGCTATATTAGAAATTATATATCGAGATGCATCGTCAGTTTTGCATCGCGATATAGCGATGTATCGCGATATAGTATTTTTGAATTTCATTTACTTATAAGGCACAGAAAGTCAGATTTCTATCAAAACTTCATACTCAGATTGATTTAAATCAATTTATAAATTTGAAGATATATATGTTTTGCTTAAGAAAGATATTAAATAAATTGACTACAATGTACAAATCTTACTTAAAATATTTATTGAAATGTTTGTTTAGAAATTCATAATACGCGTAAAACAAAGTGTTAAAAACTTTTTTTTTAAAGCGTTTCTTACAAACTAATATTTTCTTGTACTTTTATGCATAAATAAATACATAATTATTAAGTTCGATCGTAATGTTCAATTTCTAAATGAAACGTTAAAAATTATTTGTATGTTTAAAACAAATTGCTAAATAAATTTTAGAAAAAAACGCTTTTAAAACACTATTTTTTATTATTATCATTTCAGTTATTATAGTTATATTATAGTTCATTTACGTCACACTAGAGCTGCACAATGGGCTATTGGCGACGGTTTAAGAAACATCCCTGAGGATGATCCGAAGACATGCCATCACAATTTTGATCCTCTGCAGATGGGATGGCACCCCCGCTTCGGGAGCTCGACGACCTGCACGCGAAGTCGAACAGTTTAACGAGGACCAATACCGCACACCCTCGGTCCCTACGCAGACTGATCCAAGTGGTCACTCACCCGCACACTGACCTGATCTGCAGGGAACCGTGCCTTAACGATCAGTCCACTGCGGGACCTAATCATTTCAGATAAATAATTAAATTAAATTAAATAATGACCGAATTATGAACGAAAAGCAAAGTAAGATTTAATTTCTTAAAAATAAAAAAATTGTGATATTCGATAATATAATTCGCTAATTAACAAATAATATGAAAAGAATATTTTTTAAAGAGAATTATTATACTCTCTAATAAAACGAAGTGCTAAATGATTTAAAAAAATGAATAAAATACTCAAATCTTTCAAATTTTTTTGTATCAACAAAGTTGATTAACTTATGTCCAAATCCAAATGACAAAAATAAATTTTGTTTTAACTTTATTTCTAAAAATAAAAGCAACAAGATTTATAAATTTAAAATCTGTAATAAAAACTCATTAAATTATTAGAGGTTTCACCCAAAAAGTTTTTATTAAATTAAAAGAAAGTAAAAAAATAACCTAATAAATTCAAATCTTTATGGGCGCTTAAATTAGATTGCCGATAATTTTCACATTTAAAAATAAAAAGAAGTTTTTTTAAAAAAAAAAACTTATCTAATTAATGAAGAAACTCTTCTTTATATATTCTTTTCAATAATAGATTGCCTTCAGAACAAGGTAACATCGGCGATCACGAAGTTAGTCTCACTGAAAATAATCTACAAGAAAAGTCGCGACAAAGAAAAAAAAGCTAAGAGGTGCGAAAAGAAACATGCGATATAACGATATATGTTCTCAAAACTCTGATTCTGATTATACAGCTCACCAATCAAGGCCATTTCAACATAACGGAACGAACATCGTCTTCCACAGCGCGAGTCGACATCGGAACGTAAGAGAAGAGTCTTATATCGCTATATCGTTATCTTACATCCTTGCGTGTCTTATATCGCTATATCATTTTGCGCTCGTTGTCTTTACTCGACAGCTTAAATCAGATTTCTGATGCATCGCCTTGAATGAAAGTCGCTGTATCGTCTTGCCGATATATGCATTAAATCGATATGTCTCGATACATCGATCTATAGCCCAGTCCTAGTCATGGGCATAATTTGAAGTGAATAAAATTTCTAGCGGTTTCGATTGAACGCAACAGTTTAAGAAGACAACATTCTTACACTTTCGTTTATCTGTTCTTCTGTGTGAATTTCAACACAAAAACTACGAATGAATTAAAGAAGTAAAAAAAATATAAGAACATCGTGAACATTTTAAAAAGAGTAGAAAAATAATTTTAAAAATAATTTTTTTTTAAAAATAATTTTAGAATTAGAATTTTAGAGTAATTATATCTAGTTAATAATTATATAAAACAATATTTTTTTCTAAATTCGTTAGCGTTTCTGCTTATCTTTTTTACGTCATTTTCTTAATTTCTAATACCTATGCAATAAATCTAAAAGATATTCTTGGATATTCGAAAAAGAACTCTACATGGATTTCGAAAACAGAAGAGAGCTTTTACTTTGTTTTGATCAATGCAGAACATACAGTTAGTTGGAAATTTCAAAAATAAATTTTTCATAAGGAAATTAAAGAAACAAGTAAAAACAGAAAAGTATATTTTTTTAACACTACAGGTCTTAAAAATTGTTAATTTGCCTGTAGTTTTTAAGCAGGTATTTGTTTATTGTGTGCAATAAATACATTCACTTTCATAAGCTTTGTTTTAAAATAATTATCTATCTATATTGTCTTTAAAAATATAAATTTCTCCCTTTCCCATCTTTTCTTTAAATTAGATTTTTATGCGCAAGATTTCATAATTATAAAAGTAAAGATAACTTTATACAGGTTGCAGCGTCTCATAGAAAATTAAAATGTGGTAATCAATTTAATAAAAATAAAATTATTAACTGACTTAAGTATTAACTTATAATAATTAATACGTTTTTAAGATAATATAGAGCTAACAAAATATTTAGTTTTCTGAATATAGAATTAACACCGTTTTCAGTTATAGAACTAAATATTACTACGTGATGGAAAATTATATCATGTTACTCCAAATTGACTCATCACCATCATTTTAAATAACCCATACCCCAAAGCTGAAAACAGACTGCCATTATTTTTGGTAAATATATTACCTGCAAAATCTCAATGTTACCAACTAAATAGCAAAATTAAACACGTTCTTGAGAATAGTCCTGCAATTTCCTTGTGGTTCTTCAAAAAATGGCGTAACAAGCATTTTTGCTGCAAAATTTAGAGATCAATGTTATACTTTGTTATTAAATGTGTGACTAATAAAAACTGTAATTTTTGAAACTTAAATTTACTACAAACCATCACAATAGCGAACAGAATCTTTACCAAATGTATGGTTTAAATGGCGAAAATTTTAGTGTTTACTAAATAAATGGTTTAAATAGCAAAAAGTTTAGCGATTATTACCAAATTATGCTTTTCTCTCTCGTTTTCATTTATTTTTTTTTAAATGAAAAGTTTCTTAAAAATATTATAAATGAAGTATTTTTGTTTGAGAATTTGCACTAATTAAAAAGAAAAATTTAGCAAAAAGTTATTAGGTTTAAATTGTAATCTACCAATTCATTTATTAGAAATCCTTCTTAGTGGAAAAAATAATACGAAAAATTACTTGATCCAATCAAAATTGTCTGATCCAAGTTATTATTTAGATTTGGAAACATTTGAATTAAAACTTCTTTTTTAAAACTGTGCTACGATGAAATTATTTGCCAACTTTTATGTTTAGCTTCGAAATAAAAGAGGATTATTTGTGCTTTTTGATATTTCGAATTGAGTTTGTTTGTTGGATCTTCTAAAACCGTGCATTTTTTTTCTGAAAGATTACTAAAAATGCCTTAAAAATATTTTTTTATTTCTAATCTATTAATTATTCAGACTTATTTACAATCTTTTTACATATTATTCGCCATTTTTTTTTGGACAAGTTGTAGAAAATTGCTATACTTACGGATAGAAAAAAATTTGAAAATTTTGATTAGTAAAATAAAAATAAAAGTACAAATTAAATGAAAGAAAGAAAAAAAGAATTCGAGATAATTCAGCAATCATAACTGAACTGAATTTTTATAACTTCCATCAAGTATTCTGGCAATGTTTCGAAAAACCTCTTCCTGAACTTTGAAATAAGGTCAACCAAAGTTAGTATCTTAACTTCGGGAATCGTATGATTTGAATTTTCCTTTGATTTTTGACTATATTCAGGAAACTTTTCTCTTCTAAGACTTTGAATAAAATATTTGCCAAGCTTTGTATTAACTTTGATTTAAGAACCATTTTTTGTATTTGAAGGTAAATTTGTTTTGTTTGAACGTCAAGAAATGTAACTTATCATTCAAGTAAAATCTTCATTTGTAATTCCGAGCGATTTTCGATTCTTTTTTCTTCTAAAACATCAAAAAGGGCTCTGAAAAAATAATTTTATTATTTTTAATCTATTAATTAAGACTTACTGCAGTCATTACCTGTACTTATTTGATGTTTTTAGACGAGTTTTATAAAATTTTTATTTTTGCTTAAAAAAAGGAATTTTCAAGTTTTAATTAGCAAAATAGTAAAATAAAAGGTAAATAAGGAGTTTGAGATAATTCAGCATACTTTATTTTCATAATGTCCATCAAATATTCTGGCAATGTTTCTAGAAACTTCTTCTAGAACTTTGAAATAAGGTCAACCAAAGTGAAAAACTTTCTCTCTGTAAGACTGTTTTTTTTCTTTCTGTTCCACTTATTTTCCAATTCTTTTATTTTCCCTAACCCTGATAAAACTTAAAATAGAAAACCAAAAGCAGTGAAAAAAAACTAAAATCCATTCTCTTTTCCATCCAATGTATACATGCATTAAAAAAATACATGAAAAAAATTTTTGAACAGCGAGGGTTCTAAAGATAATCGATGAATTTAAGGCTCACAAAAGGAAAGAAAATGAGGGGGATAAAATGGGGGAAAATCCAATCTTGCATCGTATACAAAAAAAATTGATATGGGGGGATTTGGGGAGTGAAAAAGGGTTAAAAGAAGCTTGGCTTGATATTTTCGACTGGAAGATCAACAACAGTTCTTACCGTTAACATTACCTTATTATTGATCACAAACAATGACATGATATATGAAAAAAAAATATATATATAGAATTATGCTTTTGGTTTCGATTATTTTTCGAACTAGAAGGTATAAACAAAACGAAAAATTGCGAAAAGTCACCATTCTAGAGCAAATAATAATTCATCTTCATCGCCAAACAATGGAAGATGATAGGATAGGATTAAATAAGAATTGCTCTTGTGCGTTTTTTCCCGCAGCTTTAAGATATCCATTATCTGTATAATATTGGTTGAGAAAACTGTAAACATGTTACATGAAATTGGGAAACGAGGTTTAACTGCTATTGAAGGAGGATTTCAATTTCATCAGACGTTGATCTGTTTATCCTTTTAGTTTAATCCTATCTATTCCAAATTTAAACGTGGTTCAGTCTTTTCGAATAGCGTGTTTCAGAATGAAATTGTGTAAAATCTGTTATATTTCATATATTTTTTAATATATTGAATTATTTGTATAGTTGCTTTTCAATAAAAAAGCGTATGTCGAAGGAATCTTCAGGTTTCTCTATTTTTTATTATTAATATTATTTCATTTAGAATAAAATCTTATGCTTTTTTTTTTCAAAGTTATGTTAAGTAAGCATTGTTTAAATGAATTAGAATAATTGTTTATTCAAGGTTTGATAACATTTTTGAAAAAAAAAAGGATTTCACTCACACTTTTGTTTTACAAATATTATTGCCTTTCATTTTAGAACACTCATATCAAACTTATATTAATCAAGATATAATGTTTTCAACTTACAAAATAATTTAAGTTCTCTTCGATAAACCACAGGTTTCGAAGTCATTTTTTTAAATGCAGTTTTCGGTGAATTCTTGCCATTTTAATTTTATTTTTAACCGCCACTGCAGCAATCGATTGCTAGAGCTTTTCATTTTTATTTTTATATATAATTTTTCAATATTTTTTAATATACTTGATAACGAAATAATTTAACGTTAGACTATTTATTGCTACCTTCATGCCAATGCTATTCAGAGATAAAAAGACTAATTTATTCCGAAACAATATCTAAATTGCTCAATAAAAAAAATCCAATTAGAAATGTAGAAAATAATTTTAAAAAAATAATCTTAATTACATACAGTTTTGTCATAAACATCGTAAAATGCTGAAAAAAATAAATAAAACTTGCTTTAAATATCTGAATCACTTAAAATGAATATTCTATTATCTGAAACTGAATATTAGGAAAAATGTTTTGAATATTTGGAATATGTCTTCTAATATTTTAAACTTAAAATATATTTTTTGTATTATTTTCATCACATAAGTTGAAAGTTTTCATATAAACAACTTGGTTTATTAAAAGTAATATCTACCTAAACATGCTTTGCGTTTATATAATAACTTAAAAACTCATTTTCTTCATACGCACTGCAGCTTATGGGAAGCAAGGCCGTGTGAATAGTCTAAAAAACTTTTTTTCCTGATCAGGAGCTATAGTCCACGAGCGTTTGACCTTTTTATAGATCTATATCTAACTTCAAAACTATTATGAGAATTAAATATGGTGAAAACTACGAAAATACGGAACTGTACGGAGCTGTGCTTCTGTCTCAAAGAAGACACCAAAAAATCTTGATAAGCTTTATAAGCTTTTTAGTGAATTTTATCAAAATACTTTAGAGAATAGCATAAAAACTATTTATTTGGTCAGATTTATTTTTCAATTTTTTTTCTTTATTTTTTTTTACTAAATGTGTTGTAACAAGAACTATTATTTGAGACACAAGATTTCCAGTACACCGTTATCATATGAATTTACAAAAACACCATATGGAATGGTTTAAACAACGTATATTTTGGTTTTATTATCAGAATTATGTTGTTGTCTTTTTATCAGAAATGTCATTACCATTCAACCCGGTAATAATATCAATTGTAATTTAAATTAAAGATGGGGTATTTACGCACATTTTATAACAATTTTATCTTACTTGGAGCAATGAATCTCGTTACCGGGGAGCATATACGACTCTTTGGTAATTATAGTTATTTTCTAATTTGAAAAATGTTGCACCACATGTATCACTAATCAAGATTCCCGAAACTGTAAAAAAGCTTTAGTTAATATTTTTTTCTGGAAATTTCCAATTCAATACTAATTTTTTTTAATTATATCATTTCATTCATTATTTATTTTAATAAATGATTGATAAACAGATTTCCAATGAAACTTTTGATTGCGATGAAGTATATAAAAGCTAGATAAACGTACATCAAACAACGTGCTTTTCTTTTCTTTTTAATTATCAATGGACATGAACTATACTCTCAGAACAATCAGTACGACTATGAACAATATTATTTGTTCATTGAACCATAATGCGAGCCTAAATTCCGTGCAACTTTACTTAAGGCGTTTAAAAGAACCCTATTTTATTTCAATTTGAACCAAAATATCATGCCATGAATTTTCACAACAACATGGTCTGATTTAGCACCATATCAAATTTGAAAATTGTAAGGTAACAGTTTACAGATGCAATAAATAACGCTTATACTTTAGTTTTATTTATTTAAACTGAATCAAGTATAATGGTTTCTTTATTTCATGCTTTTATATTTCGTCATTTCTAACTATTGAGGAATTAATAACTGATGCACCTTAAAATTTATAGTCATTTAATTGAATTTAATTCAACAAAATCTGTATATGGATTAATATTTCCAATAAAGCCATATGTAACAATTCAACAAAAGCGGTAAATTAATATATAACGATAAGAAAAAATTACATTTATTTAGAGTTAAATTTAAGAAATCATTTGTTTCTAAATTTACAGAATAAAAATTACATTATTAAAAGTGTCATCCTTCAAAAATGATGCTAATTTAATTAACTAAGTTATCATCGCAAAATTGCATTCATATATATGTAACCTAAGATTTAGGCAAAATATGACATCAAATTTTATATTTATAAAGCAATTTTGAAATGTATTTGCATCGAATAAGAAATATTAAATTCAAGATATCGCAACCACTGTTAAAAATGATGAAGTTTCGAGCTGTACTTCGTTTCCGTAAATCTCTCAGCTGAAACAAATTTCAAGATTTTCAAGCACAGATTCGAAACAACATTTTCAGATTCAATTGATAATTTGAAAAGTAATGCCATTTTATTTTCATCACCACTTCACTGTTTCCATGGCAACTAATGCATTTTCTTCTGCCAAGTTTGTAGAGATTTGTAAAGTAATGAACCGAAACTAAGTTGCTCCTTTTTAGAACAACAATATTCATGGTAATGGTGTGGATTTTATCTCACAGTTGCAGTTTCAGGGGTGCTTCAAGAAGAATTTTCTATTTGTACGTTCATAAATATTTTCGAAAGCGTCATCTCGTTTCGAAAATGCGACTAGATTAAGAAATTGTTGAGATAGTAACTGAGATAATTTAATTTCTCCTTTTCTGAAATTGCAGCAAGAAATGTCGTCAGTTCAATTACTATGTTACCGTTCTTCTTTTAAAGGATAATTTGAAATGCATTTTAAAGACAGAACTGTCTATCGTTTGAGTGAGTGATATTTGTTACGTTTCCTTTATGACTACGCGCTCTATATTTAAATTTGAAATATAAATGATTCCATTTAAAGTTGTACTAAATGTACCTTTAATGTACCTGAGATATTGATTTTTAAATGGGGAATAAAAATGAATTAAATGAATGTTGCTTTGAGAAATAATACAAGTGTGCAATACAAATAAAAAAGTACAATACGAAAAAAAGGGAACAACTTTTGATATAAAGATTAGTGTTTTCACACTCTAAGTGGAAATCTTAACCTTCATTATTCTATGTTTTGTAACCAGCGTTGACAGCCGGCCAATTCTGAGTTTGTAACTTTTAAAGTTCAAATCCGTAGCCTGGTAATTTTGATCCCAACCCAGAAGAATGGGGAACTAATGTATGAATTACATGGGCAAACTAGCTTTCGTGGAAGACTTTTTGATGGAAAAAACTCACATTTGTGTTACGTAGAGTGGAAAACCACGAAAATCTGACACAGCTGGCAAGCCATAGGAATATGGTTGAGTACATCTGAAAGGGCATAGAGAAATTTTTAATTGCAATCTATAACTGTGCTACAGGTTTACAAAAGACGAAGTGTTTATAGTCAATGGGGAATTTGTATCTTATATATTTACAATAGATGTTCGAATAGTCTTCACATCCCGGGTATCCATAGAACATTAATTGCTAAACACTGTTGTTGCAGCAGTGCGAACAAGTCTTGCCACTAGATTAATTTCACACCCCACAGTCTCATGATGTACGATAGCTTAGAAATTCTCCCACTGAAAGAAATCAAAACTTTGAATGTGATGAATCTTATTTGCCACGAGCTACATTATGGGATTCTCAATCTATTCGTTGTTGTTGTTTTATGAAACTTGGTTAACCACGCCCAGGCAGATGGCAACAGATAAATTCGTGAAGCCACTTCAACAATTTTGACACAGATCTGGAAGAGAAAGAAATTTTCACGAGATCCTTGTAACCATGGTACTTTCGATACCACAGATTTTACGAGCTCGTAATTCGCATGTACTAAGTGGGTCTAAGCGGAGTCGAGAACTGAACTCCAGTCCCTCCGTCTCAGAGTTCGATTATCTAACCACAGGGCTACCACAAGCTCCCCTCCCCCAATGCTTTTGACGTGCCTTACTGTTGTAAAAATTAGTCTCTATTTTTTAAGTTTTTTGTTTTGTTCAAATACATTGTAGAAAATAATTACATAAGTAATAGGTTATTTATTTTTAATTCTTATGTTATAAACAACCGATGTTTATAACTAAACTTAGTTATAAGCATCATTATTTTCTCAAAATATAAATAAATTTCCATATCAAGGTATGAATGTTTTTGCTAATTATATCGCCGTATGAATAATTTCCATCATAGGAATTTCTGCTCGTTACAGTTTGAAAATAAGTAGAAAAAAAGCAGATTTGTTTTGTTTATAAAAATGAGAAAATTTAGATAGATTTGTTATTATTTATTTTCCATCAAACGCTCTGCACATCTAAGTTTTATCTTCCATGATATCAAAAAATAAATAAAGACGGAAGGAATAAAACTTGAATTTTTACGGAATCCTTTTTAAACTATGTTCTTTCTATGTTTATGCCACTGAATGTGATACATTAATGTGATCAATAAATATGCATTTTAATTTTTGATTCGATATATATTCAGCATTTGGCTATTTTTGTTAACAGGCTGCATAATAACAAGTTTTTGCTTTATTAAACATTACATTGCTGAGTCTCAGAGTTTCACTCAATAGAAAAATGAGAGCAATTGAAAAAATCCAATATAGCACTATTGCTCAATAGTTTCCTATGAAAAAACCATTTTCTTCTTTTATAGGTGCCCATCAATTTCCATTGCAGGATCATAAAATAACCCTCCCCCATTTATTTTTCCAAAAGATTCTCCTCAACTAAAAAATAAATAAAAAAAAATGAAATAGATAAAATGGTTTATTCGTAAGCTCAAAATGGTTCTAAAAATGATGCTTACATATATGCTTAGCCAATACAACCAAATAAAAAAAAATATACAAAATAGCTCAGTCGTTTTCCTATTTTTTAGCATATCCAAATTCTTTAATCTTAGTCTTTGTTCAAACATTGGATGTTTTGAAACGATAAGGGACATAAATTGCAGCAAAGAAGAGGGGGTGATGTGAACTAGCAAAGATAGATTGTTGGCTGTCTTGTAAAAGCAAATTACAGGCCAGCAAGTGGAACAGAAATTTATTAAGCCTTCAATACTCTCATCTCAGGGAAAGGGGTATTTCACTCAATTCTAAGTTACGATATAACGAAAGCTGGGGAAGTAGAAAATTCGAATAAAGAAAGAGGGTAAGGGAGAGGGTTCACTGAAGTAGAAATAGTAGTACAAGAAGACCCAAGTTGATTTATGGCGCCATTATCTTCTCGCCATTTGGCGATACTATGGACGTCAACCGCAAAAGTGGCGCTGTTGCCAAAAACCTAAAGACAAAAGTGAAGGATATTAAAGGGCTGGTCGAAACGACAGTAGGCTCTTAATGTTTAAAGAAAACGACAATGGAGTAGGGTAAAAATTGAAGTTTGGAGGCTATAAAAGTTTTGTTTTAAAGAGAATCTATAAGAATTAAGATTAATATGCTGATTCAAAACAAGGATTCGGCGTTTGGAATGGTTATTTCTGCTTCGTTTATTACTTTATTGAATTAAAACTTGACAATGTTGTTTCAACGGTTTTAAATATGAAGTTTGTATTTACAATAATAGATGAAGACGAAAATATGACAAGAATAAATATTTAATTTTGTATGGGTAGAAATATATTATTAACCCTTTGATGCAACTGAAACAGTGGTGTCCCTTTTATATATAACTTATTCAGACACTCTATTCTATATTTTAAAAGATATTTTGGTATTTTTTAATTATAAGTCTAATAGTTACTAAAAAATTTGTTAGATTAACGGGAATTATATTTGTACTGAAATATAAAATTCAAAAAAAAAGTTTTTTCATTCATATTCGGAAATTTATCAATTATTGATTTTGGTAATAAAAGAAATTTTTAATGATTTATAGCTATTTCGATTAGATCTAAATAACTGCAAATAAGCACAAATTTTAAAAAATTTTGTTTGAAGAAAGCAGTACCTGAATTATTTTATCTTTTATGCAGAAAAAAAACTGATGTTTCATAATACATTTCATGGCCAAGAAATTATTAAAATACTTGATATAAAATGTTTCATTTACTTTTGCCTAAATTAATACAAAATAATGAAAAAAGTTTAAAAACTATACTTCATAATTTTCTGTGTCAAAGGGTTGAATAAAATAAACTAATTAGGCGCATCAAATATGTCTATGACTAGATTGTTTAGTAGAAGAAACATCCATATGAATAGTCACGTGATTAAAAAATATTCCGAATTACATTTTATTTTGAAAACTAATGTCGTAACTAGTATTTAACAGAGCTCTGAAAAACTCGAAACTGAAAAACTCGTTCTTTATAGAAACTCGTTCTGAAAAACTCGTGCTTTATAGGGCACATTATTGTACCCAATTACGTGTTCAAATAGAACTTTTACATGCCAGAATGTAGTTTTCGATTGAAAGCATATGCATGTAATTATTACTTATTTAAATTACATTGGAAACTTATCTACAATAGCAAAGTATGAATCTTTATTAGGTACTAATCTGTTATTAAATGCTTATTACCTTGTTACTTAAAATGATATTTGAAATTTTTTTAAATTATTTTCCTATACACAGCTATTGAATTTATTATCCTATACACAGCTATTATATTTTGAAAAAAACTTTTTCCCTTTGTTTTCACAACATATATGATACCCATTTTTGCCCTATGGTTCAACTTGGTGATTTTTGTAACAAATAGAATGTAATTATTTTATATTGTTTCTATTATTTTACATTCTTTGTAATTATAATGTAATTATTTTATATTGTTTCTGATTAAATATTTACATGACCGGTAAGTTGTAAAAACAGAAAAGGCTAAAAATTCCACGCCCAAGGCATAATTTTTGATAAACATAATTTTTGATTATAAACCTTTATATTTTGTAAATTTTAAATACTTACAAGACGAAAAGCGTATGATACTATAGATACGTTTATAAAGATTATAAGAAATGAAAAGATATTAAAATATATGATGCATTTCATGATCAAAATTATAATTTTGATTAAATTTATCAATATATTTAAAAAAAATTATCAAAATCAATCGACAAATAAAAGCATCAACTAATTTGTAAAATTATTATAGCAATTCTGATCATTAATTTAGTAGGAAAAGCGTTTACATGTACATTTGATAATCGGATGAATTACTGAAAGAATCAAATTTTATTTGTTCATTCAATGAAACAAAAAAAGTCAAATAATCTACTAGAATGAAAAATGTTTTATCTTTTACTTAAAGGTTTAAGCAAATCATTACGCATATAATTAAGAAATATCCATACTTTTTCAAAATAGCTGTAATTTTCGTAAAAAAAAATATAGTTTTATGTAACAGGCTGTTAATTATTTAAGCAATATTTTAAAAAGCAATACCTGAAGTTGAAATGAGACTGATGATAAAGTTTAAATTCATTTCTCTATTGAAAATACGCCTGAAATATTGCTAGCTAATTTGAGTTTCAGAAATCTGATTAAAATAATTTCTATTTACCTTTTATTTGCTTAATTCTTTCTCATTTAAAACTCAATCATTTCCCAAGGCAATTTGAAGTTAAATTTACCGATTCCATCTTTCATTTAAAATGGAGAAAAAAAAGTAATTTTCCTTTAATGATTAGTTTTCATTCTTTAAAATTAATTTATTGTCGATTATAAACAGTTGTGTTTTTTTAAATATTCGCTTTTCATGATTAAAGGTTCATGATACTCGATTCTCGTGTAAGATATTGTTTTGAAGAAAACGTGCATTATTTATATTTTTTCAATAATTTCATAAGATCATCAAAAATATAAATTAATTATTTAGTTGAATCATATGAATTGCAAACGCATTTTTATAAGTATTCATGGCTAATTTATCTTTTATTTTAAATATTTTTTTTTTACTTTAGCAATAAATTACTGTGCTTTTTCATATTTGCGAAAACACACAACAACACTACAACAGCTACTTTTACTGTTTATTTTAGTCTCTTTAATTTAATCTATATTTAACTTGCATTTAAGTATTTTCAATTTTTATTATGAAAACACCCTAACTAAAAACACAGAAAAATAATTTGCAGTTGCTTAGTGGTGATATAAAAATTAACTGGAGGCATAATATCAATAATGCTGAAGCTGATCCTTTTCGATGTAACTTTTTTAGGAAACTACCCATGATATCGTTTAGAAAATTTTTGGGGATATTTCAGATTATATCGGTTGTATGCCGTGGCAATTTTTTTGCTTTAACAGAAGTTAGTTTTTGAGTTACGAATGATTTTTGCTGAAAATTGAGGAATTTGCCTAAAAAATTGAAAGTTCTCAGTCCTTAAATTTAAGAAACGAATTCTGCTCAAGATGCATATTAACAGTTATCCCTGTATAAACATGTTTATTTAAATATTCTGTGAAAAAAACTGAAGCAATATCCTTTACAGAAAGTACATCGGAAAAGGACAGTTTTAGCATTATTGGTGTATGCTCTACCGACGCCCCTTAAATAAACTAAAATTTCATTTTTGTCAGCATAAAATAGTTTTAAATGCGCAAAAGCTAATTTTATATAAGTTTATATATTTTAGTTGTCATTAAGCATTAAACTATTTCTTTCTCTCTAAAGTTTTTCACAAATGTTTATAACATTCAACAGAGTTCAAATAGTTACAAGGATCCATTAAGCGAAAAACTGTTAGGGTTCTTTTCAGCATTAATCATTTTTTTTTAATTTTATAATTCGGACGCTTTAAAACGTTTTCAAAATGTCGCAATAGCATTTTATTCATCACTAAAATGCTATTTTTCCAATAATACAAAGCATAAATGTATCTGTAATTTTACACAAGTTATGCTCTAATTTAGAAGGTCAAGATAACCTTAACATAGTATAAAAATCATTTATTCATTTAAATTTATTTTTTAGTTTTAAATTTTTACAAAATGTATGGTAATAAGAACTATAATTTTGAAAGCCGGAGAAGTTTGCCATTTCTATAGAAACCTTAACCATATGAATAGACTGTAATTTCAATTTGACAACGACGAAGGGGGTAGGCAAGTTTTACTTTAAAAATCGCAGAAAAACTATTGGTATGATTTGTTGGTTGAGGATACTGAAAAAAGAAATCATTGTTTTTTAATGTATTTAATTAATCATTCACTAGAATCATTCAGGAAATATAATTCTACGGAATAAGTCTTTGTAAGTGTCATATGCGTGTATTAATTAAAAGTTTGTCAATGAGTGTATTGATCAAAAATTGAATTATTTGTTTATGCACAATGTATAAAAAAATATATTATCCTAAATAACTTTCGATCTAATAATCCGATCTTTACGATCTCGAACTCTATCTTAATGGTTCGAAGGGATGCTGTCAAATATGCTAAATAATTAGTGCAGACGATATTTTAAGTTACAAAATCAAACACCAAAACGTATTTTCTCAGCATAAACATACCTTTTGCTCAACGGATTCAAATTTCTGTCCCTTCAAAATATAGAGGGTGATCGCAATCTGGGAAATATGGTCCCTATAGTTTGGTCAGGACAGCGCTCCAAAGTTTAGACCCCTTAATTTTAATTTTACTTTTTGCGTATTTCGCCATATCTCGAGAACTTTTTAAGCAAATTGAAAACTTTTTGTACATAATTATAAAATTCCTTTATTCATCAATAATTCCACTCAAAAAATAAATTTCAGGAAATATTTATTATTTTTTATTATTTTATTTAATAATAGCCTTAATTAATTTAATTGTATGGCATACAATTTTTTCCATCATTTTTAAGTATCTAATATTGCATGGCAAAATACAAAACTTGAAGGAAATGAGTCGAATAGTTTTTAAAAACCCGAAATTTAACTATACAACTTTCATAATACTTCCATGGATTCACCAATGGAGTTCTACATTTCAACCATGATTTTTTTACACGTCACCTTCTTTTGTTATTTATTCTTACTACATTTTATAACTGTAGTTCAATATCCAATATAAAGACTTTAGTTTTATTGATATTGACCTCCATTAATATTCAGATAACACGTTATATGTGAATATTACTGAAATTATAAAATTTATTTGTTTAAAATGTAGCACAAGCTCAATTTTAAATTTTTTATTCACCGGGAAAAAAGTATAGTCAGAACTACCTGACATTTTGAAAATTTACCGTGTGTCTTGATCTATAGGAATAGCAAAAAGTACGGTAATTTTTACTAAGCTCTTTGGTATTGATTTTCGTAAAACTAGCAATAAAATATCGTCTTGTAATATGAGTTGAAATTTGGTAAATGTCATAAAATTTGGCAATTTAGTCATGATACTCTAAAGCATGGCAAAAAAAAAATCCTTTATTCGGTTAAATTTACTTTAAAGCCTTGTAATTGTATTTAATGTGTGGTAATAAGAAGTATGGTAATGAGATTTAGAAAACTTCAATTTCCAGTAAAATAGTTATCATGTGGACAGAAAGCTTTCCATGCGATGTTTTAAATACAGTATATTTTGATACTTTTACCAGAATTATAGTTCATTTTTACCACAAATGTTTTTACCATGCAGTACAGAAATTTTACCACTTTTTCTCAGCGTACAATTTTTTATTCACTTAATATCTTATAAATGAGGATAGAAAAGATATTGGTAACTGTTTTGCTACTATTTATAATTTTTACAACTCTATTTTTCATAAAATTACACTGATTCATATCAAAGAATTCATAAACTTTATGCAATTACAGTTGAAATCAAATAAAATGTATAACATTTCAACACAAAATATTATTTTTGGTTCCAAATAACTTATCACCAAACCAATCAAAATAATAACAATTGTGTTTTCACTTCATTTCCTAAAGAAAAAGAAAGAACCTGCCAGTTCCCTCCTTAGGAAGCAATACAATTCACATGAGTAGTAGTTTAGTTAATAAATGGCACATCGTGCAGTTAGATTTGCTTACGTGGAATTAGATCCTCATACGTTGGCACTATATGATACTTTGATATAGTTGTGTTATTTATATAAGGATTTCGTTAAGGATTTACTAAGCTTACAATTTACTAAATTATATTCTTATAAGAAATTAAAAACTACTATATCAATTTTTTTTCAATTTAAAATGAAAGTAATAAAAGTAATTAAAGTAATTAATTAATTCACTTTCAAAGTAATTAAATTTCCGGCCCCATTTTTAAACTTGAAGCATTTTAGCATATTTTATTGTTTTCCATGGAAACGAAAATTTTTAATGAGACAACTCAACTTAATTTTCAATTTACAACTTTTCGCGGAATATTTCAGCATATTTTAATGTTTTCCACTGGAACGAAAATTTCTAGTAAGGCCACTAAATTTCCAATTCCTGACTTATTCCTGGAATATTTATTATTTATTGTTTCCCATTGAAACGAAAACTGCTAATATAGCAACGAAATGTTCATTTTACACTTTATCCCCGAAGCATTTTAGTATATTTTAATAGTTTTCTTTGAAGAGGAATCTTCTAATTATGCAACAAAATTTCCTGTTATCAATTTATGAAAAAAATATTTTAATGTATTGTTTTAAAGCTTTACTTTTTATTTTGGTTTGAGTTTCATAGATGTTAAGTGATATTTGAGACATATACTTTTATTATTTATTTCGATTTCATGGCTGAATGTATGTTATACATTGAATTTATTTATGTTCATGAGAATATGCCTTTCGACTTCTTGGTTGAGAATGAAGGTTATACCCTGATGGATTCAAGTTAGATAAATGTCAAGAAGAAAAAATTCTAAGTTCCGAGCACGCGAACAGGAAATTGAATCAAACAAATATTCAGTTTTCGTTCTCATGTTTTTTTTTCCTTCTCAAATAAGAGAAAGTCTTTTTCCATCATAAAAGAAAATGATATCTTTCCTCAGAAGACGAAGATTATATTCATAAATCATAAGCAAAGTTAGAAAGTGGCAAGCTTCTAAGTTAAAATATATTCCTCCACCAACAACTAAAAAATAAAGAACTTCATCTCTATTACTGATAAGCAAATAACGAAAAGACGCACTTCTCATAATTTTTGATGCCATCACATTATTCAGTTGGGGCTTTGATTTGGCGAAAAAAATGCAATTCGTTAGTTGAAAATAATTGGCTTTGGTGCTAAGTCTGGACATTGAAAGTGAGCTTATCCTTACATATTTCATTTAGTTTTCTACTTTCTTTAATTACGTATATAGCAAGTTGATTAGTTGATTTGCAAGCTACTCCTTTTTGAGAAGAAAATTGTTTTTCTTAAGTTTTGTTTACTTCTAGCGTATTAAGTATTTACGTGCTTTAGCATAGATTCATTTATTTATTCTCTTTTTTTTTCTTATAAGTAACAAGCGTGTTTCTGAACTTTATTTTATAAAATGGACTTTTTTAAAAACACTTTCTTTCTTTAATACAATGCTGCATTCTTTTTAGATTTAAAATTATGATTCTAGGAAAAAAAGGTACCGGAAAAAAAGGTACGGAAAAAAAGGTCCCGGAAAAAAAGGTACCTGGAAAAAAAGGTACCGGAAAAAAAGGTACGGAAAAAAAGGTCCCCGGAAAAAAAGGTCCCGGTAAAAAAGGTACCTGTGTAGGGAAAATTCTGTAGGGGAAAATATTTTAAATGAGAAGATTGGATTGAAGCGCTTTTTGCTGTTCCGTGCATGTTTTTTTGCGTGTCGCGCGTGTTCAAAGAGCTTTTTATCCAACTTTTGTTTCTTATTTATGCATTTATTCTTAAAAAGTTAATTAAATATGAAAATGTGCAATAAAATTGTTTATTTATTTTCTAAGATCATGATTCTACCGGGAATCTTGACTCTTATCTATTGAAAAAGTGTTATCAGGCTACATGAAACTTTTAGGGGAGGGGGAGTAAAATTAATGTGTTTCGCTTATAACGCTTCTAATAGAAATTTTTTGACAGGTGTCATTTTCTTTCATTTTTCGCTTTTTTTTTATTTTGTAATAAGTTACAATTGATAACATAGCACAGAACCGTTTCAGTTAACCAATGGCACGTTTGGGAATCGGTTTATGCATTGACGGTCTTATTTGACCCACTGTTTGCCACCTCTTGTTTACGATATTGGGAAAAAAAATGAAGTTTAAAAAAAGTTTTTGATTTAAATTTTTTTTAAAGTTTTTGATTTATTAAAACATAATATCCCCTAACTATTGAATTTATAATTCAAACCCTAAAATATGACAAAATTATAATTTATCTGAAAATATATTGCAATAAACAAGGCAGAGCATTCTATATCCACTATCTGGTTAATGTTTAAATATCATTTGCTATCGAATTCGAGAGCATATTTTTCTTTTTTTTATTTTGGGTTTTAAAAACTTCAATTTTCGGTGCCATTTCTCTTAAAGATTTTATCTCTGTTAGTGACTTTTTATTTTTATTATTTTAGTGAATAAATCTAAAAATTATTTTCGATTATTTTTTAAAATTTGTTAAAAATTATAAATATTTGTAATGTCTTAATTGCTTTTAAAAGGCTACTAATGTTCAATTACGTAGTCTTATAAAAGTGAACTCAACCCAGAAGACAAAGAGAACTCCTAGATCAAGCATTGGGAGAAATTTGCCTTCGTGGGGACTTTTCAATGGAACTTAAAAGCATGTGCGTTACATATAGTGTAAGCCACAAAAACCATCCACGGTTAGACTGACGGCAAGTGAACTCTAACCCATAATCTGTCTTCCACAGAGGATATTTTACATTAGTACTGTGATCAGTGCGAACTGAGTGCATCTTCATATTGACCCGCCGGCTCTGGCATTCGAACCCGGTTCGGCTCTTGAGCATTTGATTGGTGGTAATGGTGGTGTTATTCGCTTATTTCTCTCTTTAAATAGATAATACTTCTTATTTAATTAATTGGCAATAAGAACAACTTAAAAAATTATCTAAACAGTAACAACTATCATTTTAATTACTTTACATCTTTAGTAATTAATTTACTAATTGAAGCGTAAAAGGTTATTTAACGTTGCATTACAACGTAGTATTATAATTAATGAATTTTTTTTCACATTTATTTACATTCACAATTAAAATTTATTCAATGTACTATATTTAAGAGCAAATTAGAATCAAAATGCTGGAAACTTATCAGAAGCAAACCTTATTGAATATTTTTAGCAGGATTTCATTGATTTAATCATGATTTAAGTCAGCTGGTTTTTTTGAAAATATCATTGTTTCGTATTGAATCGAATGTTAATACTTAAATATATATTAGTCATTTAATGTATATATGTATTATAATATCTGGTCTTTTACATATTTTAATTTGTAATTATGAAATTTCCAGAAAAAAAGAAACCATTCATTAAAGTAGGATTGCTTTTTTAATAAGTAAATAAAAAAAAATTAGTATGCTTGATTTTTTTTCATGTATTTTTCTTTATTTTTTTATGATTCATTTATATTCAATTTCCAATTAGTTTGAACAAAAAGTTTGCATCCATTATGCATTTGCTAGAAAGTAATTTATAATACAGTAATATTGCCTGAAATATGTAATTATTTTTATTACATTATTTTAATATTTATTAAGTTGTTATTATTTTAATATTTATAAAGTTGAATTAAATAAGATGTGTTTTATAAGTAGATCAGTTTCTTCAATTTAAAATAAAATATATCACAAACCTTTTATGACGTAGTTGACAACTTTTTTAACTATTCCTCTAAAAACTTCAGCTTAGACGTATATGGAGAACTTTGTTTCTGCTTACAACAATATATTTATAAACATCATTTTTTATGACATTATTTTTTGAAAACACAAGAAAATTAAAAAATAACTTGATTGGAATACATTAGAGGAAAATTTTTTATTTTTTTGTAAAATAATGACGATTTCGATGTTTAAAATATACAAATTCACAAATATACAATATACAAAAACATAAATAGTTCATTGCTATGAAACTCTGCAAAAAAGGTATTACATATCATCGTTAAAATATCTCATAAATTTTTTAAATGGTATGTCTTTTAGATGTTAAAGAAAATTAAAAACTTACATTTAGGAATATTTAAATATAAAATTTGCTTTATTTAAAACTGCCATGTAGTATCATTTTTAGCTATTCAAAAAAATTAATAAGCTAAAGTAATGAATACAGATTTTAATATGAAATTGGAAATGAATGAAAATTTTGCATGTTGACAATTTTGAGTTTTTAGGGGTTTTAAATTTAGTTAGTTTTTAAATTTACATGTTTTTCTTTCTTAGATTATTAGCTATTGAACTTAAAAATTCTGGGATGTCTAGATTTTGGTTTAAAAACTTAACGCAAAGTGTTTTCAACCTTTTTTGAAGAGTTTCATAGCTCCTCTTTTTTCTATGTGCGATATGCACTCCAGCTTTGATTTGCTGGAAACTGAAATACAAAGAATGACAAAAAATGAAAAACTGAAATACAAAGAATGGCTGAAACATTCTAAGAAAAAGGTTGAAAGGGTTGTTAGAGTGAAACCCCCTCTTATTCTTGTAGGTGTATTCAAGAAACCTCAAGGACATCCATTTGCAGTACACTAATGTACACATACGTCAAAGTAATTGCTATCTTCAGAAATTTACAAGATTAATGAAATGCACTGATTCTAGCAGTAGACTCACAAAAAAGTACATAAACATCTTTCCTTTTTTATAACACCAATTTCCTTTTATTTGCAAAAATTTTAATATAGCCACAAATGCTTGTTTTTTGGTAAAGGCACACTTCAGTGCATCTAACATGATTCAATCTGTAACATACCTTATTGAATTTGATAATCATTGATTTATAATATATATTATTCACTTTGTTCAAATGATATTTGTTTTAGACCAGGGGTTTCCAACTGGCAGCCCGGGGGCCGCATCCGGCCCGCGAAGCCTTTTTTTGTGGCCCGCGGACTAAACTTTACTAGTTGTCATTTTTTTGCGGACAATTTTCGTAAAGAATCAATATGGGTTTAAAATGCTTTTCTCGTTAATAAAAACCTAATTTCTTCGTATCTGTGAAATTTAACATACCAATTGTGCAAAAAAATTTATTTCTCAGGTTTTACACCCAGGAAAATATTTATTCAAATGCAAAAATAATCATGTATGTAGCTCTATTTTATTTCATTTCTTTTTGTATTTTGTTAATATAATTTAGCATGTGCGTATCAGAAATTTTCTCGAAGAAATTATCCGATTTAACTTTTTGAGACCACTCATTTTGGACGAAAATATTTGCACACACATTTGTAAATTTTAAATGTAAATATCTATTCTCTGGTGGTTGTAGCAGACAAATCTCAATTTTCTCATTGAATATTTTGTGTGCTACTATGTAAGTTTTAATAAAAACCTAAGTTATTGTAGCCCGAATTTTTATTATTTATTTAATATTTTTAAAAATATTATTAATAAGAATTAAATATTTCTAAAAATCTACTTCTTATTTTAATTTGTAATTCAATACTTTTGTTTTGTACAACTTATTAAAAATCTGACAATAATATTTAATGTTCTTTCAAACATGAAAAAGTCCTTCATAAAATTTTATAAAGTTATGGCAACACCATTTGATTTGAATTTTTAATTGTGGCCCGCGGCCTCATGTAAGTTGGAAACCCCTTGTAGCGTATCTACCACTACAAAATTACAACTACAATTCACTAGTATATAAGACATGTTAACTCGACTCTATGTCGGGGTACCTTTTCATAGATGAAGGTTAACATGGTCTGTAACTACACCCCCCACATTGGTCACCTTCGGACGTGATGTAAACACGCCTACCTTGACAAAAACGCCCACTTTGATCTGGATACGCCTACATCGGCAGTAACGCCTACTTCGTTGAATGATCCACATTGAACAGTTGACTTGCTACTTGTGACTGCATCATTATCCACCTCCTCACGCAGTTGCTACTCAGTCTCATCTCGATCACACACAACGTCGGCTTGCATACTTGTGATTACTCGACTGCTAACGGCAACAGAGGAGCGACTACGACCGTGAAGTTAATACACCTCTCACATTCAGCACTCAAAAAATACGGTGATCTTAATACAGCTCTCCCGGCTTCGCACAAAACAGCAATGAATCAACTAGTGGCATCCATTCATCGAATTCTATCATAGCTATAATTCTGGTGGGGGAGTACTGTAGCGTATCTACCACTACAAAATTACAACTACAATTCACTAGTATATAAGACATGTTAACTCGACTCTATGTCGGGGTACCTTTTCATAGATGAAGGTTAACATGGTCTGTAACTACTCTCCCCACTGAAGGTTAACATGGTCTGTAACTACTCTCCCCACACCCCTGTTTTAGACCATTATAACAGAATCGTCCTTTTAAAAACATTTCTCTGATAATGAAAGTGCATAGAGAAAGTGATTTTTTATTAAAAAATGTAGTTTCATGAATGCTGTTTTTAAAAAGAATTAAAAATAAAACCGTCTTTAATGAAATAAAAAAAACATATTTAAAACTGAATAAAAATAGACATAACAGAACAGAAATGTCTATTATTTATTATTATTTCTTAACAGAAATAATAATAAATAATAGATTTTAAACAAAGCGAAATCTACTTATATATTTCCTAAAAATAGCTGAGAAATGTGTTACAGGCTATTTAATGTAATTTATCAGCGCAAAATAACGCGTGTTTGAATAAGTTCTTTGAAATTAAATTTTTTTTTATGCCGAAATCTTAAATTAAATCTTAACCGTGTTAAAATGAAATGTATTAACAAAAAAATATTCTTAATAAAATTCAGTATTAAAATAATCCCCTAAAAGACTACCTATCTGGTAAAAGACTCCTCATTTTACCAAAATAAATGAATCATAACTGTTAAAATAGGGTGAAAACAATTTTGCAGAGAATTGTATCTCCACTAATTACTTAAAAACTGACATATGTTTTAAAAAAATCCTTGTTTAATTAAGAAAAGAAATATATTTAACAAAAAAATATCTAGTTTAAGAAACTCCTTCTTAGAAATGAAAAAAATTTCTTGCATCAAATCCCTCCTCCTCCTACTTGCACTAATTAACGAATCTGAATCAAAATTATGAAACGGCAAGAAAACTATTCATAACGTTAGCGTCGTGTCAACTACTTCTATAAACTATTAGTTAAATAAAGAATAACACACATTCTGTAACAGAAACAACAAAAACATTTTAAATAGTCTTTTTATCATATAAAGGAAGGGGGAAAAAGTAACATTGTGCTTAAATGTTCTTTCTCCTTTACCTCAATTAGCAAAACTAAATATCAATTAATATGAACTTAAAATATTTCCATGACACCAACCATCCGAATCAGAATTTTCGACAATAAAATAAGTTAATAGAGATAAACGTATCTCTTATAAGAAATAAAAAATCTATAAATAAATAAATAAAAGACGAAACCTCTTATAACAATTTAAAATCTTATAAAAAGAAAGAAAAAATGCATCCGACCTAGAAGTCCTCCTACTTTCCTCAATCGGCTAATATGAATATCTATACCCTCTTTCCAATTTATCATTTAAAATAAAAAAATAACATCTTTTACATTAAACATATTAAAATGCATCTTCCCCTTAGAAAAATAAAATAAATAAATAAATTAAATACATCCAGCTTCTAAGAAAAGAAATACCATGACTCTAATTAAAAAAGAGCAATACTTTCCTTTCTCCACAATTAAAGAATAAACATCCAACACAGAAATCCACCCACCTTCCTTAATCGGCTCATATAAATATCAACACCCTTTTCAAAAAATATCATTTAAAATGAAAAAAAATAGCATATTTTATATTAAATCTTGCCCTAAAAAAATAAAATAAATAGAGAAATTAAACATACCCAGCTTATAAAAAAAAGAAATACCGCTACTCTAATTAAAAGGCACCAATACTTACACCTTCAATCACGAATAACCATCCAACACATAAATCCTCCCAACTTCCCCGATTGGCTACTTTAAGCCCCACATTAGCAACTTCTTCACAAAATATAATTTAAAATAGAAAATAACACATTTTTCGCTTAAAAAAATTTAAAAAAATAGTAAAATATTATTGAAAAATTTAAATTGTATCTTCCTGCTTTAAAAAATAATCAAAGAAGAATAAATAAGTGAAATAAAATTTTTAAAAAAAGCGTAATACAACCAGCCTATAAGTGCCCCCCCTTACCCTTCTCGTTACCTCAATGATCTAATCTGAATTATTACAGATAAAAAGAATATTCATTGAAACAGCGAGAAGCATTCATGTTGCCCAGAAAGCGAGAGGGGAAATATCCCTACAGATTTTCCCTATGGAGGTACCTTTTTTACCGGGACCTTTTTTTCCGGGACCTTTTTTTCCAGGGACCCTTTTTTCCGTACCTTTTTTACCAGGTACCTTTTTTTCCGGGACCTTTTTTTCCGTACCTTTATTTCCGGGACCTTTTTTTCCGTCTACCAAAATGATTACATATTTTTATTTTGTATGAGGAATAAATCAATTAACTCATTTAGAGATCTGATAACATTATATATCTGAAAAACAAATTACAAATATTTATAGCTTAAGTAAATTCAGTGCTTGATGGTTTAATATCCTGTTAGAATTTATTTATAAAAGCTGATTTTTTTATTCAGAAATATAAACAAAAAAATTTAACAATAAAGCTGACTTTGTCAAAATAAAAACCCGAAACACCTCAAAACTAAATTTATACTACCATTCACAGAAATGTAAGGTTATTTAAGGTTATAAGTAAAAAAAAAAGAAAACTTTTTTGTAAACAAAAGTTACATTTAATGGAAGTTTTGTAAACAGCGCATATGCTGCAGGGTATCTAGGTGCCGTAATACAACAAAATGCAATGAATAGAAGTTTAAAAAAAGCACAGAAATGTTTAAAATAGGGAGTTTAGAGAAGGAAAAATAAAAAAATATATTAGCTTACAAAACGAAAATATTATTTTTGTCTTAAAAAAACGAAACAAGTGAAGTTAAATCGATTAATACCCAATTATTAAAGTAAAGATTTTATTTTTTAAAACGCACAATTATAAACATTAAGAGGCTTCCTACAATTGTATCGATATCTACAAAACAAAATGTATTAATAAACTGAGAAAAAAGCATAGTCAAAGCAACCAAAATATGGTAAAATGTACCGCGCTTCTGGCATGGTGAAAACACTATAAAGATCTGTAATTCTTACCGAAGAGCTTTGGTAAGGATTAAATAAACAAGAAAATATGGCTTTATAATGTGTGATAAAGTTTGGTAAATGTGGTAAAATTTAGTATTCTTAAATCATGATACCTTAAAGCAAGGTAATTATTCGGTTTAATTCACTTTTCAATTTTGTATTATTTACTAAATAGGAGGCAACGAGAACTATAATTTTGAAGGCTAGAAATTTCTGTAAACTTTTACCAAATGAAAGGAAAAATTTGCAAATGAATGGTTTAAATACCGTATATTTTAGTTACCAGACCAGAATTGTATTGTGGATTTTCACGTCCAGAATTTCGTTTCTTTTTTTTTTTTTCTTGGGGGGGGGGGATTTCTCCGTGTACAATTACGAGAGGAGGACCAGAAAAGACGATTATACTTTCTAATAACATGATCTCTTTCAGTGAAAACAATACTGAAATAATAAAATAAAGCAAACATAATGTAAAAAGAGGGTCGCACACTTTGATATTTTCTCACTGCGCTAATTTTACTTTCTAAATTTATGCCTACCGACCTGGTGACGTAGTTATAACAACACTGTTTTGAATTATTTATTTATGATACTCAGGTAAGGAAAAAGCTCAATTCTTTAAATCTTCCTTTTTATATTTTATATGTTCCCTTTTAAACTAATTGTATTGATTTTACTTAATTTGATTATGTTATCGTTGAATTCTGTTACTTTTTTTGGCCATTTTTTACCCGAAAATTGGAAAAAAAGTAAATATTTAAGCAGACAAGCAAATATAGAATACATTGCAATAAAACGGTTAGTTTTAATACTATTTCTTATACTTAATATGAAAATGAATCAGAGATATTTCTTTTCAGGTTAATTAGTTGTACCATAATTTGTCTGGTTGGATTAAGTTTCGTCTGCACGGAGAAAAAAATTCTGGGGAAATTACCATACTGTTTGCTAATGATATTTCTGGTAAAATAAATCATATTTCAGGTTATAAAAAAGATAAAAACATACGGTATTTAAACTATTCATTTAGTTGTTTTTCCTTTCATATGGTAACAGTTTACTGGAAATTTTAGTTTTCCAAAATTATAGTGCCTACATTTAGAAAAACATTCAAAACTGTAAAATAAATTTAACTAAAAAGATTTTTATATCATGCTGTAAGATATCATGAAAAAATTACCTTATTTTACCACATTTACTAAATATTACCACATATTAGAAAGCCATATTTTATTGTTAGTTAACAAAATCATTACCAACTTGCTTCGGTGAAAATTAACGATATTTTTGGTGCTCCTATAGCTTCAGAAATATAGTACGTTTCAGCATATTCTGATGGTTTTGACCAGATCTTCTTTCTCAACTTGTTTTTCGGTGTATCAAAGCTAAAACGTAAACTTAACCGAATAAATGGTTTTTATGTCATGCCCTAAAGTATCGTGAAAAAATAAGCAAATTTTATAGATAATTATTCCAAACTCTTTAGCAAAGCGCTTCGGTAAAAATATCTAAGCTTGGTGTACCCATAAAACCAAAATCCCGGTAAATTTACCAGATTCTGGTAGTTTTAGTTTATACATTTATAAATTACTCTATACGCCATAGGTTTTTCTTATGGTGTGCAGGGTATATTATTAATGCATAAATCATAACAAGACAAAAAGGTTACTAAAAACATTTTTAGATAAAGCGTCAGAATTTACCTACGTATATTTAAGGACACTGATCAATCCTCAAGCATTTTGAACGGTGTTTTTCGTTTCTTTTTTTCTTTTTAAGAGAGTGTTTTGCTGACTAATAAGAAGATAGGTCTGTTCAAACTTGCACAGAGAATATTGCAGTAGGAAACTACAGCTAACAATTAGAAGAAAATGTAGCATTCCCTTAACAGCTTATTCTGAGCAGGGAGGAACGGCCTATTCTCATAGAGGTTTAGACTATCTTTTTTCATTATCAGTGGCATAATAATGTCAATGTGACTTTCATTGCACAAAGTAATTTTTATCTCACTGACAAGTTGCCATCGAGGATAGAACCCTAGATCTTTGTAGTGAGAATCTAGCGACTAACCTGAGCCATCGTGACTACTGAACAAAATTATTATATGATTGTGCATGTAATATATTTAATATCGCCCATGCCATTTTATAGAAAATGATGTAAAAAAGGCCAACAAGCTCATTTGTTTAACTATTTGTAAGAGCACTCAAAATGATTTATAAAATTGAAGTATAGCTATTAGGGAAGGAGAAAACCAATTTATGAGCATCACATTAAAATTATTGTTGTTTTTTTTTTTTTTTTTTACTTTTTTTTCAAAGCTTGTTGACACACCAATTAACACACTTTGCGTCGTGTGTAACTATAGTATTATGTACTTTCAAATAACTAATTTATATACGTTGGAATTCTATAGTTATGTGAATTATAATCTCTTTTTTCTTTTCTACTTGCATTATTTATACAGAGAACTAATGTATTTTTAGCTTAGAATTTCAAATATGCCCGGCGAACAAAAGGCAGAACTTACTACTTTATGAAAGAGAATTCCGAGAATATTTTCTGGAATGTTGCTTTAGGAATGTGTCTCTCTTCTATGTGTCAGCTTTTTCAAACAACTGAATATTTTAGTCAAGAGTGACTTTAAGAATTTTTACACGTTTGCTTTCAACATGAAAAGCTTTTCCTCAAAACGAATTCCATCTTCTATGCTTCAAATCAGACAATAGTAATGGAATATAGGTTATGTATTATATACTAAATCAAAATATAAATATAGTATCCTATCTAAAGCAAATCTCTTGCAATGAAAATTGGAGAAATGCCATTACGGCGTAGAATTTAACGGATAATTCAATATTTTCCGTTTCATTTTATTCTTTTTATATTATACATTGAGTATTAAATAAAAGTTAGTAAAAGATGTAAAATAAAGGGATCAAAAGAATTGTAGTGTTTCCAATGATACTTGGACAAATCAAGCTAAACAGTTATTTTCCTTGCAAATTAAGTCCGGAGTGTGCGCCTTTCGCTTGAGATGAGAGTACCCCAAGGGTGAAAATACGCCTTGGCTCAAAACCTCTCGGATAAATGACGACACCATTAATTAATCAGGTCGCTTTCTCAGTAAAGACATAGATCTGAAGGGAGACTGATCTCTGTAACCATGGTGCTGCTCAGCAACAGACTTTCAGTTACGCAGACGAGCACGTATATGGCATGCATTCGGTTGGTATTAGTAGAGTCAATGATCGAACTCTAGCCCATTCAGACCGAAGTGTGATTCTTTAACCACTGTACTACCCGGCCGAAAAATGCTAGTCAGATGTTGAAATTTCAAATTATTAAAAAATATAAGGTTATTGTTTTAAAAATTGCTCTGACGAAAAAAAATACAATCTTAAACGCTTCAATGCTTTTTGTTTCTTTCTTTCTTTCTTTTTTTTTTTTTTTGGTTTTCGCATTAACGATAAAAATAAACATTTTGTTTATTCATGGAAAAAAATAAAGCAGCTTCAATTACTTACGTAGCGTCAACGTCACTTTCTTGATCAAAAATTAAAGAATCAAAAAGTAATAACCTTTCTCTCTTCATAAAACTTTAAAAATTTTAAGTAAACTTTAAAAGTTGCAATCGTAAGTAAACTTAAAAAGTTGTAAAACATTCTTAATTTTCTTACATTTTTCTTTGAATTTTAAAAAGTAAAAATATTATTGCGAATATTTTTAAAAATATTTTTTAATAGTTTTTTATTCTCCTTTAAAATGTCTTTGCATCTTTCACCTTGTTTTCTTTATACATTTGACTTATTTTATGAGTTCCATGTACTTGCAGCTTATGTGTAGTAAATAATAAAAATTATTATTATTTTTCTTATATATATATATATATATATATATATATATATATATATATATATATATATATATATATATATATATATATATATATATATATATATATATATATATATATATATATATATATATATATATATATATATATATATATATATATATATATATATATATACATGTATATATATATATATATATATATATATATATATATATATATATATATATATATACTGACAGAAAAAGAATCGATATTTGAATTTGTTAGAATTCTTTTGGTAACCATTCAGTTTTTGTTAGCAATTATAATTTTTTTTTAAAAAGAGAATAATTATCATACACGATGCAGAGAAGAATGATATATCACCCATTATACGTTCTTCGGAGAAAAAAATCACGCGTTTCTTTGTTGGTTCCATTTAACTCAAAGAAGGGGAAATATTTTTAAAGCGCTGAATGACAGCAGAACAGTCTGTGTCCAGGGAAACAAATTACATTCTTTCTTGAAAGAAATGCGTTTGTTATATGGATCAGAAGCTTATCTTTTACTTAAAAATTTAAAATGCGGGTGAAAAAGTGAGTTTTCTTTTACTTCATTGTGAATTTGTTTAAGGAGAAAGAAGAAGGTGTAAACCTAAGACTATTATTACGAAGAGAAATGATAGACAGTTAAAAAGAAAAAAAACAAAAAAAAAACACACGTAAATGTGGGAGACTTTTTTTAAAAGCAAACCTTGTGTGAAAATTTTACTTAATATTTAATCAGTCGCTTACTCGAAAAGTAAATGAAATGATTGAAAAAACTATTACATCAGTCTCTTTGTGAGTTGTTATTTGACGTGATAGTTATTTCTGCATTGGCATGTATTTCGTATGCATAAATGCATGCACAATAAACAGAATATCTATTTATTTTTACATTTTAATTTTATGTAATATTTTTCTTTTAAAAGTTTTTATTTTTTTATGTGAAGGGTATTTAATTGTGATGAAAAGAATGTCCTACTAAAATATAAAAAAAAATAGGAACAAATTACCATAAAAAGTACCGACACCCAGGTGACAGTACTCTGGCAGTAATCGAGTATTTTTGTAAAATCTTTTAGTCAATTAATAAGATGTATAAAAATCATTTATCAGTATTCTTTTAAATATTCACTATGCATTTACAATAATATGACTATTTACAAGTATACAAACAACTTCGATAGTATAATTTTCGACATTGTAAAAATTCTGGATCAAATTACAGGCACTACAGAGCTTACGGATCAAATTATTTTTTACCGTAAAATACATTTTTATCGGAACATAATGTTAGGGAACAAAAATGTCTGGCATGCTGAAATTTAAACAGTAATGATTATCATAAAATTAGTGAAATACTCTAATTAAATAAATATTTCTGCAAAAATTGTGGTTAAATATTTTACAGTAAAAATGGATTTTACGGATTCAAAGTGCCGGTACTTTATATCATAATTTTATCTGGAATATTTTACAGTGTAACTCATATAGCATAATTTTAAATTTCAAAAATGGTTCAGAATGTTATTTTCTTTTTCAATAGCTTTTCTACAAATATAGTGTTATTTCTGAAAAGGAGATGTTTCTCTCATTAAAACAATAATAAAATAAAATAAATATAGTACTGATAAGTTGTTTGTTGTTTAAATATATATTTCAGAGAAAAAAATTTTTAAAAAAAAGTCAGACGATACTAAAATTTTAAAAAATGGATACGATGGATTTATTTTGAACCTTTATTGTAACACACAAAAGAATATATTTTTTTTATAAATTGACTTCATGTCTAACTTAATATAAACAAATTCTGTATGAATTTTGCATTATTTCAGGAAAAAATCATCTTCCCTCATTCTTCCAACTACGACAAAATTTCAAATCTAAAGTTATCAGATTTCTAAAAAAAGAGGATAAACCAAATGTTTCAAAAAGTTCAATATTATCCTGCGACATCAGCTGTGCTTTCTTCCTTCTTTTTTTGCGGATTTCTTTCCTTTACTCTGAAGAAGCTTAGAATTGATCTCACTCTAAAAGATGCCACTAACTCTCCTCTAAAAATAAAAAGTGGTACTGTTATCTTGGAGTAAAGATCTTAGAAAAATCTATTCTTTTGAGCATTGAAAAGCAAATTTTCGTAAGAGTGTGAAAGAAAAACACATTAACGTAATACTCCAATGTGAAAAACGAAAAAGAAATTTATGGTCGGGTTTTTTTTTCCTTCGTTTTCTCAGTTTGTTGTAACAGGTGTGTTGTTATATTCTCCTTTTTTAACATTTTTTTAAACTTTTTTATGCTGTGTTTCTAAATGTATAATTGATTAAGAATGTGGTATAGCGTAATATTTTCTTCAGAATATTCTTTGAAATATACAGACGTTGAGGACCAGGATCTAATGCATTTAACAATAGAATAAATAATGTAAGTTTACTCAAGTTAATTATAATACAGTAATACTATAATTATAATATAGTATAATTCATTACAATTAAATCATTTTTGTACATTAAAATAATAAATTTTTAATTAAATCGTTTTGAACGTAGATGGAGAGAGTGGTTTACCAAGTTTATGCATCCTACTGCAATATCTTTCAGTAGATTCTCCAGGCATGTTCTGCCTGATAACTCCCCCTTTTTTGATTGATTATTTACCTCTTTCTTTATGCAGCTTTTATATCATCATTTTTTGCCTGATTACCAATTTGTGGAAAGGTCAGGTTTTAGATAATAAGCAGCTTTCAGCAATCTTAATTTTTCAGTTTTTTTTAATATAAAAAAGATGTAGTTTCTCATAGTAAATTAACTATACCAAATAAATTCGAAAGTTGCCTGATAAAAAATTCCATTTGCTTAAAAAATATACGAATAGGAAATGAAGCGAATAAAATAAGTAATATCTTACTGCTTAAATTTCTTGGTATTATTTATTTAATAACTCGAGAGTTGTTTTTATAATTGTGTAAAATACACTATCTTAAAAAGCAAATTATCGTTATTTTAATTTATTTGTTTGAGTAATTATGAGTGATAGTATACACATAAACAAATTTTATATTGCCAAAAAGTTTTTTTCTTTACTTTTAAACTATTATAAGTAAATTATATTTGTACTGATAAATTTACTTCATAGATATTACTATTGATTATTAAAAATATTTAAGAGTTTCCTTAGAATTAAAATAAAAGTTTTCTTTAAAATATACAATTATTTTTATTTAAAACTTATAATATTTTTAAGTTTAATCGTATTTAGTGGAAATGAATTTTGTAAAAAGCTGCCGTATTTATAAATATTCTGTTATTGCAAAGAAAAACACAAAATTAAGTATTTCATATTTAAGTGTTCAATATAAAAAACATGTACGTAATTTTTGTTATTTATAAATAAACTATTACCATATTTATTAAATCAATTTTTTTTAGTTTAATCATAAATATATAGTTTGTTTTATCGTAAAATGACTTCATCAAATAATTCGATAGTTTGTGTTAGTCTTTAAAGGAAATTAATCTTAGAAGCATACTATTAACTATTTTTTGCTGTTTATTACGATGTTTTGTTCAAATAATATGTTTCACGAAAATCTATTTCTCATTATTTTTTTATTAGTGAAAGCAAATTATATGCGTGCAGATAAATTAACCTCATTCAATTTCTGTATGATTATCATTCATGTAATGTACCCCAGCTAAATGAAGCCTTCTTGATTTTTGTCATAACTATACTGAAAGAAAACCCCTGCGAACCAAACATACATGTTTTGAAAACCTATATACATAATTACAAGGAGTAACTCACTTCCTGTTCCGACTTTCAATCATAGAAAATACTAAGGAGATGGGGGAAACGCGTCCCATCGAATTAAACACACTTCTGATTATAGCCAAAATATCCACGATATTTTTCATTTGACAATATTTTAGTACTTGAAATGTTTGATTAGGTTTTTGGTGTGACATTATTTCGGAATACGGAATAAACCTATCAAGTATTCATGTCTTTAATACAATTCCGCTATGATGTTTGAAAAAAATACTATATTTCCTGATGTATGGAATTTTAAAAATAATTTTTTGAAATATTATAAGAAAAATTTCAATCGTTGAAAAAAATTCAACATGATATTTTAGAGATAAAAACTGTCTCTAACGATATTTTGTTTGCTATATATGTAAGTCAACCAATGCCATAATATAAGGTTTATATCTAGGTTTATCTACCATATATCTAGGTTTTTCTGAAAGGTACCTATTTTATGAAAATTTAGACATAATTTGCGAAAATTAAAAATTATATTAAAAAATCAACACAAAAAAATGGTAAAAATATGGATTTATCGTTTCTTACTAGACGCAAAATTAAAATTTTAAGAAAAAGTATTTTGTGAAATTACCGTTTTTTCTAAAGTTGAATTTGTGAAGGTACCACTAAACGGTAGTAAATTTGACTTGGATAGACCTCTAATTTACCAACCAAATTTACAGCGAGTTCGAAACTTAAAGACAATTCTGTTATGATGTTAGTAAAAAGTGTTAAAATCATGACATGAAAGTAATATTTTGAAACATCATCAAAATATTTTAGAATATTTCTATTTTTTGTGTTAAATTTGAAAATATAATTTACAAAAAGATATTTATTTTATTTGAAATTTACTTAAGTCTCTTACACAAAACTAACAAATAATCTTACATGAAACTGTCCGAAGGATTTAAGCAAAACAAAGACAAAACAGATCCTATCTTTCAATTAAATTACAAAAATATTAATGATTCCTTCCTCTCCATTTTGTTTTATTAACATAATACTGGCATTACCCAAGTGGATCAAGGGATTTGTTTTGGAATTAAAATTTCCGATTTAAGATAAATAATATGGTTAAAAGCTTCGCCAAGAGCTTCGAAAGATTTAAAATTTGCATTTTCATCAATTTGGATGACAAAGTAAGCATTGAACGAATTAAACCCACTCCATCCATTATCAATCCAATTGCAACGTTTGCTTAGTTCGGAATATATGCATAACTAGCAAACAAATTATTCTTACATTCTTCCTTCTTCATACATTCCCATGAAAAATATAGGTAACTGAAGAATTAATGAAGAATCGGGAACGAAATCAAATTCCTTTTGATGAGAAAGAATGGTCTCAGTAAATAATCAATGTTAGATTAAAGAATCATTTCTTGCATTATTTAAAATACAAGCTTCAATTTGTAACTTGTATTAAACTTGTCGGCATTTCATTTATTTTTCTTAAAGTTTCAATAAGTGATAAGATTTGCTTAGTTTTAATTGTTCATGATACTCTATTCAGTTTTAAGAGATTTGAGTTTAATGTTTATTTAAGGAAACTAATCACGTTAGAGTTCTTTGTCTGAAACATAATGACACTGTTTTAAAGGTCTGATGTTTTTTATTTTACTATATTGTACGGATATTTGTTAGATAATTCGTTTTATCGATTTTAAATATTAGTGTAATTATTCAAACGGATGTTAACACTAGAAAGACGAAGGGGCCAGTGTCTGTAAATTATTTATGTAGATTAGTTGTACTGTATATCAACTAAGCATCAAAAATTTTGAAATATAATTATAATTCATTTAATAAAATCATATTATAGACTTGGTCATTGAAATTATATACTATTTTATTTAATTCAGTTAACAAACGCATTTGATTAAACTGAACACTGGCGTTTCAATTATCCTTGTACATTGTATTTTTGGAAAATTGATCTTCCTTTTCTTTATAAGTAAAAAACTATAGGTATATTGAAATACTCTTATTATTTTCTATAAAGAAACCGAGATATTTTATATTTAACAAAGCGTACTTTTACTTGTTCTTATTTTTCAGCAATTATTTTATGGTTTTATATATCGTATAAATAAAACTGCTTGATTGTCAAAATGAAAGTCGACCGGATTATTATGTTTCTCTAAATATAGTTTTGGTAAGTTTAGTTTAGTTTGATTATTTAGTAAAGTTTGGTTAGTAGGTTTAGTTTAGTTAACACTAGAAAGACTGAAATACCTATATTGCCAAAAAACAGTCAAAATACTGCATTGTGAAAGAACAACTAATGTATAAAAAATTTGTTTAAAATTAATTTTTAATATTTTTGATATCATTTTCAGTTATAAACCAAGTTGTTAGTAAATATTAACAATAAAAAAATTATATGTTGTACAAAAAGTCACAAAACTTCTAAGAAATTGTGTCATCATTGCTTTTTTAATTGAAATTAAAAAGCAGTCAAAATGACATCCTTGGGCAATCTAGTGTTAATTTTATAAAAAAAGGGTCTTTTTAGTTTTAAATGTTTTTACACTTAAATATGATTTCAATATGACTCTTAAAATAAAAACAGCTAAAAAAAATATATAATGAATGTTACAGATTCGATAGTTTAGGGACAGAACATCCGTTTCCTAAATCGTTCGAATTCCGACGTTTACTGGTCATACGAAGTCTACTCATGTTTCTCTATGACCAAAATGTAGATATTTTATAAATTATTTTTTGTTAAAATAGCAGAATTTTTTTTGTTAACATAACAGAGTTTATTTGTTAAAACAAAGAAGTTTGCTCGTTAAAATAATAATACTTATCTGATTAAAAAACAGGTAACTATTTCATAGATTGGCGCACCAGCTGACAGTTTAACAGCCGCAGTCCATAACACAAGCCACAGTTCATAAATTTTAAAAGATTTTTCTGTTACAGAGCTAGATTTAAAAAATCAGCATTCTTCTATTATAAACTAAAAGAGCTCTTTTTAAGTAAATAATTCTTAGAAAAATAAATTTCTGCATAGACTGTAAAAAAATCAGGACCAAATTACGATATACAGTACCGGCACTTTGGTTTGCATCATTCGTAAAATCTGTTTTATCATAAAAACCATTTTTATCGTAAAATATTGTACAGTAATTTCTACAGTAATATTTATTTAATTAGAGTGAATCAGTGACTTGACAGTAATTATTACTGTAAAAAACACGACTCATCAGATTTTTTCGTACCTTCACATGTTCCATTTAACAGTAAAAAGTACTGTTACCCTGACTATAATAATTTTTAAGGTAATTTGATCAGGGATTTTTTACAGTGTAGTTTCGGATTTATCATTGTTTTGAGTTCCGAGATTGTTATGAGAAAAAATTATTTAAGAAATGCGACCTCAATAATTGCCTTGAAAAATACTTTTTTCCCTCTGTTTAAGTTTAAGTATATATATATATATATATATATATATATATATATATATATATATATATATATATATATATATATATATATATATATATATATATATATATATATATATATATATATATATATATTTAAATTTTAAATTGAAGTATGACACTAGAAAGTACCTTTTTGTTAAAAAAAAATTTTAAAAATATTTTGTAAATTAAAAAGGGAATGTGAAGTAAGTTTCAAAAATACATTAGCTTCAAATACATCAGGCATTTAGTAATTAAATATAACTAACAATACAGAAGAAAAATGCCTGTCTTTAAATTTATCACTCGGAAACACTCTTAAATTATCTTTGACTAGTTAAAAAAATTGTTCTATACATTAACACAAAATTTTTTCTAATTTTCTTTTTTCTTTAAATATTTTTATCGTCTGGTCAAAATGCTGCTTTAATAGACAGGAAATAAAGACAATCAAACATGATGATGATAAGTTGTATAAATTTCATCAAACATAAATTTCAGTTAAGAAATTGTATTGCTAAGAATATAAATGCCAAAACATTGCATGAGGTCAAAAAAGGTTTTAAGAAAATATTTTAACAAAGTAAAGATTTCATTTGCTCTATGGAAACATCAAAAAACTGAGTTACTGATTTTGGTAAAGTTAACACTAAAATATGTTTTCATAATACCTGCTAAAATTCGGTGAATGAGGTAAAATTTAGTAATTTTATCTTGATTACTTAGACCATGGTGCCGACTAGCCTGTGTAAGGGTCAGGGAACTAGCCTCGCATTAGAAAGGTTCTGGGTTCGAATTTCTCTGTACTATCTGTCCTCACTATGGGAGCAACGTTGGCCCACCTAATATGGTGCCCCTGAAAGAATGACCAACAAAGCTGCCCTTCAATTGCTTTTATGACGAAAGGTCATTCTCCAGGTGGGCATTGAAAAAATAATTAGACCATGGCATAAAAACCAATTGAAATAAATCTTTTTTCAGCTATATAATTTTAACTTAATGAGTCGAAAAAAAAAGCATAATTTATAAACCAAAATATCCGGTAAAATTTTACGATATAAACGGAAAAATTACTAAATGAAGGGTTTATATACTGTATATTTTGGTTTCTATTACCAGAATTTTGGTGATTTTTAAAAGAGATACAATTACCATACAGTAAAGTGCTTTTACCAGATTCGTTTTTCTTCTGTGCAACATAAAGTAATCACATCTCAAAAATTTAAAATGTTTCATTATTAAACATTGTTTAAATCTCATTTCTAAAAATTTTAAATTTTTATATCCGTAAAATGTGTCACGCGAATAACTTAGTAAAAATTAACTCTTTAAATTCAATTCTAAAAAGCGTTTAAAAGTTTGTTTTGTGTCATTTTTAATGCAATAATTGCGTCACTAGTCCATACAAATCATCATGCATATAAGCAAAAAATAATTCCGTGATCAAGTCATTAATATGTACCATAAGACACCTGCTTTCAATAATATCTACAACATCTCCTTACAGTGTATGCTTGCTCTTCATTCATGCATTTTATGCCGAAATTCTGATTTTGTCATAAAAATCGATTATTTATGAATCATTCTGCAGTGCTTGACAAGATGACAAGTAAATTATGATAATGCTCAATTCATGGTTGAAATATGTCAAATACATTTTTTTTACCTTTTTATTGAAAAGAAACATCTTTTTTTCGCTGACAAAATATTATGTCCAAATATTTTTGATTGATATGTTGGGTTTTATTCCAGAGAAAAAAGATTAATATTTTGATTTTTTGATTTTATAATGCCAAAAAATATATATATTTCAATGAAATACTATTATTAGTTTCCTTATTAACCCTATGATGAAAATTTTAAATCGTATTTTTAGTAATTTTGTTTTAATTCAGATCATAATAAGTGGAAAATATTACATTTAACATTATAATAATTTATGATAATGAAATTTAGCATGAAATACAGGTGTTTTTCATGCGTTAAATGTAAAATCTTCCAAACAATAATTTCTCAAATCTGCATTCATTTAGTTTTAAGTTAACAGTTACTCATCATTGAAATTTCTATAACTTACAAAATCAAATAATTATAAAAGTTTGAATATTAATGAAAAAAATATCAAACTTCCTTTTCATGGCTTTTGTATTTTAGTACAAATATAATTTCGATAATTTAACTATTTTTTTAGCAAATTTTGACTGTTTCTTTTTATAATTTAAAATTACTAAAATATATTTTTGCATGTATTTAGGTAGTCTGAAGAAAATAAATTTAAAATGGATGCCCGTGTCCCTCTGTATTACAAATATGTGATATTTAGGAACTAATCTGAGTTACTTTAGAATTTTAAATTTTACAACCATTGCATTAGAAATTGAAATACGATTAGTAAAATTTTTGAACACACAGGAAAAACTACATGCATTTAATTAAATAAGATATTTTTTATCCATAAAAACTAACTTAACTCTATGATTTAATATTTCAAACTTGTAAACACAGGGCCTACATGAAATTATCCCTTGAACTCAACTAGTTCTCCTCAAAAAATTATATAGCTTTTAACATGTACAATATTTTAATTTTAGAAATCCTAAAATTTTTGTGAGTGCTGTTTTTTTATTATCAAGTCAATTATATAATGTCTTTAATTTAATTTCAAATTATGAAAAGTGACGTACACTTTTAGAATTTTCATTCGAAATTAACAATAAGATAACCGACAGCAGTCTGTCCATCCAATTAACCGTAAAATTTACGTTAAAGAGCTTTTTTTTCTAACTTTTCGGTTTTGAAACCGTTTACAGCTAGTATGATTAAAAGTCGGCTTAAATGCAAAACTATACGGTTGCTCAACTATTTATAACTAATATGATTTTAAAACCGTACAAAAAATATCTAACTCGTCATTGGAGTTACGCTTTCCCTTAGGTAATGAGCTATGGAATTATGTTGTAGTTGAGTTGTGTTTTATGAACTGTGGAAATGTGGTTAAAATAGTTTATCTTGTTGTTGCACTTATAAGAGATGGGAAATACTAAGCTTTTTTGTGTTCAGTAGCTTTATGGGGCTGCCATCTATGCGTGAATAAGAATATCATATTCTAACAGTCTAGTTTCACAAATTTGAGAATGCAGGACACTAGAAACTCTTTATGCCTTGAAGAGAATGGGAGAAATACTGGGACTCAAATCCCCATTTTGTTGGTCATGAGATTGAATGATTAGCCCTATTGTCTATAATGTGTCCCCAGTTGCAAAGAATTAAATGACATCATTTGGTGGGCCTAGTTGGGGTGCTATAATATTCTGGTTGTTTAAGCGCATTAGGTGAAAACAGTTAATAAGTGGTTTTCGCACAATTTTAAATTTGAACACCACTTTATTCATGGTTATTTGACTGTTTCGTTTGAATATGGCAAAAAAACAATCAAAAAAATTGGTATTTAATTATTCTTTCTGCGAAATTTCAATTGCCTTATAATTATTTTGAATATATATATATATATATATATATATATATATATATATATGTACATAAAGAGAGAGAAAACTCTAAATGGGGATCCGTTTCATGGGTTTGGAGATCTTTTACTAATAAATTAGGACAGTTTATGAAATATAAATTTAATATAAGGCAATATTCTGTGTAAATGAACAGTTATTTCTAACGCATTTGCTTATTAAAATTTTTAAAAAAAATTATAAGTGATTACAATATATGTCTAATATAATAAGATTAAAATACAATACAGTAACAACGCAATATATTAACAATGTAATACACATAATACAAAACTTGAAATAAAATAATAAATCTTCTATTAAATTTATCTAGGGTTTGACCTCATCCGCCTTATAAATTGCTTTTCATTATTTGATGCCAAATTGCGAACTTTTTTTTAAAAAAAATAGATAAATATATATTTAAAAAAATACTTCACCTTTCGTGAGGAAAAATCTATTATAGTAATTCAAAAACTGATTTTGTATGCACAAAATTCAATCAATTTCTTTTTAAGTGGAAAAAATATAACTGTTAAGTTCTAATTCAACCTACATCAATCATTTTGACATAACTAATTTTAAACTTCTCGATACTAATAACTTTTATTTAGTCTTAAAGTCATTGGATAAAGTAAATTTTTTTATTATTGTTTTTGGATTTTTTTCCCTGGCTATTCAATAAAGGATCCGAGTTAGTACAATAAAGAAAAAGAGCAAAAAATTCCCCAAGTCAAGATTGATTATTCGAAGTTTTCTGCCTGAGTTTTAGAAAGGAAGAAAAAGTAAGCAATAGTTTCTGGTAGTATTGACAATCGAAGTGACATCCGTCGACTTTTAATTTCAAATTTGAAAATTGATTTTTTTAGAGAAAAAAAGCTATGAAATCAAAAATAAATAAATAATAAGTCTATTTTCTCACTTTACAAGCTCCTGAGCTTTTTTCTGAATAATATTGAACTTCTGATTGCCAATATTTCAATAAAAAGTTTAGAAAACAGGAAATATATACTGTGAAATATTGAATATCTTTTAAACAGTAAACACCATGTTTAATGAAAGAACCTTTCACAATTCTTTTTTTCTTGTTCCTCAGTTTTATTTTTTGTTTAGCATGAAGTTTGAAAACTCCGTTGAAGGTAGAAATATACTATTGAATTTTATAAAAGATTATTATATTGTTAAGGTAAAATTAAAATTTTCCTTGTTAGTATTTCATAAAAAAAGGCTTAGTTTAAAAAATTGAAATTATAGCTTGTGGGCATCTTCATTCTTTTAAACAATGAACTTCGTCATCAATAAGGAAACTTTCAATACAGTTTTTTCTTCTTCGGTTACAGAACCCTAAAAAATTAACCTTCTTCCGGCAGAAACCCAGGCTTTATAAATAAAGTTTATTAGTGTAATTAGGAACGTTATAACCTACAGAGGATTGTTTCTAAAATATTTAATTAGAGGGATAAAGATGTTTCATTGTTTTATCATTAATAATCTAAAATTATATTTTATGTTCCACTGTTAAACTTGCAAACCTAATGCTATATCTAGTCTATTTATTTATCTATCATATGAATTTTTTCCTTTTTTATTATGCATTATATGAATTTTTATGTTTTATATGAATTATTATCTAGTCTATTACATGAATTTATTTTTGATGTAGATACACATTCTGTATCTTTAAAGAAATGATATAAAAGATGAAAATGGTTATTTGTTAAGCATATTATTAAATTTTAAAAATATTGAAAATATTAAATTTTAGTTATTGATCATGATTGATCATTAATCATGAATTCAGATTCATGATTGTTAATATAATATCACCGAATAAAAATTTAAAAACGTATATAAGAATTTTATTACAATTAAAAATAATTTTGTAAATTCTTCGGTTTAAACTGCGAAAACAATTGGGATTGAAAATTAAATATTAATTTGGAGAAAATTTATGAAATACTATATCTATTTTAAAATATAGTGAATGAAATTAAAAACGGTTTACGAGTAGTTGGTAAAAAATTTAAGCAATGATGATAATAAATAATAATAATGATAATAATAATAATAAATAATAATAATAATGGTAATAATAATAATAAATGATAATAATAATGATAATAGTAATAATAATAATAATGATAATAATAATAATAATAATAATAATAATAATAATAATAATAATAATAATAATAAATAATAATAATAATAATGATAATAATAATAATAATAATAAATAATAATAATGATAATAATAATAAATAATACTAATGATAATACTAAATAAGTAAACCACAAAATCATAAATGAATACTGCACATTATCAGTGTCTTGAAAACAGAAAGAAAAAGAAGAAAAATATTGTTTTTATGTTTTATTTCGAAAATATTATCATTTTTTTAGAAAAATTGCTCTAAATGTGAATTTTCTAAATGTTCAATAATTGGAATAACTAAACTCGGATATTCCTAAAGACTTGCAGACAGAATTTACAAAATAGCGTTTTCGATTTATTATTATTTTTTTTTTGATAAAAATTTATCAGAAACAAAATTAATCAATCCAAGAAGCACAGAAGAAGGTGGCTATTGATAGAAATCATGAAGAAAAAAATGGAATAAAAAGGAAATAAGGGGATTCGGAAAGAGGTAAACAAAGCTGGTTTTTGAAACCAAACACCTCGTAGGTAAACAAAAGCTTCACCTTCTACTGGAATTAAAGTTAAAAGATTTTTATGCTCTTTTGTGATTTTGTGAGTTGTGTTAAATCTCAAAGGGCACATTCTAAAGATTTTGATCATGTCGATCGAAAGTTCTACCAGGAAAAAAAAAAAAGGAGGAGAGAAACTTTGAGTTTCTAGAAATCCAATTTTAGCAGAGAGGTGTGATGAGCCCTTATTTCAGGGGAAAAGTGAAAATCTACACTTGCGCACCCTCGCGACACTACTCGAAGAGGAATGGAACTTTTTATTACGTTTCCTCTGGGAAAGGGAACAATATCAAAGAGGCTAACTTTCTACCAGGAAGGAAACAACTAAACCTTGCTTGAACATACTTGACACTTTTGATGGCGTGTGTATCTCGACAGTAATCTGAGAAAAGGATAGAGAAAATGAAATAAAAACTCTCTTAAAAATGTCGAATTTTCTGAAGTTCTTGATACTGATACTTTTAGATATAGAATTATTTGTGTATTTTTTTTTTGAAGAATAAATATGTAATAGTATTTTATTTGTAATATATAGCAAAATTTAACCAACAAAGAACCCTAAAAAAATGCCTTAGAGGCGTTTTTTTGATTCAACTCAATACCTTCAACTTGATTTTTATGTTAGACTCACAATTTATAAGTTTTGTTACCAAATTATTCAATATCACAACAAAAAAATAAAATTAAAATCTATATAAGATTTAATTGAAGTCTTACAGATATTAATAAAAATTTGAAACATTTATCAACAGACAGCATAGAACGGAAAATTTTTTGCTTCGATCACCTTTTTTGTTGTAATTTTTAAAATTTTTATCGAAATACTAACTGAACTTTTTCACAACATTTGAAACATGCAGCACCAATTAGAAAAAAAAAATCAAAAAACGGCGAGGCAAATAAACTTGCTTTCCACATTTTTATTTCCACATAAGAGCATGTTCCTTGATCGAAATATTGACGTTTTCGTTTGTTTATTATTATAACACTTTTGCATTAATCATCTGTATAATTTATTGTGATAAAATTTGCCAGTTACGATTGTCAGTCCAGATTTTAAAAAGAACGAAAAAAAATCGTCAAAAGTGGAAAAAAAATATTAAATTTATTTTTGTTATCATAACGTCTTTTTGATGTATATAGACCAAAGTCACCACAAGGATACATTTTGTGTTGGCTTTTTCTTTTTCTCATATAACTTGATGAATTTATGCTTTTTTATCTTAACGTCACAAAGAAAAAAAAGTTAAAATTTTAAAAATTAAATTTTGAAAATGTTTTTTTAATTTTTTTTTAAATGTTGTCTTTAACAAAAGCAAATGGGGGAATATATAGACTATATTCTCAGGTAGACTTTATAAAGTATGTATTTTCGTTTCTGTTTTTCTTTTAGAAGCAATTTTTTAAATTCAAAAATGCTGATTACATATGGCTGCTTTAAAATTGCATTATCGATGTAGAGAAACGTTCATACAATGAAGAACAAAAAAAAAAAAAAAAAAGAATTGGCTGCGCATATTTGCGCCAAAAACTCTTAAAAATCAAGATGAATATATATTTTCCGTACGTTTGCATCGAAAATTTCATTATCGTTGGTTTACTATGTAACAATTCACCTGCATTCGACGCCCACTTGTTTGAATCGAGAAACAGGGAGCCAAATGTAAAGCAAAGGACTATTAAAAGTGTCTATAGAACAATATAATTACAGAGAAAAAACATTGTATTTGCTTTTTTCCACTTAAGTAACAGGCTCAAACAAAATCTTCACAAAATTAATTTTTGAAAGCAAAAGAATTGCTTGATAAAATAATACATTTAACGAATACAAATATGTAAGAATAATGCATACATATTGCAATTTACTTTCTCATGTAGACTTTATAAGAGCATGCATTTTAATTTCCGAATTTGTAGGAACATCTTTGAATTCAAAAATGATGGTCATCTTTGAGAGTTCAAAAATTCATTGTTTTAAGAAGAAAGAAAACAAATCTGCTGCTCATTTAGAAAAAAGTCATACTCCATGCATTGGACTTCAGTAAGCATTAAAAATAAAGGGGTAAAGAGTTAAAATTACTCAATCTTAAAATTGAAAGAGAGCAATAAATTTGAAAGTTAATCTAAAAGAGAATACATTTAATTTTGTATATTATTAATATGTAATTATCTCCTGCAAGACATGAGGAAAGCTTTAATAGTTTTGTTAAAAAACAATGTACTTCTAGTGATAATCTAATGTTTCAATTCATAGCTAAGTCTAGGTCTCGATATCGAAATTCAAAAAACTGTAGCTTGCAATCTGAATAATTCTCTTTAATCTAAATTTTAAATCGTGACTATCATTCAAAAGTTAATAGCAAAATGTTATCATTATAAAATTTTTCTCTTAAAAAAAGGAGATGTGACAACTGGAAGTAATATTACTGTATATATTTCTTATCATATAATGCAGGATATGTAAATTTTTAATTTATTTCGTGATCTTATAGAATGTATACAATATTTGATGCATTTTATATAAATTAATATTTAATTTTCAATCCCAATTGTTTTCACAGTTCAAACTTAGTGATTTCAAATTAATGTCATTAAAGATTTTATTTTTAATAACAATAAAACTTTTATATCCGCTTTTAAATTTTTACACGTAGATATTATATTAGCAATCCCGTACCCCCCTCCCAAAAAAAACACTAATTTATTTTTACTTTGCTCATACTATATATATATATAATAGATGCTGAACAGCTGACTCAATTCTAAATTTAAGACAATCAATGTCCATGTAATTTTTAACCTAACAAAGAAGACAAGGGAACTCCTATATCAAGCAGTAGAACTACTTAATTTTCACGGAGGACTTTTTCTCTTGACTAACTCGTATTTTCCTTACATGGAGTGGAAAACCACAAAAACACCCCATCTTTTGATCGACGGCAAAGGAATTCTATCCCAAGATCCCTCCAAAACTGAAGATTTGTTTACATCTGCACTGTTTTCAGAGCGAGAGGGTATCAACCAGTATTCGTGTCAACCATTCGTATCGACATTAGCAAATTAACCATTCGTATCAGCTGAGTCACTTCATCCAGAGACATACGCTCTATCTCCTAAGCTACCCTTCGTAATTTTTTCAACCGCTTATATTTTGGCTAGCTTTTTTATCATTACTCAGACGACTGTGTAGTCTATAATCTAGTTTAATTCTCAAGCTCTAATTTTAGTGGAGCTCTATGGGCTCTTCAGTTTAGAAATTTTGCTCACTCTCCATATAATGAAAATAAACCATATATTTTTATTTATTTTTAGTATCAAAATACTGCTGTTATATTACCTTTTCTACTTTTATACCAATGTTTTTATTGTTATAAATAGCATATTTCTTATTTACAGTTAGAATGTGATTGAGAAGGGAGTTGACTATGAGATGTGTGGTCTTAATTCTTCTGGTGGTGACATATGGCACTCAAGGGGAGACAGTGGAATCCAGCCCTTGCAAGTCATGGGAATTCCGTTGCTCAAACGATCACTGCATCAGCCACAATCGTTATTGCGATGGAACGGATGACTGTGGAGATTCTTCAGATGAGCCACCAGGTTGCACAAGTATGGGAATTTTGAAATAATTTATCCAATAAATCTAATCTAATGAGTGTAACTAATCACAAAAATAAAAATTAAATAGCCTTCAGTCAACTATAAAATTGCATCTTAAAATATTTTGCCGATAGATAGAAATTATGAAATATATAAATTTAATTTTCATAGCAAAAGTATTACTATGGGAACTTAATTAAATAAATAGGATAAGGTACAGTTTATCTTATATTTTACTTTATAACCTGAGTATAAAAATCAATCATTGTTAAACTCTGGTTATAAAATAAGCTACTATAAAAATATCTACCCCTGTTGTATGAGCTCATCCTGATGCTCTGGAATCTTGTTTTATTCATTTGACTGGGGATTCCCTTGTTAACGACTTTAGTTTCCCCACTTCTCCATAACGCGTGGAAATGCATTGTATTGATTTGCCTCTCGGTCACAGTGAATTTTCTTGTTTTGTTTTTTACCGTTTTCTCTCTCGGCTTCTGTGGTTTTACTAATTTTCTCACTTTTTACACCTCTTCATGTTTTTTACCTTTATTTTTCCATTTTTTGTTGGCACCTTTACGTTTTTCATTTAAAATCATTTTTGTTTCTTAACATTCATGTCTGGCAATTAAGTCTTGAAAATTGGCGATAATTTTTGAAGCGCTTGTTATTTCATATTCATTTATTTCTGAACTGAAAAAAGTTTTCAAACAGCTAATATTGTGAGAAATGTCTTAAGAATTAAATCGCATGAAGTTGAAAGGCATTATTTTGAAAACTAAAAAATTTTGATGATGCAACTTGTTTTTATACTGGGCAAAGAAATTTAAAATATTTTGTCGAATACAAAAAAATAGACTCGAACACTAACATAAGACCTTAAGAAAGTTGACGAGTACTATCTAAGTCTTCTCAGATGCCTAACTGGGGAGAATTGTATAAAATTCTCCAATTATAAATTATTTTACAAAAGCTGTTCTCGTGTCAACTTGGCATCACTAATTCAATTATACATTACTATAGTGTGAGAAACCTTCACAACAATTTAATTTAGACTTTGCATTTATAGCATAAAATAGCATTATATTTTTCGTTATATAGTCTTAAACTCAAAGTATCAAACTTTTTCTTTCATTACAAAAATATGGAAAAAAATTATTATTTTAAAGTTTTTTTTCGTAAAAATAGATCTCGAATTAATGAGGTATGTAAGTGTTAGCAAAAATATTCTATTCTGTAAAAATAGTTATAAGAGACGCAACAAAAAAATAAATAAAATTAAGAGGGAAAAGTCCTTCATTAATATTTCTAACACCGATTACTTACAAAATTCAAAGATCACCTTGCATAAGACTCAACGTTAAAAAGTAAAACAACAAGCAAATGCAGAATCTATTGATACAAAGAGCTAGTGATTACACAATTTCATCAATCATCTCAATTAGTACGCACTAAATTAAAATACTACTGTAATTTCCTTTTCTACATTGTTAAAATTCGTGCAACTCTTTGGGAATCTTGAGAATCTTATTGAGAAGAAAATTGCAAAATTGAATCATATTAACTTGCTTCATAAGCTGGATTTTACGGTGCTATTGTTCAACTTGGACTGTAACATTGCTGAATTTAAAATCTTAATAAGTTTCAACCCATTTCTCCCGTTATATAGTTCAAATTACATTTTATTTAGGTTTCAATACTGAACAACCTTTAGCAAAAATGTATAAATTAATCAGTTCGATATTTGTGTTGAACTGCATCATTTTAAAATTAAACTAGCTATATTTATGCAAATATATTACATTTTAAAAATACTAATGAGAATGAACAATGATGATTTGATACACTTAGCACTGCATTCCACCTTTACTTAACTTTTTATCTTTTCTTTTTTCTCTTTTTATCCGCAGATTGTAACCAGACGTTGATGGGCGAAGTGGGAACGAAGTATCCGCTGAGAATTACTGAACCTTTTCATCGGAATTCTCCCTTTGTATGCAAACTCCATCTTGTGGCCGGTGGCGGAGATCTTCTAGGAGAAAGATTGGAAATAACATTCCTCTCATTTCAAATCGGATCTTTGACTCTTGATCGGTAAGTAGAATGACATTTGATTTTTAAAAAAGAAAATTGATTTGGCAAAGATGAGTTTTTTTTTCCAGAAATGATTGACTAAAACATATCGAAGAGCGAAAATAAATATGACTTTGGAGAAAAGGAAATATCCTTGTGCAGGAGTGAGCATAGTTTGAAGTTGAGAAAGAAAAAGGTTCTAATTTTTATGACCGTCGTTGAACAGTCGACCCAATTTTATGGGTTTACGGCTACTAATGTTCAACTCCGTAGGCTTGTAATTTTGAACCCAACCCAGAAGACAAGGGCTATCCTGGATCGAGAATTGGAAGAAATTCGCCTTCATGGAAGACTTTTTAATGGAGCTAACCCGCATTTGCGTTACATGGAGAGGAAGACTACGAGAACCTCCCACGGTTAGCCTGACGATAAGGGGACTCTAACCCATGATCCGTCTACCACTGAGGATATTTTACGTCAGAACTGTGGTCGGTGTAAGTCGGATGCGGACTTCGTATAGACTGGGATTCGAACCCGGTTCGCCTCATTGGAAGGCAAACGCTCTATCCCCTGAGCCTTCGCGACTCAAGGTTCTAATTTGTAATGTGGTAAAAAAAAATGTATAAACGCTAGTTTGGCAAATAGCTATGGAATTTAAGCATTTATTTTCTAAGATATTAAACTGAGCCAAATACGAATAAAAATAATTGGCCCAAAAAAATATATCTCCAAATAGTCCATTCTTTCAAGAATATTATCTGTTAAATGTTTGAATAGAATCAGATATCATTTTCTTGATAAAAATTTATTTATTCATCACCAAGTAAAATTAGCACAAATTTAATAAAATTTGTGTTAATTTTACTTGCTAACTCTACTTGTGTTAATTTTACTATTTGCTAAATATAAGAAACATCATATTTTTATACTAAGTATTTGCGATAACAGAGAGTTGATTCTACTCAAATTAGAAACCTATTGCCGAATTCTACTTTTACAAGCATTAAGTAATCATTCTAATTTCCAACGTTGTTATATTTCCAAATTAAACATAAATTTAAAAAAATAAAAGAAATATCACATTAAAAATGATTGTGTAAAAAAACTACTGTCATATTAAATTTTAATGCTTTGTGATGTACAAAAGATTTTAAAATTTTATTATTTAAAGAATGCTCTGATTTAAAAAAAAAAATAAAAAGTAATAGATTTGAAAAAAAGTTTTTTTCATAAAAGATAGAAAATTATTAATTGATTTTCTATTAAATGGATATTAATTTAATCCAGATTTAAACAATTGCAAATTATATTATGATAAAACCCTTTTTTATAGAGTCAATTATTTTATCCAACAACGGAAGGTATTTAATCAATTTTTTATTTTTATTTTGAGATCATTATTCGCATCAAAGAAATGAACAATCTACATAAAGCGAATCAATAAATAAATTAAACTTCTAAAGAATACTGAAACCGAATTGAGTTAGGAAGGCGTTGTATTGATACAGAACTGATACGCTTTTCGATCCAGAGAATCTGTTAGTTGGAATCGCTCAATTAAATGGATTTCTGCATTGTTGGGGATCCGGACAAGCTTGAAGATTAATTGAGGATTTCAAGAGATTGATTCACACCAAACAACATTTCAGGCTAATCACTCATGTCAAACAAGGGGGGTGTAATACGGTAGGAGGAGACTTCCTGAAAGTTACTACTACTCCTACAAAAGGATACTTACTATTCAAGTGTAATGGAAAACCTCACAGAATTATTTCAGTTAATTCAGTATTTATAAAGAATGTTTCAGAAATATCATCTTCGAAATTGATTTTCTGATTCATTCTTAGAAAGTAACAAAAATAAGATCGATGATAAGATAAAATAGACTAAGTCAGAAATTGACATTTTCTTTTAAGTTAAACAAAAAAAGAGAATAAAGAAATATTTTTATTTAATTTTCAGTCGAATGTTGATGGAGTGCTTACAAACTTAGTTTTTATAACAAATATTAATTTAAGATTCTAAATTAAAATTACTTTTAACGTTATATATATATATATATATATATATATATATATATATATATATATATACAATATATATATACACACACACATATATATATATACTAGCTGTACCCTGCGTGCGTTGCAACGCTTTCAATTTGAATTTGAATTTTGTATTTAAGTGTGTAAATGACATTTGCGATTATGATTTGAAATGCAAATTTTATTTAATGGTGAAAAAAAGCAGTTAATTCTCTAGGATATCATTAGTGCATTTTCAAACAGACATGTATGGTGATGCACACGGAGCATGAAACATATTTTGGACAATGATCTGAAATAAGACTGGATCTATGGTGACATCAAGAATTTCTGCTGATATCTGATCAGTTTTAGAAGGTGGTTTTTTTTCAATAAGCCAAATTAGAATGTGTGCCTGAGGCAATCCTCGTTTTTGCCATTCAATAGAGTACACCCAACACCGTGTCTCTCTAAAAACATGACGCTTCACAATGAAATCAAGTAAAGATTATCATTTTTGTTTGAACACACGTGCTGTAATATCATGACGATCCGATGATGATTGTCCTGGTAACAAAATATCTCTAATTTCAACCCAAGCAGAATTGCACGTAAATGTAATAAATAAATCTAGGAGCCCATATGCGAGAACATATGTCATTGCATCCTGTGAGTATTCATACATGTGCCTTGGAGTCCAAGGCACATGTATGAATACTCAGACATGTATGAATACTACATTTGCAGGGAGTCCAAGTTTTTCTCCCTGCAAATGTAGTCGGCAATATAATCATTTTCCCCACATCATTAGGATTAACGTTACCATCATTAATTATTGCATCCCGTAAATGAATGCATTCTTCTGAACGTAATTTGGTTTGATTTAATTTAATATACAGTAGGCGTTCAGTTTCAATTTTCGCATACATATCGACAATGTATTGATGAACTAATTGTCGACATTTTAAAGTATGATTATCAGCGTTTTGGCAATCATTAATCTATATGCATAAAAACTTATTGCACTTGCTTTCTTATTGGTTTTCTCGCCTGTTTGCGGACTTCTTAATTTTATGTTAAAATAATATCCCTCCTCTCCTCACCAAAATAAAATAGGATATTGCAATGCATCATATGATCGATACGTTTCTGAGAACTCTTTGAACGTCACGATTTCTGCGATGAAGAACTGTATCGCGGGAGGTAAATTCTTCGCCAACTATAACAATAGCCACTTCATCCAATGTTGGCGCATTGTATTTTTCTTTGTGGTGGCCTACAGGTGTTTTTTCAGCTCTAATAACAACTTTGTAAATATCGGATGACATTTAGTCTAGGGCAATTGTGAACAGCCTAATTAACTGATTATGTTGATCGAAAAATTTTTGTAATACGGTAACAATTTTTCGTTTAGTGCCATTGTTTACCTGACAACGTTGATTGACTTGATCATTTGTGTTATCCATGAAATAAATTTGTAGAAATTTATGATCTGCGTTAGGCATTGAAAGAAGTGATCCTTGCACGATGATAAATTTGGCCTTGCACTTTGAATGTTGGGATGTAATTCTCGTTCAGGATACGTGTAGCACCGAATAAAGTCATTTAGAAACACGAATTGTACCGGCGTATATGCGCCAAAAAATGTTTAGATTGGTTTGTTTGACCTGATACGAAGGTTGATAATGTCTCGGCAGGCGACGTAAAATCTTGTAGTTTCTGTATGCTTCTAGAACAGCAAATTTCAGCTGTTTCATTTTTAAATTTGAGAGCATTACAAAACATACATAATTGATATATTTCTCCGATGATGACACTTAGGGGAAGACTATAGTTTGTTGTCGGATCATAGTGAAATGCACTGAAATTCAAATCAGAGTATTGGCAGCGTCTGAATAGCGAAATGCGTTCTCGGTCGGTTTTCATTCTTGCTTCCCATTGCTCTGATGTTTCCGACGAACGGGCTTGTGTAGTTCGTAGTTGATTTGTTGACAGTCTTCTTTCCTGTTGCTCAGACGTTTCTAAGGAACGGGCAAAAGCATTCTGTTCTCGATTAGTTTCAAGTCTTTTTCCCGTTGCTCCGATGTTTCTGAAACACGGGTAGTTCTCTTTTTGCGCGCTTGAGATGTCGACCGACTAAGAGCGATTTGCTTAGGCGGCATATTTTTGCAAATATTCTTTCTGACAACGAAAAAGAAATGTAAAAGTTGGCAGTGGTCGCAAATTTGCTAAATCGAAATATCACATACATATTTTAAATAATAAAAAGAGCAATAAAAATGAGATGAATAAGAAACATGAAAATTATAAGATTTAAAACAAAAATCAATTTTATAAATGAAAGAAATAAAATGGATGAATTCGAAAACTTTGCATAAATAAACAAACAAACTAATAGTTTTCAAATGACAACTGTCACAGCACTGAAATCTTCGAAAAGTATATTTAATTTTGCTAACCTAAAATTACGTACTAAATATAAATATTTCTGAAAACGTGCAATTTGAATGAAATTTGCTTTTGTCTTTATATTTATTAAACAGTTTTCACAGTACTGAATCCGTGATACGACCAACAATTAAGAAATCTATTCTCGTTGATTTTACTTGCTTGTGCTCACCTGACATACAGAAAAGCGCGAATTAAAAATTAAAGTATATGCAATTTACTTTAATTTACTTTTCTAAATGAATAGAGTTATAAGATAGAAAATATCACTGTTGTTATCTTCAAGATATTTGAAAATTGAATCGTTTATAGCAAAATTTAAAACAATGGCTAGCTTTTAACCAATCAGAAAATTCCATTTCGACTTTCACTGATATCGCTGGAACGGTTTATCGCACGGGATAAAAAGTATCCTATGTCCTTCTCCTGGCTCTAAACTACCTCCCTGCCAATTTTCAGCTAAATCGGTTCAGCCGTTCTTGAGTTATAAGTGAAGTAACTAACACGACTTTCTTTTATATATATAGATATATATATATATATATATATATAGCTCAATGAAGACAAAAAATAAAGAATGAGATAAAACGAATACAGTAATAAATTCTGTGTAAAGCGAGAAAATCATGATTCTTTTTTAAATACATGTTAATTTTCTAAAATCACTAAAATTCTATAATTTAGTATCAACCTCATTAATTATAAACTTTAAATTATTCGATATATTATTATTACCTTACGCACATCCATTTTCGAGTCAATCCTAGGTATTTAACATATTAAACGCTCGTCAGTATTGCAGTCAGGACGCGCTATAAGAGATCACATTATTTAAGCTTTTGTTTTCATATTTTGTCATTTGGCAATCATATTACAAAAATATTTTGTATCATTCTTGAATGATTCTGGCACGCGTAAGTTCATTTGAATTCGCTCCTCGCTTTACTGATTTCTTTTCGTGTTTTGTTATATATTTCCTTTACTTATTATGTTCTGTTTTTTGCTTCATTTGTTTTATTTCATACATAGTTTTTAATTTTGGAATTCTATTTTCGTTTCATAAAACAAATAAAACTTTTTTTTGAGTGCTCCTCACACAATTGTATTGATATATTTTGCTTAGTCTATATTATAAAGCACTCTTTTTTTTGGATATAACCGTGTGAGCTGATGAAGAAGTTATATCTTTTTTTTTTATTTTGTTTTCTGGAATTTTAATGTTTTTTTCTTTCTTTCTTTTTTTTTAAGATACATAAAAAAATTTTAGTGTTTTTTAAGAATAATTTTATTTTTAAAATTTTCCTTCTTCTCTTTTAATTAATCTTTATTATTTTCCATGTTTTGTCAATATTTCTCAATACATACATACATACATAAATATATATGTATATATATTACTTCTTTATGAAGAAAGATCTTGAACCCTTTTTTTTAGCTTAAAAGTATAAAACTGACTTTCTGAAATTATAGTTACGTATAAGAAACGTTTAAAACTATGTTGGTCTAGGCTTAAACAAAGTATCTGGCAATTTTACCAAAAAAATATATCTAAAGACTGCTAATAATTAAGCAGAGTATCAATTCAACAATGAATTTGAATCACAATTTTATTTATCTGATTTTCAAAACCATTAGGTAATTTCTTAAAAATAAGAGCAAAGAGAGAAAATAAACTTAAAAAGATTTTTTTTTAAAAAAAGATGAAGTTATGCACAATTTTAAATTAAATCTGTTTAGATTTTGCGCATTGTTATATTTTTAAATCGAATTTTCAAATCCTTACGAAAATTTAAGTGAAAATTATATTATTATTTTTTACAACAAGATAACATAAAACATACTTAAGATGTTTTTATTTGTAACAATTTCGATTACTATTAATTACCATATTTCATAAATAAAATGGTATGTTTTATATCATTTTAAAATGTAAAATTGAACATTTCATAGCAATGGTAACTCTCTAACTTCGACGTCAGGGAAATCAACATCCTAAATAAATTCATCACAGAACTGCATCGTTAATACTATGTTCTTAAACATACTAACCGGTCCGGGTGTTTCAAGTGAGCTACCAGTATATATACTAATTTAGTTCAACTTCAGCAATTTGAATTAACACGTCCACTGTAATGATAGATGGTTATTGTATTCTGGGAAATTATACCTTGTTGATTTTCAATGAGTACATACGATTACGAATCCCTTTGGATATTACTTGTATCGTAGTTTATAACATGGGAATAGTTAAATTTAACAGCTATTAATAAGTGTGATACTAATGTCTTATTATAATAAAATACACTTTAATAAATGTTTCAAATCAGGAAGCAACTTAAAAATTAGTTTTAGTGGTTAAGAGGCTGCGAAAAAAATTAAAAAATGCTACACCACAGTAACTTTTGATTTAATTATCGGATTTTCAAGTATTAGAAGAAATTTTCAAATGTTCCTACATTTGACCTGAAATCTGCTAATTTATTAGTGCAGATGATATTTTAAGTTACGAAATCAGGCACAAACGTACTTTCTCTGAATAAACATATCTTTTTTTCAACGTATTTGGATTTATGACCCCCAAAATATAACAGGTAGACGTAATCTAGAAAACATGGTCCCAATATTTAAGTCAGGAGAGCAATCCAAAGCTAGGACACCTTTATGTTAATTGTACTTTTTGCGCATTTTGCCACATTTTGAAAATTTTGCTTCATTTAAGACTAAATTTTTTTTACACACAGTTGTAAAATTTCTTTATTCAAGGATGATTTCTTAATCCTGTGCAAAACTTATTTTTTAATATTTTTTTTTATTATTTTACTTAGTAATAATTTTATTTTAATTGTGAGGTATACAGATTTTCAAATTATTTTAAGAATGTGGTTTTAAGTGGAAAAAAATTGAGCAGAATTGGTCAAATAGTATTTGAGTTACCCAATTTTAAAAACCTTAAAGAATAAAAATTTGATTTCTCGAGAACTATTCAACCGATTTCGATCAAATTTTGCGATTTGTATGATAAAATTTCGTTCCTTAAAATGATGTCAAACATAACCATTCAACTAACATTCTTTTGACCACTATTGAATAAAATAATACTAGTCAATAATTAAATATTTATAGAAAACCTTTCAAGTGCATGATGATTTTTAAACTTAAGTTAAAATCTTAAGCAAAGCTTGAAATTGGATATAACTAATTTTTGTAGATTACGAATCAGCTGTCAATTTTTTTAAAAATTCTTTTCAGTACAGGGGAGTAATTTGAAAAGCAAATATTAGATTTATTACATCTTATTAAAAAACATTTAGATTTTGATGCATAATCTATAACTAAAGGCTGTCTTTCAGAAATTCTTTGTTTTTTTGGGGGGGGCTCATCACCAAAATGGAGATGATCACTAATTTTTTAAACTCAGTGAACTAAAATCCAGTAAAGTAAATAAAATATTTGGATCTAGTTTAGCTGTCATTGATTCTACTACTTTATGCCAAAAGCTAGGTATCTAAACTCCGACACTGAAGAATATTGCCGAGTGTTTTAGCAACGAAAATGCTGGTGACTACTTAACACCAAAATGATGTTCCAGTACGCCACGAATGTTCTTTTTAACTACTTGGTTTAAAGCAGCTGGCACCATTTTTTTTGTATTTAGTAGCACTAACATTTATGACAACAGTAAGATAAAGTACACATAAGAATCAGTAAAACTATATTTTCGATTCAAAATTGAGTAAAAATCATTAATATAGAATACGTACATATATTAATACTTAAATTAAAATTAATTCGTAAATCAAACAGACACACAGCACAGAGAAAATATTGATATGGATTTTAACTAGACTCAACAGAGCGGTAGTTGGTTGATTCATAATTAAATCACTTAATACATTTCCCAAAGATTTAAAAAATTAAAATATAGTTAGATTTATTACCGAACTAAATAATACAAATGTAGATATATTTTACAAGTGAGCTTTTGGTTTGGCGAGGACATATAACAGTGCCGTAGATTCCTGTTCAAACTCATTCTCTGTTTGAAAGAAAACTGGTGATTTTTACTCAAAGCCCCTCGAGTAGTGGTAGTTCAGAGAATTGAGTGTTCGCCTCCCAATGAGGTGAAACGGGTTCGAATCCCAGAGATCGCTGGTCGATACAAATTTCGCACCCGGCTCGCACTGACCACAGTGCTGACGTAAAATATCCTTAGTGATATACAGATCACAAGTTAGAGTCTCCTTGCCATCTGATCAACCGTAGAAGGTTTTCATAGTTTTCCTCTTCATGTATGCAAATGCGGGTTAGTTCCATAAAAAAGTATTTCATGAAGGCAAAATTTCTCCAAATACTTGATCCTGTAGTTCTCTTGTCTTCTGGATTGGGTTCAAAGTTACAAGGCTACGGAGTTGAACAGTCGTGAACCCAAAAGTAGGTTGGCTGTTCAACGGCGATTATAAAATAAAATCAAAACCCCCTAACATCGGCATTTTCGGAAGTGAAAATAGTTCTCGTTTGGTGTAAATGACCTCCCATCCTTAAAGTATTAAAATCTTTTATCATTTATCAATGCCAGAGAATTTATGCAAACAATCAATGAATATCATTATAAATTTAGTTAACTCAGCCTTTAATAATAAAAATATTTATTTTTAATCTGGTATATCTTGGGTGTAATTAGTCATTTTTATTCGATAAACTAAAATAAAAAAAGCTTTAATCCACTCTGTTTTATACCTTTGTTCTTAACTATTAGTGTAGAAGTAGATTAGTTTCCTCCACTTAAAAATATAATAAGAGTAATAGGATGGAAATTTATTATAATAAATTATTTAGTTGAAAGAAGTTAACAAAATTCAGTGTATTATCTTAGTATATATTATGCATCTTAGTTAAACAGAATAAAATTATGTCTATGGTATAATAAACTAGTAAATTGGATTTAATAAATTACGTTGTGCGAAACCAAGAAGAAATAATTTAATTTTCTGTCTCGAGAGTCTCGTCGTTTTAGTTTTTTTTTTTTTTTTTCATTTGAATTGGCAAATTTAATCGATTATATTGTAAAAATAAAATAACTCAAGATCCATACGGAAGGAACAGAAAAGACTTCTAATAATTTGATTTTAATCTTGTTGTATTGTTTTCTTAACATTTGATGCCACACTGTTAGAAATTTTCATTCTAAAATTAATAACAGGCAGCATTTTGTCCACCCAATTAACCGTAGGGTTTAAAATAAAAACCATTTTGCATTTGAAACACTTTACCACTTGTGTGACTAAAAAATCATAAATACAAAACTATACGGTATTTTGTCATTTACAACTAGCAGGGCTTCAAAAGCGTAAAAATGAAGTTTAACTGGAAAAAGAAATTTAATTTGCCAACTCATGATAGGCAAATTTTCCACAATCAAACAATTTACTCCTTTTCTTACTCCTTCCGTGAGGCCGTAAAATTATTCTTTCTACTGTGCCTATATTAAAACTGCTCAGTACTGGCGAAGTTTTGTAGGTACTAAATATTCTAATAGAACCTATTTTAGTATATTTGGTATATTAGTATATTGCTAATTGTACCCATATGTATATTGCACCAATCATGATGAAATAAAATTTTAACTAAACGTCATTGGCGTCATGGCGGTTTTTCACGCTTCTCTTAAATTACTTGGTCCCGTTTCCCCATTATTTTTTCTTTTCAGAACATAGCTTAATTTTTATTTATATTCAATTAATAACAATTGCTAAAATTAAATATTTATTATTCGAGCCAATAATAATTTGTCCATTTCAAAAGTGTAAAAAGGAAGTCTTACTGGATATTGGAGCAAAACTTTTTGTTAGGTAATGGGCTTTGGCGTTAGGTTACTGTTGCTCAGGGTTTTACGCTTCTCTTAGACAAATTCGTAACATTTTTTCATTAATTTTGCTTTTTAGTGCGTAGCTTATTTTTTTGCTTCAATTATTAACTATTACCAAATTTAATTAATCATCATTGGCATCAATAACAATATGGTAATTTTTTACTTCTTAATACATAGTGAAAAATACCGGATCTAATCACGGTAGATAGAAGCATGCTTGATGCAGGGGCCCCCATCAGGGGGGAAGGTGAGCGCACGATGCGCCCACTTGAAGCTTGGGGGGGATTTTTACACTGAAAAAAACGAATAGTTTGGGGGGGAATTTAGACGAGAGAATTTTTTAAGTACATAAATGAACAAGCTAGCATGGAAGTAGGAAGTTAGCAATTTTTTTTTGGGGGGGGGGATGAATGCGCCCAAGAGCTGGGGAGATGGGGGCCACTGGTTGATGCATCTTGCATAGAATCCAGTTTAACGTAAAATCCTGGTTTATCCTAAAATGTTATACAGTAATTTTTATAGTAATATATATTTAATTTTATTCAGCGATTTTACGGCAATTACTACAGTAAAAATTACGGTACATCAGTTTTTTTGTTCCATTGCATGTTCCGGTAAAAAGGGATTTTACGGTTATTTATTGATTAAATTTACCTTAAAATTAACTAACTCTAACTCACTCAGCGGCGTGACAGCCCATAGAGGGCCAAGGCCTACTGTGCCCACCTCAGTTTTCCTGACCATGGGCTCTGGGGGCAGTAGCAGATGTTCCGGCCAGGTGGTCAGCCGAACGCGGAACTCCCAGTGTTTAGTTCCCAAGCATGCTTGGTACTCATTTATCGACCCACTGAGGGGATGAAAGACTGAGTCAACCTTGCCCGGCCCGAGGATCGAACCAGGGACCAGTGGCACGAAAGCGCGAAAAGCTACCGCTTAGCCACCGGGCGTCACCTTAAAATTAATTGATTCTAAACTTTGAGATTAATTAAACATATGTGAGCACATATTTCTATGATGCTTGAGTCTCTTCAACCAATTAATCATCGTTTGACTCTATAAATTTTACATTTTACCAAACATTTCAGTTACGTTTGTTTAAAGTTCTTCTCTTTAGATAAATCAAAATCCTATTCCTTTGATCGAATTCATGGTACTTGTAAACATTTTACCTCGCTGTTTGTTAACTTATGGAATAAAGATATCACTATGTTCTTCCAAATGTATAAAGATAAACTGCGCTATGCAAAATGTTTTCATGTATCGAAACACCTAAATTGGTGGCAGCTACTTTGCAAAACAATTTATGAGTTAAAGCCCCAGAGATAGTTCGTGGTGTAAATAAACATAAAGGGCAATTTAAGATATTTTGAATTACATGGAATGTTCCTTTGCAAAACTTTTGGTGTAAAGTAATTGCCACTATTTTTTTGAAACACTTAAGTTTATAATTACAATAAATGCAATATACATAAGGGTTAGTGAAGTTAATATAACAATTCAATTTTAAATAAGAATAGTTAACTTTGGATGCCTGCACACACTAATTCGTGAATTAAAATTAGTTAGTAAATCAAACATGCGCATAGCAAAAAAAAGTTCAAATTTCATTTGATGGAATAAAATTGATGGAAATTAAATATTAGAAAATTATTTGATACAATTGACAGGTATTGAAATAAAATACAATTATCTTCAATAAACGACTAAAAACAGACTTACATTTTATAATGGCAAACTATAGTGTCTAAAATTGTAGAGCATTGTGCAAGATAACAATAAAATCACATAATTTCGTGCTCGAATATAAACTACCGACTGACAAAACCCCAAATTTGGCATTTTGGGAAGCGAAAGCAGTTTACGAATGGTGTGAATATGCTTGGGCACTGTGTGACCATTCTGTTACCGATCGGCAAAAGGGGTTTTGTTTTGGGTTTATGATGGCGTGAGCATTTTATTTGGACGTCATCACACTTTTCAACTGTGTTCAAGAGTAATAGTAAACAGTGCGCATGCGTCATAATTGCATGCGTTGCTATGGTGACCACTGAAGTTTGATATTTTTTTTAGAATTTTTTTTTCTTTTTATTTTCACCAGCAGTCGTTCATAATAAAGTATTTTTATTTACACAATTAAGTATTTTTATATTCTTTTATTATTAACTTATAATTACTGTCTTGACGGTGATTTTAATACAAATATGAATACTGAAGAAGGAAAAGTATTTCGTGACTTCTTGAAACTTCTATATAGCCAGGATTTGAAAACCAATCCGACGGCAAACATCAGTTGAGACAGTTTTTGCAACCCATGATCTGAAATGTTGCGTTTATCGGGTCAAACCAGAAAAAAAAGCGTTAGACCAATGGTTAACCAGTGATTGCAATAAAGCGATCACAATTTTTTTTAATTATTTTAATGGTGTTTAGATTTAACTGAACCTTTAAATTATATTTGAATGCTCGATTTGGCTTTAGCTCTTAATAAAATACTCTTTCACGCAATGTTTTGAATTATTCAACTTCAAATTCAAAGAGATATTGCACTGCAGTGTTTACTGTGTAAAAAAAATCTTCCTTTAAACATTAAGTATATTATTATTCAATTTTTTCGATGCTATTTAATTTACATGCGAAAACCGCAAAACCATCAAAGTTTTACGGCTCACTTACAAAGTAGTTAAATATTTCTTACTTACTTTCTTTAAAGATTGCTTCCATAATTCAGATTAAACCAACTCCGAAAAATATTAATTAATTTTCCTCAGCTTAGTAATTAAAAAGTAGGAAGAGATTACTCTTACTTTGCTTTAAAACATTTATTAACTGTTAACCGTGGCTGGACCAAGCCTAATTCGACATCATGTTATTAATGATACATGAAGTACGATCATTTACCCCCGTGTTGTTTTAGCACTTACTGCGCTTTACGATGAATTGCTTCAATACTTAAGCCTGTAATTAGTGGAACAATCCCAATTAGTGAAATGATCTCTAGGCTAATGATGTGCAAGTTTATGGTTTGAAATAATTTACTTCCACTTATATCTTGCAATAATGTATAGGATGGTTGTTTAAACGAGAAACGAGGTACTCTAATTTGCAACAACCTTGCGAAGAAAAAAGAAAAGAATACAGAGTAAGTTATTTTTGAAATAAATTTAACTTCAACAAATTCATGAAAATTCTAGAAGAGTCATTATTTTTATTAAAACCAAGTACGAAACGTAATTAACACATTCCAGTCTTCAATTCCTTACAATTACAATAGCTTTGTAATAACCCCATGTGGTGTAGGTTCAATTCTAAAGCGTTTCAGTACTTACTGAGTTAGTGTCTAAGGAATCATGTGGTGTAGAATTAATGAAGCGAATCTTACTTTTTTTCTAAAATTATTTCATTGTAACACTTTGGGGACCAGCTTGCTCTCCTTTCAAAAATATCATACACAGCATATAAACTTTAATGTTAACCAAGCACAAATGCACAGCACAATTGTATTTAAACATTGTAATTCATCAACCCCTATTTCAATCCTAAAAGCTTAATTATTTTTAAACAATATATATTAACCAGATTTTTAACTAAATTGTTTTCCGCACAGAAGTACTTTGATTTCAATTTTTAACTATTTTCAAGAGATGTCCACGAATTTTTATGTACTGATTTTTTTGTAATAATTTAAAATTTATCCGGCAGCCATTGAAACACACAAACTACTTTAAATATGAGTCTGTGGCATTTCAGCATAGTAGATAGCAGAAATATTAGAACTATTTCCTTCTCTGTAGTGAGATAATAGGATAATTCAATCTAATGCTCCATTACGTGCTGTACTACTTCCTCAAGCACATTTCGCACCATAACGCAAGTACCGCATAATGTATATGTGCTATCACTCAAATAAAAGGCAAACTCAGCCACCAATAATTGACATTGCACTATGCGGCACCACAGCACAGTTTATATTTAAATTTTCTTTGGCTATTTTAGAAAGGATCAAAAATAAATCTCAATAATTAAACTAAGTTTTTATTTCTATAAAAATACAAAATGAATCTAAATAAATACTTGACATCTAACTAACTTGTCAACGACATTTAAATTACTGCTTAAGGTAATATAACAAAACTAATCTAAATAAATAATAAACATTTTAACAATTTTTAACACTATTTTATTAATTAAGCCAATCTAACGGAATTGATAATACATAATAATGGTGCTAGTAATGCATATATACCCTAGTTCATGGTGCCACAAAAGAGATATATTTACATTCTACATTTATGTTTATTTTTATTTTCATTTTTATTTTATTTTTATTTATTTTAATTTAATTTAATTTAATTTTATTTTATTTTATTTTTATTTTATTTTATTTTATTTTATTTTATTTTATTTTATTTTATTTTATTTTATTTTATTTTATTTTATTTTGTTTTTATTTTTATTTTTATTTTATTTTATTTTATTTTATTTCATTTTTATTTTATTTTCATTTTATTTTATTCTTATCTTATTTTATTTTATTTTTATTTTATTTTTATTTCACTTTCATTTTATTTTTATTTTATTTATTTTATTTTATTTTATTTTATTTTATTCTATTTTATTTTATTTTATTTTTTTAAATTTAATTTAATTTTATTTTATTTACAAGTAGGTGTCTAGGATAGATACGAATCTGTAAAGAAAAATGAATTTTTTTTTAATTTTTAACTCTCTTAATAAAACGAGCTTAAAATTAAATTGGATTTTGACTGACTCTTCCCCCCTGTTGGTAGTAGTAAATTTAAAACATAAATATTTGTAGCAAAGTCATAAGTAAATATCAATTAACTTTCAAATTAAATCAATCAATTACCAAACTTACTGCTATTCTGTTTTAAAGCAATTAGTATAAGCTTCGTAATCAATGTTACGAAATTTAAAGGGAAAAAAATAATTAAATAAAAATCTATAACAGTAAGCTTCCAAGTCAGAAGAGGTCCCAATCTAATTGCTAGCAATAAAGCTGCCGCCAGTTCTAGCATTCACTCAACAATATTTCAAACATTTGATATATGTATATTGCTGAATTTCTGCGAAATGCTTATTTCATCAACATGCTTGCCTATGCTGTCCAGTCTAAAAATTAGATAAAGCAAAGACTTATTTAATTTTTTTAATTAAAATATTTCCTGCATTATTATAATTTGTCAATTAATAATTATTTTCTAATATTAGTTTTCAATTTTATATCTCTTACCTAGCAGTCTGGTTAAGCGTAGATCTCTAGACTCAAAAAGATGGAAGTGGCACAGTTAATGATTTTAAAAAATGTGCCAGGATCGGCATTTATTTTTATTGATGAGCCTGTTTTATTTTCCATCCTCACCTTTCACCTAAAAATAAAAAAATATTATAATATTATGCTGATTACTACCAAAGAATATGAATGTCAATAAGAGGAAACTGTATCCTACCATATGAATTTCCGGCCAATAAAAATGCCTCAACAACATTAGAAAAATTTTGCTCCAAAGTATTCAATTAAATTTATTAATCACATGGTAAATTGATCACATTGATTACAATATAAGACAACTGCAATTAATTACCCATATAGATATTGAACTTGAGGAAAACTGTATTGGTATTGTATTGGCTGTTTCGTTTAATAATAGTAGGAAAATTCTAAATTGTTTGGTATAGAATTTTGATACAATTTTAAAAAATGAAATTTCAAATAGAAAGTTGGAATTGGTGGAACATAACTTGAACGAAATCGGTTAAATAGTTCCAGAGAACTCCAATTTTGAAAAGTCGTAATTTTGTAATTCGATCCTTTAAGATTAAATCCTAGAACATGAAGATCCTCAAACGTTATTTAATTTTCCTGCAGTTTTTTTTATTTCTCTGCGCACTATACTTTGCAAATCATATTATGGAACAAATTAAACTTAGATATCATGCATGAAATTCACATTCTTATTATAATTTTTGTCCCTCATGCTGGTTGATCTATTTGCGTTAAATTTCTGCTTAATTCAGAATAGAAAGAAGAAAAAAATAGTCCGTAAGTTTCATGTTAATTTCCTCCGAGAGCCAAACTGAGTGAGAAACGCTTCATTTATCTTGCCTGTCTTAATTTCAGCGTCAATTTTCTGGAGAACACGCAAGGCGTTGACAACTTTAATGGACAAACTCTTGTAATGACACCCCATCCTAGAACCTATCGGCGAAATGACGTGTTTAATAACTCGCACTTTCATTACCAGTCAATGATAATTACTACCTCTTCTAATGCAATATTTGCAAGCCTCTAACCCAAGCAGTAACATGGCAGCTTTTATTATTCACAAACTGCTGAGAGGAAACTATAAAATTTAATCTACAAGACGTTTCAGAACAACCTCCTTTTTTTTCCTTTTTACTAGTTTATTACTGGGGTGTTTTCCAAGAAGTCAATAACTACTTCACTGAATGGGTAAATGTAATTAGTGCAGTAATTTCGAAGAACAACCTTTTTACCCTGAAGCACTCTAATAAAGTTTCCCGGTAAGAAAGTTGTTGCAATTTTTTTTTTTAATCATCCTCACTTTCCGAGGACCTTTAAGAAAACACATTAGTGGTGTTTGGGGTAGTTCATCAATAACATAGTGTAGAATTACGTGCTCTGAGGCAATTGCCTGGCGCTGAGAATTTTAAGGGCTTGTGCTTCGTTTGACTAAAATAAAAATGAAATATCAAGTAGATAAATTTATTAACTGCAATTTAGAAGAGTTGCGCTATTTATTTTCAACTTTGAGATACTTCGTTTCAGATCTTCAATCTAGCAAAGAAAATGTGCGAGAAAGATTAAATAAATTATTTTATCCTCCCTTACCTGTCTAAAAATGCATGATTTATTTGCTTTTCAAATTTATTGTTATTTTAAGGGCCGTGCAAATTTTATATTTCTTTTTGAAGCTATTAGATGATAATTAAATTTTAATAACTGTAGATGATAATTACGTTGTGCTAAGATAATTAAATTTTAAGATGATAATTGAATTTTAATATTTTTTTATTGAAAGGAATGACTATTATTTTTCCTAAGGAAAAAAAAAGTTCAAGAAGTTTGATTTTTAATAGAATTTAATGAAAGGGATATATAAAGAGATTAATTGTTAATTTAAACATTAAAAGACTATAAATGAATTGATATTATTTTTAGACGGTTTACTGATGCTTTTAAAGTGCATTTAAATTGATTTATAAATCAAAATACTTTTGCTTATGATGCATTTTTTAATAAAATATAGATGCTTTGTGTATTTTTGAAAGAAAAATGTAAAAAGGATAATTGCGAAAAGGAAACACTTTTACTTTTTTTTTTATTTTCGCAGTTCATTATCGAAATATATCTCAAGAAATTTCTTTATTTGCCTACTAACAGAAAACATTTCTTTATTTCTGTGAGTAAAACAGATATTATTAAATAAAAAATCTCTTAAACATGAATTCAATACAAACTTATTATTCTTCGATAACTAGAAAAATTGAAAAAAATTCAGATAATTTTTCTATAACTCTCTTTTCAAATGTAGCAATATTTATCTTTCAATGGTGATTTCTTTTCTTTAAGTTCTGGCGAAGAAAAAGAAAGATGTTTCTATCGCTCCTAATGATCAAGTGTGATTTATTGCCGAGTTCTTTGACAGAAAATTCTTGAAAAATATGGGACATTAGCTTTTCTTTGGTTGTTATTTAGTAGCCAATATTTCACAAATAATCATCAACATAATTTACGTCAGGTGAAGAAAAGAAAAACAACTTTAAATAGAAGAAAAAAAGGATTTGTGTAAACATTCCACAAGACTAGAAAATTCTGGAAGTTTTAAATTTATGCATGTTTCAAAAATCTGATGACAGATGATTCTTAATCTATTTTAGACGATTCATTAACCACTTAGATCTGAAATTTCTTTATTTTTATATTTAGACATGAAAGATTTATTCAATGACGGAATTTGTATTTTTATTGTACAATATTTTTCAAAACTTATTTATTAAAGAAATTTTACTAACTCTTTTTTTTTTTTGCTTTTGTCACGTAGCAGCAATAATTTCATTCTATTGCTGAAAAGTAAAAATAAATAATGTATAAATTCTTAATCACGAATATGCATCTATTGGTAAATAAAAATATTTTAATGACTTTTAATTATTGTATGTATCGTAAATCAGTTATATAAGAGTACGTTTAATAACTGAATATTTTTAAAAAAAACACACACACACCTAAAATATGTTAAAATGATTAATATTAGACTGTTAGAAATTTCAAAGAAAAATGGTTACATAAAATTTATTTAATTGTTATTTTACCATATTCAAGCAAATAAGTCAAATAACCATAAATAAAATGGTATTCGAAGTGTGAGAAAAACCGTTTATTAACTACTTTCACCTATTACGGTTTACGAGCCAGAAATTTATAGCACCAACCAATTTGACCAACTGAAGCCATTTAGTTCCTTGAGGATGGGTACACAGCCAATAGGCATAATTCAATCTCATGACTGACAATCTCATGACTGACAGAACGGGTATTCGAATCCCAACATTGACAGCACAACATTTCCTTCATTCCCTTCAACACACGAAGAGTTTCTAGTATCTTGCACTCCCCATTTTATGACCTTAGAATATTAAAATACGATAGTCTCATTCACGTTTAGATGGCAACACCATAAAGCTGCTAAACTATCTCCAATGTTCACTTGAATTTTCTTTTTTTTAGCTATTTTGAAACCATGCTAGTTGTAAATGGTTAAAAACCGCTGAGTTTAGTATTCATAGCTTTTTTATCAGTACTAGTAGTAAACGGTTTGAAAATCGTAAGGGTAAAACATGTTCTTTACCGTAAACTTTATAGTTAATTAGATGGACAGTTTGCTGCTAGATATTTTCCATCATTTTAAAAATGATAACATGTATAATTATAAGTTTAGAGCAACCATTACGTTTTTGAAGCCCTAAGTAAAGATTTGTAATAAAGCAATTAAGTTATGTGTTTTTGCATATGTGTTTCATGCATACTTAAACTAACATTTATCTATTTTCAACGATTTATCTTAGAGCTGGATTTTTTTTTAAATATAAACCTATATATTTTCTTATAAGCGATAGTTATTCTTTTAACTTTTATTTATGAAAATTCAATAATCGAAAAGTTTCTTTTTTCTCTTTTCTCATCAGAAAAATATATTTACTTTATAGTTCAGATGGAAAAATCGTAATTAGTAACTGCATATTCATTGATAACTTTGGGAATTTCTATTAGCTTCATAAAATAAATATGAGCTTAAGAAATTCATTTATTTTTTGTATTATAATCTAATTATATGAAAATATTTTGAACCTAATATGTGAAAATAAACACATTAAGTACGCTGCGTTGAAATAACTTAAGAGTTTAAAATAAACATTACATTTTAGTTAACATTTAGTCCTATAAGAGTGTTAAAAAAAGTAATTAAACTCGTTCTTTAAAAGGATTTTAAAAAGTATATAAACTAGTTGATTGCGGACAAAATAAAATTTATTTTTAAATAAGCTCTCTGTACATTTGTTTTGAATTGTACATCCATAGTGGATTTGCTTATTCAAACTGCCTTTTTACATTTTTTCTTAAAGTTGAAGCTTGTGATAAACGCATATGCAGAGTAATTAAACCATTCCAAGCAAACAAATTTTTAAATAATTTGATTATTTTTTATATTAAATGTAGTTTAATGTAGTTTCAATTATCTTTTGTAAGTTTTTAAGAAAGCACTATAATTTTAAATTTGATTTAAAAAAAAACAACTTTGATATTGTTTAACTGTAATGCAGTGGAGCAAGACATTTTTACCCTACATTATTTTTTTAAAGCTTTAAATATTTATTCCGTTAAACATGAAAAGTAATAAAATTAATTACAAAACCAAAAAAATGGATGAATTGATTAGCGGAAAAAAGTGTGCTCAAAACTAACAGAATATAGTAAAATTTTACGGTGTTTCTGGCTCTAAGGGAACACCAGAAAGCCCTAAGTTTTTACCGCAGCACTTTGGTAAATGATTGTGGAAAAATTAACAATAAAATATAGTTTTATATTCTATTATAAATTTTTTTAATTTTGTCGTGATAACTTAAAGCATGGCATAAAAGCCATTTTTTCGGTTAAATTTATTTTTCAGTTTTATTTTCTTTAACTAAATGCGTGGTAATAAGAACTATAATTTTAAAAAACAGAATTTTCAAAGCAAACTTTTTCCATATGAGCAGAAAAGTTAAAAACTGAATGGTTTAAATGACTTAAATTTTGGTGTTATTATCCAGAATTACGTTGTTGTTTTTTTCTAACAAGAAATGTCATTACCCATAGTGCTGTAATATTGCCCATATTTTTTCTCCATGTGGAAAAACACTAAATGGGTCTACTTTAGTCATCTAGGGGTTTAGAAGAATCAATTATTGAATCTTTCTTTTTAATTTCAATATTAATAAGCAAAGGATAAAGTTGAAAGAGGATAATTATACTACAATGTTCTCGCTGATAGCTTTTTATAATATCAAAAGTAAAATATTAATTAAAATATTTTAATTGTGTTTTACAATAGGAGTCACAAACACATTGAATTTGAATTAAATTAAGATTCAAAGAGGTTTCACCAATATTCCTACATAGCTATTCATAACATCAAAAGTTACAACATCAAATATTAGTTAAAATATTTTATTTGCGTTTCACTATACGAGTCACGTAAACATCGAATTTGAATTAAATTAAGTTTTTTTTTTACTTAGTGTGTAATAATATTTTGAAAATCAAAGTTCCCAATAAACCATTACGACATGAATAGAAAAATTACCAAATAAATTATTTAAATATCGCATAGCTTTGCTTTATTAACCAGATTTATGTTTTTTCCCAGAAATATTAGTACCATACCATACAGTTTTTTTAACCAGATTTTTATTCTCTTTGTACTAGTGAGTGGACTAATGCACTTTGAGACAAGTGAATTTCATGAACAGCGTTCTTAATAAATTTTTCTCGCTACTAAAATCTCATCATTTAAATTTATTTATTTATTTATTTTGTCGTACGCCTGTTTAGGTAGTGGGGGTGCGATAGTTCCTGTTTTTCAGTGGCGCCATCTATGGCCAGGAATTCGACTTCTGCCACGCCATTCACGCAACCACTATAAACGGGTGTTTATACAACACCTACTAGAAGGTGTTTATACAACACCTACTCTAAGTGGTTATGGTTTATAGGGCAGGTCACATTCACACACATTCACACACAAATGAGAAGGGACATAGAACACAGAGAGAGAAAAAAACATCAATGCCTTGCCCGGGATTCGAACCCAGGAACTTTCTGATGCAAGGACAGTTCCCTGCCTCCCACACAGTCCGGTCGGCATTTAAATTTATTAAAGATACACATACGAAATATTCAATTTCTTATATTTTTAATGCTAATTTTATAACTTCAGTCAACAGATACAGACTTAGATAAACCTTCTTTATGAATATTTTTTACTTCAACATTACTTTAAAAATTAATAAACTTTAAAATTGTAATTTTTTACCTTTGTATGTTCACTGTTAAACTGAAATATATTATTTCTATTTCCTTTATTCATTTTTTTTCTCACAAACTTTCATTACAAAACCCATTCTTAAACAAAGGAAAATAAATTAATTTTCTGTTTTTACCCCCAGGATTGTAACTCAATATTTTTTAATTAAAGATTTCTTCCTTATCAACGATTTTCTATCCAAAACTGAAGTTCAGACAAATTGAATTTTATCATTTTATTTCACTATTATTTTTTGACATCTAAAATATGTGCTTTTAGAGTTACTTAGACTTAATTAATTTCCTTACGTTAGCAGATTTTAACTTTTTTAATAATTATTCATCGGAAATAGTTAATGTGTTTACTTATTTCCGTAACTATAATCATCGTGAATGTTTTCATTCCATTATTGACATAACTTAGACATAAGTAGGTAATTGGATATAATTAATTTCTTTAAGTTTGCAGATTGCATCTTTTTGAATAATTATTCATCTGAAATAGTTAATGTGCTTACTTATTTCCGTAACTATGATCATCGTGAATGTTTTCATTCAATTATTGAACTTAAGTTTAGATTCATCAAAGGCATTATCATCGATCTTAATAAAATAGTCTAATAGTCTTTGTAATTAATTTGTGTTTAAAAATTAAATTCTGCAAAACGGGAAAAGTCAACTGAATAGTATAAATGCTTTGTAAGGGTAGAAATAAGTTAAGTTTAAGAGCATTAGGTCTTTCTAAATAAGCAATTAGTTTTGTTAAAAGGACTTTTACGTTGACTGTGAATAAATATTCATAAATAATTTTTCTTAGAAATTTAGATTATTCAATTTGTAAATTAGAAATTTATTAGTTTTTTCTTCTGTGTAAAAAATATAGTAGTTTCGTTATAGGGCTATTTGTAAAATATGAAATTTATAGTTTTATTCCTTGTCTAATGGTAAATTAGAAATTTAATATATCTATTGTATGTCTGTTTGTAAAATAGAAGTTAGACAAGCTAAACGGAAAATTAGTTAAGCGGAGGGATTATTATCGGTTAATAGAATACATCAATATTTTGCTGAATCGGAACAATAATATTTCATAGGAGCGGGTTCCCAGCCCAAACCACGGGTCGAAAGTTTAAGCCAAGACAAATTTAAATGCCAATACCAGTTTTTACCAGTTTCGTTTCACTATTCTTTGTGATGTGTGACGTCCCTCAAAAACTGTCCCTTAAGAGTGATTTGAGGCTAAGATTGTCCTCTATCATCCTACGCTCTCAAACAGTGCCAAAAATTCCATCAAGTTTTTTTTTCTGCGTGGTTATTGTTTTTAAAAACTTCGATTACTTGTTTTTGTGTTTTCTAAAAACATATTTTTTGCTTGTCTAAAATATTTTTTGTATGTATATAATATAGAGATGCCATCTGCTTGGGATTCGGCAAACTTTTTTAAGAAAACGGTAGAGAACTACAAACTAGAATTTGCAGATTTTCGGTTAATGTTGTCACTTTTTTAAACGGCTCAACAATGCTTAACTGTAAAAAAATGGCATTTCACATAAGCATTTGAATTATTTTGAAGTAGTGGTGAGTTAAAATCCTGTAAATTGAATTTACTACATCCAAAAATCATACATTAACGAATTACCACTCGAAAATATTTATTTGCTATCCAAAGGAAGTTGGCATATCTGATAATATGGTGTGCTTTTAATAATACTAATAATGATATTTAATAATACTACTAATAATATCTAATAATACTAATAATAATATTTAATAATACTAATAATAATATTTACTAATACTAATAATACTAATGATAGTATAATTTACGGCTACGAATGTTTAAATCCTTTTAATTTTGAATACAATCCGGAAGAAAAGGAAACTCCTGGATCAAGTATTGGGTGAAACTTACCTTCATGGAGGACTCTTTGATGGAACTAACCCGGATGTTAGATGTATCTATTTTATAAACGTCGTTGAACAGACGATTCAATTTTGGGTTTAAGACTACTAATGTTCAACGTAATTTTGAACCAAATCAGAGGACAAGGGAACTCTTGGATCAAGTATTGGGAGAAATTCGCTTTTGTGGAGGACTTTTTGATGGAACTAACCCGCATTTGCGTTACATGAAAAGGAAAGTCACGGAATCCTTCCACGGTTACACTGACGGCAAGAGGACTCAAGCCCATGATCCACTGAGGATCTTGTACGTCAGCACTGTGGTCGGAACAGTTTCGGTTCACCTCATTTGCAGACAAATGCTCTATCCCCTGAGACACCATGGCTCTAGATGTGTCAATTTGTCCTTATATTTTTTTTACTTGTATATTTAGTAATTAGAAGTTCTCTAAGTTTTTTTTGTTTCCTTTTCTACAAAACTGGTGATCCGCGCAACAAAAATGTTGGGAACCGCTGCTCTATAACATCGGTATCTATTTATTTACGCATTATTTTCAATATATATTTACCTGTGGAACTAAGAATGATATATTAAATTTGAATTTTTCTGTTAAAATGAAATTAATTTTTTTTTCCTAAAAGAAATATATATCTGAATAGAAATGTTCGTTTTTATTTTGTAAAACATTGATTCTTTAGTCGCACAAAATGTTTCAAATTTATCTGCAATGCTGTGAAGAACTGTGATAAATACCATGAACTTTTCCAAATGAATAGTAAAATTAACATAATCATACATTAATGCTCTTGTTTTTTTTTCTCTTAATTTCTTAGTAATGGCAGTGAAGACAAACTGGAATGCAAAAGAGGTTACCTTCGTCTATCTGAGAGCCACGATGACATTTTTCTTGGCGATGATGGTTTTCGAAAACCGGGATCAACTCTCAGAAGTCAGCAGACTCGAGGGTTTTCTCAACTCATTTCAGCATTTAAAGAACCTCCGCTGAGACAATTGTCTACACTCTACGAGCTTACTGCCAACATGGAACCAGATTTCGGATTATTTTGCGGAAGTCTCATTTCGTCAAATTTAGGAGTTGCGTTCTATTCGTCTGGAAATAATGTCACATTATCTGTCTATTTACCACCGAGATCAGCTGTTGGAGCAACGTCTCTCATGGGCTCGTTTGGATTGTATTTAACCTACAGGTAGATTAAATACGAAACTATTATTTTCACTTGTAATTCATTATCTACCTGTATCATACAAGTAGATGAAACAAGTATTTTTTAATTGCATTTATGAGAAATATTGAAGTTGTATCTATTTCATTAATTCTGATTTTTTTTTAAATTTTAAATTTTTTATTTATTTTAAGTAGTTTACATTAAACTGTTAATTTTCTATTTATGAAATAAATTATTTATTCAGAAACTATTTCAAAATTATTTATAGTGCATAAAATGACAGACATTTTGAATTTATTATAAAAGTATATTAAAGTAATCTAATTTAAAGATGTCCCTGTATATTAGGTGGATATAACCTAAATTTCTATCCATTTTTACTAAATCCTCTTTTTTTTCATACTCTAGAAAAAATTCAGAATCATGTTGCCGTATAAAGTAGCATCACTTTGGGTGCATCATCAGTAAAATCCATTTCACGTTAAATCTGCTTTTACTGTAAAATATTCCGTAACTTTTACAGTGATATTTATGTAATTAGAGGTATACCGGATTTCGCTTTTTGGTTCTGGTAAGAATGGATTTTATGGAAAAAAAGTAACGGTACCCTGAGTGTTCCTAATTTCTACAATAATTCGTTCTGCAATTAGTTACAGTTACATTTGACTATTACATTTGACTACTTGTTTATTTATTTCTGTTAAGTGTTAAATAACATGTATTTATTTAATTGAAATTTCCTTTTCTCTCTCTCACTCTCTCTCTCTCTCTCTCTCTCTCTCTCTCTCTCTCTCTCTCTCTCTCTCTCTCTCTCCATATTTATTCCATTCAAGTTTTTATTCCTTCAGATTACTTTCACAGTATGCATTTAAATCATTTTTTCTTCAAAAATAACTAACCAACAATTTTCTTTGTGAAACAATTTCTCGTGTTAAAGAAAAAGATTTAGTGGTGGCAAAATGTAAATAATAAATGCAAATAAATATATTCTTATACCCATCCAGTGAATAATTACTCTGTGGAACATTTTTTATGTTCTGTTGTATGAGATTTCTTAATCTTACAGTCTCAGGTACTTTAATTACAAATCTACAATCAGTTACTCTGTTCAAGCTACAGTTTTTTAATGACATTCTTTTGTCTATTTTATGTCAGAATGCACGAGTTTAAAAACGTTTTTTATAACAGGGGGTTATATAAAACGTTAGTATTATATAACACCCGTTAGTATTAGGGTTATATAAAACGCCATATAAACAGTTAGGGCACATCATCAGGATTAAAATTGCATAGGAACTCCAGCCCTGATATCTCGTCATACTCAGCTAAGGGAGCCACCCTATTATGAACTGTTTTTTCTTATGCTTCTGAGCAAGTAGTGATAACAGGGAAGCGATAGGATTCGTATGGATTATTCGTATATTAATTTAGTTCTGATAATGTGCCCTTGAAATCTGTTGCAACACTTACTGATACTTCTGTTATATATAACGTTTTTAAACTCGTACATTTCAACAAAAAAATAGACTGAAAATGTTATTTAAAAAGAAATCTTTAGCCTTAGGAGTAAAACTAGTCTTAGATTTATAATCCCCACACGCAAATTAGGCAAGATCAATCATTTGTATAAATGCAACAAAAATTTATTCCGCGTTGTCCTTCTTAATACAGACAGTAGGTAGATCCTGTTTTAAACAGACAATATTTTCACTTTTTCTGTCATAGATGTTACTAATGAAAGTAACACATCTGTGCAGAACTTATCAATTTTTTAAACAGAACGCTTAATGAAATATTCACCCAGTTGGCAACATGAACTTAAAAGTTTACGCACTATCAGTTTTTGTAAGGATGAAAACTTTAAACACCCATTCGTATTAGTCAACAAGATAACTGAAATTCAAAATCCAGAATTTATCTTGCCAGTGCATGGAAAATAATATATGTTTTAATACCAAAAGTTATACTTTAAACATTCCCCGTAAATTAAATAGTTTATATATATATTTCAATTCTTGCTAAATTATTCCGGGTGTCACAAAACAGACCAATAACTTGAAAAATTATAAGAAGAAGTGTACAAGCAAACCGTATACTGTCATTCTGATTAAAACCCATAGATTTTTTATGACCAGGGAAAACTAGTTGCAAAATTCGTCAACAGATGGCGCTGTTAGATAAAAACATAACAAAAACCATGTTTTTTTCTGAATGTGGGATACTTTTAAATAAAATATATACCCATAAGTCTATTAATTTTGCCCTCAAGCTAATCTAGATTGGTGTTGTAAATTATATTTATTTTATAAATGTTTTTTTAAAGTTTTTCAAAGCTTGTGTCATCATCTGTTGTCGAAATTTTCAACTTATTTTGAAAGCTCATAAGCAAAACGCAGTAAACTATTCATTTCTTTCCGCTTTTCTTTAAATGATAGTTCAAATCGTTGCTGAGACACTCAGTACTATCAAAGTATGTATGTTTTTTCGCTTTAGTTTAAGAAAATCCGAAATTTTTTACGTTATTCAGTTTTGATTATTTATAAAGCATAGCTATGTAAGACATTTAAAGCACGGCTATTTTCATGATATAACATGTAATGTGTTTATGAAAAATTGTACTATACAACGTGGATCTTAAAAAATAGATTCAGTGATGATTTAGTCCTAAAACTCGCTTTCTATTTACATTAAACTTGTCTGAAATAGTAAACTGAGTTAACAACAATTTCGCCAAAAAAAGAGATTTAAATAATTTCCGTACAATAATTTAATAGATAATTGAAAGACAAAAGGATTATTATTTGAAATATTGATTCATACCAAGAATATGTCTTTCTTTCCTATCTTCCATTTCTTTTTCCCCCTTTTACATGTTAGATTGTAAGGATAAACAGAACCGACAAACGTGTTTAGAAAGCTACTATTAATCTTTTAAATACAAAAAATTCTACGAATTGCATAGGGAAATAAAATTTAATAATATTTCCTCTATATATAATAGAAAATTAATTCCTAAGATATCAGCACATAAGTAGGGTATAATCCGTTTAAAATCTAATACGAATCGGGTATGTTTATTTTAATCAGCTTACAATGACTTTGGGGAAAACATTATTGAGACTAATCATAATTCTATTAAAAAGAAAACAAGACTAAATTAATTAGCAAAGTTGGATAGTCTAGACATCAATAATTGCTGTGCTTTACTTTTATTTTGCCTTACGAAGAAAAGTTGAGATCATCGTATCCATTTCTGCATAAAATTAATATTTTAAAAATTTTAGTAAATATCTTATCTAATTAGAAAAATATGTTTTCATGATCTGAAAGGGATATGTTTAGAATGTTTACTTTTTGTAAATTGAATTTTTATTTTATAAAAAATATTAAATCTTGCTATCTTACGTGAAAAAATTGCCTTCAACATTTTTTTGTAATAAGAGAAAAGGTTCATCAAATTGTTTTTTTCTCGATGCCGAAACGAAATAAATATTTCAGAACATTATCAGATATTTTGTAAAATTAGAGATGATATAATGTTTAACATGCGAGGTTCATTACAACTTATCTTGAGTCATCGGATTTTGTTATAAGGAGATATATTTCTAATTTTTCGCAAGTTTTTTGTATACATAATTGAAAGTAAATAAATAAAAATTTCATTGTATTTGATAAATCAAAAAATACAGAATCAATAGGGTGTATTTTTCCCCTTTTTAAAATAAAACAAGATTTTGTGTTATATTTACTAATAATTATCTATTTATATGGAATCAGTAGGGTAAATGAATCATAAAAGCAATCTAGTTTTATTACGATGGGTTTTAATTAAAGTAAATTTTAAGTTTCTAAGAATCATATTGTAAATTTATATTAATTACATTGTTTAACCTTTTAGCAGACGCTCCGTTCCTACTAATGTGAAAGTTCTGGTGTGTTTCCTAGTCACAAAATTGTAGACTAAGAATTCCACGTAACAGTTAAAAACTAATTGTAATTTGATTAACGTTAATAATTACGATTAATTAATACAATTTGTCGAGAAAAAAAAACAATTTGAATATATTTCACTACAACGGCATATAATGAAAATGGTTTACGGAATGATATTAAAATAAAAAGCAATAAATTTACAGCTGTTTGGTCATACTGATGCTTTCTTATTAAGGTAAAAAAATTCGCATTGACATCTTAAATCAAACATTTTAGCACCAATTAATTGAAACATTTTATTTTTAATGAAACGTTTTAAATGAAACTTAATTTTTGATGTGATATAAAATAGAAAATGGAAGAACTGTGGAATAGAACATGGAACGTTATATGGAAGAAGAAGTATCGAAAGTTCATTCATAGTTTCGAAATGGTTTCATTGCAAAATGGTATTTAAAGCAAATAAGTTAGAAAATGTTTTGAATGTGCTTTGGCGAACTCAGCAGACTTCAAAGGACGAACAAAAGTAGATCAAAGGAAGTTGGAGAAATGACCAAGACCCACGTCCCGCAGTGGACTAATCGTTAGGCTATGGATCCCAGCAGATCATCGAAGTCACACATCCCTGGCCGCGGTCAGTGTGCGGGTGGGTGACCACTATGATCAGCACGTTAGGGGTCCTAGTTCAGCTGCTCTACCGTAAAGTGCTCGACTTCACTGGCAGGTTGTCGAGCTGCCAAAGCAGGGTGCCATCTCCTCTGCAGAGAATCAAAATTGTAATTGCTAGTCTTCGAATCATTCTCGGGAATGTTTCCCAGACCGTCGCCAATAGCCCATTGTGTAGCTATACTGTGATGAAAATTAGCCTCAACAACTACCAAAGCCTAATATTTTAAATATCATTATACAAAATAAAATCAATTCCGTGAGACTCTCACATACTGATTAATCTCTTTTCGAAACTTAAGAAATTGCACTCTAAATTTTATAACAGTTTCACGTTCACTGATAAAAAGTATGGTTAAAATTACCGTACTGTGGTGAAAGTTACAGTGTTTCTGTTTCTATGGGAATAGCGAAAGCATGGTATTATTTACCGAAACACTTTTTAATAATTTTGGTAAAATTAACAACAAAATATGATTTTACAATATGTGATAAAACTTGGTTAATGTGATAAAACGCTGTAAATTTTTTATGATATCTTAGATCATGGCTTAAACTTATTTATTCCGTTGAGTTTATCTTTCAGTTCTGTATTTTTCACTAAATGTGTGGTAATAGGAATTAAAGTTTAAAAATGTTACCAGAAATGTTATTGGCTTTTAGTGCAGTAATTTTACCAGATTTTTTCCCTACATTTCAATATTATTCTACATCGGCTTTCTCCTTGGAACATTTTACTGAATAAGATTAAAGTGGGTAAAAAATGATTAAAATTAAGTGAGAAAATATCACATGGCGAAAAATATTTACCATAGCTAAACTGTGTTAAATCAGAGTTATTTAAACACCTTAACAAATATTTTATACTTTGTTATAAGCAAATGTTGAACATAATACATACAGACTAATATTTGCCTTCACTGATTTATGCTGAGTCGCTGTGCATAAGCTTAAAATCATATCGGGACAAATATCTTGCAATTTGTTTAGTTGTGTAATAAAATGAGGCTGCGCGTGACTTAAAGAAATTTCATTAAAATTAAATGTATAATTAAATAATAATCTTCTTTTATTCCATACTGGGACACTGTATATTTAAATCTGTTTTAAAGTGATATATACTCCGTTTGTGCCGATCTGACAACTTCCTCCAATGGTCTGTAATGGGTTTTCTAAAAATAGTTTTAAACATTTTACTTAATTGTATTGATACTTTGATTGTGCGGTACTGCGATAAAATAGCTTCCAGATTAATCATTAAAATGACTGGTTAATATATTATACAAATGACACTCAATTTTATTTTTCCACTATTTACTTAATGCAAAACAATTGTAATGCCTAGATAAGCGCAATATGAAAAGTAATAATCTTAAGAAAATACACAAAACTATGAAGTTTCAAAATCTGATGTTATTAAGAATAATTTAAGTGGCCCATAGGTATCAACCTTCATCTAAATATAACGGGAAATTCGAATTCTATTGAGATATTTTTATTGGCATTTGAAACGGCTAATTAAGCGTTTCTTACAGATTTTTGTCATCAAATCCACCCAAAGCTTCTCAAAACACCGATCATGATGGTCCTACCATGCATCTAGGCAATGAGGTTGCGAACACCTACTGCGACAAAGCTTTTGCCAACTGCGATCGGAAAAAGTGCATCATTCGATCACCGAACTTCCCTGGATTGTATCTGAGGAATTTCACCTGTAATTACTACATCAGACAGGATTACATTCCACCAGGAAAAAGAGCACACATAGTGATATATCAATCTAATGAGTATAAAATATCTGTTAATACTGGTTCTTCTCTCATCAGATCTGATTCCAGGAAACTAATTAATCAAGGTATTCACATTTAGACTATCGTTTCATTTTTAAAACTGTTTTCAAAGTGTTTCATTGATATATATATATATATATATATATATATATATATATATATATATATATATATATATATATATATATATATATATATATATATATATATATATATATATATATATATATATATATATATATATATATATATATATATATATATATATATATATATATATATATATATATATATATATATATATATATATATATATATATATATATATATAAATAAGAATAAAAGAATATTTCGACAATCACTGTGCAGTGGTCTTTCCCCTAAGTGTTAGAAAAAAAAATTCTTTTTATATTAAAGCAGAATATTTAATTAGGTTTATTCTTAGTTTCAAATTTATTATAAAGATTTTTTAATGTTTATAAACCTTTGGCTGGAATTCGATTCACTGAGCTCAAGTGTTTTTTAGCGAATTACCAACCATTTATTGGTGGTTTGGATTCCACTGCAAGCAGAGCGTGTTCATTTAATTTCATTTGAATGATTGTTTATTAATGTTGCAATTTTAAGGAATGGAAAAGTAAAAATGAATATTATGTTTTAATGAATAAACTTGAAATATCATAAAATTAAATTACAACATATACTTCTCATATAACATATCATAAAATTATGTAAAAAAATATTTCTTTGCTATTTGCAGGCATTGGTGGGCTCTCTACAGATTGTGCAGGAGATGTTGTTCGCATATATGATAGGATAAACTCAGAAGATGATGGTGGTCGTGCTCTACTGACGGAATTTTGCGAATCCGGTTCTTTAACTGATGTTGTATCAAGTGGTCCAGAAATGCTCGTCCAGCTTTATAGTGCTCCATCAAATCTCCTATATGAATCAAGACTAGAATTAGAAGTCCGTGTTGAGTTTTCTGAAATAAGAAAAATGGAAAATGAATTCAGTTCTAATCGTGATGGAAAGTGTGAAATAGTGATTGATGGATCTGTCACCCGTACAGGTGTTATTAAAAGCCCTCAGCACAACATGCCTAAAAATACCACTTGTGAAGCAAAATTAATAGGAACCAGTTCCCAACGTATATGGTTATATTTTGTATCATATTTTGTACAGGATCAGGGCACTCTAGGCTTTGATCACCACCCATCAAGTACTGAGTTTCAAAGTAATGCCTTGACTGAAGATACTTGTGATATCAGTAGTTTAGAATTGTATTTACGCGACTCTCACAATAAGTCTTTTTCAAAAACAAGCCACGAAAAATCAATGAACAATAGTACTTATTTCCGTTTTTGCGAATCTACATTGCCTGTGATGTGCACCAGGGCTTCAGACTTTATTGATTTCATTCCAAAGAGGCCTTGCTTACCACCGAATGAAAGTTATTTTTCTGAATCATCCAAAGTTCTTATCCGTTACTCACTCAGTATGCGAGCTCCTAATGTAGTATCCTCACTTTCTGCTACATCTTTCATAATTCGATATGAGTTCGTAGATGTTGAGCCCTCTGAAAAACCGCAAAGGTTTGATGCAACTGCTGGAAGATCTTGCGGCAGATTTATAAATTCAAGTGTGAATCTTTCTGGTGAAATTTTTTCCCCACGGAATTTATTTTTGTATGGAAGAGGTGGGCAAGAAAAACTAACGTGTGATTACCATTTCTCGCTTCAAGCTAAAGAAAGAATCCTCATTGAAGTCGGCCACTTTCATTCTAATATACGTACATGTTCTACATCATTTGATCCTCGACTTCAGCGATTCGATTGTTATTTCAAAGGTGGAATTTCCTCTCATCAATCTTATTCAGAGAATACAATCCCGCACAGACATTCATTCCTTTCTTTCACCGAATCATTTGGCTCATCGTCAGTTCACGTTGGTTGCATTTGTGACCGAGCAATTTCTCTAGCCCCATCAATCATGTTTACTTCCTCTTCGTCTGAACAGTCATCAGCAATTACAATGACTTTTGATGTATCTGGAATGACTGCATTTGAGGATTACTCCAATTTCAGCTTTAGTGTTCGTTACAGAATTCTTCCTTCAAGTTCTAATGATCAAGAATGTAGTGTTTTACCAGATAAACTTGATAGAAATCGAACTCATGGAGGAGAACTGTCTTTCCAGGCAGCTCCTTCAAGCTCAAATATGGTAGGTGAGCATTTATTGCGTTGTCGCTGGTTTCTACAATCCTCCTTACCCGAAACTTACTTGTATTTACAATTGCGTGGTAAACCTTGTGATAATCCTTTATGGTTGGAGGAAAGAAATAGAGTTATATTGTATAGCAGCGAAAGTAACGGCCTCATGTATCCCAAAATGGTGCTATGTTTATCTTCTTTTCCATCAGAATCAGTTTCTTCAAAATCTGAGAGTGAAATTTTCGATTTCTTCTCTACGTCATGGTACAAAAATGATACCAACAACTCACAGTTTTTCATTAAGGATGAATCGATTTCTTCCAACAGTTACCAAGAGCGAAACCAAAGTATTCCAGATAAAATAATAGTAGAACTCATGGCTTTTAGAAAAGGTACCTTGACAGTGAAGTGGTTGGAAGTTTCCAAACCATCATCTAAACCAGTCACAGATGAAGTGCACTCAGATGGGGGCAGGACACTGAAGAACATAAATTGTCTCCATGAATGCCCAGAACTCAGTGCTTGCATCAACCCTGAACTCTGGTGTGATGGCGTTGTGCACTGCCCTCACAGTGGATTTGATGAATCCGCAGAAAACTGTCAGCAAACTTTAACACTGTATATTTCAGTGGGCATGGGGTGCTTAGTTGTATTTATGGGAGTCGGGCTGTTAATATTCTTTTTGTTCCGTAAATACTCTCAGCAGCGTCGACTTCATCAACAGACTCATCCAGCGAGCTTTGAACATCTCCCTCACTGTCTTCAGCACAATCAGAACCGTGAGTTAACCACTAAGAACTTCTCAAATGCTTCTCCAGTTTTTATGGTGGGCGGTAGCATGAAAAAGAAAAAGAAGAAAAACAAAGATGAATTTCTTCGTCATATTCAAACAATGGAAGTTCGTTTCCCTGATCTCCATATGTGATGATATTTATTGTTTACAGATAAAAAACTACATGTTACATTGTTTCCTCGTGTCTATATTGTTTGAAATCTTTTTCTACGTCGGAATGTACCTTTTTACAATAAATTGCTCAAAAACCATTTATATCCTAAGTTTATTAATAAAAAACGAAGTGTGGCGTAACTACCGCTATAAATATTAAGTACCAATTCACTAGTATATAAGACATGTTAACTTGATTTTATCAAGAGGAGCCTTTTGATAGATGAAGGTTGACATAGTCGATCGAAGTAACATAAGTCAATTATAAATAACGGATAGAAATTAATCTTTATAAATCACATGAGGGTTGCTCAATCTAAATGAATCTGTTAGTGGTTCAATATTTACTTATAAATTTGAACTATAAACACTTTTTGTTTGTAAAATAATTATAATGAATAAAACTGTCCTCGACTAATTGAGGTACTTATCTGAAATACTGATCCTAGTTTAAAATATAAAATCAGTTTTTTATCAACTTGCGTTTTAAAAATTTGGTACAATTAGTTAGTTCCCAACAAAATTCTTTCAAAATTTTGCTACAATGAATTATGAAAAAGAGAAATAAGATAATTTCTTTTTCTGTATCTGTAACTGGTACACTGTTTATGGTTATAAAACTGGCTAAAAGAAATAGGCATATTTTTTTGTTGGGCAGGTTGGTCAAAAACATTTCATTGCCCTTTGGTTCCATTGCTGCATAGATAGACGTTTTGGAGAAACATTGTTTTCATATTTGAAAGTTACAGAATTATAAAAACCAGTTTTTTTCTTTTAAGAAAAAAAAACTTTTTCAGAGACTATTCAATTTAAGAGGCATAATTTTTAAAAAATACTATTTCAGCAGGTCTAATCAATTTTTTATGAACTTTGAATTTTTTATTGAAGGAACGCAGGATATCTTGCACAAAAAAAAATCAACATATCGACATTCATTTTAAGCATAAAAACTATGAACTTTAAAGAAAACTTACATTAGTTAAAAGTACAAAGATGACCACGGATATCTTCAAAACGAATGTATATCATAGAAAGTCTTTGAGATTCTCAGTTCTTTCATAACAGCGTACTTTCGGCAGAAACTTGCAAAATGTTATAAATTAGGAATCGCAGGGGTCATCTCATGACCCCATGCATTGTACAAGTTCCGATTTCTAAAAATACTAGACACTTCTTAATTCTTTTTTTATTAGTGGCTGAGTTTTCCATCCTTATCATCCTTTCGTGAGTAATTAGAAATTTTCCGCATTTTTCCTAACACCAATAGACTTTTTATCAGTAATTGGGGTTATGGATTGACTCCGTGCATATTTCAGTTTGTTCCACATATCATTTTATTTCTTGTAGCTGGGAGTTCCGTGCGTTATTCTTCGTTTCACATTAAAATGATTTCTATTTGTTTACTAGGTTTATGAAAGTCTTGCCACAATAAGTGCAAGAACTGCTTTTCTATGTAACAAAAATCCGTGCATAGCAAAGGAGTCGATTTTTATACGCACTACTGGATTAAACTGTGTATAAGAACCAACGATGGTACTTATTTGTGTGCGAAAATCAAAGACCTTGCTAGGTCACTTACTAGTGATTAACGCCAGTAAACGTACGGTCAATCCGAGTTTAAATAATGAACTTAAAATTCATATACTAAGTTTTTGCCTGAAATCACCAAAATAGAAATGTAAAAACTACTTCCTTAAAAGGGAGTTCTTCTCGAAAAATCTAAAACTACTGGAGATACTGGAAATGCCAATATTTTTCAAGGAACATATAATTTCCGTATTTAACTATTGCTTCAAATAAAACAAATATAAATGAATATTATTATATACATTCACGTCTGTATTAAAACCATCATATCGAGTGCAAAAATTAATATATAATAACAAAATATATAATAACAAAATATGTAATAAAATAATGTATAATTAAAATAACATAATATAATAATATAATGTATATTATATAATTATAATAACATCTAATATAATATATGATTACAGTGATATAATATAATAATTTATAAACTAATTACTAGAAATTCACGAATATCAGGTTTTATTAAATTTGATCACAAAAGGAATGTTAAAAATCTTCAAATAGTTAAGAAATAAATACTCGACGTCTAAGACTAAAAAGCGTTAGATTTTCCAATAAAAAATTTAACGTTTTTTAGCAACGCATTAATGGATTGCATTTGGGGTCATTTCATGACCTCTGCGCCTCTTATGTTTTTCAGGAGGAGTGCATTCTTCTTTGTTCATAAAAATTCATTATAATTACAAAAAATTTAAAATTAAGAAGAAAAAAACTCTATAAGATGTTTAAAAAAAATGCTTATCAACATTGTGATAGCGTAGTCCAAAACGAAGGGTTATTATTCTTCGCAATTCCTTTGCATAAGAATTATTCTTATATGAAGATATTCAAAATGAAGAATTTTAATAATTTAGATTTTATATCCTTATTATTCATGTTTAAAATATACTAAATATTTATTTGAAAAATAAACTGCATCCAATAAGGTAAATAATATTTAGTTCTACGTCTTAGAACGATATACACCGAAGAACCATTGCATTATGACCACCCTCCATCTATAACAATGGGCTCGCCCTGGTTTTCATGGTTTCTCGCCTAGGAACAATGTTTTCATGGGGCACATTAGGACCCATAATCCTCATAGAACAATCCCTGACCTCTGTAAACTACTTAAACATAGTTGCAGATTAGGTTCACCCATTCATGGCAGCAGTTTTTCCTACGGTGGATGGTGTTTACCAACAGGATAATGCACCATGTCATAAAGGTCGAATCGTCGAGAAACATTCCAGTGACTCTCAAGTCATGTCTTGGCCCCCAAATTCACCTGACCTTATTGCAATAGAGCATTTGTGGTCCTACTTGGAAAACCAAATTCGTTCTGCCACGCTACCCCCTCGCAATGTCAGGGAATTGCAGGACCAGTTTTTGGGCGCTTGGTACCAGATACCTCAGACTACCTATCAGCACCTTGTGGAATCAATGCCACGGCGGGTGTTAGCAGTTTTGAGGGCTAAAGGTGGTCCTACATGATATTAGCAGGGTGGTCATAATGTAATGGCTCTTTGGTGCATAATAAAATAAATTTTTAAATGTTTAGAAATACGGAGTAAAACTTAACACCATTTTATTACCTCTCATAGAACTAATGATAACAAAAGGTATAAAAACCTAAATTAAACTTTTCAATCTACTATTAATCTTACTAATAAAAACTGGGAGACAGGCAAATTAAAAAAAAATAGCGTTTTTCGAAAATATTTTCATTTATCCCATAGAAAAACCGTGTGCACTATATAATGCATCATTCTTTTGATGTTTGTTGTCCCTAACTCTTTAGGATGAAGAAATGGAAATTTCGTCTTTGACTACGAGATTTTCGACCATCTGGTATGGCCATTTCTTGAATTTTCCTTGCATCATTTCCTCAAGTATAGTCTTTATTCGAGCAAGGTCTTTTTTTTCATCTTGAAAGCACTTCATCTTCTTCACATTCGCTTATAAAAAAGGAAGGAGAGAGAAGAAAGAGGATCAGTATAGGAAGAATATAAATGGAAAGGGTAATTTAGTGTGGAAACAACTGCCAGGACGTGAACTGGGTTTCTAAAATTGCGTAAACATCGGAGAACTCTACGTTTTGCATGAGAATGATGTCATAGAGTGCATATCAGATAAAAAAAAAATAGTGCTTTATTTTTAAGCAAAAACAAACTATCTGGTCCAATTGTTTGTTTTGAACAGTTGAATGTCGATATGTATATGAAAGGTTCGAATGCTATAATTTTCTACTTTTCAACATGCCTTGTTTTAGGAGAAAGCGAGAAATTTATTGGCGTTACTTCATTTAAAAACTTTTGAGTTATAGACAAGAGATATTTAAATATCTTTTATCAATAGCTTACAGGCACTTTTGATGAAGTAGGTTTCCTGCTGTCGCTTATAACGAAACATGTTGAAAATAAAAATTAACTCTTCATGATTAAGTAAAAATAAACTATTTATTTTGATTGTTCGACTAAAACAATTGAATGGCGATATACCCATGAATTGTTTGAATGGTACAATTTTCAACAAATTTCATTATAAAAGACAGCGAGAAACTTATCTGTGTTGCTTCATCTGTTAATTTATTATTTATTGATTTTTTTTATCAATAACTAACTCGTAAATGTTGTTTGTTAAACGAGGAGATCAATTGTTTGTTTTCTTTAAGGGAAAAACATATCTACAATGTAAATAAACTAAATTTTGAAATTCGAAATGAATAGCAATTTTATTAAAATTTTTTTTTATGCATCAAATTTAAATAACAGAATCAGAATCTCGAAATTCTAATGGAATCTCGAAATTTTAATCTCGAGTTGCAATTGGAAAATAGCCAGTAAATTAATATATATTTTATATCATGGTGCTTCAGATATTTTATATCACTCTTGGTGATTGAAAAAGAAAATAGAAAAAATTCTAGCAAAGCTTTTTTTCAAAAATCTTACACTGATAATGCTTATTTTTAAATTTAGAGTTAGAAATTTTATAATTTTTCTGGAAAAAGAAACCTTGTTATTTTGTACAGTAATAATTTAGTATGTTAAACTTAAGTTAAAGCACCTTGAACTTGAGCAAAAAATTTACATAGAAAGTATTGAGAATAAAAAATTTCTCTCTATTAAAAAAAATCATAAGTACCGCTGTTGTTGTACTTTACATTACACTTTCTTTTGCGGCGTAAAAGTATAAGACTTATAATCCGTGAAATTACGAAGGTGTGTCAAAAAAAATACTGAGAGTACGACGGAATAAAACTTTCATTGTTAGCAAAAATTGAAATTCAATATAGAGAATTATTAACTGTTTAACTCACTATAAAATACTTAGTGAGTCGATCTGTAAACTGACGAAATTTTAAAGTCAATTTTTTTTTAAAATTACGATGTTCTGAAACTGAAATTTGTTCGAAGGTTAAAAATTTTAATGTGCCCTTTTCGCTAATTATGTTACATTTTGCCTTGTGACGAAAAACTATAAGATTCAATACCTTGAAACTATGATGGAGTGTGGAAAAATGTATTAGGAGTAATGGAATAATGAATTTAACAATCAATTATTACCTCAAGAATTATTAACTGTAAAACTTGCAGTGAAAAATACCAGGCGAGCCACTCTAATAGACAGCAAAAAAGTAACTATGGAGTTGAAATAAAAAGTTTTCAAAGAGCAATTTATATTTGCAAAATTAACGTGAGTTGTTTTTGAAATTCTTATTTGTTTGAAAATTATTGCAATTTGAATTACATTTTTCTTTAATTTTCTCTCAGATTTTTTTTTGTATTGAATATTCATCCATTGTTACAGAAAAATTTAATTTTTAGTCACGAAATATTTATCACGCTCGATTTAAAGTCAAAATCAAAAAAATGAGAGAAAGGTTACGATGTTTCCAGATATATATCATAACACGTTGTTATTCCAGATGTATATCGTAACATGTAAAATGCATCGTTGATGTTGAAATTATTTAAAAAAAATTACAACAGAGGAAAAATCCGTCGTCGTCTAGTGCTCAGTAAAATTAAAAAAAATTTCGGAGAAATTTTGTATTGGTAAAAAAATCCTTATATTGAAACTAAGAAAGAAGTAAACAATTAAAATAATCCTTTCTTACTGCGCACGCCCAATATGCATTGAAAGTATTATTCTTTTCATATTTTTGTAGTAATGAAAAAAGTATTTTGGAAATTAAAAAGAAATTCAAGCAATTTTCCTAAGTGTTTTTGTAAATTTTGAATGATAAGGGGTTTTCCACAAATTTCAATTTGTATCATGACACAAAATTTATTAACAAATCGCAATACCTTAAAATAATTGCCTGAACACAAAAATGCCATGGCATAAAGGAGGAAATTACAAATTTAAGGGAGATAATGTCCCATAATGCCGATGCCATTTTAATAAAGCTAGTTTAATAGTATAAAATAAAATTTGTGGAAATCCCCTCATCGTTCAAAGCTTTATTTAAAATATATAAATACTACTAAAAAATTGCTAGGAACTTTTTTTAAATTTCTGGATATTAAAAGGCTTTTTTTTTCATTAGCTAATTAATATGGTTCTCTACATTATTATGAATAAAAAATTTATGTTTCGCTCGAAAGCGAAGTATAAAAAAACTACTTTAAATTCCCATATCGTACAAAATTCGTAACGAATTTTGAAATAATAATTTTGTTAATAATTAAAAGTTGTTCCAAAAATTATGTTTAATTGCATTGAATGTTTTTAAAGGCACAGCAAAAAAAGAGTAAGACAAGAGAATAATTCTTATAAAAATATCCATACCTTCATAAATATTTAAACCAGGCTTACGAAATTTTATGAAGTTATTACCCATTATAACCAAAGTAGTCGATACAAGTTAAAGTTCATTAATATATTTTCTGACATAGGTTATCTATAAAAACTTTTTCTCGTTCGTAATTGTTTTGAACCGATCCCTCAAACCTGAGAAAGCTTTAAATATCACATATAAGATTATTCTTATATGTGATATTTAAAGTGATATTGAAATCGCATGACCTAAATAATTCTAAAATTATTAAATGATTCTTAAAGTATTTCTGGTAAAATTTTAAAGACTAAAATATATGAAGATTCTGAAAGAGTCTATTCAGTTATTTTTGGTTAGCGTATATTCCTTTGGATAATTTTTTTTCAAGTATAGATAATTAATTTTCAATTCCAGGTAATCGTTTATTTCACTGCGATATAAATATTGATAAAATGTTCTTTTATAAAGCTGCAATAATCATTTATTTTGTTAATAAAATGTTTTTTTTTCATTATGTGGAAAATATTGACTTTTAAGGGGGGAAAAGCAATGATAAATGAAAAGCAATTATAGGGTTGGTGCATGGAGTAATCAGGGAGTGGAGTATCTTAATATATACCCATTTTGACCTAGCGTGACCTATACATCATGCGAATTGCGAGAATTCTATGAGAATTCTTCTATTTTGAAAAAAGACTCTTACTAAATCAAGTAAATGTTTTTAATTATTTTCAAAATACAAGTAGTAGCTAACAGAAGAAAATATCAAAAAAATATTAGAAGAAATAATCTAGTTATGAAAAAATAAAGAAAAATTATAATAGCTTTTTTTGAGTCGCGGCATGTAATAAAATTCAGGCGTTACTGGATTAAGATATTGCACCTGCAAACACATATTTTCAAGAAGTATCAAACATATTAAAACACCAAGGAAAAAGTGTTTTCATGGCAATAACCAATATAACCACCATACTTACATATGCTTTAAAATATACGACGTTAGACACTATTTACTAATCTCAGAAAGACAGTATTATCCCTGGTAACAATAATGGCAACCTCCAATCCTTCTATAAATTAAAACTGCTTGACTTGCATAGCTCTGCTGGTCAAACTCCAGCTTTTCTCTTGAGAATTGAAATCTAGAGAAAATGCAGAACATTCCATGACATGACAATTCTCTGCAAATGTCAATAATTTTTTTGTGATTAGTAGACTTACTGCTGTCTAAATGAAAAGCCACGTTAAGTTTACTAACATAGCTGAAGTTTTCTTACACCATTATTTAGCCTTACCATTTGTTGGAGATTTCCTCTTTTTTTTCTCATCTGCAATTTCAACTTTCATATCTTGCAAGTAATTTATGAAGTAAAAGAATTAAATTGTATACCTTGTTGAAAGTTATCGACAAGATTAGGAGAACAAAAAAGAACGGAATCCGGATGACCAAGACAAATTGGCATACGATTAGAATAGAAAGAGGACAATTTATTATCAGTTAAACAGCTAGATGAAGGTTAATTAATGGAGTGTGAAGTCTTAGGGTATAGTGGTAAACTTTGCATACCTTTTCAATCGGGTCACATAAAGCGTATTTACTGCTATTTTTCAGCGATAATCGGTTGCTTAAGTAGGATTTTCCAAGTGGATAACTTCTCCATTTATGATGCAAATCTTCGCAGAAATGGTTTTTATATAACACATTAGTGTATGTGAACATTGAAACATCATGAAGGAATTGGGAAAAATTAATGAAATTTATTCCACATACTAAATTCCTTTTCCAATGTCCACCTGGACATTGACTTTCGTCATTCGGATATTAGAAGGGCAAATTTGTGCTCCAGTCTCTAAGGACACCGTAGTGTGGTGGATCAACGTTGCTCTAACAGTAAGAAAGACAGATGGTACAGAGAAGAAAAGGAAAGACTATCTATTGTCTTATCCGGGATTCGGACCCGGGGTCTTTCTAAATTAAGGTCATCTCCCTTGACCACCGTACAGATTACTTAATAAACATGTAGAATCGCTTTGAAATTTAATTCATTCGCATGCCTTATCTCACTTTATTTATCAAGTAAGTTCGGTTCAATTTATATAATTCCTTCAGGGTGCTGCAGTTTTCACAAGCACGAGTGCAGTGGGAATTGAAGCTCAATCCTTTAGGTCAGTTTCCAAGAAAACTTTTAAATTCTATTCATAGTGGGACTGTGCATATGAAAGACCTGCAGGCCTCGGCAGATATCTTTGCTATTAACAGTAGTGCTTCGTTTTGTTAGATACTTTTTTTCTTCCTTTTTTTTTCCTTTCGTTTTTTTTTCCTTCCCAGAAGGGTACAACTTTGAGTTATTCTTTGAAAACATGTGTTTGGATATAGTCTTTTTAATACACTGTATAGTATACTCCATATAAGGTAAGGAATCAAGATTTCAATAAAACATACCTTAAACATAGCATTCAAACAGATTTTTTTCTTACATTTTGTTTCAAAAGGAGTATACATAAGCTTATTTTCTTGTGTGACATGAAGATTTTGTACTGTTTTCTTTTCGTTTAAAATGGTTGAATTAGGTTCAAAACACAAACAATAGAGCATTACTTCAAAGATCATGGAACTTTTTATTTTATTTAAATAGCTTATTCTGTTTTTTGCTGAAGCAGAGTTCATGCCCGGAAATTCTAAGCTCTGCAACAAAGATTTAAAAAGCATGGAGATTAGTTTCAAATAAGATTTATTATACTTCTTTTCTATGCATATGGCTGGTAAAAGCTCGTTTCTTCAGGATTGAATATGATATGATATTTTCTTTTATATATATATATATATATATATATATATATATATATATATATATATATATATATATATATATATATATATATATATATATATATATATATATATATATATATATATATATATATATATATATATGTTTAAAATGAAGAAAAAAAACCAAAGAAAAATAATAGACAAAAAAGGGGGGGGGAAATAATAAGTTATTGAATGAAAACAATAATGAAACTTATTGTTTTTCTTAACTTTCTTCGTGTTTTCTTGTATTTATTTATTATATATATATATATATATATATATATATATATATATATATATATATATATATATATATATATATTCTATAAGTGCTAAAAAAAGCTTTATAATTTAAAGAAAAGAATTTTGTTTTTGTTCAATTTTAATTAATTAACCTAGTTTTATCATTAATTTATTATCATTCTCTTATATCCCCTTGGAGTTTTCGTGTTTACAGTTTTTGTTAATCTGAAATTCACTAGTTAAACAAACAAAAGGAATGTATAATTTTTATTAAAATAAAATACCAATAAGAAATGTATATTACAGAAAAAAAAATTTTTTTGCATTTGATAAAATAAAATTTTATGCGTGTTAAAGTTTCGAAATACTCATAAACCTTATGTCTTTATTCTATCAACATAGACGGTTCAGTTCAAAAAGTTTTTTTTTCTTTCTGATGGCTATCAACGAGATTCCTAGCCTTTTCCTTCCCTTCAATTGAATCTTTTATGTTGGTCACAGAAAAAGATTGTGTTCTTTTTATGTATCAATAGAGAAAAAAAAGAGGGGAAAATATTGCAGTTTCAAGAAAAATTTGGTGAATGCGCAAAGAAATCGCCATTTTCTGCTCTATATGGACATAAATAGAAATTCTTTATCCGTGATCTAAACCTCATATTTATTTATGTGGGTGTGTTGAGGATTTCTCTGTGTTATATATTGGCGGGGTGTTTTAACCTTTCATTTTAACGAAATAAAATATAAAAACATGTAACACACAATAAATTAGAGCAAATAGTGTGAAAATATAACGCCGGAAAGTACAAAGCTGTCAATTTTTCCGACCTAAAACACGTACTTAAGCATTGATCTATAATTTTTATTTTCATAATTTAACTTTTAATGTTTACACTTAGTAATATGTAAAAAAATTTATCGACATTTCTGAACATAGTTGAAGTACGATATTTTTAAACAAGTGTATTTTATCCTACTGGTACTTCAAAGTAGTATCTAAGATGACAGTGAGGAGCAAGCTGAACAGTATTGAAAGGAGAAGCTCAACATTTATTGAACACTTAAGTATTAATATTTTATCACTTTATTTAATTAATCAAACTAGTTTTCGTGAAGGGTTAATAATATAGGTTTAGAAAAAGGGAAAAAAATACAGGGTGTTTATAAAGTCCCGGACCCATTTTGATGTTTAATAACTCATAAGATAATAAAGATAGATTAAAATTAATAACATAAATAGTTAGATAGACTCAAAAAGTTTCATGACCCTTGTCAATGAACTTCCACGTGTGCCCCCTTCGTCACACGGAGAATGTTAATTCGATAGTCAATTTCACGCCAGGTAGCGGTAAGCATGTCGGCATTCGCAGAGGCTTTTGCGATTGTAATTCTGGCTTTTAGGTCATCAATGTTCGACATGATCCTCCTGTAAACATTGTCCTTTATAAATCCCCAAAGAAAAAAGTCCAGCTGCCTTATATCAGGTGATCTGGGAAGCCAAGGAATTGCACCTCCTCGCCCAATCCATCCTCCTGGAAAATGGTCATTCAAAGAATTACGAACGATGATACCCCAATGAGGTGGTGCACCATCTTGTTGCAAAAAAAAGGCATATGGCTGAAGCTCTTCTAGTTGCGGAAATACGAAGTTTTCCAACTTGTCTAAGTATACGACTGATGAGACCGTCTTTTCTGTAAAAAAGGAAGGCCCAATGACTCGGTCGTGCATTAGTACACACCACATATTAACCTTTGGGGAATCCCTTTGTGTCTCACGGTATTCATGGGGGTTTTCAGATCCCCATATGTCCACATTATGGCGATTAACAATGCCAGAAGCATGAAAGGATGTTTTGTCGGAGAACATTATGCGCTTCAGAAAACCGCAATAGCCTCCGTGGATGCCGACATGCTTGCCGCTACCTGGCGTGAAATTGTCTATCGACTTGATATTCTCCGTGTGACGAAGGGGGCACACGTGGAAGTTCATTGACAAGGGTCATGAAATTTTTTGAGTCTATCTAACCATTTATGTTATTAATTTTAATCTATCTTTATTATTTTATGAGTTATTAAGCATCAAAATGGGTCCGGGACTTTATAAACACCCTGTATAAGAGGCAAGCAATTCTATAAGCCATATATTTTACATTTGGTGAAACTTACTCTTATTCGATTTACACGGAGAAAAAAAATCGTGAAAGCCTCCCAGGGCTTGGTCGAAGACAAAAAGATTATAATCCATATTCTGTCTACCCAAGAGGATTTTTGCAATCGGTGCGAGCCGGGAGCAGAATTCGTATCAACCACCGTTGAGATTCAAGTACGGAGCACCTCATTGCGAAAATAATGCTCTGTCTCTTGAGCCACCTCGGTCCTAACCGATATATTAAAAACTTTGCATACAAAGTAAAAAATAATCTGAAAAGTACTTGGACACACAGAAGAATTAAAAAAACATAAGGAGGCACCTGAATCAATCAACGGATCAAACTTGCATTTAGGTTGGTTGCTTGAAAAAAAACTAACTTGTTTATATGTTATAAAAAAGAAGGAATACTTTCTGCGATTTGTCAAATGGCAAAAAAAAATCTAATTCTCGGTCTATTTATCTCTGGGAATAATTTACATCAGTACTGTGTCATGTCTCTGCTTACGATTTTACCAGTTATCACCGGGATTCGAACCTGGTTCACCTCATTAAAGGGTGAATCCTCCAGCTCTTGAGCCAAAACATTTAAGACATAATGAAACATACAGCTTATAAACAAATTCCCTTCAAATGCTCTATCAAAACTCAGATGTTTTTGCTGCTTAATAGGCTCGTTTGATCACCACTGACTAAGATTCTCAAAGTCTTTAACTTATAATATAAATTTTTCTTAGCACCAAATGCAGTGCGTTACGGTGTTTTGTTTTTATCGTTTATGTTTTGACTATGAAAGCCGAAAGCTAAGTATACTTCCATGTTTTCTCGGGCACTTCAGGTGGCAAGAAGATTGAACTTCAGTTGTCATCGAGAGGGGATTTACTTCCTATTGCTGAACCATGAGACAATCAAAGCATATATTTTATTTATTTTTTTTTGTTTTAGCCAGTATTATCAAAGCAATTTTAATTTAATTTAAAGTCATTTTTAGTGTTTTACCCATATTTCATTTATTTTTGTAGTGTCTTAGTCTTGCTAAATATTTTAAATTTTGATATAAGTATAATGATCTGGAAGCTACATCTAAAGAATAAACTAATGTTTTATGTATATATATATATATATATATATATATATATATATATATATATATTAGTGACATATGATTTATAATACAATCAATTCATAGATGAATAAGATATTACATATTTTTTTTAATTCTCAGAAATAAAATCTCACTTTTGATGATTCAGCAATCGCTGAACTGCAATTACTTAATTTTAAGCATCATTTTGTAACGAAATGATGGAATTTGGGACAAAACGCGGACTCTTAAATATCTAGCAAAAATGTTTCCTAAACTTTCCAAACTGAACTGGCTTAGAATCCTACAGATAGCTAGTAGAAACAAATTTCACACCCGGCTCGAACCAATAACAGTGTTGACGAAAATAATCCTCAGTGGTAGACGGATCATGGAACAGAGTCATTTCCTTCAGGCTAACCATTACAGACTTTCGTGGTTTTCCCCTCCGGGTACCGCAAATGCGGGTTAGTTCCATCAAAAAGTCTTCCATGAAGGCAATTTCTCCTAATACTTGATCCATGAATTTCCTTGCCGTCTGGGGCTCAAAATTACAAGGATATGGAATTGAACATTTGTTGTCGTAAACCCAAAATTGGGTCGGCTGCTTTACGACGGTTATAAAATAAAATAAGACAGTTGACAAAAGTTTTGAAAGATTTGAAGAAAGTTTCTTGAAACCATTTTTTACTGCGTATCCTTACCTACTGAGTTTTTAGCCTTCTTGAATTCATCTCTTGCATGTATTCCATTCTACATTTTCATTAAACTCCAGCGTTGTAAAATTTTTCGTTCCTGTTTAGTTAGTTTTTTTAAGCAAAATTTTCAGCAAATATAAAATATTCATTGAAGGGAGTTTTTTTCATATAGCTACTCTCAAGCATACGAACAAAATACTTTGAACTAATAGATAAGAAATTCACTAAATAATTTGTTTGCGGTAATTGAATAATTAACCATTAAAAAACTTCTTACTAAGTACTATTTTTGCTTAACGTAATAATACTGTGTAATCTCTAAACTGTATCTCATTAAGTACGTTGAGAATTAAAAGAATATCAAACAATTTATTCAATAATTTTTGCTCTGATTTTATATATATATATATATATATATATATATATATATATATATATATATATATATATATATATGTATAGAACTACAAGAAATTTTCAGCAAACAAAATCGGGCAAACCCGTGTTAAAATTATCTATTAAAGTTTTTTTTCTTTGATAGTTTATGTAATTTTTCCATGTGCTAATCCATTTCGTGCAAATCCGTGGCTAAAATTATTCGCAAAACAGGCAATTTATGTTTCTCTTTTCTATTTTATATTTTTTCTTAAATAAACATCTATTTTCTAAAACTATTTATGGTCAATTTTTAAAACTATAAAGTATAATATTACCTTGCGCACATCCATTTCGGGCCCATCCTTGGTAACTAACAAATCAATGCACAGAATAACAAATCACTTCAGCAGTGCAGTAAGAACGGCACTTTAAAACCCTCTATTTACACTCAATTTGCGCTTTTATTTTAATATTTTGTAATCTGGCAATCTTTCTGCAAAAAAATTTATAAATCATTCTTGAAAAATTTCCCGTCCAAGAAAGTAGATCTGATTTCGTTACTCGCTTTATAGTTCATTTTTATACTGTTTTTTCTTTTTCTTTTATTTTATTTTCTGTTTTTACATGTTATTTTTACTTATTTTTACTTTTTGTGTTCTATTTTATTTGTTGTAATTTTTGTAAAAAAATTTTTTGAGTGCTCCTCACACTATTGTATTAATATATTTTGCTTTGGCTTTATTGATACAATATCAGAAAGCACTCTGTTTTTCGGATATAATCGTGTGGGCTGATGAAAAGATTATATCTTTTTTTTCCGGTTTTCTAAATAAAATTTCTTCTTTTTTTTTCTTTTTTTTTAACTATTGTTTGTTATTTTTTTACTTTTTATTTCTCCCCTTTTTTTTTAATTCCCCCCCCCTTTTCTTTCATATGTCTATAATTTTTCTTTGTTTATCTTCATTTTGAACCTTATCTACTGAGTTTTGTTTTTTTGCATCTAAAGCTGAACGAATGAAACTTATTGTTTTTCTTAACTTTCTTCATGTTTTCTTGTATTTATTTATTTATTTTATATATATATATATATATATATATATATATATATATATATATATATATATATATATATATTATAAGTAGTTATATATATAAGTAGTTAAAACGAAATGTATATTAAAGTTTTTAAAATTAAAAACATTGGTAAGCATTTATTTTTGTTATACAGATTGAACATTTGATGGAAATGGAACTTTACAATTATTTGTGGTTATAGATACTATTTACATTTTAAGGGAAAAAAGCTCTTTTTCTTCCACCATAATTGCAAAGTGTTAGGTTTATTTTTTGGCACATTCTCCCTTATTCACTTTTACGAGAAAATTATGATTCTCCTCAGATGCTCGTAATATCAAGAAAGTTTAGAAAGTTGAAGTGCGCAGGTATTTATGCAATTTAAAAGACAACATGCGTTTATCTAATTATATATGCAAAAAAACATGTAAATTTCGCACATGAAATGTTTGCAAACACGTATTTTCAAATCATGTATTTGCATGTATCTGTCGTCTACAACTTATCTACCAGGTCCTATTTCGAAACAAAAGTACTTAATTAATGACCTTTCCGTATAACAGTCCGTCAAATTTGTTATCCGCATCTGTTACTATTACGCAACAAAATACATCGAAATCAAACAGAAATTGTATGGGAATGTGCCCATCTTCCAAATGGGACTATTTTTCAAATTTACACCGAATAATCATGTGTAATATATAATACCATGCATAATATATATATATATATAGTATTTACAGATAATATAGATAGATAAATATTTCTTGAGATCATTATTTAATTAATTTGATGTGTTTTTTTTGATGTGTTAAAATTTACAGGAAATGAAGAAATTGAAGAAAAGAAATAAAAAAAATCGATTACTTGTTGCTTAGAGGTATAATAATAGTGTGTGTGTATAGAAATTTTTCTAAAAATATACATGACTCAGGAGGGAAAAAATCACTTACAATTAAAACTGTTTCACAATATGAGGTTATTTTTAGGTTGTTAAACAAAAAAGTTACTTCTCATTTTTATCACACATTCCATATACCTAAGAGTTTAATTTATTTTTCAAATACAGTAGATTATTTTTCTAATTCAAGTAAACATTCATTTTGTTACATAATCTTAATAATTATATGTTTTATCAACAAAATAATCTTTCTTTTTTGAAAAGTTTCGAATTTTAAAGGGGGTAAAGAAGGATAAGAGTCCATCACGGGGCTGGAAAGAGGAACAAACAGGGGTGGAACCTCCTAGTCATAAACACTTTAATAAAGTAAAATATTCAAATTCTTGTAATTGAAATGTAATAGAATACTTTTAAAGTGATTCAATTATCTTTTTGCGCAACTTATGCAATATTAAATAATTTTCCTATGCAGCCCATCTTTTTCTTAAGATTTAAAAAAAATCAATTCCAAATTTATGTTTTTTATTTTTAACAATGATGCAAAACGTTCAACGAAATATAATTGAGATGTTTTAAAAACGAAAAGAATTCGTAATTAATTAATGAAATAAAATGTCCATTTTCTTTTTTTCCTATATTGCTTCAAGGCAAAAATGGGCAAAAAAATCCTTTTTAGTAAATATTACTGTTTGGAGATTTAATTATTTCCAATTATTCCCAGCTTGTCTAGAATGTCAACATGTCTTTAAAACTCTCTTACATTTTTTTTAATAGAGGACTTTATCTGCAATTGCAAAACTCAACTAGTTTTAACGATGCCAAGAAGTCAATAAAATATTTCAGAAAGTAGAAATAACTTTTCTACAGGTTTAATTAAGTTATAACAATAACACGTAATTGATACAGAATATTGAGTTATTAAAAAGCATATTAAATAGAAGATTTTTTGAAGAATGGCTTTGAAAAATATCGAATTATTTCTAAAACTAATTATGTAATGACTTTAAATTATTTTTAACTTACTTTAATATGAATTAAACAAAGTTAATACCAATGAAATTATATTAATGAGAAAATTTTCTTCTTTTTAAGCTAAATTATTGAACTCTGATTTCAAACATATTTTTTATGATTTTTATTTCTGATTATAAATATTAATTATCGTATTTAAAAATATTTTTTAGCCAGAAGAGTATATATTTATCATTTTGTTCTTAATTAGCATTCTTGTCTGCTTTATTTTAGACGGGTTTTTTTTTTCAAAAAATATTAAAAGCGTATTTTTAATACATGAGTTGTTTTTAATTATGGCTATAATATGATAGCAATTTCACTGTAAAAATTACCATCTGTTTACTGCGAAATCCATTTTTGCCGGAAGATGTTACGGAACAACAATCCGATATTACATAATTTTTACAGAAATAATTACAAAATCACGGAATAATTTCAATTAAAAATAATTGCTGTCATAGTTACGGTGCAATATTTTACGGTAAAATGAAAGTTACAGATGGTGCACTCAAAGTGCCGATACTATACCGTATTTTGATCTGGAATGATATTTTTTTAATTAAATTACAGCAGTTTGTTAAATTAAAACTCATGAATAAATATGCAAATAGTTTTCATCATTGAGTAAATCATTAGTTTTCATCATTGGTTTTCATCATTGAGTATCTTCTTTACAAGTACGCTGTTAAAAACGTTGTATATATTTTTGAACTGAGTTGAACCTAATTATCATTCAAATTGACAGCAACTTCAAAATGGTGTTAAGTCAAGCCACTTCATCCAGCAAATTAACCATTGTAAATTTTAAAATAGCTGGAACCTCAATGTCGTTCAAATTTTCTGCAACCTTAATATGGTTACCATATTATTATTAAAGTTCTTAAACTTTCTCATTCGATTTGAATAGGAACATTTTTCAGGTTAAGATCTTGTGAAGGTTTCAGCCAATAGCATGAAGAATGTCGATATAATTGTTCAACGCTGTGAACCTATTATTTTACTGAGATCGTGGCTGAAGCTATTACATCTTCAAAAAATAACTGTAAATTCTACAGGAAAAAAATATTTTACGGAAAAGAGCTACTTTTAGGAAAATAGAGCTTTTCTCTGTTTTTAATCTTTATATGCGAAATGTAAAAAAATTCGTATTTTACAGACTTTTTCTGCATATTTGCTTTGTTAACAGAACGGTTTTTCTGCTAAGCCTCTAATGGCTTTTCTTCTACAACACCACAGAGACATATACGTCCAGTCTAAAAAACAAAGTGTGGCACATAAGTCCCAGTTCTGTTTTCATATGCGGGGCATATATGTCCCACTGAAGGTGAGAGGGTTAAAACGTAGATCAATGTATTTAAAAAAAAGAGAGATTGGAATTTTTAATATGAAAAATATTCATAAACATTTATGAGGTCTTAGCAATTCATTTTCCCACTTTTTATTCCGTTATCAAGATAAAAAATTGACAAACATGATGGATTTTTCTGAAGAGTAATCCATCATTTTTTAGTACATCAGTTTTTACCTCCATACGTATTGTATCGCGTATCCGAAATATGTCCTTTAAATATTGACTACCACTGGGAACAAGGAATGAAAACAGACAAGTTTACTGCATATTTTAAGCCTTTTTCCATTCCCATCAGATTACTTAATCGATATCAAAAGCTCAGAATTACTTCTCGCCTAACAATGAATATCGATGATCTGTATCGAAAATTACTTAAATATACTTTCACCACAGAGGTTGGGGAAATAAACATATTTCCTTTTGCGAAGTTGCCCTTTTTGACTTCACTTCATCTCAAATCAGCAGAGTGTCTTTAATCTTCTGATTTTTTTAGTCGATGATAGAAGAGAGGAAGGGTTGTATCTTATAGAATAATCGAAGAAGGGGGAGTAGAAATGTTTGGTAATTATCGCAGAAGAAACCAGATGGCGTGAAAATTACCCAATGTAGATAGACGTGGTACTATAAAAGATTGTTCCTCTCTAACATGGTCTTTATTTACGCCAAGAAATAACATGTATAAACGCCTCATACGTTATTTTATTTATTTATTTATACATTTTTTAAGCGAACTTTTGTACATTTATGAATAAAATTTGTTTGATTAACATTTCCCCATTTTTTTTCTAATATTTAGATTATTATTACTTACTTCTTATGAGTTGGGTGTTTTTTAAGCTCTTTTACCAAGAAAAATAAGAACCCGGAATAGCAGTGTAAGGTTGATTTTAATGTCATCAAGAAATTTTGTCGCAAAACCCAGCAAGGTTTATAAACAATACTTAAATAAATCATGTAAGTTTGAAACAATGTTAAACTTAATTACGCTAGTTTACAAGCTAATGAGGTTTACATTAACCTACCGTACAGAACAATTTTATATCGATATTAAATCTGCCTTTACAAAATAAGGCTAGAAAAACTTCTGAATTCGACTATGAATCATCCTTCGCATATTACGAGTGGAAACCGTACTCAAACCGAGGACAAATTCTCCTTCTCAAGGTTTGTTTAATATTTTAGACGAGCACTGTTTTTTTTTTTTTTTTTTTTTTTTTTGTTAAGGCTTTCATACATACTCGGTCACAATTTAAAAGTGAAGGTTGCTCTAATCATTAACACAAATTTTGTACTTATCCATTTCGCCGGCGATAAAGTTGCCAAAGTAAGTGAATTCAATTTTTTTTTGAGTGACTATTTTTTTAAATAAATAAATTAATGGATAAGAGAGTAGAACTCACTTGCGGGGGCGAAATGGAAAAGTACCCTTTATTTTCATGACTGTTTTTTTCGCACATCCATCTAAAAAGTGGTAGAAATGAGTGATAAATACTGCTTACAATAAATTTAAAAAAACGAATATAACTAGCATTTGCCTCGGTCATTTCTTATCAGGTGGAATTTATACCTTCTATAGCCAATCGGAAAGTAGTCGAAATTTTGATGGAAGTGAAATTTTGTTTGGCGTTAATAGCTTTAGCAATTCCTGAAAACTTTCCAGAAATTGATCAATTTTTTTGTCATTCATGCTCAGAATGCTTCGTTGAAATTTAAATTCTCAAAAAGTAGTACAAATTTAAATTGACGATAAATTGATTTTGGGACACAATACGACATTATAATTCGATTGTTTTTGGCATGAAATCCGTTTGGATGTTATTGGACAGAGCTGTAATAAGAAGTGAAATGAAGAAGTGGTGAGAAATGTGATTGACGATAAATTCAACTCGATGGTAAAAGAACGATAAAATAAGTTTGTAGCCCGAAAGGAAAATGATTCTTATTGGTATTGTGATCAGGCACGGTGCTGCAGTAGAGATTTAAGAGGACGCCATACAACGGGATAAACTTTTCATTGCAAATTCTGTTTCTCCACCCCAACTAATTTAAAATTTAAAGTATAGAAATTGTGAGTTTATGCAAACCTAGAGTAGGCCCATGAAGTTCAATTGTTGAAAAAAAAATTTCAAAACATCAAAATGCAAACAAATTATTTTAAGAGAACTTCCCCATTGTATAATAAGTCCTCATTATATTTTTTTTCCTTTTGATATTTTGAAAATTACTTTTCAGCAATTAAACGAGGTCTACCTTGTCTCAAATTTCTTTAAGCTTTAAATTACTTATGGAGATGAAGGAAAATTTGTAATGAAAAGTTTCTCCCATGCTATAGTTTCCTCTAATAAGAATTTCATCTGCTCAATGAAATGGTTTGAAAATTTCCTTAAAAAAGCTTCAAAGGAATAATCTTTTAAAAGATGTTTTTGAATTTAGCGCAATCCCATTATTAAACTTCGTGTCAACTCGCAGATTTTAAATTCTCAAAAAAGCAGCCTTTTCAAGATCATTAATATATATTAATGTTTCTTTAGCAGTTTAAAATAACACAGAATTGAATTTGTCCGATAATTACGCAATTGAGCTTAAGCTGTAAGAAGAGCGCCAAAAATATATTTTTTACACGTTATTACCTCATTAAATAAAACTCGGCAAGAAAAAATCAAATTAGCTGTCAGCAGTTTTTAAAAGAAATAAAATCTGTAGTGTAAAGAAAAATCTGTTAGGAAAAAAAATAAAGACAACAGGACAATAATATTTCAAAACAGATAGATATCTGGATTTGCAAACGTTTCCATGGTTACTATCCCAAGCGGTTATTGCAAAACGTTGAATTGTCTTTAAAAAGGTAAAGGAAAAAAAGAAACATTCCCATTTATTAGTATATGTTTGGGGTATTTTTTTAAAAGTGAATGCGGTTTGAGAATATGTACGGCATTTATATGCCGACTCGAGAATTTTAAATGTATTTAGAACAAAGCGAAACAAAAACATTTTCCCATATTTCTTCTTTTAGAATGGAAGAAAAAAAATCTGCATTTGTTTAGATAAAGTGTGAAAAACTGCTTTAAAAATCTTTTTGAAAGCAAAAAGAAATACAAGCGGTTCTTTAGAAAGAAAATTGCTTTTTTGTTATTTATTAGTTGTTAAATATTTTAGATACTGCAAAAATCTGAGTAATAAAGAGTAAATATTAAATGAACTTTATTTTCCGTAATTTTCAACTTAATACATGTCATTAATAAATAAAAGTATTGAATAACGAACTTGGTAAAAAAATAAGTCTTAATAGACAAACAGACTATAAGAAGAAAAAATAAAAAAGGTCTATCAGAAAATATCTTGAAGTAGTGCAAGCCAATAAATGCTCCAAGAAAGCTTTCTTCGACTCATATTACTTTAAGTCGTTCAAAATAAGGAATTCTTGGTTCATTTTTTAGGAGCAAGTAAATTCAGCTATTTATTTGTTTGTTGTTGTTGTTGCCATATGCCTGTTTAGGCAGTGGGGGTGCGATTGCTCCTGTTTTTCAGTGGCGCCATCTATGGCCAGGAATTCGACTTCTGCCACGCCATTCACACAACCACACCCGTTTATAGAGCGGGTCACATTCACACACAAATGAGGAATGACATAGAACACACAGAGAGAGAAAGAAACATCCATGCCTTGCCCGGGATTCGAACCCAGAACCTTTCAGATGCAAGGACAGTTAGCTATTTATTCATTTATTTTCAATGGTTTCAAAAAAAATTTATGAAAAATACTATAATTTAATTTACTGTTTTTTCATTGGCTACTTCATCACCTGCAAATTCAAAAATGGATAAATACTGCATTTTCGTGCTTTTTTCGATTGAATTCTTCATGTTAATTGCTATTATTATCAATCGAATCCATATTTTTACCTCCTATTTTTACAAGGTAATAAACAACATAAATCGAAATTATTTCAAGGCTTAGAATAGCAGTGCTAAAAACAATGGTTAAAAGTTGTGTTTGTCTAAGTGCAGTGAAATAAAAATCAAACTAGCATTCAAACCATTACAACGAATCAATATACTTTTAAATATTTCAACGTAAAAATATGATTGCTAATTCATTTTCATTCTAAAAATTTTATATTTATAGCTCTTACGTCTATTAAGGTCCTTTAACTACTAAAGCTCGAGGAAGAACTTAGAAATGGCGTTTTTACCATGATCTAAAACCATTATTTCAACTATAAAAATTGACGGACAGTAAAATTTAAAAATGGAAATAAACCAACTATATTATCAACATAAACATTATCTTTAATAGCCTTTGAGATAACATATCACTGCTCTCTCGCAAGTAAAATTTTAAATGATTGGTTCATTTCATGGAATAAAGGATTGAAATTTCCCACTACTTAATATAGTTATCAATAAATATTCCATGCTTCTCCGAAAATTCTCTCAATTAAAATAAATATAGGGACGTGATACGCGGAAGCGAATGTTGTCTAGTTCTCCACAATGTCTTCAATTAAAGTACTCTTTATTTAATGATTTCCACTTCTAGCTCATAGCATTAGATATATTGAATTGCAGAAATTTACTTATCTCTAGTAATTTATCAATAAATTATCTTAGTGATAGTGCTGCGAATCAGTTAATAGATTCTCATTTATAATTAGAATTATAGTTTAGAACCTTAAGTTAAATTAATCATTGTTTGAATAATTGCTTTTTGAAATTGCACACTTAGCCTGTTAAAAGATATTATTATTTCTAATTTTTGCTTATGAGTGTAAATGTGGAATAGAATCTCACAAATTATTGTCTGTTTTGAGCTTGTATTAATACTTGAAATTGGCTATATTGAGCTAGAAGATGTTTTATAATCTAAGAAGTTGGTTTAACAATGTTGTGTATTAGGACTAACAGATAAAAAAATAAGAAAGATTAGAGGACCTCGGAAAGTATTTATCCTATATTTTTACCTAAATTAAAAAGATATGTATAGTTAATTAAAATATGTATAGTTAAAAAAATTTATTGTTAATTAACAATTAAAAAACAGTAATTGGGGAATGTAATTATCCAAAATTAGAAATTTAATATCAATAATTTCCAAAGGTAATCTTTTTTTCTGAATTGCAACGATGACGATTATTTCGGGCATGCGCATAGCTGTCTTTTCACTGTACTCACGACAAAGCTAAACTACCAGCTAACCTATAACCTACCTATGGAGCTAACCAATAACCAACCTATAAAGTTAACCTATAACAAACGCTACAGCAGCAGCAGCATTTACTAGTGGTTTCGCAAAATAAAGACTTTTAATGTTAAAAATAATTTAAGCTTCCTGACACTGAGAAAAAAAGTATAGTGAAGACCACCAGGACATGGTAAAATTTACCTTGTTTTTGTCTCTATGAGAACTCAAAAAAGCATTGTTATTTTTGCGAAGTGCTTTGATAATGGCCTTTGATAAAATTGACAATAAAATATGATTTTATTACCATACAGTTTGGTAGCAAATGTGGTAAAATTTGATAATTTCAGTATAGTACCTTAGAGAATAACATAAAATGTGGTTAAATTTGTTTTTCGGTTTTGATTTTTTTCTAAATGAGTGGTAATAAAAATTATAATTTTTAAAACCAGTATACCCGGTTAACTGTTTCCAAAGGAACCGAAGAATTACCAAATGAGTAATTGAAATACTGTATATTATTGTTTTATTAACCAGAATTAAGATTATTTTTTTTACCATAGGTGTCGTTACCATAAAGTGCGGTGATTTAAACAATTAACACTTTTCTGCCTGTACGTTTGTATGTTTATTTATCAACTATATGTTTACTTAAATATCTCTTATATATACAGATAAACATATAGTTTATCCTCTCAGTGATTTCTTCCCTCTTATACTTCTAAATGCAAAAATTCTATATTTAGCAAGCAATTCGATCCAATGATCAAAATGACTGCAAAATAGCTTTTAAATCCTTTAAATATTAATTATTGCATAACTATTGACGATTACTAAATATACATCTCACAATGCATATTAATTATTAAAACTAATTTTTTAAGAATTTAAGGCCGAAACAAAAAAAAATTCATACGAAATTCACATACATAGCCTGTTGTTGAAAAGTAAAAGCACAGTTTTAAATATCTCAAAATCATTTCATTAAGACATCAAATACATTTTTTACTTCATAATTTTTTTCGACATATTAGAATCAAAAATATTTGCACAGATAATTAGAAGTTTCACAGAATTATTCTTAAACATCAGAATTATTACTTCCATTTCTTGGTAAATGAAGAAGAGCGTTCTTTTTTTTTCCTTCATTATCTTAAGCTTCTTCCTCCTTATAACAACAATCTTACAATTTTGTTCTTCAGGGTATAAAAGGTTTTACTCACGCTTTTATTTATATGTATATATTTTTTTAATTTATTGCCATAAGTAGAGAGTAAACATCTCATCTACTCAAGTAAACAATTTCCTACGAATAGAAAAGTAATTTGTTTTTTAGAATGAAAAAGCGCTGTCATCGCGTATTTTAATTTTTTTACAAATAAAAAAAAATTGTGATGTATTACTAGCGGCGAAAGCAAGGAAAAAAATCTACAAAATAAAAACATATCTTTTTTTATATGTTTTTACGGTAACTTTAAAAGCAGTAAATTATTTTTCTTGCGATAAACAAAATTGATAATGTCTCCTTTGTTAAATGAAGCTTGTTATTGCAGCTAGAAGTAGTGTCTAGAATATTTTAAAGTTACTTTATGTTCATGAGAAAATACAAATAAAAAAAAACAATTAAATTTAATTAAATTAATGTTAATAAAAGTACTTAATGGTTTTAAGTGGTAAAAGTAAGCTCGAAACGGATTTTTTTTAAATATTGCAGAACATCCAAAATAAATTCGACGTTATGTATTGAGGTGTAATGTTATTTTATTTAAAAAAAACAACTATAAGCAAAATAAAAAATTGTGTTATAACTGAATCTGAAAAAAATAGACTTAAAAACTTTTTATAGTTTGCAATTTTAAAAAAAAAGGTATTTTTGAATATCGCCCATTTTATTTTATTTTATATAGCATTCATCGAGTAAAAAATTAAGAGACACGTTTTTATATAGTTATCTATATAAATATTATCGAAATAAGAATGCTGTTTTCATTTTATAATCATTTTTGTGGAAGAAAGCATCACGGTACTAAGAATACATTTTATTTTACTTAGCCGTGCTTTAAAAATTGCACTTTTCTTTTTACCATAAATACTAAATTTACGTTATTTTTTTACCAAAACACATTTTAAAATGGAGATTGTAATTGAAATATTTAATACTAGAAAATAAGATTTGTATCAATTATTATAATTTTGCATTGAAAAAAATATGGTCGAAACTACTAGTATATGGTTACATTTCCAATGTTTCTGACTTTATGGGAACACCAGAAAGATCGGTAATTTTACCGAAACACTTTGTTAATTATTTTAGTAAAATTAACTATAAAATGTGGTTTTGAGAATGTGATAAACATTGGTAAATTTGGTAATTTATCATGATACTTTAAAGCATGGCATAAACATCCTTTGTTCGCTCAAATTTACTTTTCTGTTTTGAATTCTTTGCTTAATGTGAGGGAAGAAAAATGGAGGGATTGATTGGATTTCAAAAAACCAATATCTCGAATGGAAAGTATCTCCATTTGAATACAAATATCTTCAATCGATTTATTAAGGTTTTTGAGAAATTGAATATTCGGATGAATTTGAACTGTACGTAACAGATCTGAAGCTGATAGAAATTATATTGTACAAATCTATTTGATATAGTTCGCAGTTATCTAAAAATTAAAATTTAATTATCCTTATTACGTAACTAAAAACATGCATACATATTTTAACAGTAACCTTTTACTTTGTTGATTTGGTAATTTGGTACTTTATCATGATACATTAAAGCATGGCATAAACATCATTTGTTCGCTCAAATTTACTTTCCCGTTTTGAATTCTTTGCTTAATGCAGAGGTCGCCAAAGTGGTCTATATAGACCCCCAGGGGTCTATTTAACAAAAGCGGGGGTCGATCTGAGCCATGGGGGGCGAATGCGGGTCGATCCGAATTGGAAGGATCGATTGTGGGTCGGAAAAAAAAAAACAGTTCTCAATACGCAAATCACAAATACCTAATTAAGTATGTAAAATTTGTGAATTTTTTTTATAATTGACTCAATATCAGTTTCTTTATAAAACATAAATTTATAAACGTATATTTATTGGGGTAAAACAAGTATTTACGTACCACCGCGCAGTGGCACGAACTCAGCGCAGTTTATAAGTCATATGCATAAATGCGCTTGTAGAAATGTCACGTGTGACGAGCATTGACGTTACAAATGCAAATATCATACGCAGTTTCAGCTATCTTTGCAAACTGTGTTGAATATTTGCAGTGTCATTATTAAAACTTTTATGGTTTTGGATAATTAGTTATTGTTTCGATAAAACCATTCGTTTAGCTTAGATATCAATTTTAATTATCAATGCACAAAAAAGAAGGTAAGCATTAATAATATGGATTAGTACAGCCCGCGACAAAACTATAGCACACTTTGTATTTTTTTACGAAAATTAAAATTGACCAATTTTGAACCCAATATAGCGAACCTTTCAAAAAAACACCAGGCACACCCATCTCATTGATCAAGAAGCAGTAAATTTTTAGTCACTTTACTTAGTATATCTATTTATGCATTATTATTTATTATTTAATAATAAGGTATTTAAATTTCAATGTTAATATATTTTTCATAATACTGTTGTTACACAATGTACTACTACTTTAATAAATGTTTAAAATCATAAAATAAATGTACAAACACAGTATCTGATAGAGTTTTATTTTAATTAACAGAAAATTAATTTTGTGGGGGTCGATAGAGATTTCAAAAATTTATATAGGGGTCGATGATCAAAAAAGTTTGGCGACCCCTGGCTTAATGTGTAAAATGTGTAAAAGATAAAAATATAATGGTGTGAAAGACAACAACAAAGACACGCCATCCCATTTCGAATTACAAACTAACTACTGGTGACATTCAAAGTGCACCAACATAAGTGTTTCAGGAGTTTTGTGCAAACCATTTTAAGTGCTTGGATTTAAATTAGGCGTTTAAAATTATACATGAAAGCTCGATTTGGTGTTATTCTGAAACAAAGTGTTCCTCACTACAGAATTTTGGGGAGTTCAACATTATATATTAGAAGAGATAATATTCCTCAGATCGATGGTTTGATGTCCAGTCATACATTAAGAACAAAAATATAGTCAAACCTCTAAGAATAAGGTCAAGTTTGCCATGTTATTTTCTCCATGGGAAAGCTAAAAAGCACGGCAATTGTTTTAGTACTGATTTTTATAAAGTTAACTATTAAATATTTTTTTATAATTTGTGTTAAAATTTGATAAGTGTGACAAAATTTGGTATTTTTAACATGTTACTTTAGAGCATGTCATAAAAACTGTTATATTCGGTGAAATTAAATTTCCACTTCTTAATTTATTACTAGAACTATAATTTTGCAAACTAGAAATTTTAGTGAACCGTCATTCTGCAAGAACAAAAAATTACCAGATTATGGGCTTAAATACCGCATGTTATAGTTTTATTGTTAGTATTTGTTTCGCTTGAAATGCTTTTACCATGCAAAACAGTAATTTTACGGGATGTTTTTCCTTCACGTTTAGATAACTACTCAGTACTACTTTGACCCTCCTAAAAAATCTGGTATAAATAGTTCTAAAAATTTCCGTAAATACATTAGAACAGCGTTTCTCAACCTGTGGGGCGCGCCCCCCTAGGGGGGCGCGAGCACACCAGAGGGGTGGCGCGAGAATGTTCAAGAGAAAATATTATTTAAAAAAATTGATTAACTGGATGAAAGGAAAGCGCACATATACATGAAAACAAAATACATTTTGACATATTTAATAACTTATTAAAGTGAAACAACTTATTAAATCAAAATTGAAGGTGGGGAGCCAAGGGTGGCTTGGCCTTAAGGATTTTTTTATAATTTTCTGATTAAGTCTGTGTATCTGAATTTTTTCTGTAACATCTTACACCTATCTCTAATATATATCACGTATACTTTTAATTGTAAAATAAAATTTCATTTATTTTATAGTACAATTTTAAAATTTTAGCTTCTGCACCTAAGGTTTCGCACAGGTTCCAAAGGTGAGCCATGTTTTGAAATCACTTTTTCACTTACTCAAATTATCTTTAGAAAAAACACTTGGACTGGCAAACTTCTTTTAAAAAGGCACTTTAAGTGTCTTGCTGGTAGGAACAAGTTTCCCGACTTTAAAAAAGATATTTGTTTTCAGAGTGTATAATTTGTTTATTGATTTTACTTTGATAGTTCTTGTGTGAAGTCATTAGCGATTCTTTTGAGTTAACTCATTAGAATTAATCAAGAATTATTGAGCTAATTTTTTCAGAAGGATTAGCCAATAAGTAAGAGTTAAATAACCATACTAGAGTTAACTAACTAAACCCATAACTAATCTAAAAATACCCAAATTTGCAAGAAAATACCAGAATCGACCACAAAAACACTTATAACTACCACAAAAATAAAAAAAATACCTGAAAAATGACTTTCAAATGCAAACAAAACAAAAAAACTTGAATCAAAATATCGCAAAGTCAACTAAAGTGCAGAGAGCGTCAAAATATTATAAAAATTTAAAAAATGCCAAAGTTCCACATTTGCTTAAAATGAAATAAATCAATTGGCATTTAATTCAAGCATTCCTTTTTGAGAAATAATATGCTACGTAATGATTTATAATAAACTCTTTTATAGATTTCACGTTTGCTTCCGAAGGTGACCCAAGTGTGGCGCCACTTGGGAACATACATAAGGTCTCTCTTACCATTTGAACGACATAAAACTATTAATCTGATAGATTAATTCGAATTAAAGTAATGTGGTTAAAGAAAAAGAAATAAACTTTCAGAAAACATATTACAACTCCAAGTTCTAAGAATTATCTTCTCACCACTAAGAATTACCTTCTCACATTATCTTCTCACCAGGAAATTAGAACGACAACTTCAAATAATTAAATCACTTCATACAATGGAGGCCATTCAAGGAAATATCTTCCAATTCAGCCTCGTGCACCTCAGATACAAGATTTACAATGCAGAAGGGACATCTTATGATTCAAAATAAATTTCATTTTACTTTGGGGGGCGGGCTACGTTAGGAGCACTGGTCACCTTTGACTTACCCACCTTACTTAATCAAACATACTAAATTTTTTTAAAAAAATTATAATTTTTAGTAACTTCTTTGGGTCTGTCCTGCCGAGCAAAGTTTTTTGAGGTGAGGCTTAATATTAGAAATAGCCACTCTCAGTCCTGTTTCTATATTTAGCCGTGATCTATATTTTGTCTTTAAAGAAGCCGCAGCAGAAAATCCAGTTTCACAAAGGTAGGATATTGAAAACGGTAATAGAATGCGAAATGCCCTTTGTTTCAGTGCAGAAAAATCCTCCTCCCGCCAAAATTCAAATAGTGATTTCTTACTAAATTGCATTTCAGTTTCGCCACTTGTCGTGAAGTCTATGAATTTTTCTTCCTCATCAATTGAGAGTCCTTCGAGAGTCTTATGAAATGGATTCCTAACCCACTCGTAACTTGCTAGCAGTTTGTCATGAGCAGGAAAATACTTTTTAAAATTCTTCGCCAGCATGGCTAAATGATTTTCAATGGTTACAAACGTAACTTTTATCTATTCTTCTTCAGCCTTATAAGTTTTAGAACAATTATCCACATTTGCAAACATTGTTAAGTTTTTTTGCTTTAAATTTCTGCCCCACAATTCTAATTTTCTACAAAAAGCATTAACTTCATCACTCGTATCCAACATATGTGTATTTGCTCCTTGGAGTTTAAGATTCAATTTATTTAATTTCTCGAATATGACGACCAAGTATCTCAATTTCATCACAAATAAACAATAGTGTAAATTCCCGGTTTCCGGTCTGTTATCTTTTAAGAAAATGACGATTTCTTCTCTTAATTCATGAGCACGTTGCAAAAATTTCTCACGTGATAAACATCTTGCCTCACATTTAAATTCGCGATCGCAACGAACTATAGGGGGCGTTGTTGTATGAGACTAATACCTGCGATTTCTATATGAACAGTCATTCAGTTACTTTAGAGACGTCGTTAATGTAGCACGTAGCATTGCAACGTTTCTTCTTTATTGTGGCTAATTAAATTTAAAAAAGAAAAATGCTTCATATTCTTTCTTATGCAAACGAAAACAAAATGGTATCTCTTTTTATTAGAGAAGGAATATCCAAAACACATCGGAAAAATATTTGTACATTAACAGAAAAAAATATGTCTATTCTTATAAGAGTTAAAACCTAATGCCCGAGAAATAGTTTTACTAAATTTAATGATATAACATGAAAGGCCCATTTAAACTTTACATTCTATAGTTTTAAGAATCATATTACTTCAAAAATTAAAATGAATAAAAAGTATACATAAGCCTCATAATTTTATGAAATTTAATTTTGTAAACAAAGTTTTTTGACAACAATTTTTATCAAAAAATGTCAAGTTTCAATAAAAATCATTATTTAGAAACTAAGAAACGTAAAATGAAGAATACTGACGAAACAAAAACAAAAAAACAATTCTTTTTTGTCGCCATTTTTAGTGCTACGAAAATTCGTCTTTGGGATTTGCCAAAAACAAAACAAGATGCAATTTTATTTTTTCGGGAGGGAAATATTTTACCGAAAAAACGAAAATGTACCAATTCCCACAACATAAAACTTTATCTTGGTAAGCGTACGTTTTGGAAATGTTATTTCATTTGGAATCTTATTTATCAGAGTTTATATGGCGATATGATTGTTTCGAATCTATGCTAAACTCTATATCGGCTCATTTTCCACCGAAATCCGATTGACTATTTTGATTTTAAATAAAGTGTTTTATTTTATGAATTGTCGCAAAAATTTTAAGCATAGATTGGCGGCACTTAAAAACCGCCAAACCTGTAGCGGCGGTGGGGTTAATACGTAAGTACCGAATTTTTATTCCATACTTTTCTGAATCATATTACTTCAAACATTGGAATATACAAGAAGTATACATATACACATAATGTTATACCATTTAATTTTTCAAAAAAAGTATTTTGAAAACAATTTTTGTCAAAAATTATAAACTAAAAAACGGAAAATAAAGAATTCTTAGGATAAAAAAACGATTTTAAGAATTCTTTACATTGAAATAAAAACTTTCATATTGTTTTTTTTTAATTATTCTTATAGTTCTTAATCAGACGTAAAAAACCATTCTGTAGAGAACCATCATCAAATGAAAAACAATTATTTACAAGCAAATTTTTTATTGTAAAAATCATTGCACTTACCTGATTTATAATTCCCGGAGAATTCCAAAATGATAAGTTCCTTGTTTGAAAACTTTATTCTCAAATAATAGATACATAGTTTATCCCTTCATTACTTTTAGATAACATACTACACAGCAAAATTTTATAATTGATATGAATTTGAATATGTAGCTAAAAACAGAATAGCTGAATTCTAGTTGAACTTATTCTTTCAAAACTAAAAAATACTTACCAAGAAAACGATTTTAATTAATTAAGAATCAGCACAAATGGCACTATTTCAAGTAACTTGGATAATTTTTTATTGTTGTTTTCCGAATTATATAGATACAGAAATATATACTATTCTATAACAAAGAAGAATATGCTATAACTATTACAATTCTGTATGTTCTGAATTCATATTTATTCACTGGAATGACGAAAGCAATGTTGACTTCACTTTAATTCGTAATGAATTGAAGACAGAAGAAATGCATTTTACCTTAATACACACATCTGTAACAGTATCCGAAATCGGAAGTCATCAGTTGCAAGTTTGTTGATAATAGAAACTAAAAATTATTCAGGAATTTTTCTTCAAATGTTTGGCGTGTTCTGTTCCTGAAAGATTTACAAATATTCTGGAGATTTTTTTCAAGTTCTTCGGCCTTTTCCTTAGGGAAATTTTGTTTCTTATTTGCTGCTAAAAAATGGCGTCTGATTCTGTCAATGAATTTGATGGAACTAAATGAAAACGTGATAAATTAATGTCTGATATTTACAGGCTCCCGCTAGACGGCGTACTCGAGCGTTGCGATCGCGAATAGTAACTCTGAATGTACTGAACCCATGTCATTACAAAGAGCAGAAAAGATTCTCGATCTCAGGGTTCTCATTTTTATATAATTTGAAATGGTTACAACCGCAGTTAATACAATATTTAAATTAGGACGTATTTCTTTCGAACCCAAAGCTTCTCTGTGGATCATGCAATGTGTCCAGACGCATTGAGGCGATTTTTGTTTTACTAGTGCTTGTATACTTTCGAACCTTCCGGATATTGAACAAGCATATTCTGATGCATATTCCAGTGCATATTCCGATGCAATTTTTGCATTCTGTGTTTGCATCATTCATAACATCATTTAAAATAGCAAATAATGCTATCGCTGTTGTTTTGAGTTCTATTGATTTGCAGAAAAGTAGTTCTACTACTGACATATTATCACAAAATCAAACATAGGCAATGAAATGAGCATCTTTATTAATATCTCTTGCTTCAAAGTTTATTGAAAACATTTTGTCACGTAACATCGAGAAAAGCTGACACTACATTTTCAGCTGTATCACCAATTCTCATAGCAACAGTATCATTTGAAAGAGGTATGGACTGTAATTGTTTTGAAAAATTAACTCCAAGCATAGTTTCTGCAATCTCAATTGCTGCTGATTTTTACTTTACTTTTGTTTTGGTAGTTAGTTAAAAATAATTTAAAGACAGAATTCAAAATACTCAATATACATTATTGTTGCATACAGTTTACTGCAAGTGGGGGGCACGATGAAAATTATGATTGAAAACTGGGCCGCGAATACTCAAAGGTTGAGAAACGCTGAATTAACCGTTTGAAACTACGTCTATCTTTGAAGAGATAGACAATAATAGCTTTTATCAAAATAGTAATTTGTGATAGTATGAACGATATTAAAATGTGATAATTATTGAGCTATTTTTTTATCATTGCATTTTATTTAAAGTTAGCTTTTATCCTGTGAGATCTTTGATATTTTTTAAGTAGTTACGACTGAAATTATTTCTGCTTCATGTATAAAGCATAATTGTAAAATTATGTATATGAACTGAGTAAAATTACATACATAAACGTTTGCTTTCAATTGATTATACGAATTCAGTTTTAATATTAAGAAGCAAAAGAATATGACTACAAGAAAGCATTTGTAAATGATTACATTTGCTTTTGAATCCGAGATTTTTCTAATCACTAATGTTTCTTTTATATGCACTCTTATATTTTGCAAAATGATACATAATTTTGAAATTTTTCTTACAATAGGAAAAAAAATACAAGATCCATTAATACAAGTCGTAGAATTATTTAAGTTAGATTTTAAATATATTTTCTAAAGAAAATTTTGTGATTTAATATTATACGTGTTCATAAAAATTCATCCCGTTAAACTTTTTTACAATGTTAATGTTTTACAAAGACGAATGAGCACTATCAACTATTTATAAGTTTGTATTAATTAGTGCAGGATCATGCAATGTATTTTTTATTCAATCGATAACACACCTTAAATAATCTTCAACTTAAATTGTGTGCTTTAATCTGTAAATGCTTTAAAGGTAAAGAATATTATTTATCAACTAGAAAAGTTTTCTGTTAAAATGTAATGCTACACTGTTCGAATTTTCATTCTGAAATTATGATAAAATTACCGGCAGCAGTCCATCTATCAAATTAACCGTAAAGCTTAGGGTAAAGAGAAATTTTTACCTTTACAGTTTTAAACTATTTAAAACTAGAATAGTTAAAAATCCATGAATACTAAATTAAATGGTTTTTTAACTATTTACAACTAGCAACGTTTCAAAACCGTAAAAAAGAAATTTCATCTAACATTAGAGATAGTTTAGCAGCTTTATGAGTCTGCCATATATGCGTATGCGTGAATGAGAGTATCGTATTTTAATAGTCCAGGGTCACAAATTAGGAAGTACAGGATGCTTGAAGATGTTCATTTGTTGAAGTGAATGGTGGAAACATTGTGGTGTCAACGCTTGGAACCGAACTTCAATACTGTCGGTCACAAGATTGACAGATTATCCCTTACGATTATAATATATAACCACCTGCAAGGAGCTAGGTGGCTAACCGTATTAGGGGAAGCAATTTAAGAAAAACAATTTTTCTTACAGTTAATAGCTTGAATACCCTTTTATTTATGGTTATTTGACTATATTGTTTTAATATGGTAAAAAAATAATTAAACGAATTGTTATTCGACCATTTTTCCCGAAAAATTTCTTTTAGATATCATTCATACTTTAAAAAATCAATTTTTTTAACGATACGTTTTACTTCAGATATTGCTTCAAAAAATATACTTTTGCTATAATTCCGAGTTTAAATATAAAAAATAAAAATGATGCAAAAAATTGGGAAGCGCAAAATATAATGAAAAAACAAACTTCAACAATAAAACATTTAACCTGAAACAAAAGCCTCCCTTTCCAAAACATTACAGCTTTTAAAGATTATCTCGGATAAATGTAAGGTAAGTTCTTCTCAGAAATTAAATTCGTAGAAACTATTTTTTCAAGGCTTTTTGAGAGCATTTGTACGTAACATTTATGATTTTAACATTATTTATACTGGGCCGCGAATAGTGAAAGGTTGAGAAACGCTGCATTAGAAGCTTTAGAAAAAAAATATTGATATTCAAGATAATACCTCTTCAAAATGCTTTGTTTCAAAAAAATCTTCATATAATGCTTCGTGTTTTTACCGTGACTACCGTTAAGAAGTCATGGCTCAAATGTAAACAATATTTAGTAATTTGAAATTAATATGATTTTGGAATCAGATCGAAATCTAAGATTAACTATTCATTATAAGCGCAATAAATGGTTGTCATGTACTTTCTTACAGAATTATACTTATCTCAGATTGATGTTAATGTAATATACATACGACCGCATATTTTACAACATGTATGAAATTAATATAATTTTGCAATCAGATATAAAATCTAAGATTTATAATTCATGATAAGCATAAAAAATATCTCACGATTAATTTCGTGTACTTAATTTCAAAATTATACTTTTCGCAGATTAATGTTAATACTAATACACATTCCACCACATATTTTATAACATAAATAAAAAATAATATGGTTCTAAAATCGGATAAAAATCTAAGATTAAAAATTCAATATAAGCGCAAAAATTTGTCATGATTAATGTCATGTCTTTAACTTCAGAACTGAACTTGTCTCAAACTGATTTTAATAGAATATACATTCTATCACATATTTTATAACATGTGGATTAAAAAAAGAATTATCGGTATTTTCCTTAAATAATAAAATTATATTTAGAAAACTTGAAACTTATTTTCAGTCACTTTTAAATGGCTGTAGTCACTTTTAAAAATGCTGTTCCTAACTAAGCCATTATGATCTTAATTTATTGAAAAATGTTCTTGATAATTGAAAATAAGAGCAAAACTTATTTCAAAATTTCTTTGCTCGACTGAGTTTTCAATTAAACAGTTTTAATAATTTTAAAGTTTTGAAGAGAAAGACTTTATTTTCATTGTCAGCAACTTTTTTTATTACCAAAAATTAATGAGAATGGATAAAATTTCAGATTTCGAAAAAGAACGAAGCATGTAATTTTATGCTCAAATGAAGAATTTAGTGAAGTTAATCAATTGTTTTGTAACGTTAAAATTAAAGATTTCTTACTTTAGTGAAAGATTTCTCAATAATATATTATATTTACTTTCCATGCTTGGCAATATATTTTAAAATTAAATACTTCAAGTTTTTAATTGAAAAATGGTGAAATGCTTTCAATTTTATTTTTAAAATAGCATGATTCAGTGAAATTATTTATTAAAGGAAAGTTTACGAGGAAATTTTGACTAAATTGGTATATCTTTATGCATTCAAAATATTTCATCGTATATCGTATTAATTCTAATAAATTCTTAAAAATGTTTTAAAAAATTGTTTTGATTTCAATCTATAATAATAAATATATATACTTTAAAATTTTAACTTCGTTGATTTTTTTAATAACCTAATTAAAATCTTTTCCTACTCCATTTAAGAATTATATGATTCAATTGGCAATTCGCAAGGAAATTTTAATAGCCCACTGAACTTATCGTGCATTGTTACAATGCTTCGATTAGCTATCAATATTATATAAATTGGCTATATTTACTAAATTAAATTGTCTACAATGAAAAAAATTCTAAATCAAATTATTACAGTTACTTTGCATGCGTCATCCGTCATTTTCAACTAAAAGATGAATTCTCAGTTAAGCTATTCGTTTTTTTCTTTTCTTTTTTTTATTGTATCTTGGAAATTATTACAGCTATAAGTTTCATATTGGTCTCAAAATGTAAATAATTTAATTTAGTAAAAAATAAGCATTTCAGTATTTTTTTGAAGGGAAATCTGTATTTTAAGCGAGATTTGAAAGAAACTGGAAAAAAGGTTAAAATTATCTCATATAATCTGTAACTATACAGAATTGAACAATTGGACTTCTTACAGTATCTTTTAATGCAAACTGTTCAGTAATCACTGCCCGTAATATAGATTTTTGTTATCTTTTTAAAATAAAAAAAGACACGCTGTCGTTTGCAAACTACTACGCCAAAACGAGTGAATAATGAAAACACAATCGAAATCTGCAATATTTGAGGTGAGAAATTTAAAGAAAATAACATCAAATTCATTTTGATTGAAATTTGTAGTTGTTGTGGAAAATTATCTAAAATTTTGTTTCAACACGATTTCTTCAGTTATGAATTGTCAAACTTTCTATTGGATTTTTTTTTCTTCGTGTAACTATTTATCAGAAACCTCTACGTGTAAATTGTTTTATTAATTTTATAAGGTTTCTGAAATATGTATGAAGAGCGGAGGTTACCAAACACCCTGCGGAAAAAACTCTAAAAGTTAAAATTACTTATAAAAGAATTTGTGCAAAAACAATAGTGCCTTATTTATTATTTTTATAACAAGTAATTAAAAATAATAAAATTACCTTTGTTATAATATACGAAATTTTTATGAATTTATGAATCAACTTTCTTGCGAATTTTAGTTAAAAATTTTCGATTTTAGATGACTCAAAAATGTTGAAAGAATATTTTGCTTCATACACTGAGGAAAAAAGTATAGTTAAAACTACCAGAATACAGCAAAATATACGTTTTCTCAAGTTCGATAGGAAAACCAAAAGGATCGATAATTTTTACTGAGACTGCATGCGTCAGTAATTTTTTTTTTCAGTTTCAACTAATTTTCCAGAGATTGCATGCATAGGTATCAAATTTTAACATTCCTTCGATTTTTCTGCGACTGCGCGTATCGGTATTATATTTCAACATTCTTTCAATTTACAATTCTTCCAATATGTTAATAGTTCGTCAAATAAATACAGCGTTTAATTATTCATTTTCCTGGTCTGTATTTCGATTAACTCAGATAAGCATAATTTGAGTTTACTCGTATAACTTTCTATTTCATCAAAAGGTTACTTTTACATTAGGTTTGCTTTTTTCCGAAAATTTTAGACAGACAAAATAGTTATTTTCTAATCTTTGAAGTATTTTAATCTAAATACCAATTATTTCAACCTTTTTGAATCCAATTACTTTTTTAAGTTGTTTAAAAAAGTCACAAGCATTTTTAGACGTGTTGCAATTATTCAGTTCAAATAGAGCAACTATCATATTAAACTAACTGACAAACCTAGAGTAATGTTTGTTCTAAATATTGCACTAATTAATTTCGTTTTTAGTTTATTAAGAACACTCTTTCCTTAGTAATTTAATTGGCTTAGATAGAAAATTGCATTTTAAGTAATGGATTAACTGAAAATCTTGTTTATTTATCTTAGTTAATGGAAAAATTAAAAGCACTAAAATTGCTTCTGAAAGTAAAAGAAAAAGGTTTTTTAAGAAATAAAATAAATCCCAAAAAAGCCCATTGCTGCTCAGAATTTGTTAAACGAATAACTAAAATAAAATATTATATTATGTAGTGCAATTAGCTATCTTTCGAGTGGAAAATTATTATATTGCTTAAATTTTTTTAAAAAGAAAAAAGAAAAAAATACAAATTTCTAAAATAATATCTATAATAACATTTTAAAAATAATTATATTTTAATAGTTTACATATTATAATTATTTAAAATATTTTAATACTAATTATTTCTCGTAGAATAATAATTTTGCAAAATTTATTACAAATGAAATTTAACAATAATGGGGACTTTAACTCATGATCCGTCTACCACTGAGGATATTTTACATCACCACTGTTGTCGGTGCGAGCCGGGTGCGGAATTACCGGGATTTGAGTTCACGTCATTTGGAAGAGAACCCTCTTATTACCTGAGCCACCACGGTATCGCAATAGTATTAAAAAAATTAGACATCTCAATATTGGTCACTCGATGCATGTTCTTAACAGACCCATAGTGAGCCAATTTTGAGCCCAACTGGGGCCAAGGTAAAATTGTTGCTAGGAGTGTAGATCGTAGCATATTTTCTGGCGTAATAAAACGCCAATAATTTTCTTTTCAATACTTTTGGGTAAAGTAACTACCACCATATTTGGTGCTCTGTAACACAATTATTTAAAATTACAGTAAAGCAGAGTCGCGGTAGCTTATGAGAGAGACGATTTCCTCTCAATGAGATGATCTAAGTTCGATTCTCAGCTGTGGCCGGTTGATACGAATTCTGCACCTGACTCGCACTTTCACAGGGCTGACGTAAAATATCCCTAGTAGTAGACGCATCATGGGTTATACTCTCCTCACTGTCAAGTTAACCGTAGGAGTTTTTCGTGGTTCTCCTCTCCGAGTAACGCAAATGCAGGTAAGTTCAATTAAAAACACCAACATTGGTATTTTTGAAAGAGAAAATATTTAACTTACGATGCGAGAGCATGTGAACCTTATGTAAACTTTTCTTATTTTAAGACTTTTAGGAATATTCACTAAAACCTAGGTGTGTTGTTTTCTTAAGACAAAGTGCTCTTTCAAACAATTTTTTGGATTGTTCAATATATTTGGAGAAATAGTACACCTCAATTTCCATAGTGTATTAAGCAAAAGTATAATTTCTTGCACTTATTTTAATTATTTTTTTTTATTTATTTCATGACAACTTATCCATACTTTTTTACCGTTATGATAATATAAATTGATTTTAAAACAGAACACAAAAAATATTAATTAAGAAAAATTTAGTAAAACAGAAAATATCTATTCATTAAAAAAAGCCTTCCTTTTTTACAGATATATTTTAATACATAAATTTACCATGCATTAATTTAAATACAGAAAAATTTAACTAATGCATAAATAAAATATAATAAAAAATGTTTGTTTCCTAAGAATGGTTCGATTGCTTTATTTAAATGCTTTATTTAGTTCTTAACTTTTCAAAAACACTTTTTGCTTTATAATATTGTTTTGAATTAAGTAAAAACTTGATGGAAAACAATCAATATGATTGGCTTTTACTACTATGCTTAAAAATTGCTATCTTTCAACTTTTAATAAAGCATCATTTCACTTACAATTTTGGTTTTATTATTAAAAATTAATAGTTTTTTCTTTTAACGACTACTTTGTTAAAACAGAGCAAACTTTCAATTTTAAAAAATTAATATTTTATATTTTAATTATAGTTTCTTTTTAGTTTAAATTTTTTTTTTTATAATAATGCCAACATTTTGCATTATAAATATTAATATTTTAACAATAAATGTATTTTTTATCGATGTTCTAAAATTTCTAAAGAATATATATTATCATACTTTGATAGACTTCATGAAAAATGGATTATGGATTGAATAAAAAATAATTAGACAAGAATAGAAATTGTATACATGGCTTTATGAAAATTTTCAAAATATTACATTCAGAGTAAGTAGATAAAATATAGAGATATCTCTACGAAAATTAAAAATATAAAGTGCAGTCTTAGCTCCAGTTTAATGTTTTACTCAGAGAAAAAAAAAGGGTTTTTTTCGAAGATATTTGTATATTGAGAGCTAAAAATATTGTGAAAGATAAACCAATTTATCTTATTTGTAACCCCAGGCAAATCCAATATCGTCGAAACTCGTTTTTTTCTTTTTTTACTTTCTTTTTTAAACTAGATGAAATTCAAAATATTTGAAGTATTGCAATTTAAATGGAAAAAGTTGGAGAAAATTGCGATTTCTAGCAGTTAAAACAACAAATATTTCGGAAATCTCGTTGTTGACAAGTTTTATAAAAGAAAAAAGTAAATGAATTTCATTATTCATCTAGATTTATTACATTCTTCCAGGGCAAAATACTTTAAAGTATATTGCAAATAGTTCAATTTTATTTAAAGATAATCATTTTTATATGTAAACTTCAAATAATAAAAACTTAAAAAATAGGTCGTTTGTGAACTTCAACATATTAATTGTTCGTGCCCATTAGCGATTGTATAAATGGGATTGCATTTTATTTCTACCAGGTAGCGAACATTTTATATTGTTACGAAGTTCCCAGTACATTGCATTGTTTAAGATCTAATGATTATTTCATAACCTGTATTCACACGTGGATCCCTATATTAGCTAATCTAAATTAATTTAAATAATATGATAACAACTATCTACAGATTTTAATTAATGTTTAATCCTGAATATTTAAATACACATCTTGATTATTACTAAACAATTAATCTCTAACTATATCAATACTACAAATTAGAATATAATTTAAAAGAAGCCAACATACCCCTGCACCTTTCTCCCTCACACGCCAGCTTCCTTCCTTCAGATGGCTCCGCTTCCAACTGCCGGACGCTCCACAAGATTCTTCACCATTTCAGGGCAACCCTTCAAAGTCCTTCTGATTGGATGATGAAGAAGGGGCTGCCCTATTGGCACCTATCGCTCAGTTGGTGAAGTCGCCCGCCGTAACATCCCTCCGCCGCTAAATTCTACTTTGTGAGGGAGATTGGTGTCAAGAGGCAGTTGCTTAAAGTCCAATAGATGATCTGTCAGGATCGGAGTCTGGATCACATGGATCGGAGGCTGAGGATGCTGCTCTTAAATAATGGATGAAGATTGACAGGCTCACACTGGAACAGTATCGAAGAATAGCATTCATATGAACGTAGATGGTCGAAGTCTGGATCACATGGATCGGAGGCTGAGGATGCTGCTCTTAAGTAATGGATGAAGATTAACAGGCTAACACTGGAAGTGACGAAGAATCATCTGTCCTCCAAACTGGAACAACTGATGTCGTACATGGAAAGTCAGCACAGGAGCCACGGGTGTCATGGTTGAATGATGATCGGGGATCTGAAATGTTTGGCAGAATCAACTCTTTGGAAGGAACAATTTGTTTATTTTTTTGGAGGGAGATAAGGATACAGAGGGTCTGTGGCTATTTACTTATTAAGAATAAAAAAAATTTAATGTAAATAATCAATTAAAAAAAATTTTTTTTGTATATCTATATATATTTATTTTACAAATTTAGCTTGTCTGAAAAAAAAAAACAATTTGCAAACTTAATATTTTTCTCACGGGCCCTTGTGAAAAAAAAAATTCTTTTTTTTTGAATTCCCTAACTGCACGCCAGCATACAATTAAGAAAAAACAAATGTTAACAAATAATTTTTTTTTTTTTTTTTTTTTTTTTTTTTTTTTTTTTACAAATTATAAACTTTATTCTGTTGGTAAAGATGAATTCCTAAAAACTCTTGTTCTGAAATTATATTTACGATTTGCATTAATTTTAGTAGGTTTATTCTCATTATTCTTCGGCTGCAAATGCAATTTAATAAATTTATCTTGTTCTGTAGGATCCTCATCTTGTTGAGTAAGGTGCAAATAACTAAACCTTTTAATGAATGGAATCATCCTATGGACATGAGTAGATATGACTTTCCTAGGATTATTAACGAGCATTAATTTATAATTTACTTTTGAAATCCTGTCTACAACTCTATATGGACCGGAAAATTTTGGTTTTAATTTTGCTGATAATTTACTTGTAGTGTTAGGTGTTTTCAAAAAACAAAGAGAACCAATTCTGAAATTTATTTTTTTAGTATCAATGTTTTTTTCACTGAGACGTATATGTTTTTTCTCTTGCTCTAACAAGTTTGTTAACGTTTTGGAAAAAACTTCATTCAAATTTAAAATTAACTGTTGTAGATATTCGGTTTCTGATTGAAATTTATTAGTAGAATCTTTAATGCAATATGGTAATCTCATATCTCTACCATGTTCAAGGAAAAAAGGTGATGTATGTGTCGCCTCATGAGTCGAAGAGTTCAACGACATCATGACATGTGGAAGCAATTGGTCCCATTCTGGGTTTTCGTCACAGAGCGCTGCTAGGATATTTGCAATCGAATAATTTGGGCGTTCTACCCTGCCGTTAACAAAGGCACTGTATGCTGAAATGTGTCTCCTCTCGATTGAATTTATTTTACAAAAATCAGAAAATTCCTTACTTTTAAAATATTTAGCGTTATCAGTAATCATTACTTCAGGGCAACCCTTTAATGCAATAAAATTATCGAAAATAGCTTTACTAATAGACTCTGATTTCGTATCCGACAGTGATACCAGATGGATATATTTAGTGAAAGCATCGATAATGGATAAGACATATTTATTTCCTTTCGATGTTGTTTTTAATGGTCCGAATATGTCGACATGGCAACATTCCCCTGGAAATTTACTTTGGGTAAATGGTTGGTGTGGAGGTTTGTTTACATTAAAGGCACTGCGTCTGGATAAACAAATTTCGCACGAATTGATAAAATTTTTCGTATCGCAGTACATTTTAGACCAGAAAAATTTTTCTCGTAACCTATGATAGGTTTTGAAAAACCTCAAGTGACCTCCGTAGTCATTATGAATTGCTTTGAGAATTGTGGATTTTAAGAAATGTGGAATACAAATTTGCTTAATTAAAGAAGTTCGCGGGGATTTGGAGTGTCTTT